>NW_024870719.1:507500-1112500 GCF_019054845.1 Dipodomys spectabilis | reverse complement strand
CCTGGTATATATGACTATATACAATTATATAATATGGATATAATATACATTCATATTAAAATCTATGTCATTATATAAAACATATAGTATATTTTCATGTTACATCCATGTATAATTATATATATAAAATATGATTTCTTGAAATGATGAATTTTTTCTTTTATATTATTTGCCCAATAATAGTTCTCTAACATATCAAAACACCTCCTTAGAACATGGTTTCTCCTAAGAAGGGGTCCTCAGGAATCAGGGGACAGCCAGACTTCAGTATATTAACCTCTGTGATGTATTGCAAGAGATGGGTCTTGGACATTGAATCTGAGTAGAACAAAACCAAGGTTAAATGGAACAGGGCCTTTTCTAAGTCAAATAACTTCTAAGGAATTTATCAAATATAACTTCTAGAGTGTCAATGGAGAAGTGAAAAATAATACTAGAAGTCATTGTATTCCCTGCTCGAGATTTAGGACAGTTACATTACTTTAAAATATATCTGTGTTCATGGCTGTCAGAAGAAATCCTAACAAAATCCACACATTTGCCACATCCATTACCACTGTAAAGAATTGCTTTGAAATGCTTGCTCTAACAGTCACACAGCTGCCACTTCCTCATTTGAGCCTGGGCATTTCTAGTTCTGGGCTCAAATTCTTCACCCAAGGAGTCACACAATGGTGGTATACCTACCAATTGCCATGTTCTCACTTGTAATTAAAATAGTAATAGCTAGAGTACATTGAGCACTTAGTATTTACCAAGCCTTATATGAGTCTGAGGTGTAAATGCTCTAAATTTGTTCCATCTCATTCAGTCCTGCAGAACAGTAATTGTGTGTGTGTGTGTGTGTGTGTGTACATTGATATACTTACAATGTATATATACCGTTGGTGATGTTATGTTCTCAGTTTTTCAGATAAAGAAACAAAGGATAGAGTGAGGTTAAGAAGTTTACCCAAGCTAGGTGCTGATGGCACATACCTGTAATTCTAGCTACTCAGGAGGCTTCGACCAGGCTTTGATCAAAGTTTGAAGCTAGCCTGAGCAGAAAAGTCTGTGAGACTTATCTCCAATTAACCACCAAAAAGCTAGAAGTGGAGGTGTGGCTCCAGTGGTAAAAGGCTAGCCTTGAACAGAAAACATCAAAATTCAGTGTGAGGCAAAAAAAGAAAAAAGAAGAAATGTACTCAATGTCACATGACTAGTATGGAGGAGGACTGGGTTCAAATCCTGCTAGTTGCTGGCAGCAGGTTTTCCTACTTGTTCCTGCCCTGTCCCCACATCTGTGCTCACAGACAATGATGACCTTACAGAAGCAGGTGGAGGACTGGAAGCTCACTATATCTGTGAGTCCACAAGTATACAGGAATAATTCTATTTAAATAGCCTTTGCTACTAGCTTACCATCAAAGAGCAAATTTCTAAAATGTAATATAAAGAGAAAAATCATATGAAATCCAATTCAAATAATTGCTAGTTCCTAGTGTACTGAAATACCCCACACTTTTTCTTTTTGACGGTTTCTTTGTTAGGCTACATCTGTTACTTCATTCATAAAGTACATGTTTTGAAGTAAACTGCTTCCAAAGAATTCATGAACCCCACAGTAGCTCCCAGCATGGGAGGCACTGCTTTATAAGAGGCACATATCACCAGAAAAGCAGAAAAGTATTCACTCCAGCTCAGGGAGGAAGGGGCTGTGGTGGGGGGAGTACTTTCTGCACCAAAGACATCAGGACAGAAAGCATTGTTTTATAACTCATGTCTACCACAACTTTGAGATTCTTGGATGTTTCTGTCTTGCTTTGTAATAGCTCTCAGTAAAAGGAAAAAAAATATATTTATATGGAAGTAATGATACCATCATCCTGTTTTGTGCTTAATAATGAGACAGATAAAAACTGTAGTTACTCATGAGTGCAAAAGTGAAAAAGAAAAATGGCAAACCAAAAAGGTAAGTCATTTGTTGTAAGAACCTACAAATAAATTAAACCTTGCCTAAGATGTATTGATTTTATGTGGCCTCGCCTGTAGAAAAATGTCAAGGGTTCCTGACAATCCATTACATTCAATAGGCAAAATCTCCTTATAATTTTTTTCTCTTTCCTGAACGATGTATAATCTATTTTTCCCTTGATGAAAAAGCAAGGCTTTATAATAAAGCTTGAAAATTCCATGGCCACGTTGTGTAGGGAAGTTTCTCCTATTATTTCTTCAACATCTAAAACAGGGGGAAATTAGTTATAATTGATTCTACAAAGTGATATAATAAATCTAAATGTGTATATAAGCTGAGTCCAAAAATTGGGAAAGTGGTCTAATGACCAAGCTAAATGTGCATACCATGGTCCATGGTGAGTCATTCACATTTCTTTTTCTTTTCTTTTTTTTTTTTTTGCCAGTAGTGGGAATCGAACTCAGGGCCTGGGACTGTCCCTTAGCTTTTTCACATCAAGGTTGGTGCTATACAACTAGACCCACACCTCTACTTCTGGCTTTTTGGTGCTTAACTGGGGATCAGAATCTCATGGACCTTCCTGCCCTGGCTAGCTGTGAACCACAATTCTCAGACTGTAGCCTCTTCAGTAGCTAGGATAACAGGTGTGAGCCTCTAGCAACCAGCTAAAGAAAACATTTTAAAATAATTGAGTTTTCTACAATTTAGATGCTTTTCTTACATTTTTAATGAAAAGGTTATTTTTTACCATGCAAAAATTGCAATGCCTACAATCATATTGAAAAAAATCAAGTGGATATAGCATTTGTAAAACAGCAGATAGACCAGTCCTTAAACTTGAGTGTTCTGTCTGTCTGTCTGTCTCTGTCTGTCTGTCTGTCTCTGTGTATATATACATGTGCATGTGCACTCATGGTATTACCAAAGCACTCTATTGTCCTGCTGGCAACCAGGTAGCAGGAAGGGAATGAAGAGATCTCTTATCTGACAAAGATATTCATTTTTAGTGTTTAATTTAATAGCAGTGTCTGGTTTGGAAATAGGCAATTTAGTGGCCTGGTATGCCAGACAGGAGGATTCTCTGATTTCATGATTGCATGGTTCTGAGGAGAATTCCCTGACTGAGGGGCCTTGGGGCCTTGCATCCAATAGGCAGGCTGTTTTGGTGCATGCCCCAAATATCCATGCATTTTGAATCTGGCTGTGGCTATTTGATTTCTGAGATTTAACTTGGCTTCCCCAGCCACCAAATACCATTAAGATCACTGAATATCTGGCATGGTAAGTCAGCTTTGGAAAGATCCTAACATGCCCTTGAAAAGAACCTGGGGAACAGGAAATCCCAGCTCAGGTAACAAAGCCCATACCCTAGGAAACCTTTTATCTTCCAAAGAAAACTGTTACAGTTGTGCAAAACCTTTTATCTGTCTTCAGACAAATACAAAGATTTGTGTCGGGCAAATAATGTAGATACTGTCATGAACTTGCAGTGCTGAAACCCAACAAATGGCCCTTCACAGACTACCAGTGAGGACTTCCGATGGGCTGAGACTACATGGCACTGTGACATAAAACATTAGTTGAGCCTAGTCCTTTTTATAGCCCACGACTTTACATCTGTAGACAGACACTTGGAGACACAGTTCTGTGTGGACTGCCATGGAGAGATGTGTGAAAAGTCAGCCAAAGATGAAGAGAAAGGGTCATAGAGAAGATGGCCATTAAGGATAAGAAGAAATCCTCACTGACTACAGGAGCAGGCAGAGGATAGCACGGACACAGAGGCCAATGACCCAGGAGTCCGGGGAAGGTAGATTTCCAGAAGTACATTGACAGGTGTCCTTGAACAGGGCATCAGATCTGGGCTATGTCTGATATGGGTGATGGGGAGCTGTGGAACAATTAGAGGAAAGATGCAAGGAAGTTTCTAAATATAGTTGAGAGAAAGCAGTTTGGAGGTTATCATAACTATCTGAAGCATGCTTCTTTTCCAGGACTCTTCCAAGGCTTTTCTTTTACTTTCTTCTTTTGGTTACATTTGGAATTGAAGTCAGGGCGTTTGCACTATCACTTTAGCCATGCTCCAGACCTTTTTTTGTTTTTTTTTTTTTTGCTTTTAGATTTTATGTTTCACATAGGGTCTCATGTTTTTGCTCACGCTGGCCTTTGACCATGATCCTCCCATCTCTGGTGTTCCAAGTGGCTGGGTTTATAGATGTATGCCACTGTTCTGGACCAAAGGTTTTTCTTTAACAATGTAGAAAGCTATCTTTCCACTAGTCTAAAATTCTCTCTGCCTTTCTCCTCCTTAGTCCCTTTTTTCATTCCCAGCTAAGATTGTCTTTTCTTCTTTTCCCCCCAAATTGGTGTTTATTTCTTTTCTTTTCTTTTTAATTTAAATCTTATTGTAAAGATGTACAGAGGGGTTACAGTTACATAAGCTAACAGCATGGTGAGACAAAGGGTGAGTCAATACAACAGCCATACTCACATATCAACATGTTGGAACTGAACTTTACAAGAGGGGGGAAAAGAAAGTGGGAGAAAAACAAGGAGGTGTAACAATGTTCAACAAAAAATGTACTCACTATCTTGCATATATAACTGTAACCTCTTTGTACATCACCTTGATAATAAAACTAAACTTAAAAAAAGATAATGAGATTTTCTCCAAAACTGGTGCTTCAACTCAAGATGTCACACTCATTTGGCTTGCTTGGCTGCTAATGTCCTACTACTTAGCCATGCCTCCAGCCCTGCATTTTGCTGGATATTTAGAGATGAAGTCTCACAGACTTTTCTGGCTAGACTGGCTTTTAAACCTCAGTTCTCCAGATCTCAGCCTACTACTCTGTTTAGGATGATAATTATGAGCCACACTGGCATTTGGATCTAGCTAAGCTTTGGGGAAAAGTAACATATTTCTTCTCTACGTCCTCATGTCCCTACTTATTAGCAGCTTCCTACAGTCTGACTTCCATAATCCTCACTCCTGTGAAACTGCTCTAGTCAGTCTCCATTAATTAACCCAAAGGCATATCCCAGGTCTCCTCCTAGAAAATGTCCCAACAGCATTCAACATTACTAGCCATCCCTTCTTTCTTCTTTTTACATGCTACTATACCCCTTCTACTACCTTTCTTACCTCTGTGTCCACATTTCATAAAATCCCCATCTCTCCACCACCTGTAACTGTACTCATTGTCTAAGGAAGGTATTCCTAAAACTAATCCTTCCTAAACTTGAGCATACCTCAAAATTTTGGGAGAGCTAGATGGTTGAGTCCTTCACCCAGGAGATCCCATTCAGTCGCTCTAAGATAATGCTCAAGAATTAGCATTTAAAAAACAAATTCCTGCCAGGTGCCAATAGCTCACTCAGGAGGCTGAGATCTGAGGATCGAAGTTCAAAGCCAGCCTGGGCAGGAAAGTCCATGAGACTCTTATCTCCAATTAACCACCAGAAAACCAGAAGTGGCGCTGTGGCTCAAAGTGGTAGAGCACCATCACTTTAAATATTCTTTTCTATTTCTAGGACTTTGGCTATAAGCCATTCTAAGATTCAGAACACAGATATTCCTAGTACCTTTGAGAACAATTTCTGTATTGGGTCACTATGCCCTGTAGGCATCTACTGCAAAACCTGTTCAAATGGAAGCTCATCAAATCTCTTTAATCTTTCCTCTCCATAGTCCCGTACCTCTTAGAGTTCTCCTACTGGATTTAGCTATCACACAAAGTCACACACACCCAAGGATGGAGTTACTGCTTTCATAATTTGGGTTCACAAATACTCTCTAAATTTTCTGTCATTGGCAACATCTAGGCATTCTTATTTTTATTTTACTTTATTTTTTTCTGAGACTGGAACTTGAACTTGGTATTCGATACTTTTGCTCATTAATTGATGCTCTACCACTTGAGCCACACCCCAATCCTCTAATTTAATTTTGTTTTTAAACAGAGACTAGCGTGCTGGCCTAATTACTTTTACTGTGTCCCAAGTTACCCTTCTCAAATCCTCCACATCAGAAACTACTTTTCAAATGTCATTCTGTGTTGGGCCTAGTGGCTCAAGCTTGTAATTCCAGGTATTTGGGAGGTAGAAATAGGAGGATTGTGGTTTGAGGCAAGCCCAGGCAAAAACAAAATGAGTAAGATCCTATGTCAAAGAGCAAGTAGGTGTGGTAGTGAGTACCTATGATCCCAGCTAGGCAGGAGATGCAGCAATGAAGGTGGTAGTGTGAAGCTACCCAAGGTAAAAAACATAAAACTCTATCTGAAAAATAACAAAGGCAAAAAGGACTGGTGTTTTGGCTCAAGAGGTTGAATGCATGTCTCTGAGTTCAAAACTTTAGTACTACTAAATAAATAATGATAGTTCGAACATGTACAATGTCATGTTCTAAAACATCTGCACAGAACTCCCAATTTCCAGACTTTTAGGTTCATTCGTAGCTCATAGCAAACTTGTCAATTGTCTAAACTACCTCATTAAGCTTAATGGCTCCCCAAATGCCCATATTTAATGCCTTTATTCTGGGTAATGTTGCCATGTATCTATCTATGTATCTATGTATCTATGTATGTATCTATGTATGTACCTATGTATCTATGTATCTATCTATCTATCCATCAATCTATTGTACCAGTACTGGGGCTTGAACTCAGGGCCTAGGGGCTGTCCTTTAGTGTTTTCTTGTCAAGTGCTCTACTACTTTGGTGACTTAATTAGAGGCACAAATCTCATAGACTTTATGTCTGGGCTGACTCTGAACCATGATCATCAGGTCTCAGGATATTAAGTAGCTAGAATCATAGTGTGAGCCATTGGTGCCTGGCTTGTTGACATGTTAAGAACACCAAGTATTTTGGCTTTAGTAGCACTAGTACCTAGCAAAATGCAACATATTCTATAAAGTTTTAAGTTGTCCTGGCCCAATTTAAGAGGTCTCTGGGATAAAATAAGCATTTAAAGTTAACTTAAGTGAAGTAAACCAGACCTAAAGAAAGATAAGTTGTATAGTAACTAGAATGTGCTTATGAGTCTATAAGTAAATACACTGGGTAGTAAAAGATAAAGAATATATGGGGACATGATAAATTACCCAGGTCTCTAGATATTCACATGGTGAGACCAAAGGAGGATATTTAAGAGATCTCAAAGTCTCAATAGTTATGTACATATAATCATATAATATTTATTGAAATCATCTCCAAGAAATGGAAACCAAGGTTTTTATTTTCCTTTGTTGTTGTTTTCGTTTTCTGTAACTTTTGTCTTGTCTGTAAGTTTATCTGTTTTGAGGGGGTAAGAGGGGCAAAAAAAGGTAGTACAAAGGGTAAAACACATGCAACAGTGATACTCACTAGACACTATGTTGAAAATGAACTATACAACTTGTATGGGGATGGAGGGAAAACTGGGAGAGAGCAAGGGAAGGGGGTGACACTGTTCAAAAGAAATGTACTCTTTATCTGACTATATAACTGTAACCCCTCTGTGTGTGTGTGTGTGTGTGTGTGTGTGTGTGTGTGTGTGTGTGTGTGTGTGTGTGTATGTATGCTTAAAAATGGCAAAACTAAAACCAAACCAAGCTGCTTCTGAAATCTGAGGCATTCATATAGACCCTTAATTTCTTTGTAGCTGAGCTGTGTCTAATGGAGATTGAAGATTGTATCTCCTCTTACTAATAATTTTGAGTGATACTTTAATTCTAGCAATAGAGAGCCATCGCTAGGTTTCCTTCAGATAAGTTTGGATTGGAGGAATAAGCTATATTTTCCTATATTTAATTATATTGTCCTGTATTTATACTTGATCTGGAAGTGATGACAAGTACAACTCAGCTCCAGGGGCTGAACCTCTAGTTACCCACAGACAGCAGAGATCACTGAGGTGAAATGGATATTATGAATATTGCAAGTTTCTGTATGCATGTTTTGGTTAACTTCTTAAATCTAAATCCCCACAGAGTGTCTTCTGAGTGCTTCCTAATTAATTCCTTTGTTTCTAATATTTCAAGTCCATATTAAAAATTTATAGTCTGCAAGAGTACCTGCAATGAAACTCTTTGAGTATTAGTTTGTTTATTCCTAGGTTCTAACCCAGATCTTCTAAACCACAAGTTCCTTTAGTGATTCTCTAGACTATTGAGCTTGAGAACAACTGTTAAATGCGAAGGATCCATTCAGGAATGATTGGAGGTAGATCACCTCATACAGACTTGGTCATTACCGAGAATATCACTGCCTAGTTCTCTGAGCAGTTATTACCTTTGCTGCTTCTGCTGGCTATCAGTTATGCAGATAATATCTTTAATTGGATGTTTCAAGACTAACCAGCCTTTTACTATTTCAAAACCTATTTTCATTGTGATAACATCCTAAGAGACAATAGCTGTGCCAGGGACTAAATTCATCCTCAACAGATTCATTATTGTTGGCTGGGGCAGCAAGAAAGAAGATTTAATACCCCCAGAAAGACCACTTTGATATAACCCATGCAAATGAAGGAGGCAATTAATTAAATAATTTCATTGGCACTGCCCAAAGTCAAATGCATCCTGCCAGGCCTCTCTGAGTTTGTTACCATAACCATCAAGCACGTGGCAGTGTGGGAAAGGGTCACTGTAATATGCAATACAATAAATATATCAATTGAAGACCAACATTAAAAGAGTTATTTGCTAATGGGCACCATGCCGGGTTACTCAGGCAATGCTGCTCACAGAATTCCTAAGCTGAGTTCACAAGATACAGATCGATGCACCTCCAAAGAGAGTCTATATCAATCTCCATTTCATTCATTAGCTCTCACTTGGAGCTGGTTGGCTGCTAGTTAACTCTTTAATGTGGGAGAAACTGTCAGTGTAAAGGCCACTGGGACATGTACTCTTCCCAGCTGTACTTGACCTGTCAATATTTCTTGCAGCTGACTGTTTAAACTGGTGCGGCTAATGGCAAGATGGAGACCTATGGGGTTTTGAAGGCTTTCCTAGCTTTAGAATGGCTTACCATCCAATAGCAAACATTAGTAAATTCATCCCCATTGCTGTAGAGTTGCCTGTGTTTTATGATCCAGGCGCACAGAAACCAGGATAAAAATTATTTTCCATAGTTCCAGCATTGAACTCAAAGGTATTTTAGACTACACATTATGTAAATGTGGGCTCCACTACAATGAGATGCTATCACACCAAGGACCTGGCTGCAGTGGAGATCATTAGTTTGTGATGCAAACTCTGAAGAAACTCCAAACAATGAGAGAGCTTTTATAAAGTTAGGATTCATTTTCAATTTGTGTTGGTCCAGGGACAACTTTATTGTTGCACATTGGAGGCACCTGGAAGCTCAGGGGTGTTGCTTGGTGCATGAACTATTTCAAGCCCTTCTGAAAATGTAAATAAGAGCCCTAAAACATAAAGGCATAATTACCAAAACAAAGAATAGTCTCAGACCACCAGGAATAGCTGGCTTCGCTTATTTTCTTTCTACAAATATTGAATTTACTAATTTCCCCTGCCTTACTGTTGAATAAAATCAATTTTCTCAGTAGAGCTGATCTCTGCTTTGTTTGAGGTTAGATGTGAAGTTGGTATGCATCCTTAGATATACTGTTTGGGAGAAAGCCTTGAATATTTAACCCTACGTCACAGTGAGCCCTCCCTTCGCTCTCCTGCGGGGCGTATATTGATTCATTATTTGACAATCAGGATTCACCATAGGTTAATTGACATGTTTGGAATTCATGGCAAGAAAATCTGTGCATTATTTTTAAAACTCCTGTCAAATTGTTTGTAGATAACAACACCTGTTTTCTCCTCTCTTGGCCAATACAATCCATGGAGAATCCTGGCTTAAAAAATTTCCCTGAAGAATTGTCAAAACATATGTATTTGTATTTCATTACTTGGGTAATAGCTGATTTGCCAAGTTCATTTACTACTAGTTGCTTTTCAAACATCTCAGTGGGATAATTAACGAATACTAAGAACTGAAACTGTACTAAGTTAGGAGGGGGCTGGAGCCATTGCCCAAATCCCAGTCCTGATTAAACTGCGGTCCAGAATTAAATATTCAATAACTGAAAGTCTCTTTTCTTCCTTTACTCTGAGCAATGTATCATCAAGGAGCTGGAGCTACTCTGCAAGTTGTGAAAAAGAGACCCCCCTCGAACTATCTACCCCAATCAAACAGATCAAAATCCTGTAGACTTTCAAGTGAAAGATATTTAAACTGAAAATTGACTGGGTAATGTTCTAAATGGTGCCTTCTCTCAGTGGATCCATATGTGGGAAGAGAAAATAAATAGTAACTACAGGAGTAAGTTCTGACAGAGTGTAAAGAAAGGCACAGTTCAAGGTTATGACTGAACACAAGCTCCAGTGAGCATTTGGACAACTAATACTCTCTCTTGAGAAATTGTGGATGCAAAGAACTCTGGAGAAGAATGTTGAAGTATGATAGTATTAAATGCTCTCAAAGAATCTTGCTGGCTCATTGCACAAAGAAAAGAGATATTTTAATCATGAGCTATCTATCATCACTTGAATTTGAATGCCTGTTGTTTGAAGTCACAAGCTACTGGGTCCTGTGATGTAGGTTTTCAGGTCTAGTGCTGGAACAAAAAAGGTATGAAAAGTGGGGAGAAAAAACCCATAGAAAAACAAATGGCCCTGAACTTGACAGAATACACTGCATCTGCAATGCTGTTTCTTTTACATTTTGGACAAGAAATAAGAATTCTTGAATGGTGACTTTCCCAGAATCTTTCCTCTGAAGACAATAAGGACTGTATAAAAAATATACTAGAGAAGTACAAGAGCCGTTTTTATCCTAAGATAATTGCATTAAATTCATCAATGAACACTATAGAACAGAATACCAGAGGTGCAAGACAAAATCTCTTTCAAGTGCAGGGTTTTCTTCTTTTGTTTTCTTTTTGTCTTGTTGTTTCTTTTGTGCCAGCACCAGGGCTTGAACTTAGGGCCCTGGCCACTGTCCTTTAGCTTTTTCACTGAAAGTTGGCACTATTACTTAAGCCACAGCTTTACTGCCAGTTTTTTGCTGCTTGATAAGAGTCCCATGAACTTTTCTGCTCAGGCTGGCCTTCAATTGCAATCCTCAAATCTCAACCTCCTGAGTAGCTAGGATCACAATTGTGAGTTACTAATGCCCAATATGACTGAGTTCTTGTGCCTTTTACACTAAAGTAAAGGGCAACTCTGATGATGATTTTCACTTCTTATCTCTCCTCTTTCAGCATATATTCCTTTGTGATATACCACTGGTAGACTCCAGGGAGCGCATTAACAATTCCTTAGTGAGATAGTAGTGGTTTTTAATCAACAATTCATTGGGTATTCATGGGGGAGGTATCCTTGTTTTCCCCAAATTAAATTAGTTGCCAAACTTAGAGCTGGCATGATCTTGTTTCACTCTATTTCATTCTGTGAGAAAATTGTAGTTTTTCACTTTCTCATACCCAGGAGTTCAGACTTTGGGGCGTGGGGGGGGGCAGTTCAAACTCATCAAATAGTGTAAAAGTAAGACAGAAGAGCCAGAGAGCTTCTCTTGTCACATTTCCACAATTTCCACCTTTCAAGCTGTCACTTACAAGCCACTTCTTGACATAATCTTTAGGCTTAAGCATGTGGAACAGTGGACCAACCAGCTTAATAAAAAGACAAAGATGATATGCAACCAATGGACAGGGCATTGCAACTAGGTGTTAACACATCATTCATTGAACTAAATACTCTTTCAAACTCTGCAGCAGAAACAATTAAAGTACTGACTGCAGTCTTAAGTTGCTTCAAATTGTCTGGCACAATTGATCCACAATTATCTTTGTACTCCCTGAAGCCCCCAGATGCTACCTTCTTCATTGACTTTAAATTTCCTTCACAGTTCTCCAACCTGTGTTCTGGCATACTGAATATCTTACAATGTGAATGAATATCCACTGGAGAAGGCCATTTGGTGAGATCTCAGGCTCCTAAACATCCTATTAACAATTGGAGCTGTGTACCTCAGGAATGCTAATCATCAGCTCTCCAGAACAAAGAAGAAATCTGAGAACTTGAAGATAAAAATTAAACTTTAAGGTCAAAGAGATAACACACTTTTTTCTGATTTGTTTCATAGGATAACATCTTAGAGAAATTCTGTGAGATAGGATTTATGGCGAAGAGGTACATTCTACATCCAAAGTTGGAACTCTAAAGCCACTTTTGTCTTGTGTGTCAAGGAATTCTGTTCACCAGTTTTGCATTCTGGGGCCAGTTTCTGATGACTCATGGAAACATCACTGGTAAAATACTTTCCAGATCATTCACTTGCATGGCTGTTTGGACATCTCTTTATAGAAAAGAAAATTATTCAGTCTCTTAGAATCTCTGTGAACATCCTATAGAACACAGCCAAATGTACTGTTCCAAAACATTGTGCAAAGGAATTTGTTTTGGAACAGAAGTGTAGATGTGTTCATTAACACATTAAATAAGCAGATATTTTTAATAAATTCTAATCCAAATCTTCTTCCTTGTTACGACTATCTGGTGGACATTGTGCAAAGCTGTTTGAGTGTAAAATCTTGAGGACAAAGAGAGCCTAGACACACAAAGTTACCCAATCATATAGGTTGATAAAATTACCCATGGGTTATCTTTTTAGCCAAACAGTACATTTGATTTGTTTTCTTAATTTAGGCATGATAAAGAATATTTTGGCCAAACCTGTCATCCTTGCTCATGCCTATAATTCTAACTATTTAGGAGGCTGATATCTGAGGATGGTAAAGTTAGCCTAGATAGAAAAATCTGTGAGACTCTTATCTCCAAATAACTAGTAAAATGCTAGAAGTAGGGGTATGGCTTCAGTGGTAAAGCACTAGCCTTGAGAGAAAAAGCCAAAAAGCCAAAAAAAATGCACAAGGTCATGAGTTCACCTCCAGTAATGACACAAAACTAAATCAATATTTTGGCTGAGAACCAAAATTACCAAGGTTCTTGGTACTTCTCAAAAGCAAAAGCTGCCAGGCCCCAGTAATTATAGGCACACCTGTAATCTTAGCTATTCAAGAGGCTGAGATCTAAGGGTCACAGTTCAAAGCTAGCCCAGGCAGGAAAGTCCATGAGACTCTTATCTCAAATAAGCTACTCAGAAAACCAGAAGTGGTGCTGTGGCTCAAGTGGTAGAGCACTCACCTTGAGTTGAAGAGCTGAAGGACAGTGCCCAGGCCCAGAGTTCAAGCCTCACAACTGACAAAAAAAAAAGTAAAAGCTAACTTACATCGGAAAAGAGTCTCAGAATGTATCTTAATTCAGCATTACAGAGTAAAAAAAAAAAAAGTCAACTTTATATATGCAGTATGTAAAACATCTTTATCACAGTCTTGTGTTTCTCTTTTCAGATTCCCCAGCATATAATCTCATGGATTTTATTTTACATTTTTAGCAAAACTACAACTTAGGTGCAAACTTACAAAATTTCTGCTACCTATCTTTTCTCCATCCCCTGAGAATAATAAATCACATGGTCTACTGATATTTTTATGTGACAATAATGCACATACATAGATCATAAATTCTCTAACTCTGATGCTTTGTTGTGGCTTGAAGTAAAGGTTAATATAGAAGATGTAGCTGCAGAGAATCTATTGCAATATATGCTCTCAATAAACATTAATATTGAACATTGCAAGCACCTCTCTGCATCCCTACTTTCTGTAATCCTACTTTCTCTTCTCTAGTTTGCTCTTCTCCCACTTTACTGTTATAAAAACGTGCCCCACAGAACTGACATCAATTGTTATCTTATTGTTTCTCTTTATTCACTGGAAAATAAACTTCATGAGGGGAGGAAGCAATAAGACCTGGCACATATTGGATATTAATAAATATGTTAGTGAATGGATTATCTGATTGGTCATAATATAGTGTCTTCCAAACTCTTGTATAGTTGCCACTCTATACTTTCCTGATGCTATTCTTCCCAATAAGTTACTGAATGCTCAAGAGTCTATATTTAATCATCACCTTAGGGAATATTGTAAATAATTTGTCTCAAACACAGCAGGAAGTAGACATCTCTGGAGAATTTTTAAAATATAAAATCATGTATAAGAAGGCACTGTTTGTCATATGCATTCAACCTCTGAAATATTTACAACAAAGGGGAAATGCAAATTTTGGGAAATACATTGGCTCCTTCTTGAATGCAGTATTATAATTGCATACAGTTCTCCCTCAAAATTAAATTTTAAATATATATTACTTTCAATAGGATAAGAAATTTTAATATACTTAGATGGTTGTAGATTCATATTCTTCATTTTCTCTGTCTCTCTCTCTCACACACATACACACACACACACACACACACACACACACACACACACATATGCACACATACAATGGATAACAGAGAATGTTGTAAGATTTGTTTGTAGCTTCCATAGATTCTGAGGAGCCAAGGAAATTTTGAAAAAGAGTAAAACAGTAGGCATCACATTTCTGATACTGGCAGGATGACCTTGATATAAATGTATAAATACAATGAAGAAAGGGCTGGATGTCAGAGTCCTGGATTGTAGTGCTAATTTACTAGCATTTATCTAGGTAAACTTGGTCAGTGAATTTCTCTTCAAAGAACCAGTTATGATCCATTGGCCATTTAAGATCCTTTCATTCTCTAAAGAGCTTGTAAACTCACAAGTGGAAGAGGAAAGAAAATGAGAAAATAAATTCTCTCTGGGTAAATGATTCTGATAGTCTTTTGGTTTCTGATGGATTGAAAAACCACCAGTTCCATATTGCTTTGTTGTTTCCCATTCTTTCTACCTAAAATGGTGTTGTCATATGGAAACTCTCTAGGTTAATTTCTGATCTCCCAGCTCACAAAATTGCCTTTGGTGAAGAACTATGTTGCCTTTATAATTAATCAGAGGAAATTTCCAAATAGTTTGTACCATCAATCTCTTTGACAACATACCTAACTGATTATTTCATCTTGCCTTTGGAATAATGCCAGAGAGCCACAACTAGATATCTTTGGGCAAAACTTGAATAACACCTGCTTTGTAACTATACAATTCTGGATGCAGGCTGTGCACCCAAAACAGGCAGTGTGGAGGATTTCATTAATGTGCCCTTGTGTCTTTAATCAGTCTGAACTCCCTCACAGCTTCTTCAAAAGATGCATCGGCATCCCTGTTTGTCACATGCAGACCAAGGTAGCAGCTTCCTGTTGTTAAAGCAAAAGAACTTTCCTCCTCTTCTATTTGAGTCACCCAGAGGTTGGCCATGTGGAAAAATGGGTTCTGCTATCACATATTTGTGTATAATTTTATGCTGAGAATTTAAAATAAGATGGTGGTGATCGGGACAACCTAAGTCAATTTAAATTTTATATTTTTAATTAGTCAAGACAAGCAAGATAATTATATTATACCATTTTTAAAATTCAAGCAATGAAGGGCAGATCAAGTGCCAAGGTCACCAATTAGGCCCCTAGTAAGACCAAGATTACAACACAAGCATTCATGGCACATTATTTATATTTCTAATTATATAAGAGATCATCTTATACTAGGGCAGACTCTACATAGTTTAACAGAAAACATACTAGATTGGAAATCAAACAATATGGATTTTTACCACCAATCTAATATAGTACCACCAGTAGTTTCCAAGTCATGACTATATAGATTTAATATTAATTTATTTAATAAATAAATACATACTCTGTACACATATTTATGCCCAGAGAAGGCAGAAGGTATTTCAAGGCAACAAATTGACAAGAATGTGTATAAACCACATGCACAAATGCTAAGGGAATTCAAAGGAATTGATCTTCGGGGGCTTTGCCAGCTTGACAGGTTTTGACTTAATTGACATCTGGTCCATTCATTCAAACTGAGGCTGACAGAATCTACTAAATTATAATAAGGATCTTTGAATTTGTGGTAACACAACTTTAAGCCTCTTTCGTCTATCAATTTTTTCTTGTTTGAAGTAAGATAATTAATATATCCAGTTCTAATAAAATGAACAAAATATATAGCTCTTTTCAAATGCTTCAGAGTATTCTAAAACAGTACTGTCTTTATTTCTTATGTAAAAGACATTTGAGAATCTCATAAAAGTAATCATATTCCACTTAAATTTATATTAAAAAAACACATGAACAAAATTTTATATCTATTCCAAGGATTCACAAATCTCTCAAATCTTACCTATGGATACCAGATTAGAAACATGTGATCTAAATTACACAGCAGTTGAGCTGAAGGGAAGTATATTTCCTCATTCCACAATCCATTGTCCTAAAGATTGAACTGTGCTGTCAAAACACAACATCCCAAAGGATGGCATTTTGGTTACTAACTGCTTTGACCTGAAGGAAGTAGAAGATCTCAGAAGCAATGTTCACTCCATTCCTCCTAGCCTGTGGTTCCTACCCTTTCTTCTTCCTTTAAGTAAGACAGGAGCCAGAATTCCTCTTGCCCAAGTAAGGTCATAGTAACTAGAACCCTATTTCCAAAGCAAGCAATCATCCCTACAATGTCACTCTCTCCTACTCTCTTATTCCAGAACAGTTCTGCCCTTACCCAGGAGGGCTGAGCTTTGCTGGACTGTAAATCTGTTACAATTAGATCAGACATGCTCTTTGTCTAATCTCATTTCTACTGTACATTCTTCATTGGGCCTAAGCAAACCAAAACCAAAACCAACAGCAAGAAAACTGAAACAGTTTTCCATGGGTCTTTGGGTCCTTTCTTTGTGTCATTTAAGACTTAGGTTAAATAAATTCATGTGCATTCTCTAGTTAATGTATCTTCTGTTATAGGAGCATCATCTCTGCCCTTATGATAGGTCAGAAAAGATATCATGCCTTCTAACTTTAGAGCATCAAGTACATCAATACATGTCTCCTGTTATTCAAGGTAATGGATTGTGCCAGGGAACAAAGCCCTTGAACTCAGGAGGTAACAGACAGACAACATTAAAGAAGCAGTAACTGCTGGGTGCTGGTGATTCATATTGTAATCCTAGTTACTCAGGAGGCTGAGATCTGAGGATTGCAGTTTGAAGCTACCCCAGGCAAGAAAGTCTGTTGTTTTTAATGAACTTATAATGTACTGTGTGAATTTTTGTTTCTTCTGTATGTTCTTCCCCTATGGTATAACCCCTGTCTTCACTGTATTTCATTCCAGTGCCCTGCATCTTGTATATACAAGATTTTTTTTCTAATTTGGGGAGGGGAAGGGAAATAGCAAAATGCTGAAATAAGGATACAGGTTGACCCATTGTAACAATGTGAAATACAAGACACTATGTTGGAAATGAACTTTATAGTTTGGGTGGGGGAGGGAGAAGTTGGGGACTTGGGGAGGGAAGGGATGGTAGGGGAAAAACAAAGGAGGGAATAACAACGCTTGATAGGAAGTGTACTCATTACCTTACTCATGTAACTGTAACCCCTCTGTATAGCATCTTTAAAATAAAAAATATATATTAAAAAAGTCCTGTGACTGTTATCTCCAATTAACTACCAAAAAACAGTTGTAAGTAGAGCTGTGGCTCTAGTGGTGAAATGCTAGCCTTGAGCAACAAAGCTCAGGGACAGTGCCCAGGCCCTGAGTTCAAGCCCCAGAACCAGGGCATGCATGTGCACACATATACATACATAAAGCAATAACTATATTTATATAACTATTATGTTAATAAGGTTATGCTAGTTGATAGTAAGTATTATATGAAAAAATACTATTAAAAGGGGTTCACAGATGTCAGGGGACTTGGGGGAAGACATTTGTAGTTTAAAAATTAAGGTAGTCAGATGTCTGACTGTGCATATGATATTTAAATAAAGTCTTGAAGAAGGAGAAGGAACAGCTATATAGACATCTAAGAAGAATGTTCAAGGTAGAGGAAACAGCAGTGCAGGAGTCCCGAGAAGACATTGGCCAATGAGGAATCAAGAGAAGAGGAATGAAGTAATAAAATAAAATAAAATTCAGAGGAATAAAAGGTGTAAAGGAATAAAAGAACCTATAGAGTTCAGGTCCAAAGTGCCTGAAAAAACCTTTTTAAAGCTATCTTGGCTCTTATTCTGATTAAGAGGGGAAGTCTTAGAATAAAATGACATGATCAGCTTTATGTTTGGACAAGCAATCTGTGGTCACTGGAGGCCAGAGAGATAGCAGGACTGCCAGTTACAGCAGGACTACCAATAAGGGGACTGTTGCAAAGATCCAAAGAGATGGTGTAACCAAGACTACAATTGTAGCCAGGAAGAGACCAAGTCAGATACTGGATCTCTTTTGAAGTAAAATGCTGATGTAGTACTTGTGCTGTCTGGTCATGCTATTTGGCCTGAGTTTCATTAAAAGCAATAGGAAGAGATGGGAAGTGGTGGCCATGGTGATAGAGTGGAAAAGCATTTCAAGGTGTACTGGGATAATACAATGATCCAGTCTACTTTGTAGGCCAATCTGGATTTCCTGTATGGGTCAATTAGTATTTTCAGCAGAAAGTTGGGCTTCATAGTTTTTATTCTTCCTTTCTTTATAGTTAGATAGATCAAATTCTCCCCATAAAGGCTTCCTGGGCTATGCTATTATTTGTCTGTGAACTCACAGTGTAGTTTAACCATGTATTTGTTTATAAAATTGTTTCCTAAGTTTATGAAGTCTTTCTGTCTTTCCCTCCCTCCCTCCCTCCTTTCCTTCCATCCTTCCTCCCTTCCTTCCTTCCTTCCTCCCTCTCTCCCTCTCTTCCTCCCTCTCTCCCTTCCTTCCTCTCTCTTTCTTTCTCTCCCTCCCTCCCTCCCTCCCTCCCTTCCTTCCTTCCTTCCTTTCTTTTTCTTTCTTTCTTGACCTGGGGCTTGAGATCAGGGCCTAGGCATTGTCCCAGAGATTTTTTTGTGTTTTTTGTTTTTTCTCAAGACTAACACTATAGCACTTGAGCCACAACTCTGTTTCTGGGTTTTTGATGGTCAATTGTAGATAAGAGTTTCACAGGACTTTCCTACCTGGGCAGGCTTTGAACCATGATCCTCAGATCTCAGCCTCCTGGATAGCTAGGATTATAGGCATGAGCCACCAGTGCCTGCTAATTTTTGCTATGTTTAAGGTCCAAAAATGTGGTATGCCCAATCTCTTTTGCATTTCAACTAACTAACTAACTAACCTGGCTTTGAATTGTGTGCCAGGCAACTAAATTTACTCTATATACTCTTAGCTGACTAAAAAATAAAATCTCAGTGTAGAGTTCTTCCTTACATCAACTTCTTTTTTTTTTCTTTGTTTTTATTCTCTGCTCCGAACATCTTGAGACATCAAAGCCTTTTACAATTTTACAAAGTTTGTATAATCAGTGAAAAGATAAACCACCTGGACCACATTTGCGTCTTAATACATGTCTTGTGCTGCAAATCATGTAAATAACTGAGTCCAGTGCTTGGAAAAACTCAATGGAATCTGAACTTTTGATTAATGCTACAAACACATTCAGACTATTTGTGTCTTTGAGGGAGGATCAATGTTTAAAGATTTGTCAAATCTGTTCTGTAGAATTTGACTCTTTGATCCTTTTAGTGTTTCTTTTTAATTTTCTTACAAGTGAAACATGAGGCTCATTATCAATTGGTTAAATTGGCAGGCAGTCAAGTATAGAACAAATGCGTAGATGGTTGTCTGAATTATTAAAGTTCTAGAAACTTCATCCTGTTGGCATCATTGAGGGCTAATACAGATTTTATATATAACAAATGGTTCTAGCCTCTTCCATAAGATGGCTTTTTTTCCCCTTGAGAGTTCACCTTTGATGCTCGTTGTAAAGTAATCTTCTTTCCTATGTTCTGTTTCCTTAGTGTACTCCAATTCTGAACACAATAAACTTTTATTAATTATATCTTCCTACTATGTATTTCTTTGCTGTTGGGCTCACTGGTAATTAGGAGATTTATGCAACTGAGAACAATCATCTGGAAGGTCAAGAACAACACACTTGGGATGAGGACGGGGCAAGGGAGGGGGGAATAGACAGAATGCTACCCTTCGTTCTTCCACTCAGGCTGGTGGGCACTGGTCATTGTGTCTTTCAGAATCATTCAAATTTACCTTCTGACATTGATCTTTCTGGCCTTCTTTTTCTTTTCTCCCTCATTATGGGCTCCTAAAAGGAGTTTATTTCACATTACCCTCCAATATAGATATGGCATTTGGCATTGCATCTACTTCTGAGTGATCTTTCTCCTATTAAACTCTCTCATTTCTAAAATTTGACCACTTCTAGAGGAAAGGATGCATGTGTCAGAGGGAAGGTGAGTATGTTGACTTCTGTCTTTTTCTTCTTTCATTATGTTTTGCCCTCTGGAGTTTGCATGTTTAGCTTTGCAAAAGGAAAAAGGATGGTTTTCTAATTTGTGAGAAATCCAGTTCTTCTATTTATTATTCTGTAACTACTGCTCTTTCTCACTTTTAGGTAATCTATGGCTGGCCACCACATCTATCAGAGAGGAAAGATAATTAGGAAAATGCATATCATCCAATTTTAGAACCTACTAGCTATTAAAATAAGAAATTTTATGAAGGGTATATGGAGATAATTAAGTAAAATTAGATTCATCCATTACAAGTTCTGAATGGAGGCTGGGAAGGTGGCTCAGTGGTAGAGTACTTGCCTTGCATGCATGAGGCCCTGGGTTCGATTCCTCAGCACCACATAAGCAGAAAAAGCCTGAAGTGGCACTGTGGCTCAAGTAGTAGAGCACTAACCTTGAGCTGAAGAGCTGAGAGACATTGCCCAGGCCCAAAGTTCAGGCCCCATGACCGACAAAAAAAAAAAAAAAAGATTTGAATGGATTTATGCTCTGTCTTTTGTTATCCTGAATAATCCACATAATCTATACACAAGAAGTCAAGGTATGGATATGTGGGCTAGTATCATTAGAAAGGGAAGAGAAAATCCCATACCACAGATTCAACTAATGGCATTTTCTACAAACACTTGGATATTTCTCGTTTAACTAGGAAAAGGAAGTTTTTTTTTTGAGAATGTTAGATGCCCATTTTTAGATTCTGTTTCCCCAATAAGATTTCTAATTTAAAGTCTCTTTCTAAGTATATGTAAACATGACTTCCATGAAGAGATCTATGCCCCCCTCAATTTGATCATCACCATCTAATGTCATTGCTTTAACCCAACTTTGTTTAGTTGTAAAGTTCTTCAGGCACAACCAAGATTATTTTTCTTTTCTTGCTTCTTCTTTTCTTCCTTCTTTCATTTCTTTCCTCTGCTCTTTCTCTTTTTTCCTCCCTTCCTCCCTCTCTCCCTCCTCCCCCATCCTTCCTTCCTTCCTTCCTTCCTTCCTTCCTTCCTTCCTTCCTTCCTTCCTTCCTTCCTTCCTTCCTTCCTTTCTTTTTCTTTCATGTGTGTAATGGGACTTGCATTAAAGGCCTAGGCATTGCCCCTTAGCTTTTTCACTCAAGGCTGGTGTTACTACTTGAGCCACAGCTGCACTTCTAGCTTTCTGCTGCTTAATTGGGTGAAGAGTCTCACAGATTTTTCTGCTTAGGCTGGCTTCAAACAGCAATCCCCAGATCTCAGCCTCCTGAATAGTTAGGATTACAGGTGTGAGTCACTGGTACCTGGCTAGCAACCAACTTCTAATCAACTTTAATACAGACCAGAGCCATTAGTGGAGATCTGGTTAGCTAATCATCTAAAAGACTAATGTATAATAAAATGATATTGGTACAGACTTTTTGCTAGTTGTAAAGTATTCTCAAATCTGATCAGACTTAATTCCAATAGGCCAGCTAAATGATAAATTACTTCACATAAGTGAAAGCTAAAGTTAGTTTTAATTGCTTAGAAAAATAGGAAAACTCTTTCAGCTAAGATTGACTATACCACAAACCCTCCTTCATTAGATATTTGACACTGAGAAAAATGATTGCTTCTTCATCAGTCAAGCTGAACCAAAATAAATCAATAAAGCCAAACTGTAGCTCAAAAAAAAAAAACCCAAAAAAACAAATAAAGAGAAAACCAACCTCTAGCCCAAGTAAACAAGAATAAGACCTAGAACTAGAAATAACGCTGGGGGCACTGTAAGTGACCAAATTATATCTATAATAATGCTTATTTTAAAAATTAAGTTTAAATAAAAGGTAACTTAAACAAGATGCAAAGTTTTTATTTATTTTTGTGCTGGTCTTAGGGCTTGAACTCAAGGCCTGGGCAATGTCCCTTAGCACTTTTGCTTAAGACTGGTGCTTAAGCCATATTGAGCCATAGTTCTAATTGCAACATTTTCTGGTGGTTAATGGGAGTTAAGAATTTTATGGTCTTTCTTGCCGAGGTTGGCTTCTTAGAACTCAGCCTCCTGAGTAGCTAGGCTTATAAGCATGAGCCGCTGGTACCTGGCTGAAGTCTTTTCCATATATTTCATGTCTCATCTGAAGTTAATTTATTCTAGAAAGATAGTTAATGTTCATCTCAGTCATGTCTTTGAAACTAAGTCTTTCCATAGTCATACATATGTGTGTCAGTTTCCCTGACCACCTGCACATAGTACACCCACCATTATTTTCTTGCTCTCACAGAAACATGCACGTATTTTCAAGGAGAGAGTTTTTACTTTTGTTGCCAGTGTGGCAATAGAAGTGGAAGAATGAAGGACCTCTACAGTTCCATTTTCATAATAGAATTCTGTTGTTCTAAAATGATTTATTTTTGAATAAGGAAAAATGTAAGGAACTTGGAACGCAGACAGAAGTACCTTCTCATCAAAGGTTGTCTATCGTTTCATGAATCACATGTGATGGATGAGATTTATGAATTAGAATCTGTGTCGAAAGATTTACAACATACTAAATTAGTTATGACATCTTCTCGTCGGTGCGCATAAACTTTCAACAAAATATCTATATCATCACCACAGGAGCATGGCCGGCCCGATTCTTTCAATCCACCACAGCACATCCAGACCCTGTCATTGGAGTTGATGAATTCTTGAAGGAATGGGCCTCAGATCAATTAAAATAAACACCACAAGCTGATTTATCAAATCTTTTCTGAATGCTCTCAGAAAATGTCAGAAATCTGATCCATTGACAGAGAGAAGTCAGAGAATCGTGGCAGCCTATGGGATCACAAGACCTTTTCAAAACCATCATAAATCACCACAGAAAACAAATGGGGCACCATATGATAAGATTTCTTCTGACAGCTTTGCCTCAACAAGACATATATGAGACAAATGGATACCTTCGTCTATGCCCAATTGCCAGTTTACAAAGTTCCAAGTTGTCAAACTGTAAAATACACCACTATCAAAGTCTTTCCAAATAATGCACCTTTTTTTTGAGTATACAAGACTGGATTGAAAACAGCATCCTTTCAGTTCAATTTCACTGTGGCAAACTATGTAAAATCCCTGCCAATGTGTGAACTCCTAAAAAAGACACATGTATGTCATTCTCTCTTACACACGCACACACACACACACACACACACACATTCACCCTCATATATATCCTTGTCTGAACTAATGAAACTTTCTTTACTTTCCATTAATAATAAAAGAGAACTGCTTTAAAATGCTAAAGTGCATCTAATCAAGGTAGCCTTTTTTTTAAATCATCTCAGTCTTGTTTCATTTCACATAGGTTAAGAGCACATTCAGAGGCAAGCAATAACAGGCTGAGCTATTCTTCCAGTCTAACTCAGGAACACAGAAAAGCTTCCACTAATGAGTTTTTACAAATAGGAGCAAAACCTGAAGACATAAGGAATGGGATAGGCCTTGAGTTCCACAGTAAATTTTAATTATGAATTACGAATCATATTTTTCTATAGGTGGCATATAAAATGTCACATAAAAATTCACAATTTTTTTCTCAAGAATAAAACCTAAATCAAAGAAATGGTACCTATGAATTAGTTGGTTAGAAACACTTAGAAATAGTGGAAAAGATAAAGACAGATTGATCCTTCTCTTATTTTTTGTGCTGGTACTGGGGCTTGAACTCGGGGCATCGTGCTCTTACTTAGCCTTTTTCATTCAAGGCTAGTACTCTACAACTTGAGCCACAGATCTACATCTGGATATTTGTTGGTTAACTGGAGATAAGAGTCTCTCAGATTTATTTGCCTGGGCTGACTTCAAACCAGAATCTTCAGACCTTAGCTTCTTTACTACTAAGATTATAGGTTATCCATTCCAGCTGAGTCTATTCAAAGCTTTTAGATTATACTTAAGTTCACAGAGCAAGAAATCCACTGGTCTGAAGAACCTATTCCATATCCTTTACCTACTACTGACAACACCTCTTGGCAACTCTTTTTAGTACCTTTAAGGCCTTACACAAAGCCTTCTGCTTCAGAAAACTTCAACTGTGGAAGGTCTGACTTGTTTGATTGCTAAACCAAGTTGTACTCATTAGGGAAGTAAACTTGTCTTCCCAGGTCCTTTAACTTACCAGTTTGTATAAACCCTGGCATATTACCCAATTTTCGTATTAGGAAAAATTTCACTGCTAGAAAATATCTGACATGGAGATTAAGAATCAAATCAAACTAGATACCCTGACTCATATATAGAATAAGATTTAACACCTCTCTGTTCAGGATAGATTTGAGAGAAAATATATTGCTTATTTTATTATTTTAATTTTTGTTTTTTGTTAGTTGACCCAATGACTCAATGATTCCATTCATTCCATAAACATGTGTTGAGTTCTTGCTGTGATTCTTACCCTGCGTTAGACTTTGATGCTACCGTCTCCATAATAAACATTACAGTTGCTAGTAGAGCCATGGCCATGTTACCCATTATTTTTCTCAGTGCTCAGCAAACTTGAAGAGAATGCCATGGAAATAAAATACTCCAAACTAGGAGAGATCTCTATTTGCTAAGTAGGGCGCAAAAGAATGATTTACGGCTTTTAAGCAATTGTCACGAATATAGAGAAGATATAAAAAATCACCTATTCCAAGACATCACTTTGACACAGTCTTGGATCCCAATGCCTTAACACTCTTGGGGGTAGCATTACATGAGCTTCTACCTCTTCGCTTAGAGCCATCAGTGGTTACTGTAAAATCTATTCATTCTGAGAAATACTACACATCACTTATGATGGATGTAAAACCAATTTACTATGTTTATTCTTTGTGTGTGTGTGTGTGTGTGTGTGTGTGTGTGTGTGTGTGTGTGTGTGTGTGTGTGGTACCAGAAATTAGGCATGAACTCAGGGCCTTGCACTCTCAATTGGCATTTTCCATTCAAGGCTGCTACTCTATCATGTGAGCCACAACTCTACATTTGCCTTTGGGATGGTTAAATGGAAACAAGTCTCATGGACTTTTCTGCCTGGGCTGGTTTTGTCTTAGAACTGTCATCCTCAAATCTCAGCCTTCTGAGTAGCTAGGATTATAGGCATGAGCCACCAGCAGCCAGTGTCATTGTTTATTCTTGTTGCAAGAGAGTTACCCATAAAGTTATGGGGGATGGAACTATTTAGCTCCCCACAGATTGTTATCCCAGCAAACACTGTTAAGCTTAGAATATAATCTGTGTGGGCATTAGGAGTATTTGGCTTGCTTTGTGTTTTTTTTCCATGTAAGGAATTTTCTTTCCTGAGGAACAAGTTATTAATTCATTCCAATGGCCTTTGATAGATTTGTGTGTGTGTGTGTGTGTGTGTGAGCGCGTGCATGCGTGCGCATACTCTAAGGCCTGAGCATTTTCTCTTAGGATTTTTTTTTTTGTTTAAGGTTGGCACTTTACCAATTTAGCCACACCTCTACTTTTGGCTTTTTGATGGTCAATTGGAGATGAGTCCATATACTTTTCTTCCCAGGCTGACTTAGAACAGTGATGCTCAGATCTTAGTCTCCTGAATAGTTAGGATTACAGGCTTCAGCCATCAGTGCTCAGCTTGATTGCTTTTGTACTTTGCTAATTTAAAAATTCCAGTTCCAAAAATGCACTTTACTATGAGTGACAAAATGGAATACATTTAATAACACTTGAATCTATGGCCCATTTCCAGACTTTCGAACGCACAGTGGCTACAACAGTCTTCAATTTTTTTTTGTTTAGTGTAAAGGAAAATTACCCTCTACAGCTTTTACCTCCCCCAAGGCTATTCCTAAAAGCCTTTCTCAAACTTCTAAGGTACCTGGACTAGCATTTGAGCTTAGAAAAGCTGTTGGCAAATCCCAGTGAAATTTTTTTTGACAGATCCATCTTTTAGCCTTTGGGAAAGTTGGAGGTACTGTAGGCAAGATATTTGATTAATGCCATGAAAAATAGTGTTGCAGGCACAGCTGGTATGTTGGGAGAAAAATTCATCACTAACTTGAAAACTGCCATGTAATTTTCTGCCCACAGTTCTTTTCCTCTCTTGACAGAAGATTTGCACAGGACAAACTCATCTGACAGAGGACAAGTCGGCCAGATGTTGAGGTATCTCTAAACATGACAGATCACTATGTTTTAGCTCAGATTAATTCGTTTATTAGAGGTAGACCTAAATCACTGGCCATTGTCAAATCAGTTGTCACTACCAGCAAATCAAGTTCATGTTTCTGAGCAAAAAATAGTTGCAATTTTACAAAGTTGCTCTAACCTCAGTCCCTCTGTGCAGAGATTGAGGGTCCAAACTGCCCCCCCCCCGAAACAAAAAAAGCCCAGGAGCTGTCCTCACTCTGACAAGCATTTAAAACTGTTTGCATTATCAGAGCTGTTACTTGACTACCGACTTTCTGATGTGTGACTCCAGTGTGACAACTGTTAAGCTCGGAATTGATCTGGATTTGTGAACTCACTTCCTCCTGCTCCCTTTCTCTCCCCTTGGTATTTCCATAGAGCTTTGTAGGGTGATGCCAAGATCCTGACACTAGCCATTGGTCAAAGGTAAACAGAAATTTACTCACTGATGAAGAAAAAGTCAAGAAGTATACCTCCGATTGCTGAGTCCCACCTCATCCTGCCAGGGCCTGGTGGCCTCTACAAAGTGCACTGACTCTTTCTAGCTCAACAGCTAACACATCAAGTGTCCAACTTACAAAATCAAATCAGAACTACACCCAGTCCCACAGTTAGTGGCTGAAGGAAAGAGTTAGGCAGTAAATAAACTGTGGGAAAAGAGCTAATGTCTTCCTCTCAGGAGGCTGAGTAAAGAAATGGGAAACACTGGCAAAAAAGAACCATGGAAAAATTGCCTCCAACTCTGCTTGGACTGGGGCTGCCTTGGAAGGGACAAATGACTTCTATAGGACTCATTGGGAAATGGCACTCCTGAGAATAAAATTCCCATTAAGTCAAGATGAAGTACCAACATAAAAATGGGTGATGTTTCTTCCTCTGGTAAATCAACCTATGGAAGGCAGACACTGAAGAAATGGGAAGGAATGTATGACTGTGGAGACTCAGCATGTGCCCAAGGCTCTTGAATTTTCATTTCATTTGTTCAAGGTTAATATGGTACCTGGTCCCTACATACCTAACATGCCAGTCAATAGCTGCTACTTTCTGGCTTTATTCAACCATTACAGCAGAAGTCACGTGAGGTGGGAGGATCCATAAGGGACTACTGCTAAACGAAGTTATAATTTCTTGCTTATAGCACTTCCATTTTTGGAACCATAGTTGCTGAATCAGCAATGTTGATATACTGAGGTGAGGTTGGAGTCTTCCCTTTGTCTTTCCCTTTCCTTTCTTTATATCATATCAGTCTCCCAGTCTTGACATCCTCCATTGCCTCACTCCCAACTTACCTCTTTTGTTGCACTAACATAGCAATTTAATCCCCTTCCCTCTCAGTTCCCTTCCATCTGTCCTCTTCTCTACAGACAAATTGAATTTATCTTAGTACTTCTTAGTTTATTCCTTACTTTGAAAACATCTAGGGGCTTCCTGCTGCCTGGCAGTAAAGTTTCAATCTCCAGCCTGTGCTGATAATCCCCTCAAATCAACTCTCAATATACACCACCTACTATCTTACATAAACCTTTCCCTTGGGCCACAGTGAATTAGTTATTCTGTGCTACCTCTTGTCATCTTGGCCGCCTTTTCACCTAATATTCTCACTTAAAATGGCCTCTTTTAACTCTGCTGATAGAACTCCTATTTATCCTTCAAGGCTCACTCTTCATGTACCCACTTCTGTGAATTCATCAGTAAATCCCATTTCCTCTCAATTTTCATGTCTTATTTCCCTACAATTCTCATGCCACATCTTATATTCTACTTTGTACTACAATACTTTTCTTTGTGGTTTATCTAAACAGTGAATTCTTTGGGAATTTTAATGAAGAAATGACCAACTACCTTTGTATTCTTGTAAGTTTTGAGTAATTGAAATTGTGTGGAGTGATTGACTATGAAGAAGGCTCATTATTTCTAATAATCTTAGTTCGCAAAGTCTCTGTTCATGGAATTTGGTGCTTAGGAGCCAAATGATTAGGAAATGGCTTCAGTATTTTGTTTCTAGCCTATTCTGACCTTCATATAGTTGATAAATCGAGAACAGTGCTTTAAACTGCTGAGGTGAATGACCCCAGTTGGCCCAAACTGTGATTTCTGAATTAGGCTGAATTCCTTCGTAAAGTGCTGGAGTGCCAGACCTGCAGTGGCCTGACCTTTTACCCTGCCAACCTCCCTCCCTAACACTCTACTTTTTCTTCTCTCCCTGTAGCCAGTTAGGGTTTCAAGAGGAAATTGAAAACAGAAGTGAGGATTTCCACCTATTCACTAACACATGACATAAACATAATTCCTAGGTTATGTGTCAAATTCTCTGCAGAAAGCTCTATCTTATTGTGCCTATTTCACAGTGTCTTCTAGAAAGATCTGAGATCTCTATGAGGTGCCAGGAACTGTAATTCAAGGCAGTCCCACTTCAAAGATGCTTAACAATTACCCTTCAATCAGATCTCTAATAATTTATAATTGAAGTTCTCAATGATATGCACGATATGACTGTAATATTCGTATATACACACAGACACACATACACACATAGTACACATATGTACACACACACACACACACACACACACACACACACACACACACACACACACACACTCTTGAGGCCACAGCCACAACCTTTTTTCTTGGGTTTTCAGATAGCATCTTGTTTTTTGTATGGGCCACAATTCTCCCATGTAGCTTGACAAGCTGGGAAGCTTCCAGGTGTTGTTAAAGAAGTGGTGAAGGAAAACCAGGTCTGGTGGCGTATACTTGTAATCACAGCTACACAGAAGGCAGAGGTTGGTAGAAGATTGTGGTCCAAAAGCTAGTCTTGGGCAGAAGCATGAGACCCTTCCTAAAAAAATAACTAAAGCAAATGGGCTCAAAGGCGTAGCTTAAATGGCAGAGTGTCTGCTTAGCAAGTACAAGACCTTGAGTTCAAATCCAGGAACCATGAAATATAGATGCAATGAATGCGTATAAGAAGGGCAGTGTGAGAGGGTAGAGAACACATTCGTGGTTCCTGAGACATGAGACCGCAAGGGGAGGTAGAGGGGGGAGAGGGGAGATGTGAGGAGACTCATTTCTCAGGGCTTCAACAATCCTTCCAAGTTCTCAGAGAAGCTGTTTCCTATGATGACTGATTCAGCTCTAGAGTCTCTCAATGTCATCTCAAGGTGACCTTACTTCTGAAAGGCAGGGTTTGGAGGGAGAGCAGTTTGTGTTCTGTGCTCAGTCTATCCGATGAATTAGTTATCTTCCCTCCTACCAGCTGTGTGAATTGTGGGCTAGCCACCCAACTCCTATTCCTTTTATTTATATTGGAATGCCAACCGATTTAAACATAGTAGTAATTTATGGAAATACGTTGAATTTTCTTTTGTTTCCCCTCTTCCTCTCCTTCCCCTTCCCATCCTTATTCATTTTATTTATTGGCCAGTACCAAACTCAGAGCTTGGTACTCATTTGGCATTCAGCTGGTGCTATACCACTTGAGCCACACCTCCTGCCTGGCTTTTTGCTAATTTAAGATAGTGTCTCTTATCCTTTTTTTCCTAGGCTGACTTTGATCTTCAGTCCTCCAGGTCTCAGCCTCCTGAGCACAGGTGTGAGCCACTGGCTCCTGGTACTGAATTATACTTTCAGTTACCCTATATTACTGCCTGATCTCTATCAAAAATTATAAATTATGAAACAAGTACAAACAGCAAGCTCTAAGAGACCTGTTTTGTAAGATGGAGTTTTTATATTTCTCTTTCTCTTCTAAGTAATAAAAAGGATAGAGAAAGGAAAAGGAAAATGAAGAAAATGTTCTCTTCCAGGATTCTGCTGAGTAGAAAACTAAAAGAAGCTTCATATTTCTCATCATGGAGAACATACATTTATATGAAATAGACAAAAATAAAATTATCTTTTTGCAGGGGGCTGAAGTTCATCTAATCTTGGCAGATATATACTCCAACTTTTAAAAGCTTTCTCAAAAAAAGGGTATTCTTAAATAGGCCATCACACTCCATCCTCTAAACCTACAAATGACATAGAAAAAAAGGACTTTTAAAAATCTAATTAAGGTGGGGTGCTAAAGGCTTACATCTATAATCCTAGCTACTCAGGAGGCTGAGATTTGAGGATCACAGTTCAAAGGTAGTCAGGGCAAGCAAGTCCATTAATCCTATCTCCAATTAACCACCAGAAAGCTGGAAGCAGAGGTATGGCTCAAATGGTAGAATGCAAATTTTGAGTGCAAAAGTTACGGGACAGTACCTTGGCTCTGAGTTCAAGCTCTAGTTATTCTCCCTCACCCCTGCATATACCACACATACACTGGAGTTAAGTAGTAGAACACTTTTCTAGCAGATAGGCCCTAGGTTCAATCTCCAGCACTAAAAAAACAAACAAACAAACAAAACAAAGCTAAGTATATCTTTTTTCAACAATAATATCCTTTAAAGTCAGAAGAACTAAAATGCCTTAGAGAGAATTTGATTAATTTTTTTTAAAAAAGTAACACATATACTTTGTAACTTTGCTGTGGAACAGTTGCTGGAAAGCAGATGTATTTGGAGAGGTAAAAACCTTGTTGGTGCCAGTGGAGGGCAGAAAGGTGGCAGGGATTTGGGGATGGAGGAGGGCAGATGGGGGCAGTGGCAAAGAGGTCTCAGTTGGGTATGTGAAGCCATACTGAAGACAAACCTGTTCCAGAGGCAATGACAGGTGGCTTTTCTGCTTTCTATTCTCTGCTGCTGGGGCTACTGACTGGCTTGTTCTTTCTCCCTGCCAGCCTCCTCACTGCCAGAGAAGAGGGGAGAGCAAGCTTGGGCACAGTGGCTGTGGGCACTAATGCCCCACAGTCCCATCTGTTAACCTGGAAAGATTGTGTATTATACTTAAGCTATCAGGTCCTTTCCTCCAGATTCTGCCTGATCAGATCATCCCAATTTTATAGTTCTGTCAATGTAACTAAATCCATCCCTTTTAAGAAGTTAAATTGAGCTGCCTGCCAGTGGCTCACACTTATAATTCTAGCTACTCAGAAGGCTGAGATCTGAGAAGCCTGAGAAGGAAAGCCTGTGAAACTCCTAACTCCAATTAAACAGCAAAAAGAAAGAAGAGCTGTGGCTCATGTGGTAGAGTGCCAGCCTTGAGCAAAAATGCTAGGTCTTGAGTTCAAGATTCAATATTGGCACACAAAACAATGCTGGAAAGAGCGAAGATTTGACTTATTTTAACTGATTTCTTCTCTCAAAGTTTACCTTATAGATTATGTTGGGGTATATTAACTAATTTAAGTAAGTATTCAGAAAAGTAAAATAATTATCTCCTTTGTCATTAAAGAAAACAATGCAGTATGGCTAATTTTACTTTAATACAAAAAAAAAGCATGTCTAATTTTACTTGATCACAAACACACTGTTGGTAAAGTAACGTTCTTTTTCCCTTTCTTTCTCCCTCCCTCCTACCCACCCTCTCTTTTTCTCTCTTTCTTTTATCCTTCCTTTCTTCCTCTTTGTGGCAGTCCTAGGGCTTGAACTCAGGTCTTCAGCACTATCTCTAAGCTTTTATGGTCAAGGCTAGAACTCTACCACTTACAGCTTTTGGGAAGTTAATTGGAGGTAAGAGTGTCATGGACTTTCCTGATCTGTCTGGCTTTGAACTGTGATCCTTAGTTTTCAGCCTCCTGATTAGCTAGGATTACAGGTGTGAACCATTGGTACCTTATTCATCTTGTACACAGAGAGATTTCGTTTTACAGACAATTACTTGCATTTCACAAGGAGTAGAAAATACATACTTCAGGAAAATGAGTAATTGGTTAGAAGCAGTCATCCAGCATCTCCGGAAGCATATGGAGTGTCAGCCAGCAGTCCTGAGGGCTTGTGAGTTTTTCTGGCAAGACTGCTCCTTTCCTTCTGCATTTAATACCTCAATCCAATGTAGTAAGTACTACATCTACCCATTCCTCACAATCTCCCCTTTTTGTGAAGTTTAGGTGTTGTCAGACATGTGTTTAATAACCACAAAGAAGAAAACCAAAACTGCAGCCACAGGATCACCTGTTGACAATGTTCAGAATATTAAGAAACAACTGCCCTTCTTTAAGCTAGTACAACTCTTTTCTGCCACAAGTAGTTTACAAAATATTTCCACACATGCCATTTCACAAGTATTTCATTGTTCACAAGAATCCTGTTGTTAGGAACCAGCCATTTCTGTGTTCCTTGGGAGGTGTAGTAGTGATCTTTAACTATTAGGACATCATATATTCAAATGGACTCAGGAAAAAGGAACCTCTGGTACAATGTTAGAAGAAACAATTCAGTTCTGTGAACTAAGAATCAGAAAATATGCAGAAAGAAGACTTCTTGCATATATCTTGCTTTTGATTTTGGGAACACACAGCATGAAAATAAAAATAGCAATAAGTGACTAGAAGAAAATTGTAAGCTGTTCCTATATTATGTTTCCTTGAATTTGGGAGTAAAATCTTCAGAAAAAAGAAAAATCCTACCTCAGTCTAAACCTAATTGTCACTACAACTTAGCATTGCTACTAGTTTATCTTTCTGGCTCCTTCGTAATTCATGATGTAATATTTGGAGCAAACATTTAGCATCTGAGTCACTAATCTCAGTAATCAAATGATGTTCAGTTTGATACTGGGATGAGAATAGGAACATGCCTAAAAGCTTCTCAGTAAGGCACAGAAAAATATAGAAATAGCAAATTAAATTTCTTTCTATCTGCATTGCTTTTGTGAGCTTCACTTCATAGCAATCAACAATTGCCTGTTAAAACATTTTCAGATATTAGCAAGTGGGTTATAAATCACTGGAAGACAGAACCACAGTGTTGCATGTGTTTTGGTTTGTTCATTTCAGAATGTCACTAACTGTGGGTGTTAGGAAGAAAATGGCATTTTCTCACAAAATCATGAAGAAAAGAGAGAAAAAACTTTATTTTGTGAATGATGGTAGGTAATTTCCCAGTCAAACTGGGTGCCATGAGCGAATGATGGGGAGAAATATCATTAAAGATCATCTTTCAGCTAGGCAAATGGAATTATTTATTGACTCACTATACAAGGAAAGCATGGTTGTTTTAAATAGACACATGCTGCTGTGGGAGGACAAAATGAGAACTGGCACTTGTAAGTAGTTTAAAACACCACTTCCCTGCTTTTATTAATAATTTTCTATTTTATAAATTTGAGAGAGTCTATGGGCTCATTTCTTCTTCTTCCTAGGTTCCCAGAATGACTTCATACATGGTTTTGGAAGGGATCATCCCACTCTATCACTAATATAGGAAATGAAAAGCTCAAAGCTGCTCTAAGTAGGCAAAGATGAATTGTACTTATACATTGATATGTTGAATTGAAGCCTCTTTGTTCAACTACTTAATGAAAGGAAGGAAGAAGAAAGAAAGAAAAAAAGAAAGTAAAGGAAGGAAGAAAGAAAGGAAGGAAGGAAGGAAGGAAGGAAGGAAGGAAGGAAGGAAGGAAGGAAGGAAGGAAGGAAGGAAAGAAAAAGAACAAAAGAAAGAAAGAAAGAGAAAGAGAAAGAAAGAAAGAAAGAAAGAAAGAAAGAAGAAAAGAAAGAAAGAAAGAAAGACAGGCAGGAGAAAGAAAGTAATTTAAAGAATTAGGTAATAATTCTGTTGAATTCAGGTCTAATTTCTTTTCTCTAGGTAACACTGCATTGGCTAAAGAGATAAAGACTTAAATAAGCAGATGAGCAATTTGAACTTCCTAGCTCCAAACCATGTTCTCCTACCCAGCACTGGGACATCTGGTGAGGGTGGGGGAGATGCTTGCAAGCTCCTGACTGGGTAAGCCAGAGGCAGGGGCTCAGCACTGCAGAATGGGCGGAACTGTGTGTAATGAGGCATCAGTGCCCAGTGAAGAAAGGGGAAAGATGAAAAAGAATAAGAATTAGCCCCTGGTGCTGTGGAACACAGGAGACCCACAAAGGCTAATTTCAAATGGCTGGAGCTCTTACATCTTAGGGATGAACTTGCTTCTTGATGCACTTGTAACTCCCATTAATGTTAATGCAGCCAAGCCCACCGAGAAGAGAATATAGGCCTTCAGTTTGCTTTTATCAATTCACCTCTCTCTCTCTCTCTCTCTCTCTCTCTCTCTCTCTTCCTTCCCCCCCTCTAGTGGAGAGAAACATGGTTACCTTTATGAGTTAAGACAGGAACCTATGATAATGTAAAAATACATTTGGGTGGGAAAAAGAAAGAGAATAACTCATGAGCCATAAAATCTTTTCCAAAGTACATAGAGGATATAGCAGTTGATCGGAAGCTGTAGCTGCACCCCAAACCCAGCCAATCATAAAGATCAGTTCAGTACATCAATGACATGTTGTATATTGTATATGGTACCACCCAAACAACATTTTCTTCCATAAAGACACCATGCCAGAAACCCTTGACACCTCTTTGGTAAACATTTTGGTCAGTATACTTTTATATAAAGAGGGAAATTGGGCCAGAAAAACCTTAATGTTTCAAACCTTTAAAAAGCCATCAGAAATGTTTCATAAGAAATGTACTCATTACCTTGCCCATGTAATTGCAACTGTTCCAACCTCTCAGTAGACTTCTCAGCTGGGCTCTCCTTAACTGGCCTCATGAAAGCTTACTCTGAACATAAGTGGAAACTGAGAGTCTCTGTACAATGGTTTGCAATATTTCCTGTTCTGAGTTGAAGGACTCTTTCAGGAATAGCTCTCATTGTGTGTGTGTGTGTGTGTGTGTGTGTGTGTGTGTGTGTGTGTGTGTGTGTGTGTGTGTGTGTGTGTGTGTGTGTGTGTGTGAAGGAAAGAAAGAAGGAAGGAAAGGAAAGGAAGAAAGAAAGAAAAGAAGAGAAAGAATGAAAGAAAGTAATTTAAAGAATCAGTTAATAACACACACACACACACATTCCAGTCCTAAGGGCTTGAACTTAGGGCCTTTTATTTTGCTTAAGACTAGTGCTCTACCACTTGAGCCACAGCTCCTCTTTTGGCTTTTTGATGCTTAATTGGAGATAAGCATCTCACAGACTTTTCTGCCCAGGCTGGTTTAGAACCATAATCCTCATAGCTCAGTCTCCTGAGTGGTATTTTTTAGTTAACACTGTAACTTAGTTGTTCAATATTTTTTAAAGTATCATTTACTAATAATGAATTGAACAGTTATATACACATAAATCACTCTGATAAAACAAGGTACTGCTTACTTAAATGATAGCAACAAGACATAAAGATAAAACTAGACAGAAGAGTGCAATCAAATGTGCACGAGGAAAGCGAACAGACTTTTTAAAGAATACTGATACTGGAAACATCATCTAAAATGTTAAAATTTTCTAGATATCTTTAGGAATATTTGATTATCAGTGGGCTAATTGTTGCATATTTTAACAATGCTATTAGAGGTATAACTCACACAACAAATTGCACTTATTGAAAGTATTGACAAGTTTTGGCATTTATATCCCAGTGAAGTCATTACACAATCCCAGATAATGGGCAAATATAACCATCACCCACCCTCTAATTTTCTTGTGTCTTTGTAAAGCACCGTTTATCTTTTTCTTTTTTCCTTCCTTCCTTCCTTCCTTCCTTCCTTCCTTCCTTCCTTCCTTCCTTCCTTCCTTCCTTCCTTCTTTCCTTCCTTCCTTTTCTTTCTCTGTTCCTTTCTTTCCCTCCCTTTCTTTCCCTCCCTCTCTTTCTCTCTCTCTTCCTTCCCTCCCTCCCTCCCTCCCTCCCTCCCTCCCTCCCTCTCTCTCTCTCTCTCTCTCTCTCTCTCTCTCTTCTTTCTTTCTTTCTTTCTTTCTTTCTTTCTTTCTTTCTTTCTTTCTTTCTTTCTTTCTTTCTTGTCCTGCAGCTTGAACTCAGGGCCTGGGCACTGCCCCAGAGCATCTTTTGATCATTGCTAGCATTCTACTTGAGCCACAGCACCACTTCTGGCTTCTTCTGTGTATGCAGTACTGAGGAATCGAACCCAGGGCTTCATGATGCTAGGCAAATATTCTACAACTCTATCACTAAGCTCCATTTCCAGCCCCCCACTACAACCTCCACATAACTACTTGTTCAGTTTCTGACACCACCTTCTTAATTTATATTGCCACACTTATATTTTTCTGATTTATTTCACCAAGCAAAATTATTTTGTTCATTTATGTTATAATGTTCATCAAGAATTTCTTTCTATCAAGCGATAGTAATGTAGTAGGATTATTTTGGATATATCACATAATCTAGTGATGGGCATTTGGATTGTTTATCGTTTTTGACTATCACAAATAATGCTACTGTGAAAAGATCTTACACAAATCTTTGTGTGGACATATGCTTTCATTTCCCTAAGAGGCAGAATGTCTGTTTCAGATGATATATGTATATTTAGTTAATCTCTAAGGAGGGCTGGGTAGGTGGCTCAGTGGTAGACTGTTTGCCTTGCATTCATGAGGCCCTGGGTTCGATTCCCCAGCACCACATAAGCAGAAAAAGCCAGAAGTGGATCTGTGGCTCAAGTGGTAGAGTGCTAGCCTTGAGCTGAAGAGCTGAGGGACAGTGCCCAGGCCCAGAGTTCAAGCCCCAGGACTGACCAAAAAAGAAAGAAAAAAAAACTCACAAAAAAAATCTCTAAGGATATAAGTAACAGGGATTTTTGTATTCTCTTATGAAATGATACCTTTTTCACTGTTAAATTACTATTGTTGTCTGTGATTATTAGTTCTGAAATATACTTTGTCTCATATTTATATCCATTCTATTAGCTATGCTGATATGAGTATCTTTTTCCATATTTTTACTTTACATCAATTTGTCTTTATATCTGAAGTCTTTTTTTTTTTTTTTTTGCTAAAAGTATGTTTTCTGGAGTTTATTTTTTAGGCAGTATATAGTTGACTCTTGCTATGTTATTCAATCTGACAACTTCTGCCTTTTGAGTATTTAGATAACTTACATTAAATATAATGATTTATATGGCTAGGATTAAATCTATCATCTTGCTACTTATTTTCTATTCGTCATGTGTGTTCTGTGTTCTCTCTGGTTTTCTGCCTACTTTTGGATTTTTTTAATGATACTACTTTTTATACCGTGTTGGCTAATCTGCTATAAGTCTTTGCTCTTTTGGTAGGTATTTTCAGGTTTATACTACACATTATCAAATTTATTACATTTTTATTCAGTTCATGTAAAAGTGTCTTACAATGGTACACTTCTTTGCTCCCAGAGCCTTGTTCTAGTTTCATTTCATTTTCTTTATTTGAGCTGGTACTAGGGCTTAAACTCAGGGCCTAAGCACTATCCCTTATCTTTTTTCTTTTCTTTCTTTTTTTTTTTTTTGCTCAATGATAGTACTCTAACACTTGAGCCACAGCTCCACTTCTTGCTTTCTTCTGTTTAATTGGAGATGAAAGTCTCATGGACATTTCTGTCCACACTGGTTTTGAACTCTGATCCTCAGATCTCAGCTTACTGAGTAACTAGAATTACATGAGTTTGCCATCAACACCTGGGTATTTTATTTATGTTGTGTTTAACTATTCTATTTTTATAAATGCTATAAATCCCATACTACATTCCTTTATTTTTGTATGGCTTATTCTTTCAGAAGATATTTATATGTTAAGAAAATTGTATAATTGACTCATGCTGACATTGCTGGTGTCTTCATAGTTTTGTGAATATTCACATCTAGCATAATTTCACTGGATACAGATTTCTAAGTTGACAACTTTTGTTTTTGTTGTTTTTTTGTTTGTTTTGGTATTTTTAAAGATATCATTTCATGGTTTCCAATGAGAATCTGCTACAACCTTATTTTTGTTCTCCTGGTATCAGGTATCCCTTTTCATTTTACCTTCTCCTGGATATTTTGTTTTTTACCTTGTTTTTGAGCAACTCAAATATACTCTGCTTTATTTTTTTTCTTTATGCATTTTGTTTTGATGCTCATTCAGCTCCTTAAATCTTAAATCAATTTATGGTCTTCATTAAATTTGAGATGTTTGATCAATATAGGTAAGGTTGTCTTCCAACTCACTGAAACACTTTAATTTTTTTAATCTATTTTTCTCTCTGTAATTCACTTTGCAGAGTTTCCATTGGTATGTTCTCAGATTACTACTGTTTTCTTCTGCAATGCCTAATTTATGTGAATACTCTTGTCATTGTGGTTTTCACCTATAGAATCTATATTTGGGTCTCATATTTTCCATGTCTCTACTGTTTTTTTTTTTGTTGTTGTTGTTGTTTCTTTGTTTATTTTGTCTATCATGGAGCTTGAACTCCGGGCTTGGGTGCTGTCCCTCGGCTCTTCAGTTCAAGGTGAGGGTTCTACCTCACCACTTCCGGTTTTCTAGTGGTTTTTATTGGAGATAAGGACTTTCATGCCCAGGCTGGCTTTGAACGTTGATCCTCAGATCTCAGCCTCCTGAGTAGATAGGATTACAGGTGTGAGCCACCAGTGCCCGGCTTTCTACCTACGGTTTTGACCACATCAAATGTAGTGATAAGAGCAGCTTGATGTCTTTGTCTTCTAATTCAAACATTTGTGCCAATTCTACGTGAGTTTTGATACACTGACTTATCTCTTTGTTCTAGGCCATATTTGCTACTCCTTTCATATGTTTTAATGTTGTTAGGATATGTCATTGTTAATTTTATGCTGATTATTATATGTTCTTGTGTTGCTGTGAGAAACAGTTTGATGCTTTTGAGTCTTGCTTTTATGATTTGCTAGAAGCAACTGGAACAGACTTGGGATTATGAATAATTATTACCTATTCAGAATGAGGCTCTATCAAATAAATAGTACATGTTACCTATTATTAGAAGCAGAAAGAAGTTCAAGTACTTTTGTCCACTCTATTTGGTATCTGAGCATCAAGGCAAGCATGACAAAATTAGGCACTAAATTGCAGAATGTGTTATTTGGTGAAGAGATAGAGTAAAAGCAGCTTCTGCAGTGGATGTTGGTCCTTCTGCTACAGGACAAAAATGGGTGCATGCTGACCAATGGTCCTACACTGATTCCTTGGAAAGATCTGCTTGCATGGAAGAGTGAAGCATTGTTCTACTTAGTACTTGAATGTGTCATGCTTTCCTTGGAAACTCTGATACCAAACTCTGATACAAACAGTAAGCAGACAATAAACAACATGTGCTGCTTGCTCAACTAGACTCTTTTGTATATCCTACTCAAATGCTCTGTGGATCTAAATGAATTTTATTCTGGCTAGTGGAAATAGCACTTTGTGTGTGTGTGTGTGTGTTAGCTCTACTTGAGTAGGCACTATATGTCTAATCCTTCAGATATTTTTCCCCATCCTCATTTACTTACCATGCATGCATAGATCAGTGCCAAGCTCAATACTTACAGGCAACCCTAAAAATTTCTAGAGTTCTCTTTCTGTACAGCTCTTTTCATCTTTGGAATTTTAGCTATCTAGGTCTCCTAAAACTTGGTTCTATTTCAACCCAGGGTCTTACAGCCTCTGCTGGATGTCTGCTTTCTGTAAGCTGAACATTTGCTATTCTCACTTTCATTTCTTGTCTTCTAGGATCAGTACTTTTCCTTTTTTTCAGTCTGAAACTGGGACTCGAACTCAGTATCTGACACTTTCACTCACTGGGTAGTGATCCAACCCTGGATCACTGCTCATCACTGACTAAAGTGACTTGGAAAGTATATTTCCAAATATGTTGTTTGTATCTTTTTGACATTTTAGATGGCAAAGTAAACCCAGACCTTACTTCTCTTGGCTGGAGGCAGAAGCCTTCATGCTTGCCTTAAGTATTATGAATCAAGTTTTCCTTTCATATAAGTGGCACTTGAGTTCTAAAAGTCAAGTCTGCTTACCAAATATTTTAAAGAACATATTAAATCTAAGTTGCTTTGTAGAAAGTGATGCAGTGCTTTAGCATACATATTCAGTGAGTCCTAGAGGAGACACCTATGATTGTAGGCCTGTATCTGTATGTCTTAAGAAAATTAATCAAGGTGATAACTGTCATTAAGAGCTCTGGATGTCTTTATCTCCTTATTCACATTGGGGAGAAGAAATTAAATATCATTTTCATCTCTAAGCTGGTTTTCTACCTTGAAAATTTCTGGGACCACCTCTGTCCATTTCTGGTATTAAAGTTGAAGGAAGAAATGGTTTGCCAGAGATATATGACAATTCACTCTGCAAAGCTGAGCCATGGAAACTCACACTGAATCAAGGGCTGTGTTCCGAATTGCATTCATCAAGCTAAGGTTGGATTTGCCAACCTGGGGCACTGCCCGATTGTCATTTCCAGGAAAATGATGTGAGAAAATACTTTGAAGAGGGAAAATAATTATCCTCCCTCAACAACTTCAAAGGTAGTACTAGAAAATGAAAATGAATCCATTTCTCCTGACTTCAGGACCATATTATCAACTGTGAACTTGTTTCACGACATAAATTCAGTGTGGGCAGTCTGCTTCTGTGAGCCAGATCCACACATATAGCTCTTGCTCTGTGAGTGCCAGCCACAGGGTCAGAAGCAGGGCAGAAGCACAGGACACTGCTGTGTCCTGCGTTACTACTGCTCCTTGTCTAAAAACCTTCGGAAAGGGTCAGAACCTATCCCAGAATGCAGCAGTGCTGATGGCTTTATCTTCAAAATCCCCTCACCGCCCAGGAAACTTTTGCTGGACAGACAGATCAGCCTCCATTTGTTTTTCCTATGCTGTTTAGTCACTTAGCTGGCCTAACTCTAAAGTATATATTTTGGTATTTAATCTTATGTTGCTTGAAATTGCTCTTTAATTGATTCTATGCTTGTATTTTTTGTTTTATTAATAGATATGAGCTACTTGGAGGAAAAGAATATGGATCACATCTCTTCATGTCTCTTGCTGCTTCTGTCAGGATAGTACAATTTCTTTTGCCATTGTTAGTAATTATTTGTATAACCAAAGATTAGTCAAGTAAGCCTTTTTTCCCCCATTCTTGTAAATCTGTACAATTTGGGGATAAAGTTAGATACTGTAAGTGCTTCTTTTTTTTTGTCAGTTAGTTGTGGGGCTTGAACTCAGGGCCTGGGTGCTGTCTCTGAGCTCTTTTATTCAAATCTAGCACTCTACCACTTTGAGCCAGGGCACCACTTCAGGCTTCCTGGTGGTTAACTGGAGATAAGAGTCCCACAGACTTTCCTTCCCAGGCTGGCTTTGAACTGCAATCCTCACCAGTGCCTGGCTTTGTGTTTCTTTATGCTATCAAATTTATAATGTTATTTATCATATGTGCAATCCTATCCATTCCATTTACACTTGTTGATCCCAAATATGTAGCAAGTATTGATGATAGGTATGGTATAAACTGTGATGCATAGACAGAGAACCTCAATTTAGCAGAAAAAAGGGGCTAAGAGGCAGAAAACAGGGAAATACTAGAAGTCCAGCACAGGTGGATAAAATGCATTACGAGACTTTTTTAAAATAAGTTTTTGTTGTGAAAATACCACACAGAGGGGTTACAATTATATGAGAAAGGTAATGAGTACATTTCTTATGAAGCACTGTTGTCTTCTCCTTTGTTTTTCCCCTAGCATCCCTGCCCTCCTATCTCCATGACTACATTCCCCCCAACCCCCACTTCAGAGAAGTTTCTCTTTAAGTCTTTAGCCCACTTATTTATCAGGCAGTTCTTTCTTTGAGGATTTGTTGTTGGGGGATTTAATTTTTTGAGTTCCAAGTATATTTTAGATATGATACCCTTGTCGGTCATATGGCTAGTGAAGGTCTTCTCCCAATCCGTGGCTTTCTATTGATCTTGCTAGCTATGTCTTTTGCCATGCAGAAGCTCTGCAACTTCATGCAATCCCATTTGTCCAACCTTTCTTTGATTTGTTGTGTACGGCCTGTGCCTAGGAGACCTAGGGTTTCTCCTATTCCATCCTGTAATGTTTTCAGGGTGTCTGCTTTGACTTTGAGGTCTTTGTAAAGTTTGTTTTTTGACATAGGATCTTGTACATTTCATTGTTGCAATGGGTCCATCTGTATCCCTATTTAAACAATTTGTTTTTTTCCTTCCCCTCCCCAAATTATACCAACATCAAATACACTGAAAACAGGGGTTATACTGTGGGGGAGGGACATACAAAGCAACAAAAAAAATCACCTTATAAATACATTAGAAACAATAGCAAGAGGGGCTGGGAAGGTGGCTCAGTGGTAGAGTGCATGCCTTGCATGCCAGAGGCCCTGGGTTCGATTCCTCAGCACCACATAAGCAAAAAGATAAAAGCCGGAAGTGGTGCTATGGCTCAAGTGGTAGAGCGCTAGCCTTGAGCTGAAGAGCTGAGGGACAGCGCCCAGGCCCAGAGTTCAGGCCTCACGACCGAACACCCTCCCCCCAAAAAAAATGGTCCTGTTTGTGATCATTCAGGTAAATGCCTAAAAGTGGGATTGCTGGGTCATAGGAGAGCTCTATGTGGAGTTTTTTGAGGAACCTCCATACTGCTTTCCAAAGTGGTTGAACAAGTTCACACTCCCACCAACAATGCAGTAGGGTTCCCACCTGCCCACATCCCCTCCAGCTAAAGCTACCAGCACAACTATGTTAATGCAGCATTATTTACCATGGCTAAGATATGGAACCAACCCAGATGCCCCTCACTAGATGAATGGATCAAAAAATGTGGTATATATACACAATGGAATTCTATGCTTCCATCAGAAAGAATGGCATTAAGAGACTTTTAAATCCAACTTTAGCCAGATGTACAGATTCCACTCATAAGTGAAGCCAAGAAATTGTCTTTTGGGAATGGAGATTGGTTTGGTTATTTAATAAAAATGATCACAATGTCAGCTAATGGACTAGTCAGACACTTCCCCCCACAAAGATTTAATATTTAGTTATTCTGTGGATAATATGACCTTTCATAGAAGAAATGCTCCCATGAAAATACTCAGGATGGGTGTCTTCGCCATATACCTACAGAAAGAACCAAAACATCTAGATATGCTCTCTGTAAATATCTATGATGTATTACAGTTCTGGAGAAACTCCAGTCCCACCCCTGGGCTAAGTGTCACAGGAGAACAAGACCTTACAGGAAAATGGACCTTATTATTTAACCCTGTTAAGTCCTATCATGAGCCAAATATTCTGTCTACCACAGTGTCATCAGTCCATTCCTCATGGGCTCTGACTTATATTTTTCAATAACTGTCACTCTTCAGTGGCTAACAAAGGGCCTTGTGGTACTGCCCCTTGTCTTTATGAGTTCCACAAATAACTAATTAACCTCCCCATACAGAAGCCAGCATGAAAACAGAAGGGAGCCTTGGTGAATGGCTTCACAGATCTGAGTCATGATCTCCTGAGCGAACTCTGCAAAGCTTCCTCTCTCCTTACAGGGTTCTCTCCAGAATTAAATGCTTATTGACTTCACGCTAATATCCATTTAGTAATCTGCCGTTTTTGTTTGTTTTAATATAGCACTCCGTTTTACAGTAGAAGGGAATTATGCAGTTTAGAAGTATGAATATTAAAAAAGGATTTAATTAAATCTGTTGCCTGAAACCTCTGTCTAAAGCTATAATGACAAATTTAGTCCATATTTATTATGGTGCACAGGGGACCTTAACCAGATCATTAGTTTATATGCCTTACTCAGTAGTGAAGTTCTAAAACTTTACATTTTGCATATTATTACATTATTCATTTTTCCAACTAGGCATAAAATACGACTTCCCATGAGTACAATACCTAATTCTTCAAAATATACAAAGATAGCAATAAAATGATTAAATTACAACTCTTACATCTGTTCTTCTTGTCTGATTATAAATTAAAATGTTACAAAACAGGAGAAAACAATTCAGGTAACAAATGGATTTAAATTGTTCAACTTCTCATGGGTTAGGGAGCAAATGAATACAGACACATAAATATAACAGACAGACATGTGGACAGGAAAACTTCTTTTTAGAAGTGGGTTGATTCTCCCACTTACATTGGCCACTAATATCTGTTCAAAACATGTGTCTTATACAAAGCTGTAATAAGTTAAATGCTCTCTCTTCTGGTAACAATATAAAGTTTGAGCTAGCCAATGGAGGTGCCAAAATCTGAGAAATAGCTGAATGAAATGACAGTGTGTATAAAATACCCTTTATTTTAAAGCCAAACTATAAAATGTTATGTCTGCCAGGAGAAAAATATTTAATGCCATTTTAATCCATTAGCTATCACTGTAAAATGCTGCCTTGTGTTTTCCTTAACAGTCACACATTAACTCATGGTTAATTTAATGATGGAAATAGGCACAGGCACAAGATACTCTGAATCTGTGAAGTTATCACCCATTGAATATAATGCAGTCATCAGCTTCAAAACCCACCTCTGAAAACTCTTATGGATCTTATGATAGAGCCTCAGCACCAACATATCACAAGGTTATTTTTATGTCACAACTTAACATATACAACTTTATGATTTTGGAGTTCATTCTGTGGAGGTCAATTTAGATATGGTCATCTCAAATTTATAGCATTTTCTTCACAGCTTAGTGCTTGCATTGAGAAATTTAACGTTGGTTTGAAAGCACGAGGTATTGAACCTTTGAAATTGAAGGCAGCATGTTGATCAGTTAAAACACTCCTGCATGTACACACAGATTTTATGTAAACCCCAAAGTATTGGGTATGAAATAAAAAAAGCAGAGATAAATTTAGTAGGCTGGGAACGCTAGTTTTTGAAACATTGGGTTGAATGGGAAAACTGGAGTCTTATCTCTACTTGTTCTTTGTAAAAAGCAACTAGGAGTAGGAAAGATTCCAATCAGTATGAAAATGTTGGCCTCATAGGAAAATGCCTGGGAGGAGAGAAGATCCAACTCCTACTGAGTTCCATAGTGACAAGTCAATTTTCTTTGTTGGTGGTATTGTGATTTGAACTCAGGACTTTGCACTTGTCAACTCTTTTTAAGAGAAAGGACTTCAGATACACAGCTAATCACAGCATTTGAGTGCATATATCTCTTGTTTGTCTTAACTTGAAGTATTTTAAATCCTCAGATTGCAACATAATTAAGGAAACCGTGGTTCAATACATAAACAACTTTGCACAGAACATAAGTATATTGTTTTAAATAAAGGGTTCTCTGGGTTTTCAGAGAGGCTTTTCTCAAAATATAAAAGACATAAGCCAGGTACAGGTGGCTCGTGCTTGTAATCCTAGCTACTCAGGAGGCTGAGAGTTGAGGATCGCAGTTAGAAGTCTGAACCGGAAAGTCCAGAGGTAGAGCTGTGGATCAAATGCTAGGAAGCCAGGCATAAGTGAAAAAGAATCAGTGCTCAAGCCCTAAGTTTAAGTCCCAGTAGTAGCACAAAAAAAATAAAACAATAACAAAACCCATGAAGATAAGGGAATATGAAATTACTTAGTTCTTGTTCTTGGAAATAGATTACATGACTTTATTCAGGGCAGCTGTGGATCTTCCTCTCAAAGGAATCAGTGCTTCAGAGTCTTCTCAATGCTGGCTAGCTGAGCTCGGCTCAGCTCTATCTGGAATGTGTCCACCTCACATCTATGTCCAACTTCTCAAATTGTTGCTTTGCTGGGATTAATAAGGCAGGGCTCATTCATTTTGTGAATATTTTCCACCCAGGTGTATGCATGGAGAAAGTTAACAATCTAGAGCTCTCAACTATTTTTGAATCTATGGTGTTTTCTTGAAAAAAAGATGTCACATATCTATCATGTTTAGTTTTCTTTTCTCATAAGTGGATAGATTTACTTTAGAGAAAAATTACTCTTATTTGTTTTGTTTACTTGTGGTACCAGGGATCGAACTCAGGGTCTTACACAAGCACCTAACCCTCTGAGCTACATTCCTAGCCTGAAAATTATTCTCTATGTTCCTATGATACATGCTCTTCCAGATAAACTTTATGGGATGTCACAAAGATATCTCCCCATATTATCCCATGGACAGTGGGAGTGAAGACAGAGACAAAGGAGGTGGAGAAAGGAATGAGGTGAGATGGAGAATCTAGTTGGAAAAGCAAAATACGTCAGCTTTCAAACAGAATATATTTTGGTTTAGTCGTATAATAGCACTATTCACAAGACTACCTTTGATTTATATAATAATCTGCAGAAATCTCGTCCCACCTCTCAATCTGTAGGGAAAAAACACAACCAGTGCAGCTCTGGCTTCATTACAGGATGTCCCTGGATAAACAGAAATCTAGATCTGGCCTGTGTCCACTGCTGTTCTAAATGAGCCTGGCCAGCCTGGCCCATGGTTTTTCATTTCATTTTCTGGAGCCAAATGACTACCATCTGCTGTCATGAAGCTGTCACACAATCAGTAATGGAAGATTTCTAAGGAATATAATGGCTAGAAAAGGAATATATGACAGTCCAACCCGGGATGTCGCAGGAAGAGAACAACAACCCATTTGAAAAGCAGCCGCAGTGGTGTTCTCCCACTTCTCAGCAAGTGTATTGTAATACAAATCTTTATTTGGACTCAAGACGTTGACAGGTCAATTGAACAGAATAAGTCTAGTTTATGATGCAGTTGTCAGAGCTGGTTAAAGCAGGAGTCTGTTTACTGACGTCCTGAGATATTCCAACAATTTTTCTTGCAAACCAGCACCTTGAGGTTAATTACTTTACCAATTTGAGTAAATGGCAAGCCATATTCCCATCTGTCTCCATTAGTTCCCCACTATTTCTCAATTTATGATGACTGGGGTCAAGGCTGTGGTACAAAAGAAGAAGTAATAAAGCATGAATGGAGTAATTTTCTGTTTATACAAATGTGGTAGCCACAGCATAAATAAGGCAAAGACATTTTGAACGTGCATATTCTTAGCTTTGAAACCTCTGGATGCTAACTATATTTACAGTAAATGTGTCTCCTAATTTGTAAGTGTAAAACAAATACAAGTGACAAACTGCACTTTCCATATTTATGGGCTGCAAGCTAAACTCTGATATAACAGGCAGCAGGCCTTGGGTTGATCGCACAGCGGAAGCTAAGTCATAAAAATGATTCTGAAAGGCCTGTAAGAGTTCATTTTCCCCAAGCTTCCTTGTTCATTAAAAGCACACTCTCTGAGAAAGAAAGAAAGGTTAGGATTCATTGTGAATATTTACCTCAAGGTAGTAAGGAGTCCTCTACTTTGGGCACAGGCATTTCTTTCTATCTATATAGTATTCAATTTTGGAGCCTTTAAAATCTAGTAAGTGTAACTTTAAAACTTTTCCTTCTCTCCCTCTTTCCTTCATACCTCTTCCTGTCTCTCACTACAATCACTATCAAATCAGAAATTACAAAAAACTTATTTGTATACGTTCTAATTGAAATTGTAAACAATATATTTCAACTCTGAATTTCATAGCACATTTTTAGTATTTAAAACAAACTGTATTTCTGACCTCTTCATACATAATTTAAGAAGAAATCCCCAGCAAGTTTTTTCACTTTGTTAGTGAAAATGGTAGATTGATGTTGTTGTTGCTTTTATTATTGTTGTTGTTATTATTATTATTTCTAATCTTCTTTCCGCAAACCCAGAAAAAATTTCTGGGGGCTGGGAAGGTAGCTCAGCGGTAGAGTGCATGCCTTGCATGCATGAGGCCCTGGGTTCGATTCCTCAGCAACACATAAACAGAAAAAGCCGGAAGTGGTGCTGTGGCTCCAGTGGTAGAGCACTAGCCTTGAGCTGAAGAGCTGAGGGACAGCGCCCAGACCCAGAGTTCAGGCCCCATGACCGGCAAAAAAAAAAAAAAAAAAAAAATTTCTGGCTAATTGCCACAAATGGTCATTAAATACCACAACACCATAGATTTTTATAGCAAATGAGGCATAAGGTATATATTTTAGAATAAATAATTCAAACTAGAATGAGAGCAAAATTCCTGTTCCTTGGGAATTGACATTTCTGACCTCTGACATGGTCACTGACCAGACCTAAGTCCTGAGAAAATCAGCTTGGGGACAAAATTGGAAGCAAACATATACTTTAACTTCTAGTGGAAATTCTTGTTATTTATATGGAATAAAAAGGATTTTTTCCCACCTCCATTTTCAAAGAGTATTTTAGGGATATGAAATAGTTTGGTTCTTTGAATCTTCATATCTAGAATCTTAAAGCAGAATAAATAAAACATGTCAGTCTACCATTTACAATACTAAACTGTAGTAGACACTGGCTGTGATTTATTCTAAACATACTGTTCACGTTGGATACTGAATCTTTCCTCAGAATGCCCCTACATGTCATCTCTGCTCTTCATTATGACTCATTTTCTCTCCTCTCTCTCAGAAACCTCAGCTACTGTTTACATGGGAATAAAGAGAAGGTCTTCAAGCAGTTTGGCATGGTTTCGTCAGCTATGAGATAAAGAATCAGATTAAAATAGGGTACAAAGCAGGGATACCGGGGTCACTCTAAGCGAAAACCTCCATCTCTGCCCATACTGCCAAGACATGATGAGTCTAGTTAAAAGAGGCTAATACCCAGTGTACCCTTTTCAGGGCTGAATACTACTAAAGGTCCCGGCTTCTGCTAGGGTAGACTGGAGGCTGTGGAGGAGGCAGAGGTCTGCATCAAGCATTCCTCAAGATGAAATGGAAAGCAGCTGTAGGCAAAACAGAAGGCAGGAAGAATGACATAGGGTTGCTCAGAGGATCTCTAAATCATTTGTGAAAGACTGTATAGAAGGGACAGATTCCATAATACTCTTTTGAAAAGATTTAAGAGAATGAAAAGTGATCCAGTCATTTAACCAAAATATCATTTTACTAAAGATACACTAGTCAAGGGAAGAATATATATATATATATATATGAATATATATATATTATTTCATATATATCTTTATATATGAAATAATTACTGTCAGCTTCAGAAGCCTTGTGACTTGGGATAACTCAGTTGGATAGCATTGTTTTTCCCAAATACTCCCACATGGCCTGATATTCTTCCTGAATCTAAGGTCATCTCCATTGGCAAATGTCCTTTTTAAGTTGCAAACATTCTCATGAAAGACAGCAATGAAGACTACCAATCATTTGTCTTTTCACGTGACTTACTTTCATTTCAGTTAAGTAGCAGTTCCCTCATTGAATGGAAGAAGAAGAAGCTGGGGAAGATTTGAGATGTGTGAAGAATTCTGTTGGCTTTAGCTTGCTAGAGAAAATGAATGTAGAACTGGCAGTCTCACCAGAATATGCAAGACTGAAGCAAGAGACCACCAAGTAAAGGTCTTTGGGCCTTACACCTACCCATTGATGGAATTTTCTAGTGTCCTTCCTTTCCTTCCTTCCTTCCTTCCTTCCTCCCTCCCTTCCTTCCTTCCTTCCTTCCTTCCTTCCTTCCTTCCTTCCTTCCTTCCTCCTTCCTTCCTTCCTTCCTTCCTTCCTTCCTCCTTCCTTCCTTCCTTCCTTCCTTCCTACCTTCCTTTGGAAAAACCTGAATTTCCTCAGCTCCAACATGGAGTTGATATCTATCTCATTGAATGGCTGAGAGGATTACAGATAGTATGTTAATACATATAAAATGTGTGTAAAACATGTATCATGTCTGATAGAGAGCAAACATTCACTAGATGATAGGAGGTGCTACTTAATTGGCTACCAATGGAGCATGCAGTATGGTGATACGAGTTGTCCGTGCACCAATACACAGCTATAGTGGGAAATGTAAGCCAGTGAATGAGGACAAAATTTATCATGTCCGAATCACTGTAACAACTCAGAAGAATAAGGAACAAACTACCCTTGGGTAGATCTATATAACCACCATCAAGGAGACTTGCATACAGGGGGAAGAAAAATCGCAGTAATTTGCTAGAAGTGAGAAATGACATGCAAGCAAAGCTTCTAATTTTTGCCAGTCCTGAAGATTTCAGAGAGTTTGGTTACATTGGCCCAAATGAGCATCTTTCTCACTCTCTTACTCAAAAGGATAATTATGCTATCATCAAGACAAGCTTTCCTGGTGTTTAAAATTTCTCAGTCAGCGTTGGAGGCATGGCTCAGATGGTAGAGAATCAGACAGTGTGCAAAAGCATCAGATCAAGAGTTCAAATCCTGGTCTCAGTCTAAAAGAAAGATATCTCAGTCTACTTGCTTGAAAGAAGATTCCACTGCACCTCTATGCAAATTCTGATTTGTATTTCACCTATGTTCTGTCCCTTAAGACTTAAAATACCTCGTCATCCATCTCCATCTCTAAAATTTGCTCACAGAGTTGCCCTCTTCCCCGCCTTCCCCACCTGTGTGCCCTTCTGCCAGCAGATCCTGATATTACTCATTCATCACAGTCTGGTCAAATTCCATCGTGTCCTCCTCCTCTTAGCCCATCATGTTCTTTCCCTCCCTGGAAAACCCTGCAATACTGAGTCATCCGGCATTTAATCACATGTGTCTCTGTATCATCTCATAAATGTTAATATGTCTCTGTCCTCTTTTTTCCAATTATGTTTTAAGCTTTTCAAAGAAAGGGACCACATTTTAAACTCCATGTTCTTTTCAACCACCTTCAAGGGTCTTTTAATTAGGCCAGGTGCTGGTGGTTCAAGCTTGTGTGATCTTAGCTACTCAAGAGGCTGAGGATCCCAGGACAGAGCCTGCCCAGGCAGGAATGTCTATGACAGCTCCCAATTAACCACCAAAAGAGCCAGAAGTGAAGCTATGGCTCAAGTTGTAGAGTGCCAGTCTTGAGAAAAAAAGCTAAGGGACAGTTCCTTAGTTCAAGCCCCAGTACTTGTAAACACACACACACACACACACACAGACATACACACAGAGACACAGACACACACACAGTTAATTAATGAGTAAGTGTACCTGATTGTCACTGTAATAAAGTTGGTTTTCGTGTGGGTAGGGGAGGAGGTAATTCTAAGGATCAGTGAACTAGCCAAATGACTCTGAGGATACCCTTAATCTAATCCACATAAAAGACGGGTGAAACTAGTCTGTTAATATTATTTAAATGATACAGGTGTACCCGTTGCAACAATGAGAAGTACACGTTGTCATGTCCAAAACGAACTTTGGTGGGGGGGAGGTTGGGAAGGGATGGGAAGGGAAAACAAAGGAGGAGGCTGCAATGCTTGATAAGAAATGTACTCATTATCTTGCCCATGTAATTGTAACCCCTCTGTACAGTATTTTCACAATAAAAAATAAATTAAAAAAATATTATTTAAATGGACAAATTTCTGATCTCCCAGAGGTTAGTCAGCAAGCTGTCACTTCCTACTCTGCAAAAACTGGTGTGGCTTGAGCTCCACATTCACTGCAATGTTTTGAGGATAAAGGGAGAGACTGTGCCTGGGTAGGAGTGTTGGGGTGTTAGAGATTCTTGAAACACATCTGGAGTCCCCTTCAGGCACACACAGACTGTGGACACTGAGGTCTGTCCAGAGATTGCTTTTTTCCTACCTGTGGACTTTATCCTTCTAGGCAACCCAAATATTTCCAGTTTAAAGGGTATGCTATATACTTTCCCTGGAGAAGAATCTATGAAGATAATGAGCTAAGACTCCAGAGAGCTTTGACTGTGCTCAGGTAAACTGAAGAGACACCAAGTTCAAATTTTGAGAGATATTTAATGAGGTAGATGGAAAATGTTATACACATATTATCTACCGCTATAACTAAGCTGTGAGATGAATTAGATTAGGTCCATAAGATACAGAAAGACCTTCAACTTTCCAAGTCAATCTCTAACTAATGAGATGGTCACCAAGTATAATAAAGTCATGAGATGGCCTTATATACTCTCTACTATATCTCCGGGGCAACTACAGTGCCTGGCAAATTGTAGATGCTCACCAAATATATATTTTTTAATAAATAGAAATAAATGGGTGAAATCCAGGATTGAATGGAAGTTTACTTTTGTGAGCTCATCCTGAGCTCATAGAAAACAAGAGGAAGGCTGTGAAGGACAAGGGCATGTACTGTTGTAACCCTGTGGTCACTTGTCCATCCAGCTCACATCAGTAGGTCATTCATTAGTGTAGAGCAGAAGATTTGCTTCTCAGGTCTGATGAAATGAAAATTTCAGGTCCACAATCTTTTAGAAGCCTCATTGCTTTATTATTACTACCAATGACTAGACCTCGAGTATTACACAAGTGGCCCTCCTATATTATTGCATCAGACAGTTTAGTTTGACTCCTTTCATATCTTTCTCTGGAAATTTCAACCAGTTATCCTCTATCTCTATGTACTTCATTTACTTCAACAACACCCAGAGCTCTGACTGCAGTGGGGAAAAAAAAAAATCAGGGGAGTGGGAGTTTTCATTATGTTAAACAGAACTGGAAAGCTTTCTCAGCTAAAGATTCTCTAAAACTTCCTTTGGTGGCCTTTTTGTTTTTTGTAGCCTGAGGGGCTTGAACTCAGGGCCTGGATGCTGTCCCTGAGCAATTTTGCTCAAGGCTAGTTCTTTACCACTTTGAGTGAAGATGTGGCTACAGTGATTAGAGTGGTTAATTGGAGATAAGAGTCTCACAAGGACTTTTCTGCCTGGGCTGGCTTTGAACTGTGATCTTCAAATCTCAGCCTTCTGAGTAGCTAGGATTACAGGCAGTAGGCACCAGTGCCTGGCTGACCGGTTTTTTTTTTGTTTTGTTTTGTTTTGTTTTTTGTCAGTCATTGGGTTTGAACTCTGGGCCTGGGCGCTGTCCCTCAGCTCTTTAGTTCAAGGATAGTGATGTACTACTTGAGCCACTTCCCGGTTTTCTGGTGGTTTATTAGAACTAAGAGTCTCATGGACTTTCTGCTTGGGCTGGCTTTGAACCACAATCCCCAGATCTCAGCTTCCTAAATAGTTAGGATTACAGGTGTGAGCCACTGGTGCCCAGTTATTTTTTTTTAAACAGAGAAAATAATGTTTTATTTGGGAATTTGGGTTTATAGTTTTCTTATGAGCCTTTGAACTGATAAAAAATAATATATTTTTTTCCTCAGAGATTATCTCAAAATCTAAGTAGGAATAAATTCCGTATACTCAAGATGCCTTTGGGCCCTGTTCTAATTCCAAACACATTCAGGTTCTAGCACAGCAGAAGGACCTCTTGTTTTGCTAATAATCTCTGAATCACCTCCATTCCAAAGAATTGCATTGTTTTTCTCTAGTGTTTCTCTACAAATTCAGTGATAAATTTTCATTTTTATCACAATAAAACATCCTATAGAAAATTTCATCAATGGAAGGAAAGCCCTGATTTTTGCAATAAATTCTAAAGTTGCTCAGAACATATATTTCCCATCTTTGAAAACTGGTATTTTCTAAGTTGGTTTTTGAAACTACCATCCATACCCCAGCCCAGGGGCGAGGGTACTGGAATTTTATCTGAGGCAGATTTCATAGACATTTTGAATGTGTAACTAAAAGAATTAAAACTTTATAGTAGGTGGTGTTGAGACTGACTGGATATGGGATTTGGAATTACAGATTTATACCAAGCAATGTTTTGACTCAAGGTCACTGGCCTGGACAGAGAACACTTACATTGCTATCAAGGCCATTCATTGAACCGTGAGTAATTTTAGGCAAGTTTCCCGGGTATGTGCTGACGTAATTTCAGAACCTCATCCTGTTTGACCAGCATGGAAATTAGCAGTTAGGATGAAATATTTGAAGGTTGCTGTCTGGAGGAAGGTGCTTTTGACCATTTCTGGCTGCATTAGCTTCTTCTATTGATTGTCTTCTTCATTTCTATAAGCAGTATTCAGCTGCAAATAGAATCTAATTTCCTCCCATCCCATCTTTCATGGTCAGGGAGAAAGGACACATCCAAGTGATTCTACTTAACAGAAAGAATGGGCATCATTCTTTCTACCAGAAAAAAGTTATTCAAACTATATCTTTATAAAGGAAAACTGAACTGAAGGAAAATTTCCTTCAAGTAAATCTGATATTAAATTTTTAAAAAGACGTTTGATATGTTTTCTTTTAAGAAAAAAAAACAGAGAATACTTCTCTCCAATAGACTAGAGGTTTGAGAAAGAGCTATCAATTAGATCTTATCAATATTGACCTTATCAATAAGGTCATCAGTCTGAATATATAAGATTTCAGGCAGTGTTGCCTCAGCTGCCCTGATTTCCATTGTGAGCCTGATCTTCAAATCCGTAGTTATGATAATACTGAATTAGGAAGAGGTTTCCACAAAATCTATAAGCCTTTATCAGCAGAAGGAATTAAGTAACAAAAAAAAAAAAAAAGGAAATTGAGAAGAGTTCCCGAGATAAACCATCTGACAGGTTGAGAAATTAAACTAAGTCCTTATGTCAGGGGGACTTGGGTTTTCAGGAACCTTGAAAGATCAAGCATCCACAGTTCAGTTTCTGCAAGTTCTTTGCTCGAGAGTGGTGCCAACATCAAATCTGACTGCCCAAGGATATTTGGATCTGCCCTACATCTGGGAGGATTATAGACAAAACTTTGGTCTTAGAGACAATATGTTCACCTCACACCTGCTTTGAGTGCCACAGGCTACAGCAGTGGCCAGAGGAGTCATTTTAGAGCCATAGGAGCCTTGGATACAACCTCTAATTTGCAAAGTGCATCTGCTTTATAGATCTGCTTGACAGCAGCTTCATAATTAGAAAAACATGCCATATATATTTGCATTCCCCACACCATAAAAAAAATCTGGCTTTATTTTTAAAACAGTAATTACACTATAGGAAAAAAAATTCATTTCAGAGAATGTTCTCAACTAAGATAATTTGTACAAAGAATAGCAAAATAGTAGTAGGGAAATAATTTGTGATAAGCAGGGTTTATCAAATAATGTGCCCAAGGTGGTGAGTTGTAGCATTGAATTTATTTCAAGTACATAGAAGTTGTGAGGCTTACGTTTTCATTTGGTAATCATGTGAGTCAATGTATCTAGGAGAAAGAAATAGTAGAAATGAAGGAAGAGAAGGAGGAGAGGAAAGGAGAGGAGAGGTAAGATGAAGGGATAGGAGAGGAAACAGGAAGAGAGAAGAGGGGCAAGGAGGAAGGTAAGAAGATAAGGAGAGGGAAAGTGAGGGGAGGGGAGAGAAGAAGAGGAGAGGAGCAAGGCACTTGGCAATAAATAGAGACTCCAAGTCTGGAAGACTGAATCTGCATAGTCACAGAACTCTGGGTAACTTCTGCTGCAGTGTATCTCAATGCTCCCTTCAACTCTGTTCTCCATAATGTCTGACAGGAGCTTCTATAGTATTTCTCTTGAGTTGTAAGGTACCCAGTTAGTTGTATGCAGACTCAAAGACCATATGGCATAGGAAGCCTTGTCTCTTTTTTTTTTTCTTCTTGAAGACAAGGCACACTGAGTCTTACTTATTTTCTGGCAAGTATTGTTTAAATAAATGATACATTTCAAATCAGTTTGGTGACTCATGCCTGTGTTCCCACCTACTCTATAGGGGTGTAGGTAGGAGATCACAATCTGAGGCTAGCCCAGGCAAATGCATGGGACCCTATCTGAAAACTAAAAGCAAAAGGACTAGGAGCATGGCTCAGGTGATAGAGCACTTGCTTAACAAGAGCAAGGCCAGATTTAATTAAAGTATACGTAATTCAATCTTGGTATCAGCGTTTGAACTCAGGACCTCACGCTAGCTTAGCTTGCTTGCTCATGGCTGGCATTCTATCACTTGAGTTATCTCTCCAGTCTGGCTTTTTGCTTATTATTTTGAAGATTCAGTCTTGACTTTCTGGCCTGGGCTGGTTTCAAACCCTTCAAACCACACTCCTGCTCTCAGCCTCCTGAGTAACTAGGATTATAGGCTAAGCTACCAGTGTCGGGCTGATATTACGAAACAATTTTCTAAAAAAAAATCATTCTATGTTTCACTAATGGGCACATCTCCAAATTTATTTTAAAAATAATATAATTTGTTAAAATTGAGTTTACATGGAACCTATTGTCAATTTCTAGTATTGTATATAATTATATCCTGTTCTGTATAAACATTGATTTGCTGCCTTCACTCAAAAGTACCTTTTCTTGTCACCATATATATTCTAGACTTCGGCACAAGTCAACTTATCATTGGAAATATTACAAAGTTCACTCTTTGGATAGGTAGGAGAAACTCAATGAGTCCTTTCAGAAAGTGTGCATTTAATGGACAGTAAAACATAATGTTTTGAAAGTAAAGGTTGCTGTCATTTGATTTTCTTAAAGTATTTTTAAGTTAATAAGATAATACGTTTTATTTGCCTGACTCCAAAGAAAAAACAGAGCATCCAAGGCAAATGAGGGTTAACAAATATTCCTTATATTACTTTCCAAGTACTTTCTAATTACTCACCCTCTGATTCTGAATAACAACAGAAAAAGGTATCACTTAGTATTTCCAGCTCAGTTATTGGGATGTGATCCTTTCTTGTCAATCAGATAATCAGAAACTAAAAATAAAATGGTTCCATAAAAATATTCTAGAGACTCAAAAGAGATCATCAGATTTTTATGCCACTGAATGTAATATCCTTTAATAGCCCTCTGAAAATTTTGCCTGAGTTTCAAAGCCCACATTTTGAGTCTTTCATGTTATAACTAAAATGCATTAAGTACTGGCATATTTCTCAGTGGAAAAGTAAAAGAAATTATGAGTAGGCAAACCCATTGGAACAATGGCATTAGTTCTGATGATGGGTTGTCATTACACAGCATAAGATTCTATAAGGGCAGGACTCATCTCTGATTTAGCTTTATAATATTTTTTTCATTCACAAGGTAGGTTTTGTTCTCAGTCTTCTGACATATCACAAAATCTATAAAAGATGGTAAGATTATTTCAATTCAAAAGATCAAACTCCTTGAGTTGTTTAGTTTTGCATAATCGCTATACTTGGAAGATGGAAGCCTGAAGCACAGAAATGTGATAGAACTATGTTATAGGTGGAGAAGTTCGTGGTAGTGGTGGGGCCCAAGATTCAGAGTCTCCTATGTTGGTCTATAACCCTGTCCTAAATACTGACTCCAACCATCTGTCCTTGTGCCTCTTTAACCTTCTATCTATATGTCACTTCCATCTTCTATCCAACTTTCATAGTGTTCCTTTGAATATCATCCTCACCATCATACTCTAGCAGATTTACCCCCTCACCACTCATCTGGAGTAGACTAAAGGCTTAATTCTCATCTTTCCCATGAAGTTACTGTTTTGAATTTTGTCCTATATCAAAGTGGTTCTAATAACCTACCTCTCTAGCCTATTAGATAAACAGCAGCACTCAAAACCAGGAACACCCACTTTTTTTTTTGGCCCTGTGTTCACTCCTTTCCCCTCTCTGAATCTACCCATCTTTCTTCTACAGTTCATATGGTCTTACTATGAAGCATGAACTTTCTATTCTGCTGCTTTAGCACGATGCTTCAGCACTTTATTCATTGGGATGCATTTCCTTTGTTCTCTCCCACCTTTCAGAGTTTCCACTCATTGACTCAGCTCTCAACAATGCAAGGGCAACTCCGCTTTTAACTGCATGCTGAGGTTGTATCCTAATGATTTGTGTATGTTTGTAGGTAATCACATCTTTTTCTAAAGGATCTGGAATAGAGACAGTAAATCATTGATTTCATAATCATGGTCTCTACAAGGACTAGAGCTGTTCACTGCAACTTTTAGGGAGACATCGGCATTTCAGAAAGCTAAAAAGCATTTTGAAAGTTTTCACTACAAAAAAATAATGAATACATGATTTTGGAGATAAATATGTCAAACTTGATTTAACTACTGTACAATACAGCAATGTTATCAGGTGTCAAACGTTAGAAGGCACCCCAGATAGATAGATAGATAGATAGATAGATAGATAGATAGAGATGATAGATAGATAGATAGAGATATATAGAGATAGAAATATTAAATAAATTGAAAAAGAAACTAGTGACTATCTAAAATATATTCAAAACACGTTATTAAATTATTTGTATAGTTTTTTCATCTGAGCTACCCTTCAATCTGGGTATGTTTCCTGAAAGTTCATTGTATCCCTTGGACAAACTAGTTCATCAAATTACTTTTCTCAGTTGGCTAGAAGCTTCATAACATCATAAGCTCTCATCCTGCTAGCAAATGTACTCATTATCTTGCCCAGGTAATTGTAACTCCTCTTACGGTATTTTCACAATAAAAAAAAAGAAATAGGAGGGAAGATATTAAAAATATATTAAACTGGGTGTTGGTAATTCTAACTACTTAAGAGGCTGAGATCTGAGGACTGATGTTTGAAGCCAGTCCAGACCGACAAATTGTGAGACTCTTTATCTCCAATTAACCAGCAAAAAGCTGAAAGTAGAGCTGTGGTTCAAGCGATAACCTGGATCAAAAAAGCTGAGGGAGAGTGTTTAAGGCCCTGAGTTCAAGCCACATTACTGACACATACACATACACACAGAACAACAATGACAACAAAGAACTATATTAAATATGGTTTAAAATTTTTTCTTAAAATTTATTACTTTAGATGCATAAAAGTTTAGGATTGTAATGCAAAAATGTTGAAAGTTTGATACCAAACATAGTTTATATGACACAGAGTATAATTACCAAATATATTAATTTATGACTGTATATGTTTCTTTATTAATGGATTCAATAACAGCATCTAGTAGCCAGGTGCTGGTGGCTCACATCTTTAATCCTAGCTACTCAGTAAGCTGAGATCTGAGGATCATGGTTCAAAGTTAGCCAAGGCAGGAAATTCAGGCCCCAAGTTAAAGCTTCACAACTACCACTACCACCACCACCACCACCACCAACAACAACAACAGAAAACTAAAAACTAAAAACCAGCATCTAGTATTGTTTCTGATATCTAAATATTTTTGAAGTAGTGGTATCTAAGATACCTATAGGAATGTTAATGTGGTATAAAAATGGCTATGATTATTATTGGGGATAAACACAGGTACTACTTACATTGCTATGGTTTGTATGTACATTTGTAATGGTCAGAATTGAAATTTTTCAGTAAGACATTAGTGAATTAAAGTTGTGATCACCCCTTGAACTGAGCCCAATGATCTATCCATAGATTCCAGGTTGGTTGGAGGGCCAAAGGTTAAGCACCTGTGGACTAGGAGGAAGCCATCTTGCTACATCTTTCAGACGCAGTATAGCTGTATGGAGTAAGGATAAAGTAACTTCTTCAACCCACTATTCTTCTTAAATTGCTCTACTTAAGTTTTCAAACCCCAAGTTTGACCTGTTTGACATTTGCTTCACTCCTTACTGACTACATATGCGCAGATTTTTGAAATAATTTATTATCTTTAAGTGGTAGTACAAAGGGATTACCATTCAACAAGTTAGTTTATAAGTAAAATGATTCTTGATCAATTTCACCCCTTTTATCATTCTCCCCCATCCTTCTTGGTTCAATTTTCAGTTACTTTTAAAAACAAGTGTTATGCTCTCTCTTTTTTTTCACAAACCCTAACACAGAAAGAAAAGAGGAAAAGAAAAGAAAAATTTCCATTGTACAAGTGCAGATTTACATTGTACCTAAATATCTACAAGATGAAATGTTAATAATTGATGTGCCATTAGCTCATCTTTTCCCTTCCCAGCTCAATTCTTAGGGGATTATTTTCTAAATTGTTTGCTGAAATAAATTTCATGTCTTTTTAAACAGACTACTGAGAACAAATTCTTAAAAATACAAAGAGTTTTATGATTACCTCAATTTCTTTCCTCACTTTGAAGCATAGTGATTTCCCAGCCTACTCCCTCATGGGCTGCAGCTCCCAGATACCCAGGGTAGCACCCACTGTTTTGTTTGGGTGAATGGCTCATCTCCCGCTGGCCACATAAGGCATAACTCCTAACCTATTCCTTCTCCACATACCTTTCAGTAACTGCTACACAACATTTTGAGTGGTCATGCTCATTCAAATGTACAAATAATGAAAACTGCTCATAAAACAAAAGAATGCCATTTCACTTTCAATTTATTCAAAACATTTCTAAAGATAAAATTCAGCATCATCAAGGTTCTTAGGAAATGAACAACTGAATTCAGTGCTCTGGGAAAGTGAGCACCATCTTTCTCAAGGCCAATTTGGTAAATGTTTGACAATCCCTTAAAATACTTAAGAGCTTTTTATCTGATTTTAGAATTTCACTCTGAGGATGGATACGTACAAAAAACATTTGCTATAGAGATATTTGACAAAATCAATAGTTCACAATGGGACAAAATTGGAAAGATCCTGTATAAATAAATTATGACACATTTATAGAAAGAAATGTCAAAAGGACATTAATAGGATTCTAGAAGTACATTTGGTAACCTTGAAAAATGTATATAATGTTTTAATTTTTTTTAAGTTTGCAAAGCAGAAACAAATAAGAACATACACATAACTATAAATCCATAGCTAAGTATTTGAGAAGATACATACCAATTCATTTAATATATTTTTATGAATGAATGTTTTTCTGCTTATCATTGTTGTTTAAATTCTTGTTGTATGATACTTTTATAACTTAAAGCATGTTTTTAATTAAGAGACTTTTCAGGGTATAAATGACTAGCTACCCATGTAAACTATCACAAATGTTTACTTCTCTAAAGTGAGGACAAATCCCCATTTCAGCTTTGAAAGATCTGCCTTGCTCAGCACCTTTGGCTGAGGACTCAGGAATGAAGGGGAGAGCACGTTTTTCTTTTACTCTGACATGTATTGCCATTAATTATGTGTTTTCTCTGTTGTTCATCAGCAGTAAACTTCAGGGTTAAGTTTTTCCTACCAATTTTAAACAGTTCTGCATGGCCAGTTTTCAGGTCTGTCAAGAAAAGCTAAGACTAATATCCTGGTGTCATGTTCATGACCATCTGTGTAGAAACAAAATCAGGTTTGGACAGCTTTTATCTTGCTAAGGTTCAGATGTTTTGATGTGTGGGATGAATACTTGGGTTTAGAAGCATAACTGCATTAGCATGTGTGGTGAGGTGTGGGGGCAGAAGGGGGGGAGAAAGGGGGGAGACAATCTTTTCTAAACCAGCTCTTCCAAGTATGAATGAAAAGTCATTAAAGCAATATGAGCCATCTTGGAATGTGAAGGGACCTGCAAAATAGAGGGACTGTTAAAGCATGGGAGTTTTGGTCAAGGTGGGAGCTTTCTGAAGACATGAATAAAAGATGAGATTTTTTTTCCCCCAAGTTAGAAAATTTAGTGAGTGAAGTGATTTGGTTGCATGGTTGTAAAGTTAGTTTTCTTGGTTGTAAAGAAATGAGGCAGCAGGCAGCTACACCTGGTTTTGTACTGCCCTGAGGACTGAGGGTAACTAGGGGGCTATAAGTCTGCAGGCTGGGCTGTGTGTGTGCATGTGTGGGGACTGGAAAACACTCTCACCAGTGTTTAAAGCCCAGAGCTCACTGTTAGGCCTTTCAAATCCACCTGCCATCTGGCCTCATGTAGTTCTCCTATAATTATTTCCCTTTCCTTTTTCTGCCCTGGAGTCTTCTTGGAAGGGAATTAGGAAGCACCAAATTGGGTTCACAGGAAAAGAAAAGAGTTTTTTGTGGTTGTTGTTGTTTGTTTTGTTTTTTAAATCTAAGCTAGATGAGATACCAGTTTTTATATCACACCTTTGGCAGCTTTTCTTTTTGCTCAACTAATAAAGAAGACAGTTTCTCTGAGCTCTGCCTTTAGAAAGATGGCTTCAATGAACTCAGTTGCCTTGTACATAAATACTTTAATAGTTACCTCATTTGCCCACAGGGCCAAATCTTAGATCCTAGTGTGTGTGTGTGTGTGTGTGTGTGTGTGTGTGTGTGTGTGTGTGTATTATAATATTTATCTCTCTATATATGTCTGTATGTATCTTCAGGACTACCAAATAGAAAGGCTTAGTACTTTATGATTAAAAAATTCATATAAGTAAGATTTCTGGTTGATAAAGCTACAGAGTATAACTTTAAATTAATATTGCAAGCCTGAAATAAAGCAGAAGAACTTGGTAGGAGATCCATGTGGTAAATCTACAGGATACCAAACATCCAGATGTTGGGAAACATCTGTATTGCTGCTTGAACTTTTCATTATTTCCTGGATGTCTGGCTTCAAGTAGACAGGCTAAGTCTTGTAGCTTTGGCAGATTTCAAAAAAAAATCAAGGAAAATATTTCATCACATAATTTCTTTTGATACTTCTAGTTTAAAGTCAACTCTATCATCTTTTTATTCCCCAGAGTATTATTGAGTGGAAACTTAATGCATATTGGTCAAATGAAAGAAAAAAAAGATGATTCATAATTAAATGTACAACTGAATAAGGAAATGATTTCTGAGTAGGACAATTCCATTATTAGCAATAGCATATCTATGAACTCAGGAGCACATTTATTCTGAAACCTTCATTCTAGGCCTCCACATTTCATCAATCTTTATCATCCCTCATTATAATATATAGAGAGTCTGAATAATTATTCTTGTTTTACAGGTGAAAATACTGAGGAACTGAAATATGAAATCTGTCAAGGCAATACTGAGATCCTATAGATCATGCACAGGCCCATCCCAAATCATCCAATAAAATATGAGTCTTCTTTACTTATACAGGTTTATTCTTTGAACCCCAGAGAGATTTATACTTGCATTTACTTCTAATTTATTATGTTGATATGAGGCCTGAATTACTGAGATATGTGAAAAGGATGTATACTTGAAATATATCCTGGAACATTTTCCCCAGAAATCCTGTCTAAACACCTTTACTTTGCCATTAAGCTGATATTAGTTACTTTGGGTAAAATGAGGATGATAGCAGTATTTTCTTCACCAAAGTATTGTTGGTAGAATCAGTCTCATTAGGATTGTTGAAAGTATTTCCTAGGGAATTATATGTAACCATTCACTAAAGTTTCAGGCACATAGCAACTGTTCAAGCAGACAGAACTTGCTGTTGTTATTAATGCCCATGATACTGTCATTGAGCAGGGCTCAGAGTCTATTCTCAACCACTTTGTCTATTCCCACCTCTTATTATGTAGACATAGATGCAAAGGATGCTCAAACTACCACTGTAATTTAAAAAAATAACCCTATGTTTTGTTTTGTTTGCTTCTGTTTTTCCTACATAGTGAGTAGGTTGGGCAAATAAAACCAGTCTTCCTTAACTACAGCTGAGTCTAGCCATGCCTCTTCTTGGTGGAATGAAGTGGAAGACTGAAATAAAGTTGAGAATTGACTGGCTCATTAAAAGCCCCCGAGTGAAAGACTGTTCATATGAGCAAAATACTGTCAACAAATGTTTATTTAATGTCTATAAGGCAGGTCTCTGTGGGCTCTTTAAAAAATTGTAGCAAAGATTACTGGCTCCATTGGTTAAATCCCAGAGAGAGCACTAGTTCATCTGACTTAGCAAAAGAAGAGTGAGTTTAGAATTCTCAAAGTACTCAAGAGAGCTGTGGCAAGTAATCTCTTTTAGAAAGAACTAGAAAGAACATGCTGATCTAATAGGTTATCCAAGGTCCCATCCTAGTATGTTCAAGATTAGAACAGAACTGAGCAATGCTATACTAAGGACCAAGGCTGGGTTGTATGGCTACATATGGTTCTAAGTGTCACAAAATACCTGCAATGAATCAAATTTAAAAATAGAGAAAGTTTATTTTGGCTCATAGCCTTTGGAGATTTTGCTCAGGGTTGGTTGGCTTCATTGCTTTTGGATGCTCCATGAGACAGAAGAACCATGGCCGAGAGTGTGGGATGTAAACTTTTCACCCTAAGATGACGAGGAAGAAGAGACAGAATGAACAAGAGCCCAGCATCCCATAATCTCCTTTGAGAACACAGCATACTGACCTGAAACCTACAACTAGGCCCCCAACTCTTAAAGATGTCCTCCATCTTCTATGACCACCAAGCTGAGGAATGATTCTCTAACATAGCAGGATTTATTTATTTACTTATTTGCCGGGGGAGGGGAATCTATTAACCAATTCTCCTAATATATATGGATGGATATGTTTCAGTGGATCCTCTTTTTCAGGATTTTAAGCTGTTGTTACATCTCAGACTCTCCATAGGATTCCTGTTACCACTGTTTCAATTTCTTTTGTCCCAAAAAGGACTGAAGCTATTTGGGAATAGAAAGACACCTGTTGACCTGATAAATGGATAAAGAAAATGTGGTGCCTATATTCAATGGTATGAAATAATGTTTTCAAAAAATGGATGGAACTGGAGAGCATCATATTGAGTGAGAAAAATCAAGCAAGATAAATTTGCTCCTATGCTGAATCTAGATTGTAATAATAAAATAATATGATATGATATGATTGTAAAAGGGAGAATGCTGAGAGGGTGAAGTAGTAGAAGAAAGGAGGGAAAAGGGGAGGATAAAGGGTGAATATGATTAAAGTATATTAAACATACATCTGAAAATAAAACCCACTAAAAAACTATTGAAAGTGGAGGCTGGATAAGTATGGTTAAGTAAGAGTAATATAGAATTTGATCAAAGTGTATCAAATACACATATAAATGTCACAATGAAACCCTTTTGTAATTGATTTATGCTACTAAAAATTTATAAAAAAGAAAAAAAGGTAGCTATTGGTAAACAAGTAGTACTCCCAATCACTGTAGCTTTGTACAAGACCTCTGGCCAGAGGCTGGCCTACTATCTGCTCATTCTGTGGCCTTAGCTTTTCACTATTTGTAAGTCTAGCTTTGGAATGGGTTAAATGGGCATAGAATTCCCCTCAGTCTTCCAGAATGACTGTGGGCATGCAAGAAGGAAGGTATTCAGAAATCTCTCAGCCTCTCCACAACTGAGGAGGCTATGAGTGCTTTACCACTAAGGAGGGGGAAAAAATCATGAAAAATGCATCCTCAGCCTCTCTAATCTTAGAAAGCAGAGTAAGCAATTTGGGAAGAATTGGTTTGTGTTTGTTATATTGGTAATCTGAAGAGATGTGAGTAGTTTCCTGTCTAACTATGTATAGAAGGAGCATTCAGGGAAAGTCCTCAGGGAAAATGTGAGCCCTATTTATCCTCAGGAAATTGCCTTGCTTTGGTCAAGTTGTAATTGACCAGCACAATATTCTCACAGTCTACCTTAATGTCAGGTTAGATCTGATTAGACCAAACCCAAGTCTCAACAGTTTGGTATCTTTCCACCTCCAGACAAGTATATCTTTACCTCATTTTTTTTTTTTTTTGGTGCCAGTAATGACGCTTGAACTCAGGGCCTTATCATTTGGCTTTTTTGCTCAAGGTTAGCTTTGTAGCACTTGAGCCACACTCCTACTTGCTACTTTTTGCTTCTTAAGGAGATAGACATATCACAGACTTTCCTGCCTGGGCTGGTACCAATCCATGATCTTCAGATCTCAGCCTCTCCTGAGTATATAGGATTACAGGCATAAATCTCCAGTGTGACTCCCCCCCGCCCCCCCCATCCCCACCACTTTACATACCTGGTTTTGATCTTGCAAAGTGCAGAGCTTGGGGTCTGATTTTTTTTTTTTTTTTAAGAAAGATTCACTTGACATGTATTTTCCCCAAATCCATTTGGCCATCCATTCCCACATGTTTTTCAAAGGGGGGGGGGGACCAGAAGGGACCAATCCCTTTTTTGCTCTGTTTTGTTTTCCTGCTATAACTTCTCTGAGTGTCTGACTTCTGCCCTTTATTTGTAAAGCCCTGTTAGGATAGTGATGGACATGAATGCAAGTGAAAAACACCCAGGAATTAGGAAGAATGGACTCATTCAGGAGTTCCTAACACCTGGAGTTCATTCTAGATGTGTCTAGGAAGAAGACTCTGATGATGGTGTTAAAACAATAGAAGTGAGTCAGAGTGGACATGTAAAACTTAGGCACAACTCCCACAGGCAGGGCTGTTGCCATTTTTTTTGTTTTATTTATTGAGATCTCCCTCTCCTTTAGTTAATGTACAGAGCCAGGTTATTTCACACAGCCACCAAGCAGTAGTTTTTTAAATGATTCAGGGAAGTATAGCTTTCATTTAGGTTTGTGCCCTCCAGTCTGTTTATACTGGTCGATACACTTGTCTGAAAAATATAATGGATTAGCACATCATTCAACAAGCTAGTCAGAAGGCAAGCTCAAGGCGACAGACACCAAAAAGTAAATTACAGTCAGTAGTAGGGGTAGGCCATGCCTTGAGCTAGGAAACATCGTATCAGCACAAAACCTGTATTCTCTGAGAATGGCGGTGGAACCGAAAGGGATGAAAAATTTACACTCAAATAGAATAAAACAATCAGCTCTACAAATTCATACGGTACTATAAACTGGGTGGTTTATGATGCCGAATGCAAAGGGAATCTGGCGCTCCACCAGCCCACACATTATAACCTCAGCTGGAAGCAGACACGGATGGCATTTGTTTCATTTAATAGGCCTACTTTTGCAGGCAGGCATAGATCATGGCTTACTTTACACATTCCATTTAAATATTTGTAAAACGCCAGTTTGCCACAGGTTTGTACTCAGCAACACAAGGGCTGAGGAGGGCCATGTGGGGGAGGATCTTAAAGGAACATATTTATTCTTTCTTCTCTGTCTCTCTCTCTCTGTCTTCTCTTCTTATTCCCTTCTTTCCATGCTTTCTTTCTCAAGACAATATTGTGCTTCATTCTCATGACCTTGGATATGTATCACATGTCATCTTCTTTGACATGGACTAAAAATCATCACTAAGGCAGATACAGGCCTAGCAATAATTATTAACTGGTTCTATATTATCTAATAATCACTCAGTTAAAAATAAGAATTAGAAATGGATTTTCAAATTCCAAAGTCCTCTACATTTTAAATTGCCATAATATAAATTCCAAATGAAAGGAATTGCTTCCTTTATTGAGACCTTACCGAAAGACTGCATTGTTCTTACCGTCCTTAGATGTAGTGCCTCTACGATAATCTGCTTGGGGAATTATTACCTAATTGTATGTATGGGTAGTAAAGGCAGAAAAGAAGAACAGCAGCCTCAGTACACAGAAAACATTCAAGACAACTGGGAGAATCCACGAATCTAAAGACAGACCTGACCAAATTACCAACGATACGAGCTGTGGTAAAGAGCAGCAGCAACAGAAACAAGGATGAGATTTCCAAGTTAAAAAAAAATGATAGAAAATGGTTTGCATATTTTCACCTATACTAGATTTTTCAGTTAATAGGGAGAATCCATGAATGTGATTCTTACATCTTGGAGTCTGATCACATTAGTAGACTTGCTAAAGGCAACAGTGTATATTGTGGTGACTAATGAGCTATGTTGAATGACAGCAATTAATTGGGTGTGGTACTGGTCTGTAATGGAATCCATGACTCTAGAATTTCTTAGGGTTCTCATCCATCCCACAGGCAGTATTTCCATTAGGTTTGGTAGAAAAGTGTCAGAATTATCCTAGCCTTAGCAGATGGCTGGCCTTCCTAGTTTTGACCTTTCTTCACACTGGGTGTCACGTGTTTCAGCATCTCTATCCATTTCATCCATTTTATGTGAGTGGAATTAGCTTGATTCATGATACCAAGAGTAACTCCATAGTCTTATTCTGGTCTCATCTTTATTAGATGAGAGAAACTATGTTCCCACACCAAAGACCTCTTTCTTTACCCATTGAAACTTCCACACTCCCCAACTTTCCTCAAGCAGAAGCCAGAGACGTCACCACTTATTTCCCAGCATCCCTTTCCCTCTGTCAAACTACATTTTCCTTCCATCCTTATCAACAAACTACTTGGAAGAGAGGGTGACACTCCCTGAATATACGTGTCCCTTTTGTCCCTCAGCACAAGGCATTCAACCTCAACCGTCAGCAATGCTATACTCAATGAACTGGTGAGCTTCTTACTGAGATGCCATGGCTTTTTTCTATTCAGCCCTTTGAGTACATCCATCCTGCAAGTATCTTTTCCCTGGACTTTCCTGATGACAACTTATTATGAATTGTCTTAAGGAAGGTCCTCAGGGTTATGTTCTGACTATGTTATACATCAGCTTCCCTGCTGCCTTCCCTTCCTCTGGCTGTGAGACAGAGAATTCTTAGATTGCTTTCTTGGTACCTCCTCTTTCTAATACTTGAACTGCAACTTCCTCCTCTTACCCTCTCCTACTCTCCTCTACTTCCTTTGGGTGCTGGTGCTATGTCTATGCCAATAACTTCCCAAACTGTGACTTTGGGCTAACCTCTCTCATGAGCACTAAAGGCTATTATTTCAATGGATATCCCATAAGCTTCTCTAATGCTACATATCCTAACCCAACTGAAGTTCTAAAAGTGTACCTCCTTCCCAATGCCTGCTATACCAAGGTGTTCATCTCATCTATAGAAACTTCATTGCCTTCCTTGTACTGACCTACCCCATGTATCCTCTTTGCACTGGCCTCTATTCCTTCACCATGTGCCAGTCTTTTAACTGAAGCATGCCCTCTATTCGCTATTTTCTTGAGCATATTTTTCTTTTCTAAAGCACAGATCTGATTGTACTTTCTCCTTGTAGCTCCTAAAGGTCTAAAAGGAGATAATCTGGCTTGCTGTCACCCTTTACAACTTGGCCAAATCTTATCTTCCCAGACTTTTGCTTTGACTGGAATACCTACCATCCTTTCCCTTTCCAGATGGAAAATGGCCATCAAAGACTGCCTTACAAATTTCTCCAGTAAGAGTTAGCCATCCACACTTTCTGTGATTTGTAGCATGTCTCTCCTTGTAAATTGTGACATGAAAATCTTTGAGACCTGCTCTATGTAGGTAACTGTAGTTGACTGTCATATTTACAACATCTAGGAAGTCTCTGTCGTGGAGGGTGAAAGTGATGCCTTAGTCACTGGTAGTGTTGGGGCACACATCTCACCAGTGTCAGCTGAATGCAGGCATACATGAATTCATATCCACTGTGTGGAGAATATCATGGGTGCCCTGAGTATACACCTTATTGTTTACTCAGCTCTGCTAGCAAATCTTGGAATCTTTCCAACAATGTTGAAGGATCACAATTTTCAGATGTATTTCTGTAATGCTCCCAGTGTTTTCATGAGTTAGTTCTGAGCAGATGCTTCATTGCTCTAGGCCTTAGTGTCTCTTAACTTATAAAATGTGATTGGGCTAACACTGCTGTTAGATACTTAAAACTGGCCAATGGCAAGAGCCTATGATAATGGTTACCAGTGAGCACACTGGAGTCCAGTGGAATGGGGCTTAAGTGCTAGTTGTGCTACTTGCTAGTTTTATGACCTACTTACTTGTTTTCTTTCTCTCTCTTTTTATCTCTTTGTCTGTCTTTCCTTTCCTTTCCTTTCCCTTCCTTCCTTCTTTCCCTCCCTTCCTCCCTCATTTCCTTCCTTCATGCTTTCCTTCTTCCCTTCCATTTCCTTTCTTTGTGCTTTCCTTCTTCTCTTCTTTTCCCTTTCTCTTCTTTTCTCCTTCCTTCCTCTTTTCTTCCTTTCCCTCTTTTTCTTTTTTTTGTATGTGTGTGCCTACACTGGGATTTGAACTCTGGGCCTCTTGTTCTCTTTGGCTTTTCACTCAAAGCTGGCACCATTTGAGCCATACCTCCCATTCTAGCTTCTTCCTATTACTTAACGATAAGAGCCTCACAGATTTGTCTGCCTGGACTGGCTTCAAACCTCAGCTCTCAGATATTAGCCTCCTGAGTAGCCAAGTAGCTAGTATCACAATAGCTAGGGATTTACTTATCTACAAAATGGGGACAGTATTGTACCTAACAATAGTTAGGAATATAATTTTTAATTGATCTAAAAGACTTAGAACTGTATTATCACTTAGAGAGAGCTTAATAAGCATTACTTACAATTATAGTTAATTTGGGAGGCCTTCAAATATGAATAGAAGGCCACAGGGCAAAAGAAATACATCCCAGAAAGAGCATCAAGAAGGTGCGAATCAGCATTTAATACCTCAGAATTGTTTAGATTTTTATGATTTTTTAATGTTTTTCTCATTTTTTAGATATCCTATGAAAGATTTGGGAAATGTAATAAATACAATTGATGATGTTCAATTGCCTAGAGTCAATTAATATCCATATGCATTCTGGAAAATGAAATAGGCTCATTAAAAAGAAAGTCAGTCTGTCCTTTGCATTAGCCTAGAATAAAAGGGTAACGACAAGGTATCTGCGAGAACTAGTTATTGACATCACTGACCTATAAACATATCCCCTTCAGCGTGATATACAGCACTTCAGTACCCTTGTTTTTATATAATTGCTATTACCCAAAGCCTTTCAATTTCGAGTGCTCAAACGAGAGCAATTCATATTTCAGATAATCTGCCAACGAGGAAAACTAATTTCAAAATATTTGATCATAAAAGTTGTCCTCAGCTTCTACAGAGATAATTTAGTCAAATAATATCAGATAATCTGAAAGCAGTCTTCGCAGGAAATTGCTAGGGACTCCATCTAAGCAGGCTCCATTTGCACTTATATAAATGTACTGAAAGTGTAGGAGACTTTGACAGCTTGCCATATGTGATTTCATTCCATAGCCTACCTACTTTACCATCAAAAGTTATATCCTTTGAAGCATTGCCAGAATTACTTTACCCCAGTAGATATGCGAGATGTGCCCTTTAAAAGCCATATCATTTCTTTTCTACTCTGACTAGTTCAGGGTAGCATCTGCTCAACTAAATTCCTTTGAAGGTTAAAAATAAAATAGCCTATTTTTTCCAGGCTCCCCTCCTCCACCCTTGCCCCAGTGCCTAGGATTTCTCCCAGTGTGAAGGAATTGCAGAGAATACTCTTTGAAAAGAAGGAGCCTCAGGAATCACCCCTTCATTTTATAATCAGAAATTAAGATGCAGGATGCTTCAAGGTCACAGAGACAAAACCTTGACTAGGTTTCTTGGGTCCCAATCCAGAGTTCTACTTCCTGTTTTTCCCAAAGACTGAATGTCTAACACACACACACACACACACACACACACACACACACACACACACACACACACACACACACACACACACACACACACACACACACACACACACACACACACACACACACACACACACACACACACCCCAGAAAGGATCCAGCCAGATCTTGACAATAGGAAATACCACCAATGAAGTATCTTCATTTTATAAACCAAATAAATGTTCTTGGATCTCCTCTCTAGGAAACAGTTGATTTTTTAGAAACAGTCATACTTGGCACTCTCTCTCCTCAGGACTGCACCGAAGCTGATGACCCTGAACAGTTCAAAATGAGTAACATAGAAAACCAGGATTGTCTATTTTTCCTCTCTGCTTCCTAATCTATGCCTCTTTTATAATTATTTTAAAAGGTGCTATCTGATTGCCTAAGCACCGCCCCAGGTGTTCTCAGTGAGAATGAGGAATAAACATATCACCCTGTGTCACAGAGCAGTTGTGACATTTGCGAAATATCTTTAGTTCAACTCTTCTAATTTCAATGCCTCCTACACCCAGGGTTGTAGGGCCCCTGCTTTTTATTGAAGGACTGGTTGAGTCAGTAATTGCATGCTTTTCTTGTAACCCTAACAGTTCTGAAATGTAATAGAATGGCTTGGGCTTTTGTTGGTCTTTGCAAACCCTGAAACACCAATTTTAATTCACGAACTAGAAAAATGCTTTTTTGTTTTGTTTTAAATATGATTTTAGAGAATGGGTGTTCATTTTTGTTCCTTGTTTTCCTTGAATTTGTTTCTGTACTCAAGAGAGGTACAGACTTTCTCATCCCAACAGCTAGAAGATGGGATGTTACAAGAATATATTGCACTTTGAAGTGACCCTAGACAATTAGAGTTCACAGGAGTAAAAGCATAATCACGCTTCATTCTTCCAAGTTACAAACAATATTCCTATAACTTTTGGCCATCAAGGCTGAAAAGATCCACAAGGAGGAGGGAAGCATGCTTAAAAATTAGTCTGACAAATGAACTGAAATGTTAGTTTTTAAAAGAAGAGGGACATTTGTCTATAACTAATAAATACATGAAAAAAGTTTCCACATCTTAGCCATAAAGGAAATATAAGTCAAAACTACACTAAGATTTCATCCTTTCCCAGCCAGAATGGCAATCATCAAGAAAACAAAACAACAACAAATTCTGGCAAGAATTCAGGAGAGAGAGAAAAAAAAGAACCCTATTATACTCTTGGTGAGAATGTAAATTAGTACAGTGGAAATAAGGTTCCACAAGAAGTTAAAAATAGAACTACAGTATGATCTTGCTATACCACTCTTGGGCATATATCCAATAGAATTAAAGTTATCACACAATAGAGATACCTGTAAACTCATGGTTATTGTAGCACTATTCCCATAACCTCACTTTGGAATCAGTGTAGATGACCATCACCAGATGAATAAAGAAAATATGATCTCTCTCTCTCTCTCTCTCTCACACACACACACATACACACACACATACACATACAAAATGGAGTATCACTGAGTCATTAATGAAGTTGTCATTTGCAGGAAAATGAATGGGACTGGAAATAATCATATTAACAGAAATAAGCCAAACTGAGAAAGAAAAATATTGCAGCTCCTCTCATAAATGGAATCTAGAGTTAAAAAACAAAGCAACAGAAAATAAAACCATGGCATGAGTATAAAATGATGCAGGGGAAGGAGGATTGTTTGTACTGAGACCCTGTGGGAGAGGGAAGGGAAGAAGAGATGGTTAAAGAGGTTTTGAAAATAGAACCCATTAAGATTGTTTAAGAAAATGGGGAGTGAAGATAAGAAAGAGTAATAAAGGAAGTGAGTTAAATCATAGTACATGATATGCATGTATGGAAATACCATAGTTAAACCTCATTGTATCATAATATACACTAGTAAACATTTTGCCAACAAAATATCCGTCATTTTTCATTGTCATTTCTGAATGATCTTAAAAAGGAATACCTCAGACACTTTCTTTTGTGTCTCTCTTCCCCTTCCATCACTCCATTTTGATTTCAGTGGTTAGATAAGGATTACATAGATATTGAAAGGCAAGAAGGAGGAAACCCATCTCTCATATGAGTACTTGCTAATACAAATTACCTTTGGTCATTTTGGAAGTTTTACAAGCCTTAACATCTCTAACAGCAAAACTTTGATTAGTCAGATGCAAGCTCATAATTAAATACAGTAGGAACAAATGCCTGAAATTCAAAAGCCAAAGCTCAGATTTGTGTGAAATTATCTTTAATACGCATGTTCCTGAAGGCCTGCGCTCTTTCCAGAGAACCTGTTTGCTAGTGTCTTGTAGCAGAGCAGTGTTCAAGGGTCCTGGCCTGTGGCCCCCAGCCCATGCTTCTGCTGAGAAGAGAAAGCCATAGAGGAAGATTGGTTCATATAAAGGCTGCAGCTCTAAAGCCCAGCCAAAAACCCAAATGTAATCTATGATTCTTTACCTGGCATTCCAAGGCTATGTCACTGACATATTTCTGGTATTTTCTGTGTTCTACCTCTGCTAGGGGGCTCCGATTTCCCTGAAAAGGTCCAATCTCACACCAATTTTTCCTTTCCTTCCTAGAGAAAACTTCTTTCTGTATCCATTCTCTTGCTGTCAAAAAATTCTGTTTAGTTATTGAAAGCAATAGATTTAATCTGCTAGCATATTAAAAATTAACAGCAGAGGAGAAAATTTTTGTCTTGTTATTGCATGTGGTCAATTTGCAGCTGTGAAAGACTGAGAGGAAGAGGAGAAGGGACACCCAGAGGAAAACCTGGTTTGCTTGTTCCAGTGAACCATTGTGGAAATTATTTACATCCGCAGACAAAAAAAGAATGCAGTAGGCATAAAAACCTAATCAGAAAGAAACATTTGTAGATGCATATAGGTATGTGAATAGAATACATCTAAAGATACCTTAAATAACTGAGCCAGCTGTTATCAGTCTCTTTAAAAGGGACATGTGTTTAGGGAAAGGAGATTAAAGTTTTAGACTGTCACACAAAAAGAAAAAGTGGGACTAAAAGAGATCTAAAGGTCATGGGGTATTTGTGGTTCAAAACTGGTATCCGGCTTACTGTTATCAGTCTAATTCTAGAATTTAGGCAACAATTTAAGTCCATTTCTAGATTATATTTCAGCTGAAATTACAATGAAATTGTTGCCATGTTATTCCTGTCATGAAGGCCACATCTTCTCATGTATGCCCTAAAACCAATATAGATCGAATGTGTGTATACAGAAATGAAATTTGGATTTCCCATGAATTTAACGAGTTTTTGACCTCCTACCCAGCAGGTCAAGTTATTTCTCATTCTTTATATGAGCAGTCTGCATTCACTCATTCCTCTCAGAGGGCCCAGGCTGAGAATGAAGAGCTGGCTGAGGTGGAGAGGTTTTATTTTGCATATATTGTCTCCATAAGCACCCCATTATGGACAGAAATTATCTCTACTTTCAAACTTTGCATAATAAAATAACCCATTAAATTAATACCATATAGAAAACACTGCTTTGTCAGGCAAAGAAATGTACATTGCTTTCCAGAAAACCGGGGACATTACATTGCTCAGGACTACATGAATAATGCATGGGTTAATTCAGAAAAACACCGTTTCATTATTTAAAAATGAATAAATTACAGACTTTAGAGTGATGGCTAAATTTTCTTAATCTGAGTTTTGCTTAGTGCTCTACTCCGGAAGTGAATCTGAGAAATACCATTTTTATCCATGCAAATGAACTAGCTCGCTTCACAGAAAGTGTTTGTTAGATTTCCTTATTCATAAAATGAACACAACTATGTCTTCTTTTTCTCTCTTGCTCAGTTTAATTCCAGGAATTAACAAGCAATGTTGAGTACCTTCTGTATATCCATGGGACAAGGTGAGCCTAGTTTGAATGGTCCAGTCTAACAAGAAAACTCTCCTGTTTGCTCAAGTCCTGTGTTTTGGCCTCACTGCTTGGTAAAACAGGTTCAAAAGAATAAACAAGCATAACATGATTCTCCTACACGATGGTACACCTTTCTTTGGCAGACATTGGCCTGTCCTGAAGACCTGTTAAAAACCAGTCCCATCTGGGGAACTGAGCATGGGGGCGGGGGAGGGGGGGGAGAGAAAAAGAAAAGCACTAGTAAAAAGAAATTAATTTGGAATTAGAATAAGTCAAACAACCACACACAGTACATTTAGGCTGAGCATAAAGTGACAGCCTGCAGATTATTCTACCGATTTCTAATGCTGGAAATTCGGATGGCATTTACTAGCATAACCTTTCAACTCTGAACACATCAATAGAGGCCGACAGTGGCTTGAAATATGATTCCTTGCAGATAGCATATCCTCATTCATCTGCCTGGGCTGTTCTGTGCTCCACTGCACAAACAGCGTCTCTCCCACTTCTGAGAGGACACTAATAAAAAAGGCATCAATTTTCAGCTCTAGTACTACTGTGATCTCTTTATATGTTCGACATCCAACATTAAATTAAAATGCTGTTATAAATCCTACTTTCTGAATCTGGAATGAGTGTTGGGTTTTTGTCGCATGAGACTGCAGCAAATCTTGTCAAAAGCAAGGAAGCACGTCTTGTTCACTCAGAATTAATGTTGTGGATGAAAGCAGGAGGTAAAAGGGGTTGAAGATGGTGAGCCGAGGGTGTCAAAGGCAGAGGGGAAACTGTAGCTTTAGGGGGCCAAGCCAGGCAGGGATTTGCTGCTTTCAAGACATGGCTAATCAAGAATTCTAATTATCAACGACTGATAAACAGACAGCACATACATAAATACCAACAGAGGGGAAAAAAAAGTAAAGCATGAAAATTGACAATTATTCTTCTCTTGAAGAAAAATACTTTCCAAATACCAGTGGTCCTGAAGAAATCTTGTGGGTTACATCAAATCTCTGCAAATAACTCAAGGCAGAGAACACAAGTCAATACAGGACCCTGGGCTTTGTGTCATTGCCACACAAGTTTAAAGTTGTAAGGACACAATAGACAATCACAGGGTGGAGAGAGGATCATGTTATAGAAAGTAACATACATGCATTAAGGTAGTTTCAAGACTCTATGTCAAGATTCTAGGAGAGAAGGGGGAAAATCTGCAAGCATGCAGATAAAAAAAGGCTTCAGATTTTCCTTCAGATGGTTATGCTGTCTCTAAGAGAATACCAGGGAATTTTTTTCTGCTCTTTCTGATACCAAGATTACTGCCACTATAAATGATCACCTAAGACCCGTGTGAACAAACAGGCAATAAGGGCTTCCACAAAGATGCACAGCACAAGGCTGGATTCCTCTGTCTGGCTCATTCATAATTATGGAGGAAATAAAAAGGCGTGTTTTCCTATTTGCTAGGGTGGGTGGGGGTGGAAGGGAAAGGGGGTTGAGAGATCAGTTCAATATCTGGATCGAACAGAGGAACTTCCCCCCCACCCCCACCCCCAAGGATCCTGCCGGGAGGAACCTTGACATGCACAAAGTCAGAACGTAGACAAAGTTGCCCTGGTGAGCACGATAAGGTCACCCGTGGGATTGCTGAGATTATCTCTGTCAAGCACTCGGACAGCATGCAGTCAAATGATGCATCATGCAGTCATTTTCGAGGGGGGGGTGGGAAATCAATTTCTTCACCAGGTCGCTATTTGCTTTTCAAAGTGCCCTTGTAGGCCTTCACCACCAAGCATTTATCAATTTAAATGTTGTAAATTGATAATGTGCCACTGTGCCTTGTACTGTTTCTGAATTATTTTGATACTTCTATTTTTTTTTCTCAATAGTCTCTAAACCCTCAGAGCTTCTACATTCAAAAGGGCATTTTTCTTTGTTGTATCCAGAAGTGATGAACTTTTTATGATTAGTACAGGGGAAAAAAAATGCAGACTTACAGATAGTGGTGCTGGGCCATGGGGAGAGAGAAAGGTTGTTGCAAGCTGCATGAAATGATCTATTTTTCTGTTTTTGTCCAATGTTGAGATATGCTTATTTGGAAAAATTTAAAAGATATATGAAGTAATATTTGCATTTATTTTGTACAGCAACTCCAGTTATCTTCATATTGAACACATTTAGACTATTCACTATAACAATGCTTGGCTATGCTATTGAAAGCTCTGTGCTGACTGAAATAATAATATCCTTTTTGTGGTTGTTGTTTTTATAACACCACTTTGTAGCATATGATGATACCACACAAGAGTAATAACTTGTAAGGAGTGCTAATGTCTTCTTTTTTCACTCCACTCAAGAAATATATAGATAGCATTTACATACATGGAAGTAAGTATATTAAACACTTACTAACCTTAACTTGATTTGTGCTGAACAACAGAGGATGGAGAGGTGAGGGTTTCACTTTGGAGAAGCAAAAGAAAGACAAGGCAGTTGCAAAGCATTCTTAACCTCCAGTGATTTATTGGCCCTCAGCCAAGTTATCAGGGGAATCTAATTCTTCTTTATTATTCAAATAAACCACATTTGGCACCACGGTTCCCTTTTAGAATAGCTTCACAAATAGACTGAGCTCTGTCATTTATTTGACCTTGTACTTGTGTGCTGGAGCTGTAATTTTATTTGCCATTCTATATAACAAATGCAGAGAAATCTAAGCCATGGAGATGAACAACAAGATGTAGGAGAGGGGTTTGTGGTAAATATATCGGCAGGAATTTTGGAGCGGAAAACAAAATTTAATCATTTATCTCCCCGCCCCCTCCCCCCATTCACCTTCACCTCTTTTAGCCTTCATTATATCCTCACCACCCTGCCTCTTTTCAATAAATGGCTTTGGGACAAGCCACTCCATATCCTTATGTGCAGCTCTGGTCTGGCTGGCTGACATTCTCCAAGAAATGTCTCCTATGAGGGTGGAGATGTGCTGGAAGCAGAGCAATGACTGGCACTGGACGCAATGAGGGGGTGATTAGAATACAATCCCAGAGAGGCTTCAGCTGTGCACTGGGTAGTTTCTAATGACATCATGACCATTAACATAACAAGTGCTGAATCCCCTTTGGTTGGAGGCCAGGGCTCCAGTAACTTGTTTTGCTGGGACAGGTGTAGGGGACTACCATCATCCCTCACCTAACTCACAAGGCAAAGTGTTTTCAGAGACCTCAGTTCCTGCTGATGCTTTGGTTAACTGAAACCCAGGTCCTCTTCCTCTGGGAATTCCGCCGTTGTATTTTTTGTAAGGATTTAGAAGGAAATGAGGATGAAGGAAACCTGATTTGAAGCCCCATAAATAAATCCTTATTGTATCCAGTACTACCTGGATTACAGAACAGAATGTCATTCTCAAAATGGTCTTCAGCATGCCCATAGCTCAGGGGCAGGGGATTTCCCCAGCTCATAAGATTTACAGTACATGTCTACATTTTCCAGGTAGATCATTATAGCCTTGCTGTATAGAAGTAGACTCCTTTGGAAGCAAATCAGTAAGATATAATATATGTCTCAGGCTCTCAAGGAATCCTCTGTGAGACTGATTTCTTGATTGCAGTTTCTTGAGAAGCAATACTCTTTTTTTAAATTTTCGATTGTTGACTGTATCTCTCTTTTTGCTTTGCTTACCAGGAAGCTCATAGCTACAACTGAAGCTTTATTAGATGACTCATATCTCATTTTATAAACATGTTCGATGCTCTCCTACTCTGTAGCAACAGATTACCCATTTCTGTTTATCCCCTTTCCCTATTACACTGTTCTATTTTGACACTGGTTTTACTGTATATGTTTATTTCAAATCCTTTGTGGAAAGAAGAGGTATAAGCCAACACATAAATATTTTCTCTAAGCCTTAAAACCCTATATCAACTACAAATGGTTTTTTTTATTTACCATGTAATGCCTTTTTTTTTGATTCTCTGGTGATTAAGCCCCTTATGTTTGGAAGCGATTTCATAAAATCTGGCTACACATCATGGCTACGTTTTCAGCATTAAGGACTCATTCTGTTTTCTTTCTTCATTTTTCACTTCTGCCAATTCCATTATAGGAGGGAGGATAGCTGTCTTCCGAGCTCTGGGTGCCATCACCTGGTATGACTCATTTAATCTCTATGCAAACTAAGTCAGCATCAATGGCTGGTGCTCTTCCTTTCAGAGAAGGCTGAGTGGTGGGGAACTGATCAGGGTTTTTAACCAAGAAAGCAAGTAAAAAATGCATCTTTCACCCTTCCTTCCTTCTTTCCTTCTCTCCTTCCCCCATTTGTTCCTCCCTTCCTTCTTCCTTTCTCCCTCCCTCCCTCCCTTTGTTCCTCCCTCCCTTTGTTCCTTCCTTCCTTCCTTTCATCATTTTCTGTGCTGGTTCTGGGTTTGAACTCTCTCCCCCAGCTCCCCTGCCTCCCACCCACTCAAGGCTGGTGCTCTATCACTTGAACCACAGCTCCATTTCTGTTTTTTTGCTGGTTAACTGGAGATAAGAGTCTCATGGAATTTTCTGTCCTGCCTGGCTTTGAACTACAATCCTCAGCTCTCAGTTTCCTGAGTAGCTAGGATTTACATGCATGAGCCATCAGTGGCAGGCTATTTTTTTTCCATCAACTTATTTCTCATCTTTTCAGATGGGAGGCCAATAAAGCCCCCTGTCTGGAATCTCCTTACCTTAGCCTGTGAATGTGACTGCCAGCCTTGGCAATGCCCACCCCAGGAGAAGCCACAGCACCTCCCAGCCATAGTCTGGCCCCAGTAAGTCATAGGATGGACTAGTTGAGCATACTTTAAAAAGCCATCTCAGGTGAAGGCCGGATCTGATTGGATAGATACTGCCAGATAGTCTACCATTTCCATTTAATGACTTTATTCTGTAGAAACACTAATTATTTGTTTCACATTTTAGGAAAAGATAGACTGAGGGCTGCAGTACAGAAACAGAGAAATAAACTGCTTTTAAGGAGAAAGCAGCACAGGGTTAAAGCCAAATTTTTCTTGAACAGATGATATTTCAGATGGCCACACTATTCCAGATGCATCAATTTCCTTGAAAATCCAATCCATATATGTGCATATGCTGTGCTGGCAGGACGACTGACTGAAATGGCCAAAACCCAAGAGCTAATATTCTTTTGGCCAGAATAATGCAATTATTATTTTCCTAGCTATCAGTCTAAGCATACAGAGCCATCTGTTATGCAAAGCAAACATACACATCTCAATTACAGAAAATGCAGTTGCCTTGACAGAATTTGGATTACACCACTAACCAGGGCTGGAAAATGTGTTTGGAGCTAGCATATAATGGATGCTTTCAGGAGTTTCCTAATTAGCATTTACCTGCTTAAACTAATTATTCATCCTTCTTCTTCACTGGCTTATTAAACTTTGTTGGGGACTCTGCATAAACAGAGAAATAGAGGCATCACTGCGAAAGAAATGGTGGTAATTTTGGTCCTATCTGGTATTTTAATAACATGGTGGCAGACCAATTTCAAAAAGGGAGATTCTCAATACTAGGTCCTAAGCAGACTCAGATGAGGCTTTGAATCTATTAAAGGCTATTACCAAACCACAGATTTCAATGAGATACAAGAATACTAATACTGACTTAACCATAGCTCAGTTTCTATCATTGGGTTTTCTAAAGTCTACATAAAACAGAATTACTCTAACATGCTACAGTTGATAGCCTGCATGTTCTTTGAGGAAGCATAAATGAGATTGCACCCCTTGTTTGGATTCTCCACAGTAAATAATCAAATTTGGCAGTGTTTCTCCTCCTCCCCCAGTCCTCAAATGCCAAATCTCTCTTTATTATTTCCTCGTGTCTTTCTTGATTTAGCTCTCACCCAGTAAACTTGCTTGCAGCCAAAAGGTTCGCCTGTGCTGGATGATTTCCTAGAACCATGCCAGCATTCAGAGGCTGGGTGGGACTTGCTTGAGAGGAGAGAAGCAAATCTTATCTCCATCTTTGGCTCCAAGGAACAACTGAATGAGGGAGAGATGATCAACTTGGCCAATTCTCCCCTTCTCCCCCCTCCCCACACCCATGGAAGGTGAGTCCCTCAGTCTGCTCTAAACTGGGTCAGAGAGAAAGTGTTAAACTCAGCCCATCACCTGGATGGGTACAAATACCCAGATGTTCAGCACTTTCATGGACAAAAAATCTGGATAATGAGCCGAACTGCAGACCTTACTGTGGGGCATTTTGGCATTCTGTCCATGTGTGGCCTGTGTCTTGGAACCCAGTGGAACTGAAATGTTTGTGTTTGCAGGGGAGGTAGGGGTGGGGTAGCAGCAGGACCTGACATCCAGGTTGTGTTCCTCACCCTATCAGACTCTATCTTCTTTCTCATCTACCCTCTGACAAACACGCATGAGCAATTAAACAGCAAACAATTAAAGGTTGTCTTACTTTATGAAATTGTCTTCCAGCATTAGGAAGCATTTGCAAAGGCGGCAACATATAACCATGCTGGAACCCTCCCTGCAACACATTTTAATGGTCTCTTTCAGCATTCCTTGACTCCAAATGACTCCTGCCAATGTGTCAGCTCCCAGGATAATGCAGGCTACTCCATAAACATCCAGTAATAGGACACAAGGGAAGCCCTATTAGTGTGGCCCTCTCCTACTGGGCACAGAGGTTTCAAAGTTCAAAACAACCAAGGGAAGGAACTTCATTTGTTCTCAATAAATTAATAATGATCCTCAGTAGGTGGGAAGAGGGACTGAAGTTTTGGAGCCCAAGTTTATTCTGAACATTTAGCACTGAAGTCTCTCATTGACTTAGAAGGGTCGAAGAGAAGCCATTAAATACGAAATTTGATCATTCATGCTAAATAGAATATCCCTCAAAAGAAAAAAAAGGGGGGAAAGCATGAGGCCGACGGAGCCTCCACACAGTCAAAACCAAAAATCTAAATTGTTCAACTTACTTGTGAGAGGCCCAGGTAGATGGATACTGTTTCAGAAATGTACAAAAATTTTCCTTCTTGATTTAGTGCAAATACAAAGCCATCCAGGGACTGTGAGAGAAAAAAAAACACACACACATATAAACAGGTCAATAAATATACAGAGAGGGATTTGCCTAATAAGACAACCAACACAGAACAACACACTAAATTTAAGACCATTTTTTTCTTTGCGTGTAATGAAAGTCCAAAGATCTTTTAGCATAGTATTATAGACAAGCAAATTAAAGAGCTGAAGACTATAAGCTTTTCTTATTTCAAGGACTTCTTGATGTCTGTGCCATTTGGATCAAGACACATTACGTTCATGGATAAAATAACGTCATGCTGATTTTATGAGACATTGCCTTCATTTCAGGAGATTCAGTGGCTACCGAGATTAAATCAGCAAGATTCTCTATTAAAATAGCTGAACAGGAATGGAAATTTTAATGAAGTGAAAGAGAAAAAAATGCTTTCCTATCAAGGGCCAGTAAAACCACTAATTGAGCTACTATGAACATCAACAATTTGCAAATTAATAAAAAAAATCATGTCCTCATTCCAAGGGCCTATTGGGTTAGAACAAACAGCAAAAGTCAATACACTACATTATGAGTGAATGTTTATGAGCAGAAATCTTACAAACTGCAATCCTGTTTAGCAAGATTCTGAGTTAAAAGGGTTTGAACTGAGGGCCTCATTATTGCTAAGCAGGTGCTCTACCACTGAGCCATGTCACCAGCCTTGCTTTACAGCTTTATTGTGATAGACCTACTATCTATCATAACTCCTGAAAACAAAAGAAGAAAGGAGGACCACAGCTACAAAACCTAGAACCTCGGTGCACTCTGTACGCTGAGGGCTGTAGTTCCAGTAAGGTTAGGTTGGTAGAGCACAATACCATGGAATCCACCGACAACATCACCCAAATCACTGCACATCCTCCATCACCTGTGCATCTTTTGTTTTCTGTTGTTTATTTTGATCAAAGTGGACTGTACAAGTGCAGTTTGCCATTAGAAAAGGAAGTTTTAAATCATAGTGGTGGTGAAGCCTGTGAATTTGCAGTGCAGGAAACAATGCAAATGCAGGAACTATATATGAGTGACACATGTGGAAACAAAGAATGCACTGTTGTAAATAGAACAAGATGAAAGATGTGTGTAAAATTCAGTTCCAGGGACTGGTGGCTCAGGCCTATAATCCTCGCTACTAAGGAAGTGAAGATCCAAGAACTGTGGTTCGCAGCCAGCAAAAAAGTCTATGAGACTCATATTTCCAATTAACCAGCAAAAAGCCAGAAGCAGAGCTGTGGCTCAAGTGATAGAGTACAGCCTTGGAGAACAAAAAAGCCAAGTAAGAGTGAATTCAAGCCCCAGTATTAGCTAACACATACACACACACACACACACACACACACACACACACACACACACACAAAAGCACACCTTCAAGTCTCAGCAGTAAGTAGGAAAAAAAAAGCCAAGTAAGAGAGGGGCCCTGAATTCAAGCCCCAGTATTAGCTAGTACATACACACACACACACACACACACACACACACACACACACATCTTCAAGTCCCAGCAGTAAGTTCAATTTCCTTAAATATTGAACATTTTGTGTAATATTTATCTGCATACAGATGTTATAGTTAGAATACATGCCCCAAGTTCACGGTTTGGAAAGAGAATCCCCAGGGTAACAGTGTTGAGGGCCAAGGTCCTTGGGTGGTGAATAGGCCAAAAATGAATGTTGTTTTCACTGGGCAGGTGAGTTGTCTCAAGAGTGGGTTCCCTGTGAATGGATTTTGGTTCTTTCATGCTGCCTTCTCTTGCACATGATCACTCAACCTTCTACCTACTGCCATAGGACAATGTAGCAAGAAGCCCTGGCTAGACGTGGCCCCTTGATTTTGGACATACCAGCTTCCAGATGAGAGAAAGAAATAAATCTCTGTTCTGTACCAATTTCCGCTATTTCTTTTCTTCTCTTCTTTTTTTTTTGGGGGGGGGGGAGGGTCTGGTCATGGGACCTGAACTCTGGGCCTGGGCGCTATCCCTCAGTTCTTCAGCTCAAGGCTAGTGCTCTACCACTTGAGCCACAGCACCATTTCTGGCTTTTTTCTTTTTGCTTATGTGGTGCTGAGGAATCGAACCCAGGGCCTCATGCGTGCAAGGCAAGCACACTACCACTGAGCCACCTTCCCAGCCCCAATTCCAGCTATTTCTAAACAAACAAAAGCAATGAATTATATTCATTGACATACATATGTTTATATGGATAGTGACAAATATAGTTACGTATATTTCTAAATAAACATAAAACATGGCTTTTCATATTTATTGACCACTTTTCATTGCCCAACACTGATCAGAACTTGTGGGTGATATCCAACCCTGTCCACTGATTTAGTAAGTTCTGAAAAACAATTCAAAATTTATATTTCCTTACTAAAAGCAAATTATTTAATTGACCAATTTTTATCTAAGTGTACAACAATAACAGGTATAAATATGTGCCAAGCAGTTTGCATGTACTGTCTTTCCAAGTCTTCACAAGTATCATATAAAGTAATTATGTTATCATCTACATTTTATACACAAGGAAATTGATACTTAGCAAAGTTAGGCAACAGGCCCATCCTGTGTTTGGAGTTTGGATTTGTATCCTGACAGACAGACTCAATAACTAATTCTGTTTTCCACTAAAAATAAACATTCTCTAATTGATATGTGTGAATTAATGAAATGATAAATATTCACAGCATTTCTGAAGTTAGAGTATTTACACTGAGAAGCAGCCTATGACTTCTTAAGCAGTTTTATCACTTGTTTTGAATGATTTGCTCAAATCCCATCCTTACGCATAGAAGAAAGAGGTCCAATGTCAAGAAAGTTCGTAAGTTACTTCCCCAAGAGGTCACCTCATTATCTCTGCTCAGTAGATTTCTCTAGAATCAAGTTTGGGAGGAAAAAAAAAAAACCACTAAGTGTAGGCTCCTTACATTGTAGCACTGTCAATCCCTCTCTGCTCCCTTCAGGTCCTGGGCAGATACAACCTTTTGCACATTCTGGGCCTTACACACTGGCCTCTGTGCTGGTTTCAGATGTAGTGAAGTCAGTACTCACTTCAATATAGCTAAAGCAGTGGAGAGGGATAGAAGGCTCCTTTCTAGAAGTTTGGGGAGAGTCTCACTTCAGCATGTTTTACCCCTTAAACAAAATGTCTCTAGAGGATGACTTGAGATTGTAGGGTCATCTCCCTTTGACCCTTCCCTTGGAGAATAGGGCTTTGCTAGGTTTTTCATTCAATATAACAGCCATAGTTCCCTGCACAATCATAACACCTGAGTAAGCCATCTTCCCAAAGAAAGAACCGATGGAACTGACATAGAGATATTCTTTATCTTACAGGTAAGGAAACTGAGGCACAGGGATGGATGTGAAGTGGCTAGGTAAGATCACATCCAGCTAGTGATAGAACCAGGATCAAATTCTTTGCACGCCCAGAATATAATTTAACCATTTACAACATTAGCTAATTTCTGTTAGCTTCGTGAACTCCCAACCAAACTGAATTTCTCAATGGTGAGACAAAGTCTGAATTAACTTGGATTAACCAGCATCTAGCAGCAATTAATTGTTGAGACTTATGAAATTCAGTTCTATTAATGCTCTCTTCTTGGTATCAAATACTGTACTCCATAATGATTAAGAGGGAAATTACTTTCTCCAAAACCTGTTTGATGAGTCATTAGACCAGTTGCACACTTCCATACCACAGATTTGGACCATGGTCTGGGAAATATCCTGATATTTGTAGTATCAGGGTTAAGTAGATTCTTTCATTGTCTTCCCAAGTATATAGAGTTCTTCCTGGAGAGACATGTCATTGCCACACCAAAAGAGACTGACTTTTATCATCAGGTTCAGACCCTGTGTGCTTACTAGAGTATTATAGGAGGTTTGGGTATTATCATGGGGAAAGAAATATCTGGAGGCAAAACATCTGACACTATAAAGCAGAAGCCATCTAAGAACTGGCCAGTTTTGTTTGGCAAAAAAATAGAAGCTTTCACACATGTTCCAATTTCCTAGTGAGACTGAAATGAGTCTATGTCTACATGACTCAATGACATCCAGTCAATTCAATTAAAAATAATGGCTAATTTAGTAGGGGAAGAACAACTAGTCAGGTTACTGGTTAGTTACAATCAAGGTTGAAAAACCTTGATTAACTATATTTGCTTGCTTTTATGCTTGTCATTTTGGTTCATTATCTATCTATAGTCTGAGACAATATCCATAACTCAGATTTGATTACCTTTCAGCTAGGGAATGGGGTGATCTTGGGTCTAAAAATGGATTGAAAAGTCACTGGGCACACAGCCATTACCTTCAGACTCAAGGTCATCCCTGTCTATGGGGAGCTGTGTCTGTCTGCCCAGAACCTTTTGAAGAGGAGCATCAACATTGGTTTCATTTGGGTGTCTCCATTTAAAAAGGTGGGAGGAGGAAGGAAACATTCAATCAGTAGTCTTGGAAACCAAATGTGATTAATCTGAAAGTTCTGTGAAATTAAAAAAAAATTTTGAATTGAGCAAGCTATTATATACTGTGCTGTTCAATCACTGCAGGCTACTTTTTAATTTTTTTTTAAACTGCCCACTGTTTTCAACAGGCGCCAATTAAGATTCTGGGGTCAAAGGGTTAATTACATCTTCTTACCCACTATGTAGAATTTTCTGATTATTAACTAAGGTTGGATTAAGATGAAAAAGAAGCTACACAAATGTTAATGCTAGCCCCTCCTGGAGAAGATTTATTATAAAGCCATGAGGAAATCTATCTGCTTCCCTTAAAGCAGATGGAGAACAAAAAATCTTCGAAGAAACAGTAAAACAGACATTTTGAAGACATGAAAGTATCTGATTTATCAGGACAGTTTTCTTATTACTGAAAACAGTTCTTAGCTATCCAGACAGGGCTGATAGGAGATTTCCTTTGTCACATCCCAATAAGTCTATGAGGTATACACACAAGGTGTGAGGCTTGATTCTAAAGTCAGGAGCTGTAGCATCTATGAATAATAATGCCTGTAATTATAATTTATATCCGCCCCCCCCACCCTGACATCAGAGTAACATACAAAGTGTACAGCACAGATTCTTAACCCAAAAGCTGAAGCCTCTAACAGTATTTATCAAGTGATGAGGTTATTTCTTTGCAGGCTATGAAACTACAGCTTCATGATTGAAGGTATACTAATGTTTAATGCATTGTGCTAAATGGATTTATATTTGTCATAGGAGTTTTTGTTTCTGCTTCTCCTTTTTTTTTTTTTTAAAGCATTTTCCATGGCAGCCCAGTTCTCAGGGACATCTTACTCTGGTGCCATTCTAGGGAGCGTTCCCATGTTTATAACCACTGTGAAATTAGTGGATCCTTCTTGTACATTCCAGTGGGGAAAAAAAAAATCACCCTAAACTCTTTTCTTATGACCTGACTCTGGTTAGAGAGAAGAATTACCAGTAAGCTAGGTTATTTTAATGACAGATTATTTGAAACTAAGCCTTTACCATCTGTTCCACCCCCTAATTATGAATGCAAAAAGAACATATTTCACAATTACATCAGTAAAAAAGTAAGATATAGCATGATTTAAATGCACGCCCGTGCTCCCTGTCGAATGTGCCATGCATCTGTGATGTTCCTCTACCTCAGGCTCCAACTCCAGAGAAAATACCCATGTGTTCTACAATCCTTGGCTCAACCCGCCTTCCTGCCTCCATGAGATTCGGTGAGGCCAAGAGCAGAGCATGACTTTTCAGACTTTGGATACAAGCAGTCCATGTGTCCTGTAGTGCCTTGGCTGGTAATGCAGAGAGGCTCTGGGAAAAAGCAACCTGTAAGAGCTGAGCAATGGGTAGGGCACTAGGGAGATAGGGAGAAGTGAGCTGCTCTTACCATGGGCAAAGCTTGGTTTGCAGAGTCAGGACAAGGTTCCCTGTACCTATCTTCTCCACTCACTTGGTGGCAGTTAAAGGAACTAGAAAAGGCCAGCTGCCAGCAGCTTATGCTTATAATCCGAGCAACTCAGAAGGCTGAGATCTGAACACTGTGGTTCAAAGACAGCCTAAGTCAGAGACTCTTATCTTTAAGGAACCATCAAAAAGCCAGAAGTAGAGGTGTGGCTTAAGTGACAGAGTGTCAGCCTTGAATGAAAAAGCTAAGGTGACAGGGCCCAGGCCCAAGCCCCAATACTGGGTATATGCACACAAAACAGGTAGAAAGAAAAACCATTCGAGTTTTGGCTATGAAAACCATCATGCTTAATAAAGTGTATTAAACTGCCTTCCAATTGCCCCCAGGGGGTGAAGCTCCTGGCAACTTCAGAGAACCTGGACTGGGCCCAGGAGTGCCCATATGTATCTGCTTATGAGGAAGAAAGCGCTTCCCTAATTTTGACTTCGCAATCTGACTTTGAACAATGTGGCACTGTGCAGACACAAAAGCCTTGTTTTCAGAAAAAAAGTGATCTGTGTCAAGTATATTTTCTCAAAATGGATAAAAGTATACATCAAAGGGCTAGGCTTTGCTTTAGCCCCTAGACTCTCACCCTGAGTCGTCTTTGTCGATCCCTGCCTCTGCAATGAGTCAATACCATGCATGCATCAAAAATCTACATATTTCCAAGCATATAACCAGACAGGGTCAATTAGATCAAATTTGATGATTTTAACACACACACACACACACACACACACACACACACAATTCCAGAAGAACAACATACTGGGACACTTCAAAGCACCTTTTCTGAGAGTTTCCTAAAACACAGAAAGCCATACATCATAGGCTAGAAAACATTTTAGAGGCACCAGCAGCCTCTCTGAAGTTCTTAGAGGAGATGTACCAGAATGAAAAGGGAGCTAGTAAGATGGTGAAATGTCAAAACAGAAAAAAAAAAGAAACTATAGGCAATCAGGTTTTGCTTCTGTTCATTACAATCTTATTTTGTGGGATCTGTGTACCAAAACGCTGACCTTTAGCTCTCTTGGATGCTGGTTCAAGCCTTACATCCAATCTTGATGGATGTAAATGGCTTGATTTTAACATTAAGCCAAATGGACAGCAAGCTCTGATTCAAAGACAATGTGAGCCATTTGGGGAAAATTACACCCACCTTTTGGTCCCCACATTTGGCACCCAGACTCCATGTCAACTCTGGGATGTTCTCCAGAATGAGAGCCCCTGGCCCTGGCCAATGTTGACGTGTGGCCTATAGGTTCCTTTGTCTCAAGAAGAAGATTCCTGCTCATTAGTGTAAGACACTGTTCACTGGAATGTGATAGTATTTTTTGTACATATGTGTTAATTAATGGAAATACGGCCTCTTCAGAATCTAGAGCCAGTTCTTCCCTTGTGCATCTGTCTCTCCCTTCAAATTCAGAGTTCTCAAGCCAGGTGCTAGTGGCTCACACCTATAATCTTAGCTAGTCAGGAAGCTGAGATCTGAGGATAGAGGTTTGAAGTCCTTAAGATTTTTACCTCTAATTAACTAGCAAAATTCTAGAAGGTGTGGCTCAAGTGGTAGAGCACTAGCCATAAGTGAAAAAGCCATGAAAGCTGGGCTCATGCCTGTAATCCTAGCTGCTCAAGAGGCTGAGATCTGAGGATCCAGGCAGGAAAGTCTGTGAGACTCTTATCTCTAATTAACCACCAGAAAACTGGAAGTGGTGCTGTCGCTCAAATTGGTAGAGCACTTGAGCTGAAGAGCTCAGGGACAGCGCCCAGGCCCAGGCCTAGGCCCAGAGTCCAAGCCCCACGACTGACCAAAAAAAAAAAAAGAAAAGAAAAAGAAAAAAGCCATGTAAGCACATGAGGTCCTGAGTTCAAGTCCTCGAACAGGCTCAAAATCAATCAATCAATCAATTTAGGTTTCTCTTTCAAACTTATTAGGAATTGTGCACCTTGGCAAAAAGCCCTAAAAATATCGCCACTTTGCTTTGGCAGGATGCATGGTATTTGGTCACACATGTGATGCCAGGAATCTTTCAAGTTGTTGGCAATAAACTAAACAACAAAGAAGAAAAGTAACAGCTGTTATTTAGCATCTTGTAGATTAACGGGTAGCAAGGAGTGGTCTTCATTTTATACACACATTATTGCATATTGATTTTCTTTTTTATTAGTATATATTAATCGCACAAAAGGGTTTCATTGTGATATTTCCATGCAGGAATATAATATACTTTGAAGAAATGCACACCTACCCTCTATGTTTCTCTTGCTACTTTCTCCTATCCACCTTTAAAGAACATTTTCTAACAGGCTACATTATTCTATTTTCATACATGCTAACTTTGATAAAATTAGTTTTCCTTTACCTTTTCTTCCTGGATAGACCCCTTTTCTCACCCAAATAGACCCATCCATTTTACAGTTGTATGTTACTTTTGGGGAGAGAGGGCTAGATTTTATATATGAGAAAAACATAATATTTGTCTTTCTCAAGTCAATTTTGTTTCACTTAACACAATAATTTCCAGTTCCATTTTTTCTATAACTTTATTCTTTATGGATGAATAATATTCCATTCTATTTATACACCTTAATTTCTTTGTCCATCCATCAGTTGGTGTGCATTTTAGGCTGAATCCAATTTTGGCTATTATGCTGCCATAAAAAAGGGTTTTAAAGTATTTCTATTGTACAATTATAAAGACAAATCCCCTAGAAGTTTGTGCTATGATGGACTAGAATTGGTATCTACTTACTTGATAGTAAAGTGAGCAACTCTAAAACAAAGGCTTTGAAGAGATAATATTGAGTGCTCTGTACATGTCTTCCTTTAGGTAAGAAGTTTATGTCAGTGGTAGTAACAATGATTAAAGAACTCTGTAATGAATTGTGTATATGCCTAGAAGTGGTATATATAGCAGAATAATAGAGGAGTTCTATTTTCAAATTTTTTGAGAAACCTCTATACTGATTTCCATACTTATTCCTAACAGTGTATAAAGCTTCCTTTCCCTTTTTACATATTGTTGTATATATTATATACTTAAACATACATATTACACAAAATATACAGTCATATATTCTAGTATAGAATGTGGTAAACAATGCTCAGTTCACTCTATTTATTATAGGAGACAGAAAATAACATTTAATAGGCGAATCACCCAGGTAACATGTAAGACAGGTATTCTTCTTCTTCTTCTTCTTCTTATTATTATTATTAATGTGTGTACACGCATGTGCTGGTACTAGGGATAGAATTTATGGCCGAGGCACTGTCCCTTAGCTTTTTCCCTTAAGACTGGTCCTTTACCACTTGAGTCACAGCTCCACTTCTGGCTTTTGGGTGTTTAATCGGAAATAAGAACCTCATGGAATTTCCTACCTGGGAAACAGAGATCTTCAAACAGAGATTTTCAGATCTCAGCCTCCTAAATAGCCATGATTTCAAGCACGAGTCACTGGTAACCAGCAAAACAGGCATTATTAAATCCTACTTTACAGATGAGGAAATTGAGACTGGGAGAAAGTAAGGGTTTTGCTCAGTACCACACAGCAGTATGTGGCAGCACAGTTGGTAGAAAGGGCACTCTGCTGTCTTTTCCTGCTCCTGTTGCTCCTCTGTGTCTGTATCTACTGGCAGGATGGTGGTTATCTCACACAGAGACAATCCTGCAGTGTCTTTCCACACAAGTGATTCTCACGCTCCTGCTTAGCCAACACCTTTTGGTTGCTTCAGGAAACACCTGTGGTGTGTTCACTGTGCACTAGGCCCACATAGCCTGGCTGTCAAACAGCTGAGCTGTTCTCTGAAAAATCATCTGTGCAATCTATGACCAGGAACATAATAATGCTGGAAATGATTAACTCTACAAAACCACACAGGCAGTTTCCCGTGCGAAATGCCCTGAGCACACGGTGGGCAACCTGGTCTGTGGCACCCAGCTCCATATCTTTACTGTGCTGGCTTTCATTTGGAAGAAGCACCGATTAGTTCATGCAGTAAAGAAGATCCTTGTATGCAGATACGGATGGAGACCCCACCATTAACAGAGAATTCCCTAGGAGAACACCTCTCTGTTGCTGTTGCAGGGGAACTCAAGTCACGAGAAACAGACTGCTTAGAAGGCCAAATTGCAAGACTTTATTGGAGAATGGGAGGACTGCTGGTGGACTCTTGCCTCAAAGACCAGCAGCCCCGAAAGCAGCTCACACAAAGTGCCCCCAAACCACATCACTTTGTTATCCTAACAAAGGAGCACAAGCAAAGAAAACTAGATAAAGGCACTTAAGTTATAAAGGTGTTAAGTATAAGCAAAAGCAAATCAAATGTGGACACAATCAAGGAAAATCAAGGACCAGTTATCTAAGGGAAGTAAGGCTTTTCTGGAACTTCACAACTTAAGACACATTAGTAAAACAAAGAATGTCTTCTATTATCAAGGCATGTTGCTTAGACGCAGTCTCCTTTCTTCGCAGGCACCTATGACAAGACTCAGTCACATACTACACATAGGCTGGGCAAAACAGGGAGGACCGTATTTCCTGCCTTTTTATGTTCTTCAGACCTATGGGCTTTGATTCTGTCCCCCACTGCTGGTAGCATATAAGCTCTGTTGTAGAGAAGCCAATGTGAAAGTGAGATCCATCATATGCAATTTATTTTATAGCGATGTTTACTTGAAAGTACATCCTGGATGTTAGGCAAACCCCATTAATGATTGTACTGTGATGGACTTGGATTGGAATCTTTCTGTTTACTCAACAGTAAAGTGAGCAACTCTAAAAGACAGGCTTTGAAGAGAAAATATGGAATGCTCTGTACATGGCTTCCATTAGGTAAGAAGTTTATGTCAATGGTAGTAACAATGATTAAAGAACCCCGTAATGAATTGAGTATATTAAGAGGCCATCTAGAGACCTCAGATATTAATCTGTTGCATTCATGTGAGTTTCATTTCTAGGAACATTTTATTTTGTATCTCTAGGGGAAAGGCATAAAAACATTTGTACTGAGAGAAACTTGATTGTTATAAATGTTGTTTAGACATTCTGGTTGGTGATAATCGTTTTACCATGAAAGGCTTATATAACTAAGCTCTCTGCTCTTTATTTTCCATATCACTCATCTAATTAATAATTAATTTTTAGTAGACTCACATAAAGCTATAAATATGGACCAAGAACAGGAAGTAGCATTTGATTCTGGAAACCAACGATGCTCAGAACTCTCTGAAATCTCTCACTATGAATAATTGGACCTCTTCTGGGCCTTACATTTTATACTACTGAAGACTTTATATTGGTTGCTGTATATTCCAAATGCTTAGAGGTTCTCTTGTTTCTAAGCCTCCAGAATTTGGCTTCATAGGGAGCAGAAATAACACATTTATGGGAAAATCAATTATGCTGATGGAACTATGGCCTGGTCCTGAGTGAACTCAGGATAAACGCCTTGGTTCACCACTGGCTCTAGCTCTTGGCTGCCCTCCTGTTTTCATTTCACACTTGGTGGCTGAGTCCAGATGAGAAGAATCAGCATTTACTGTTGTCCACAGTCTACACAGCTCCCGCCCTAGCCCTGCTCCCAGGCACTACTTTGGCTTTTATCTCAGATGCCTGGTCATTTCTCACATGAGAGTTGTAAGAAGAATGGAATTTTTAGGCTTGCTCATATATTTGCATACATTCAGAAATCAGCAAAGCTCTAGATAGCATCAGCCTTCAAAATAGGCCAGTTTAGCTGTGGTTTAAGTAGTAGAGTATCTGCATCATAAGCATGAGGCCAAGTTTAAACCCCAGTAGTGCCAAACTAGAGCAATCCAGCATGTGATGTTAGCTAAGCTTTAAGTTTGCTAGATGCGATTAAATAAACCAAATTTATACAGATTATACCCAATGGTGCCTGGCTGTATTGATTTTGGCTTCTACCTGAGGAATAGAATGAAAAGACTAAGGTAAAAAATATGGAATAATAGTTTCAGTAAAGATAAAAATTTATATTCTAGTACTTGTGTACTGATTTAATAAAGGGAATCTTTTGTTAGTTTTTTAAAAAAAATATAAAACATGAGAATGGAGGCTGGACCTGGTGACTCAGATCTGTAATCCATCTAGTTGGTAGGCAGAGATTTGGAGGATTTAAGTTCAAGGCCAGACTAGGCAAAAAGTTTGTAAGAACTCATCCACAATAGAGAAAGCTAGGCATAGCGTTACATACCTATCACTCCAGCTATGTGGGAAGCATAAATAGGAGAATTATGGTATAGGCCCACCTGGGTATACATATGAAACCCTATATGAAAATAACTATAGCAAAAAAGTGCTAGAAGCATGGCTCAAGTAATGCCTGGCAAGTACAAAGCCCTAAGTTCAAATCCCAGTTTTGTTTCCTTGACCAACAAAACAAAACAAAGACAGAGAATTGGAATTCCCTTCCTACTTCGAATTCCTTTCCTACTTCCTACTTCAACAGCTATCCTGTCAGCAAGAGAATTCAATACCATCACTGGATTTCCAGGATTAAAAAGATGAGTTAATCAAAATCTCAATAATGTTTTAAAATGCGAGCAGACAAAAATAGTACATCCTTATGGGTACCATGCGATGCTTCAGGACCTGTATCTGTTGTGCGATATATGCATCTTTTTTTAAGAGAAAGGAAAAGCTTAATTAGAACGCTGGTACAAGAGATACCCAGCAGGCAGTGGGGCAATGAGCGCAGGGTTGAAGTTCCTGCTGCACTGTCACAGGGTTGGGGACAAGCTTTTAAGGGCTCATGGGGGAATTTTGCTGATTGGTCTTGTTTGTTTAGTTTACTTCAGATCATGGTTTAAACTAGGCATGCATGCAGGAACATTCCACCAGCATGGCTTTTGCATCTACCTTCTATCTGGCACATTTCATGAGCTTGACTCACTTCCACATTCTCCCTGGCCCTGGGTGTTTTCCTGTCCACCATGTCTTCATAAAGGGAAGGGGGGGGGGTATGTATGGATTTTCACATTCCCTTCCTGAGAGAGCAACAAAATCAATTCTGACTCTAATGGGATGACTGTCTCATCTTTTTGTGACTACTTTGAGCTGAGTGGGGATGTAGAGAAGTCCCAGGAAGACATGACCAGGCTTAACTGAACAATGGGATAGAATATCCTAATATTCTATTCAAGTTCAGACAGTAGGGGTTAGAACCCATGTTGTTGCATCATCTGTCACTTTATAGTCACCTGAACTGAGATTTCTTTTTTTTGTTGTTCCTTTTTTTTAATTGTGAACATACTGTACAGAGGGGTTACAATTACATGAGCAAGATAATGAGTACATTTCTTATCAAGCATTGTAGCCTCCTCCTTTGTTTACCCTTCCCATCCCTTGCTATCTTCTCCTCCCCAGCCCAACCCTCCCTCCCCCAGCAAAGTTGTAAAGTTCATTTTTTTTTTTCCATTTCAGGATAGAATAATCCTTTTGCAGGGCAGAGATGATGTTGTTCAAGCAGTAGACAAGAGTATTCCTAAGTAGAAGTGTGAGAAGAGGTAGGATCCAGGGTCAAGCATGAGCCCACATCTATAATCCTAGCAATTCAGGATGCTAAGGCCTGGCGGATCATAGCTCTAAGCAAGCTCAGGACTTTCCAATCAATCAGAAAAAGCCAAGCTGGAGGCTTTGCTCAAGTGGTTTAATGGCCACCTATGAGCAAGAAAGGCAAGCAAGAGTGTTGAGTTCTGAGTTCAAGTCCTGGTGCGAGCAAACGTCAAAATGTATGAAGAGGTAAGAGTTCCCACTTGTGGTGGAAGTTAAGGTTCTAAATGGAAAGGGTAGACAGGGTCTTCATTGTAGAGGTAGACTCATTTTCCCCCATTTTTTTTTTGTTGTCTCATTGAGTGTTTCCCTGGACAGACAGCCACAGATTTCTGTATTAGTAGGTCATTGTCTGAATTGGGTATGTTTCATGTCCTTCACCCCTAAGGAGGATGATTTCCAGGCATTCAAGAGGAAGCCTTCGGGCCTCACCAGGGAGACAAGCTGAAGAGACTCACAGTTGTCTGCAAGGGCAAGTATATACCGCTGAAAGATCTGACATGAAAAATAAGAAATTCCACTTCTCCCCACACAGCCCACCATCTTGTCATGGATTTTGGAGTGTATAAAGGATAATCCAATTATAGTAATAAACAATTTTAAAAAATGGAATTACTCATGCTAAAGTTTCACATCACCAACCTGAAACTACATGACTTTATCTGACATTCTGATTAGTCATAATTATAGCAGAAGTTCCCAACAGTGGCTACTTGCCACTGGGCTCATAGTGAAGTCTTCTCTAATGTAATCTTTGTAAGGGACCCTGGCTATCTGATAGGAACCAGTCAGTTTCTTTCCTGATCGTCTGATCCCTTCCTGATTAAAAGAAAAAGAATTTGACAGGAGATAAGAGAAGGCAACACTTCATTAGGTCAGCAAGGTAGAGGAGCACAGCATTGCAGCTTCTGCTTGTTGTCCAATATTTAAATGAAGGGAAACACTCATCTTCTCAGACTGCAACCACTTCTTTATGATATGGGCATTCAAAATATTTTCTTCCAGATTTTTGAAATACAGAATACATGATTATTTTATAGTTAATCTACTCTACAACAGTACATCAGAACTTCTAAATTCCTATCTATCTAAAACTTAGAACCTATTCATCGATCTTCACCCTTCATCCCTCCTCCTATTTTCCCTAACCTCTGTTCACCACCATTCCACTCTATGACTTACATTTTCCAATAAAAATGAATGAGATCATGTGATATTTGTCTTTTCGTGCCTGGCTAATTTCATTTCATGTGACAAACTCTAGTTCTCTTCATGATATAAATTTTATTGTCTATTTTCCTTTTGTTCACAGTGCTTTGGGGATCTTATCCAAAAGTAATTTTTCCCATATCTATATTTTCTCTTTCTTTATTGCCTTTTTCTCTTTCTATCCTTTTCCTTTCTTCCTATTTCCTTCCCTTACTCCTTCCATCCCTCCCCTCCTTCCTTCCCCCCTCCCTCCCTTCCTTCCTTCCCCCCTCCCTTCCTTCCTTCCCCCTTCCCTCCCTTCTTTCCTTCCCCCCTCCTTCCCTTCCTTCCCCTTTCATCTCTTCCTTCCTTCCCTTCCTTCCTCCCTTTTTCCCTTCCTTCCTTCCCTTCTTCCTCTTCCTCTCTTCCTTCCCTTCCTCCCTTCCCCCCTCTCTCCTCTTTATTTCTCTGTCTCACTATCTCTTTCTCTCTCTCAGATGAGTAACACTATGTATTCCTGTTGGCCTCAAATTTATAATCCTCCTACCTCACCTCCTGAGTGTTAGAATTACAGGCATGAGCCACTATATCAGGACACCCTGTATTTTCAGCAGTTTAATGACTTTTAATAGGAATTACAGAACTGAAGTTATCTATAAAGAAGTAAAAGTAACTGAATTCAAAGATAAAGTCCAAAATGACTGCTTTGAATGTACAATCATATATATGTTAAGGCAATTTTAAGAAGTTGAAGAATGTATTTAAACCATGGAAATGACAGCTTACCATTACCATTATTTTCTGACATACTGTACTAAGCCACTAAAATTACAAATGCCAATATATTCTGCTTGAATCATTTGATTGTCAATCACTCCTTTAAAATAGGTGCTCAGATTTATTTAAACAATTTTAAGTGTATTTGTTATACTCTTGAAGGTTTTTCTAGAGGAGTAATGGATCCTGAGTGTCAAAGGACAAGTTAATCCAATATAGGAATGGTCAACAAGTGACCAATGCTTCTTTTCAGAAACAGATTTGTTGTATCAGTTCTAATATGCCTAGACACTTAAAGATAAGTAATAATGGTGCTTACATGTACTGTTATAATTCCCAGAGAGGGATGGATCATTTCTTGGAGATAATAATGTCACCATGTAACTTTCCCAAGGCAAAAGGAAGAATCAAATGCTTTCACTCAGGCACATTTCCTTTCTTTCCAGAGCAATGGAGTGCTACCCTATCATCATGCACAATCTTCCCCTTACCTGGGTTCTTTACTGAAGTCAGAAGATACCTACAAAATGACGACTGAATTTTATTTCACTCTTGCCTATAGAGCACAGGGTTAGCCTGATGAGAAAATTTAACTCACTGTGTATATTGTCTTGAGTTATGTGGCACAGGGCATCATAGAGAACCATGCATTAATTTTGCTACAGAGCCCTTAATATTTTAGAGATCCATGTGACCACTGGATACAGGATCTTCAATATTCAGGACAATATGGCTTACTGAAATTGTATCATAGTCATGACTTTATACAAGGGATTTATTAGAACAGTCTAGGTTATTCATGGTCTACTCGAATACTTGGATGTGCCAATCTCCAGTAATACCCAAATAAATCTTCAGTTGATGATATTGATAACTCACTCACTAGAAACCTTGAATCTAATTCTAATGTGTACTATGATCCTTCTGTATGCTATTTTGGTCTTAAATAGCTAAAGACATGTTAGAACAAAAGTAATTTGAAAATGGACATATTACAACATTCAATGGGTTTGATGACAGTCCACCTCTCATGATTATTAGAATCATTAAAGTTATATTTAGCTCCCCAAATTCCCTGGGGCCTCAACTATGTTTATAAATAATACCTTGAGCTGCAAATGTCACCTCCCACTCAGTCTTTCTCAACCTCCTATGTCAAAGGTATCTGAATTGCCAACATCAGTGGTATGAGGGGCAGAGCATACTGATTATGTTCTGAGCCTGACTTTTTTCTTGGCTCTCTGCCTAGTTTCTTTTCAGAGATGAGAACATTACCTAATGTTTATTTTTATTACCAGGATAGTATTTGTCTAGGCTGTCTAGACTCACAAGACTACAAGAGGTCAAATTCACAACTAAGAAATTTTCTGTCACCTAAAATTTCTCATACCATTCTGAAAAATTAATATTTCTAATGAGGCTCAATAAGTTAAGAAGGATGGATTCCTATTACAATTAACCCTCATATATATCTTAGACGCTAAGTCTACCTCAACGACTTCCACAAATCACAATGACCTGAAAATCTTTAAGGAAGTACAACATTATATGGTATCCACCTTGACAACCATGGGAATGTGGTTCTATGTGACTGCTTTGTTCTAATTTCAGCTGCCTTTTCATTGATCTTGTGTGTGTGTGTGTGTGTGTGTGTGTGTGTGTGTGGCCATTCCTGGGGCTTTAACTCAGGGCCTGTGCATTGTGCTTGAGTTTTTTGTTCAAGGTTAGTGTCCTATCACTTGAGCCATAGTTCCACTTCTGGCATTTTTGCTGGTTAATTGGAGATAAAAGTTTCACTGACTTCCCTGCTAGGGTTGGCTTCAAACCCAGATCCTCAGATTTCAGCCCCCTGAGTAGCTAAGATTATAGGCGTGAGCTGCTGGTATTTGGCTCCTTGCTCCTTTTTATTTTCTGTTCCCTCTTTTCCTCTCACCTTTTCTGCTTGCACTTTGCATTTATCCATTTAATGAAAGGGGGGAGGGTGACTGACTTGGTGGATGGTATGGTTGCTGCTCTAAACCTATTTGTCTATGAACCCAGTAAAAAGAACTCGAAACCCATTTATACATCTGATTCTTGAATGTGTACTGATTGTGAACAAATTCTGAAGACTAAGAGTGGCTGTGAACTTGCATGGACTAGTGTAAATTTTGTATGACTGAATATTGGGAATAGAGTCTCTTTGTCCCCAATAAGATTTGTTCATTCTAGCTTTGACCTTTTCCGACAAGTGAGATTTGTTTTATTGTCTTGCTTGAGGGCTTCTCCTTAGTAATAGGGTGACCTAGTTTAATTTCTGCTTAAATGTTTCACAGGCTGGAGAATGACTTCCCCTAAAGGATTGAGCCCCTAAAGACGCAAATTGGCCTCTGAGCCTTAATGGAAGACTTTTATTCTAAAGCAAATAAAAAAAATATACCAAGGGTTTTACAAACACAACCTTAAACCTTTATCATTTCCCAATGCTCTTTCTACTCTCATTACAGGTAATCACATTGGCTAAGACATTGGCTGCTCCACCAGGCTTTTATCCCTTTTTTGGTTCTTTCTTGCCAGGAAAGCACCTGTCCTGAGTGCTGGCTAATATGATTTTTGTCTCTGATTAAATAGCAGACATGACCATTATATATATATATATATATATATATATATATATATATATATATATATATATATATATATCCAGCATATATTATATGTTGGTCAAAGCCTCCTTAGTTTGCCAATATCTGTGATTCCACTTGAGCCTGCAAAGCAAAGGTAGTGCTCTATAGTGCAATGACTTATTCCTTCCCCTGAGCTCAGCAAGGTATAATTAACACATCCTCACAGACAATGAGCAACTTTCCAAGAGGAATTCTTCCTTCCACTCAATCTCTTCAACACACTGTTATCACAAGTAAAATTTTCAATGAAATGACTTGATATGAATCCATGATTTGCACACAGACATACACACACACAATTACATATAGTAACGTATATATTTTCTTAGTCAACTCAGGCTGCTGTTCCAAATGACCATAGGCTGATTGGCTTATACAACAGAAATTTTATTTCTCACAGTTCTGAAAGCTAGAAAAATCAAAACATCAAAATGCTGAAAGGGTTCTGTTGCTGGTGAGGCCCTTTACCCAGCTTGATAACGGACACTTTCTTGCTGGAGCATCACGTATTTCTTTTTTCTCTCTCTCCTTTTCTCTCTCTCTTTGCCTTTCCCTCACTCCTTTTTCTTTCTCCCTCTTTTTCTTTCTCTTTCCCTCCCTATCTCTCTGTCTGTGTTTATATCTCTGTCTCTTGTTTCTCTCTTTTCCTACTGGATTAAGGTGCTAAACTCATGATCTGATTAACTTTAATTAAAATCCTTACCTCCAAATACAGTGTCACTGGGAATTAGGGCTTCAATGTATGAATGTGAAGAGGATAAACTCAGCCCACATCACATGTACGTAGTTGCTATATGTATTTAAATATGCTCCAAATCACAAAAATGACTTTAATAATACTGTTGACTAGTATTTATTGAGGTAGTCTCTTTGCTGGACCCTGGGAGCACAAATTCACATGGACTTAAGTCCATTGAGTCTTCACCTCTTAGGCCACATTCTTCTATGGCAGAGATTTTTTTTGTTTGTTTGTTATCAAAGTGTTACCATTGACTCCTTTATAGACTTTGATTCCTGAAGGGATAGGACACAAACCTACTGCCAAAGATGGGGTCCAGAGTAGAGGACAATCAGGCACTTGCTATGTTATTGGATTGTGATGGAAGCCAACCTGGAAGAGATATGAGGACCTGTGGGGGGAGCAGTGTGATTTAAGGCACACTTTGGAGGATCATAATCTACTGGCTAGGTTTGAACCCACAAATATAGAATTTTGCAAAGTAAAATAGTGTGTGGGGCAGTGTTAGAATTTGACCTCAGGTCTTAGGCATGATTCTTTAGCTTTTATGCTCACAGCCGACATTCTACTACTTGAGTCACACCTACACTTCCAGATTTTTGGTGGTTAATTGGAGATGGGAGTCTTATGGACTTTCTACCCATGTTGGCTTCAAACCTTGATCCTCAAATCTTAGCCTCCTAAAGTAGTTAGGATCACAGGTGTGAGTCACTGGCACCTGGTAAGAAAACAATTCTTTATTTCCAAAAAGTATCATAAATGAGTATCTAATGGTCTCAGAAAAATTACCTGTGTTTGAATAGTCATATAAGGAAAAATGCAATACAAAAAGGTATTCAGATAGTAAGAATAGGAAACTTGTGGATATTGAAATAGTGAAGACTGTAAAGATATTTTAATCAGGAACTTTCTATACATCTACCAATGGTATGAGGGCTGTACACTAATTCTGTATTGTCTCCACTGCTCCATCTTCAAGTCTAATTGAAAGCAGATGAAAGCTAGGGAAGAGCCTGACTCCAGGCTTCTTCAAAGTCAGTTGTGTTCCAGGGGAGAACACAGGAAGAAGGAAAAGGTGGAGAGGGGGGAACCCAGCCCTCAGGGTGGGGGGGAGGTTCTGCTTTTTTTGGCATGCCTTCTTCCGTGGCTTCATCTTCCATGTGCAAAGCCCCAGCCTGCAGCTCCTCTGTGTGGGGACAGGAGGGCAAGTCCAGGGCAGAGAAGGGGAGAGAATAGAAAATACCTCACATACAAGCCTTTCATCCACTCGACAATTCTGCCCCAGTCCAGCTCTGTTCACCTTCAAAAAATACTCATACTGAGAGATGGGAGCAGCTTCAAGGCTGCTGGCTGCTCTTTGCCCAGCTAGCTGGGTCATAGCACCTGAGGGGGAGTCTCTGGTCCTCCATTGCTCTGCAGAAAGCCAGGATCTCCCTCCCATCCCGTGGGTGTGCTCATGTGCCTGTATGTGCATGTTTATATGTGTGTGTGTGTAGCATATGCTTCTCTGTCTACATGGGACAATGGATCAATTCAATATTTCTCATTTAAGTGTCTATAAAAGGGAGCCATTAACATTGGATTTTAGACTCTTTCAGATGTACTGCTTGCGTCTGAAATTCTGTTCTGGGGATTGCTACTTTACTGCAAAAAGAACTTAGAAAGGGTTCAAAAGGGAGCTAAGAAATGATTAGGTGATTGAAAAATAAAACTTTTAAGGAGCAGTTAAATGAACTGGATTATCCTGCCTGCAGGAGCCAGGGGAGTGTGCCCATGTGAGTGTGTGCAGCCTCCTGTGCAAGAGCTGAGGAGGCTGGCACCTGTCGTTCTGCTTTCTGAAGGGCGAAGGCAGTATGGAGAACACCAGGGGAAGAGGCTGAGCAAGCAACAGCCAGAACTGTTAGCAATAGAAGTGGGTGACTGAGGCACGCTGGGTGCTTTGTATGTTGATAGTCTCAAAAGAAGAGAGATGTAAGGATGGCTTAATTTTTTTTTTCATTTTCTTTCTTTCTTTCTTTATTTTTGGGTCCGGTCGCGAGGCCTGAACTCTGGGCCTGGGTGCTGTCCCTCAGCTCTTCAGCTCAAGGCTAGCGCTCTACCACTTGAGCCACAGCGCCACTTCCGGCTTTTTTCTTTTTGCTTATGTGGTGCTGAGGAATCGAACCCAGGGCCTCAGGCATGCAAGGCAAGCGCTTTACCACTGAGCCAACTTCCCAGCCCCATCATTTTCTTTATATTTTTAATTACTTCTTTTTTGTCAGTCATGGGACCTGAACTCTTGGCCTGGTTGTGGTCCCTGAGCTCTTCAGCTCAAGGCTAGTAGTACTCTACCACTTGAGCCATAGCTCCACTTGTGGCTTTTTTCTGCTTATGGGGTGCTGAGGAATCGAACCCAGGGCCTCATGTATGCAAGGCAAATATTCTACCACTGAGCCACCTTCCCAGCCCCTTGAAATTACTTTTAAGTAGTTGTACTAAGGTTTTTAACTTCAACATGTCAGTTTGTAAGTCCAATGCATCTTAATCAATGTCATCATTTTTCCACACCTCTCCCAACCCTACCCATCCTCTCAAGTTATCCAGTTTTATTTTCACATATATACATTGAATATGATTGCATTCACCCACCCTTTCTCTCTCCAGTTGTCTGCCCCTTCCCCTGAATGCTACCAACAAACCATCCTACCAACAAACATATGTTCCAGCTTCCTAGTTTCATTTTGTTAAACTCTAAGCTTGTTGTTCAAAGGAGTCATGCCATTAGAATCTGCCTCTGCATATACCATTCTTGGTTAGCTTGTTTATGTGCATCCACATGTGAGTCTGTATACAGCAAACTGGAATCTGAGGGCAAATAGTATATGTACACAATCTAAACACATCATGACACAAACCAAAATTCCAGGAAAGGACACAGGCCAGGGTAAAAGCCAAAAGGGCAAATGCTATAAGGGCACTGTCTGAGGGGCACTTTCCTGCCTCAGTTACATATGGATAATGAGATTATAAAGGGAAAGATATTACCCTGAAGAGGAAAACACTATACCAATCCTCTGCTTCCAGCAGTAGAAATACAGGCATTCATGTAGCTACAAGTTAGAAACTACGAAGGCCAGGCATGAAAGACCCTCAGTCATAATAAGAAGACACCAGAGGGTGTCACACACCATGTAAGACCAATGCCTGCTGTCTGTACAGATGGTCCCATAAGCCTAAGTATCAACAAATTAAACTCCTAGAGAGTTTGTACATGTCCCATTTTAGAGACAGGCATACTGAGCCTTGGATGGTCTCTGGGAGGGCAGGGAGCAGTCTTCACACTCATGGGTTCTGAGTGTAGATCTGAGAAGAGTACAACTTATAGGTTGTGATCAGAGATGGCTTGGATATCTTAATTATCCAACTATTTAAGAACCAGGTCTCTATCCAAACCCGGCCTGTCACAGCATCAATATTCTTGCCAATATTACAGCTTTAAGCAGCATTTACTCTGTGGGTGAACACAGCATGTGGTAAAATGATTTAGCATCATGAATAAACACATATGCTTGCTTGGGTCCAAATTTTTGAAGTGACAAACCCATTTTCTGGCTCATGATTTAATGGACTAGAAGGAAGCTAAAAGGTACATAATTTCCTATGCATGAACAAATAACTTCCTTAGCAAGCAAGTGGACTTTGTGATATTAAGTGCCATATTTACAACTGCCAGGAACAGGTGTGTGTTCCTAGTGCTAATGCGTACACACACAAAAGTACGCAAGCATGTATGGGCACACACACGCATGCAGACACACATATACATACACACACACATACACACACACACACACACACACACACACACACACACAGCTCAACATATTCCAGCCATGTTTCTTTCATGCCTTGAAACATAATTGAGAGCCAAAAACTGGTTGATAATGGATGCCTAATGCCGTAAGCTAAAGAAGGAAAATCTGGGAAAGAAGACCAAAACCACACATTAAACAAGAGTCTGATAAAACCATGTTATACTAGGTAGAAAAAGGGGCCAATAGATTATCTTTGATTTAAAAAAAGTAACTTCTATGCCTTGTTTCCTTATTTTGAAAGTAGTGTCCTCTTCCTCTTGGCTTCTCCCAAAAGGCCGGACCGTCATTTTACTTTGAGTTCTGTTGCTATTTTATGTTTACATTTTATTTTCTCATTCCCTTTCCCGAATCCCCTTGCCTCTAGTTCCCAGCTCAGTGTTTACAGAGACCTTCAGCAGAATCAGGGAGGATGAGAAGACCCCATTTCTCCCTTCTCTTGTAATGCCCATTCTTTTTTTTTTTTCCTACTTCCCAGAGAATAGATAAGTTTACCCAGAAAATAAAAAGCTAATACAACCTTTTATTTTTTTAACTCATCAACAAAAGTATGTCTTGTTGTAGCCAGGAATAAGTTAATAAAACAGGGAAAAGGCTTAGTGGCTTAAAAATAGGCTCCTTGGGGTTATGAAGGAACAATGTTGTTTTTTCTTCCCAGCGTGCAAGGATTTAATTAAGTGATAACGGTCACCTTGGGGTGACTGCACAAGGCAATAATATCTAGGTGAAGAAAAATGCTGAAGAGAGTTGAGTACAGTCAATTTATCTTCAGAGAAGGCAATAAATGAACAAAGCATAGGTATTGGGCTGATTGTTTTGCCATGTTTCCATTACTGATAAGCATCAAAAAAAAAAAAGGACAGAGATTTGGTATTTTCAGTTTCTGAAATGTATTAAATACAGAGAAAGGAAATGGAAAAAAATGCCTCTGAGGTCACATCCTCACATTCTAATTACAAACAGTTTTCTCATTATTCGAGCTAAACATAGTACCAGGGAATATCCATGTTGACACAAAGGATAGGAGATTATAAGTTATATATTTAAAAGCAAACATACAGCACTTGGACAGTTTTGTTCTGACACTACCAACCCCCAAATAAGAGGGAAGACACTATAAAAAGAAGAGGACAGAGCAAGGCTGCTTCCACGGTCATCTTCAGAAACAACAGCTTTTTCTTTCCCAAGTTCAAAGCTGCAGAACTTTGGAGACGTTCTGGGGAATTAGTACAACAGTGTTATTACCATGTTTGAACAAGACCCTAAAAACAGTCAACCAAAGACAAATCCCCAAACAGTGCCTTTATCAGCCCTGTATAATACTTCAACATAACCATAAGGTTAGAATAAAATTCTCAGAAACCCAGGCCACAGAGAACACTGACCCTGAAAATGACAGCTGAGCAAGGGCCAATGTTAGGTTCATGAATACTTGGTTGATAGAGCCAATAGGTCACTTTTACTTCTTTCTGATTGCAGGGTTGTAGAGCTTGACTTAAACATTGTAACCCCCCTTTCCTAGAAACAATAACAGTCACCCCGAACCGCTTAACTACATAGCTTTTGGGTTTGGATCTCAAAGGTCTCTGCAACATTAAGGAATTCTAGCCACCTCTGCTGGCTAGAAGGCAAATGAGGTATAGAGGTAAAATGTAACTTGTCAGCACATCGCTCAACCTGTTTTTCTCTCATGATGATCTGGAATTCCTACACTTCTGGTCTACTTAATTGTCTTCTTGGCAATCACATGACTTCTCCCTCAAGAGTTCAGGTTCATCTCTCTTCAATTTCAGCTCTGATCGAAAACTCTTGCCCTCAGCCCTTGCCCTTCACCCCACCCTCCCCCACCTCCCGACAGCTACATAAAATTCCAGATAGCTCTTCCTTGAGGGAAAAGAGGATCCGGGAGGGCAGGCAGGTTGACACCTGTTTCTGGCTAGGTCCATCCAGTCATACAGCAGTGTTGAGACTTAGCATAAGGGAGACAGTGAAGGGTCAAAGGCAGGAACAGTTCCCTCCCAACTCAGCCTTCTTTCTTCTCCCACTTTCCTACCTGAGAGCAAATGCCATGGAATCTTCTCTGCAGGATATATGAAGAGTCAGCTAGAGGATGCTTGTGGGGTTTCAGTACACAATTCATGATCAAACCAAATAAAGACAATGCTAGGACCTTTGACATGGAGATCCAATCATTCTAGTTGATACTATGATAGGTTTGTAGATTGCATACTACTGGGGGTTAGTTAGACTTGATGAGATTAAAAATATAAATATGTACGTATCTCTACTGTGTCATAATCATGATGGATTCTCATACTAACCTATCTTAACCTTACATTATAAGGAGATGTTCTCATACTAAGTTATCTTATGATTACATTCTAAGGAGATGATCTTGCAATTGGTGCTTTTTATTTTGTTTTATTTTACTTTTGTCAATCGTGGGGCTTGAACTCTGGGCTTAGGCATTGTCCCCGAGGTCTTCAGTTCAAGGTGAGCACTCTACCACTTGAGCCACAGCGCCACTTCCCATTTTCTGGTGGTTAATTGGAGATAAGAGTCTCATGGACTTTCCTGCTTAGGCTGGCTTTGAACCTCAATCCTCAGACCTCAGTCTCCTGAGTAGGATTACAGGTATGAGCCAAGGTCACCTGGCTTGTTGCTTTCTAAATTACAAAGACAAATGATAATGTAGTTTTATTTAGTTAATTATGTTTTATTTGTTTGTGGTACTGGAGTTTGAACTCAGGGCCTTGTATTTGTTAAGCAGATGCTCTACCATTTAAACTATGACCAACTTTTATTGCTTTACTTATTTTTCTGATAGGGTCTTGTGGTTTTGGCTAGGCCTAGTATGGCCTATAATCCTCCTGCCTAGGTTTCTAGTATAGCTTGGATTACAGTTCTATCCCACCACATTCAGCTTGTTTGTTGAGACTGGGGCTCAATATCTTTTTGCAAGGGCTGGCATTGACCCTAGATCCTCCTAATCTCTCTTTCCCAAGTAGCGTGGATTACAGATAAAAGCCACTATGCCAAGGCTGAACTGATTTTAAACAAGCCTTCATGTAAGCAAACAATCTGAGACAGTATTTAGTGTAAATAGGATTTCTCTCTTCTAGCTTTCTCCAACTTTTCCAAATACTTGTCAGTGCTTTCTAATAATAACAATAATATTAAGAATTCTCACTGGTCCTATCTTAAGGTTTAGGTGACAGGTCCCTTGGTGACAGATTTTAATACTCCATGACTTGGGATTTCCTTGACAGCTGTCCAAGCCTTAGTATATAAGAGCCAAACTGTTTAAGGCATTATTAACTCTCATGTTCCAAAGAGATCTGTAAACTGCTGTATGCAGGGATGGTGGTGCTTTATTATGTTTTGGTTTGGGCCCTTCTGGACCAACAGGACAAAAGCAAGGAGAAGGCAGTTCCACTCTAGCCTAACACTTCTGAGTGCCACAGTCTTCTGGTTTTACATTGTTGGTTGTCTACTGTTACTATCTGGGCATAGCTGCTACCCCTCCCATCGGCTCCTTAAAGAACTTGAACCCTTCCTATCTAAGGTCTTTCAAGGAGAACTCAGTAAAGACAACTAAATCACACCCATTGCTCTATTATATAAACACATGGCAGCATTTCTTTGTGGGTTGTCCACAAAATCTGTAGGAGATTAATTTTCTCATTAACTCATGAGCAAATGGAAAGAGAACAGTCTACATAGGCTTCTAGCCCATGGAGCCACGACATGCAGCAGGGATCCTAAAGCTCTGCCATTATAGCCAGCTGTTTGGCTGGAGACCGCCAGGCCAGCAGCACTGTGTGTGCCATAAGGATATATGCTCCAGGCTTTCCTTCTTCTCTGCTCTGTTTTATCTCAAACGCCTGTTCTCCCGAGCATGGCCACATGTGGTTACTCATGAGGCCCCTGCTCTTTCCAGCCAGTCATAAGTAGGTCTCAATTCTCCTGGCAACAGTGGCTTCAGGGGGTGAGGTTGGGTGAAATCGTGAAATTGGTGAAAGAATTAATTAGTCCATCTGAATGAGAAGTGTGCTGCCTGTAATGTGACCAGATTCGCACAATCCTTTATGCTGAGTTTTCTCAATGACGCTGTTCATTTCTCATCATTGTCATCACTCATGATGGCTCTACAAGGTGAGATTTTAAAAATATGATTGAGGATCTTATTGGCATAGAGATTTCAAATGCAAAGAGGCTGCTTCAGTTTGTCTATAAAAAAAACTACTATTCCAATTAATGTCCATTAATCTACAAACTAGCCATATCCTCAAACAACCAGCCAATTAAAAGTTTATGACTATTTTGAAACCTCTATTTACCATTTTACTACTAACAATAATACACCCTAGGAGATTCTTTCCATTTGTGAATGTCAGGATGAAACACTGATTTGTTTGATTTTAATCCTCAAAAGTGAGTTGGTTGGCACATTTTAATGTGCCCTAAATTAGGGCAGCTGCCTAAGTTAAACACACAATGATTAACCGAGGAACTGAAGTATTAAAGTAGGCAGAATCTACTCATTTACTGATCATAACCAAGCAGGACATAAATGTTCATTTATTTTAGCTATAGATGATTAGATTGTCCTTCCAGGGACATACTGTCTATGCGTGTGGTGTGGGGGGGTGAGGCAGGAGATTCACACCATCATATTTACTCACTATTCCTGTCAGATATATTAATTTCCAATTCATGCTCATTATAGCCATGTGAAATAGTTCTAGGTCTTTCATTGTGTTCCATAATATAGCTGTACCACTGATGTATGAAAATACCTTAGGAAAAAAATAGACTGGTAATTGGCACACCAATTTCTTTTCCAAATAGATGAGTAACTGAATTTTCTAGACATTGTATAAGCAACACATATCAAATGTCTTATTCAAACCTTTGGGCCTGTCTTTTAGTTGGAATTCTAATTTATCATTATTTTGGCAAAGGTAGAAAAATATGGCTACATCATTTTATCTATTATGAAACAAATCTGCAAGAAGAATTTTAAAGGAATGATGACAAGAACTCCCAAAGCATACAACCTCACATAACAACAGAAATCAGTTTCCAAATAGATGCCATCTTCAAACCTTGCATTACAGTCTCAGCTGTATTGGGGCACCTTAGCCTTGATTCTCCCATTAAGGATAATGGGAGGTACACAGCTAAAGCCCATGTATCAAGCTGAGAAAACATGCCTTAGGCTAGTTCTATCTCCCCTGATATAACAAATCATGACAGTATTATCTATTTCTGCATTTTATTGCTAAAATATAATAAAGCACTCTTTTATAAATTATTACTCTGTTCCTCTACTCTTTATATGTGTGTGTGTGTGTGTGTGTGTGTGTGTGTGTATGCCACTATTGGGGCTTGAACTCAGGGCCTTTTATTGCTCAAGGCTGGTGTTCTACCACTTGAGTTATACTTCCACTTTAGCTTTTTGCTAGTTAGTTGGAGATAAGAGTCTCTTGGACTTTTCTACCTGGGCTGGCTTCAAACTACAATCCTTAGATATCAGCATTCTCAGAAGCTAGGATTACAGGCATGAACCACCATACCCAACTAAACAAAAGTATTTAAGTAATAATAATTGTAATTTTAAGTACTTCACTGAAAATTTAAAAAATATATTATAACTACAACTGAAATGTATCATCTATCTAGGAAGCAATTCTCTCTGTGTGTATCTTAAGGTTGGGTATTTGCTGAGAATAGGATTAGGGAGCTAAAAGGGAATGCTTGGCTCTGCTAACCTCATACCTACACAAACTCTTATGAGCATCAGTGGAGTTAGCTCAGCTGCTTATAGAACTCACACAACAAGGTCAAGGTCAAGAAACTGAGGCTTCACTAAGGTGGTTTCCTTGTGCTTAATGGCCCAAGAGTGCATTTCTGACCCTGACCACTTGGCCTATGAACATAGTCTTTCAGTCACAGGGGAAAAGGCCAGAAAGGCAAGCAGATCACACCAAACCAGCTGGTGGTGCTGAATAAGCAGATTCTTATGAGTAAAAGGCAGCAGATTTGATACTAACAATACACAAACATAAATGGGTTCCCAGAACCTTTGAATAACAATATCAAGGGTGCTTTAAAAAATTAAGAGTAGTTTATATGCATTACTGAAAATTCATAGCATGCAAATAAGCAAAAAAAGTAGGAAAATAGAAACCATCCATAATCCAGAAGTAAATTCTATTAATGCTCTGCTGGACATATTAAGTTTACTATGTGTTGGGCACTCACCTCAGTGATGGGAGCTGAAAATAATGATAAAGTAAACAGCATCTGTATTTTCATGAAACTTAATTTATAGATGCATGATTTAAAGAGACACACTCCATCTGATTCTTCTCTAAGACTGTTCTAGAAGCTATTCAACAAAAAGGGTTGCCATGTTTACATCAACTCTGTGCGTCATCTAACATCAGCTACACTTGAGCATCTCTTTAACTGCTAATCTTTACGCAAATACATTTGAGCCCATTTAGGGAAAGATCCATGGAAGGACACCAGTACATGAAGAGAGATTTCAAAAGTAGTGTAAGTTCCCATCCTGCTTTCTTCTCATCAATGTGTAAAGGCTAATTTTCATGACTGACTATGTATTTCCCAATACAGAATTTTAACTAATACTCCATATGGGTTAGCTTTGTTTTGTCACCAGGTGTCAAATGGCATCTCTTTGCAAAGGAAAAGAATGAGAGATCACTGAGTTTTGACTTTCTTGCAGTTCTTTTCAAATTATGGATCAATTCTTTGGAGAATCATAGCAAGTTCTATTGATCACCCTCCTTGCCAGCTTTATGATGAGCTTTAAAATAGCCACAGTTCTTGTCCTGGAAGAGGAATTTCCTAGAATTGAGTGTGTGTGTGGTGGGTGTGGGGGGGGCGGAGTTCTCTCCCACAGGTGACAGTCATAGCAGGAGTCCTCCACCCTGCTGTGCTGGTCTAGAGCTGCTGCAAAGTGAATTATAGTTTACATCTAGCCCCTGCATCCACCCCAGATCATCAGAGAGCACACTATGTGGTCATGGCAGAAACTCCAGACAACTTTTATATATTTTCAGAAAAAAAAAAGAAAAAGAAAAATGTGTTGTTTGAAGGAAAGGGTATTAAAGGACTACATGGAGGTTGTATAAAGAAGAAACTTAAAAGATTCTAACCCCACTATCCAGGAAGAGGCAGATACTTCTCCTGACACATACCCATGGACTTCTTACCAGGAAATCGACAGGAAAGGAGCCATTTCTGTGGTGTTGAAAATATCTGCGCATTCAAGGCAAGTGCTCTACCACTGAGCCACCTTCCCAGCCCCTGCGCATTCAAAACAGTATTCAAGATCTACTCCTGACTTCTTCATATATTTCTACAATACCCTGCTCCTAGCGATTGTATTACTGAAAGAATTTAGCCACTAAAGATGGATTCCCAATATAAGGAAATATAATGTTTAAAATGTTCAGGATGAGTTTAGGTTAGTAAACAAATAAGGCCCATCTGGAGTTAGGGTTCACAGCCTCCAGCTGTTGCCATGTCTGATTCTTTCAGCATGCCATGGTTCATAGATAGACCCAGTACTGACTGGAGCATTCTCTACTATGACACAGAATATACCACACATAGCAGAAATTTCATAGTGTTCTTATTAATTTGGCTAATCTGGTTGATAATAGTTACTAGTAAGCCATAAATTTGCCCTGTAGATTTTATATTAGATGATACTGAGCAAAATAAAATTAAAAAGTATTCTTGTCATAGTATTCAGCTGTTTGAATAAGTTGGCAAAAAGATTTGCTAACTTTTAAAAATAAACAAGTGTTGTTAAAGTCATAATGTGCATTATTATATAGGGTAGAAGGTCGTGGAGATAAGTGTCTACCTGTTTCATACTTAAACACTTGTCTTATATAGCATATACATGTTACTATTCAGGCTTATTCTATTTTCTCCTAAATAAATAGTACACCATGAAAGATTAAACAGTTCTGTTGAATGTGATTTTAAAATTTGGGTTAACTAGTAGTCATTGCTACAATCAGAGTTGATTCACTCTGACATGTCTGCTTATGGAATTAAGTATGAGATTAAGATTGAAGATTTCTTCAGAATGGAATTAGTGAATTTTAAAAGATGCTGCTAACTTACTCTCTTTTGACAAAGTAATATGTTAGAAGCATGAATATCCACAAATAGCAAATGAGACTGTCAAATTTCTCTATTCTCACCATTATCAGTCTTTCTAATTCTGACCAATTAGTAAGGCAAATGAATCTCTTGCTACTGTTAATTTGCATTTTTTAAAAGTCTCCATTGACTATCTATCTATTATTTATCTATCTATCTAAACATCTATCCGTCATCTATCTACCTGCCCATCCAGCTCATCTATCTATCTGTATGTGTATCCTGCTTATACCTTTGTCTTAATGGGATGTTTACTTTCTTCATGAATTGTTGGATCTCTTTATATCGTATGAATATTAAGTCTTTGATTTCTGCGTGACTAATCTTTTCTACCACTCTGAAGTTTGTCTTTTAACTTGATTCAGTTGTCTTTTGTTGTACATAGTTTAAACATTTGAAGTAATCACTTCATTCACCAATTATGCCTCATTCTTTAAGAGTTCATGGATTACAGTATTATTTTAAAACATTTTCTGAAATTCTACATAAAACATACCCTTTGTGCAAGACTCTTCTCCCTCGCTAACCCAGTATAAATTTTAAATTGTACTTTAGATTATAAACCTGATATTCTAGGATTATTGAACAACTCTATTTGGAAGCCAACTTACTGCTTCTTTCTCCTGAAGAAGGATGGGTAGATGGCACTTCATTACTCTGTATGTAGAAAGAAACACTTTGCTACACTACAGCAGAATTTTTCAAAAGGGAAGACAATAGTATCTCCTTTATGTACGTGTTTCCTGTAGCTATGAATAGCAAGCTCATATGCCAGTACTTAATTTGTATTTGATTTCAGCTTACTAAGCAGCTGCATGGAGAAAGGCCTGGGTTCAGCCACTATGGGCTGTAGGAGATGGAGCAAGTCATATATTTACTTTGAAGCTGTGTCCTTTATTTAGGAGCTAGAGCTAACAGCTAGGATCATAGGATTAAGGGACTCAGGTAAACACCACATTGTCGGGCCCATCTGAAGAGTCTCCTAGTCATCAATGCTTCCTCCAACTCCTTCCTACCACAGCAGCTCTGGAGGGAGCACAATACAAACTGCACATTTCCCCAGGAAAGTAAGATTTTTCAACCTGTAGTTAATAGTAAAGGACGACTACAGCTGAGACAGAAGCTCAAGAAAGAAGACACTGAGACCAATCTCAAGCTCTTAAAAAGAAAAACCAGAACATAGTAAACACATACACACACACACACACACACACACACACACACGAATTTTTAAAAACCCGAAGGAGCAGAAGTTGAGTTAATAAAGTTGAATGATTGGCCACCACTGAGTCTTTGAAGGGGCTCTGTGTTAGTAAACAGCTAAGAATTGGATCCATAGTGGAAGCTTTCTAAAATTTGGAAAGGTAAGTTAAGACTGTGAAGGCAGCAATTAGCACAATTTTAATAGACAAGAGCCTAGAGCAGCCAGCATTTCACTTGAGAGCACCTACAAATGACAAATAAACACAAAGAAAAGGTAACTAGCCATCTTCAAAACACAAATTAAAAATCATGGTGAGATTCTACTGTCCACTCACAAGTACTGACAATTTCAAGTGCTGACAAGGCTATAGAACAACATCGCTGGTAGAAATGTGAAATGGTTAGGCTATTTTGGCAAATATTTTGGCAGACTCTTAGAAAGTTAAATATACACTTATCGTACGACCCAGAAATCCTAACCTTATGTCTTTACTATAGTAAAGAGGTGAATTTATGTTCACACAAAAATCTGTATACCAATACTTGTAGCAACTCAACTCTCTTCATCAGTGCCAAAATACCAAATCAAATCCTATGTTTCTCACTAACATCATGGATGCAAAGTTGAGCCACAGCTTTTTATGGGAGTATTACTTAGCGATAAAAATGGAATCAATTGGGGCTGGGAAGGTGGCTCAGTGGTAGAGCGCTTGCCTTGCATGCATGAGGCCCTGGGTTCGATTCCTGAGCACCACATAAGCAAAAAGAAAAAAGCCGGAAGTGGTGCTGTGGCTCAAGTGGTAGAGCGCTAGCCTTGAGCTGAAGAGCTGAGGGACAGCGCCCAGGCCCAGAGTTCAGGCTCCACGACTGGACCAAAAAAAAAAAATGGAATCAATTACTGATGAGACTCTAAGTACATTTTGCCAAGTAAAAGAATCAAGTCTCACAAAGGTATATACTGTATGGTTCCATTCATCTCACATTCTCAGAAGGACAAAGCTGGAGGTGAGGAGAACCAATTAGTTGTAATCAAGGATGATAAAAGGCAGTGCAAGGTATATGTTGAGAGTAATGTCAGGTTTTATACCCTGACTGTGATGGTGGTTTCATACATCTAGCTGTGCTAAAATTCATAGAAATTTACTCCCAAAGAGTCAATTTTGCTGTATGTTTGTTTTGAAGATTTAAAAATAAATGCAAGCACAGTTTATTGTTTAATACGCAGACTTTGTCTAACTGGACTGAATATGTTCAATTATATACAACACGGTCCAAGGCCAGCTGCTTCTTCAGCTCAACCAAAAGACAGTCTTTCTCAAATATGCAAAAGAGAATGTACACTGCACCAAAGAATAAGAGAAAGTACAAACAAGAATAAAAAGAACCCTTGTCTCATGTTTGTGCTTTCACTAGACTCATTTTATGATCATTTCCTACACACCATCACCTTTTTTTTTTTCTCACGCAAAGAACATTTCCCACATTTGCAGTGTATCCAGCATGTGGCATCTCTTCTACGTCTTATCTCCATCTTGATATTTGGAAGTATTTAAAGTCTGGTCACCCACAGCCAGCTTGTTGCCAAAGCCTTTGAATTTGTACCAACAGCTCAGCTACCATGATAGAGCCTCTCCTTCCCACCTCCCTTCCATTTCTTATTTATATTTATTTATTTGGGAAATAGGGGACAAGTTGTCTTTAACCCTTGGACCCAATTTGAAAGCAATGGAAACAATTAAGACTGACATTTCTAGGGTTAAACGTCAAGTAGGAGAAAGAGCTGAAAAAGGAAATTCCCCTGCTTCTTGGTAATGAAAAGCTGAGGGTATACCTTCTGTGGCTGTCTGAGAGATGCTTTCACATCCATGTGTCAAGGGTTTTTCAAACTGACAACTTGCAAATTTGAAATACAAAAATGCCCAAAGCGATATTTTAGTGGCTCAGGGAAACTCTTGTGTGGGAAAAAGAATTCTAAAGTGAAACGTCTCTTGAAATCACACAGGGCCTGACCACGATACTCTAATTATGCTAATTGCTTCAATGCCCTTGCTTTATTTATGCTGAGCAGCTAAGATAAATAAAGGAAAATTGCTTTGGATCTAACTGTATTCATATCAGAATGCAAACTAGCCTGTGTTTGTTATGTGATTGCTGATCTGTTTACACTAAATTCTGCAGGTAATTGCAGTTTTGATTGCACATTTATTTCTAGCTGCACAGGTCCCAGGACTAGGTCTGTCTGTTTTTATAATTAAACCGTTTTGTAATATCTAAACTCACTAAAGAGCAAAATGATGCTTTAAGAATTTACATATTTTATGCATTAAATATAATACTTTGGTGAATGGTGACAAAAAAAAAGAGAAAAAAAAAGTATGTTTACCACTAAAAACATTGGACAGCATGTTCTGTATCTGAAGAAATTTGAGACATCTGTTCCAAGGCCTGTTCACTGAATGGGACAGATGCCTGGCACATCCCTAGAATCTGTGCTTCAATACTATAGTTTTTCAACTTTCAGTTGCAACTTTCATCTTCGTAAAATATGTTAATAGACCATACTGCCACTTGGTGATTCCTAACACAAGGGAATAGTGTTTGATACCCCAATGAAATAGCTGCATCTGTGTTCCTTACTTAGAAGCTGAAATTTTGTAGAATTAACATCTCCTTTCTTCTGTTATAGATCAATCTGGGTGCCTTCATTGTGGTCACTAGTCTTAGCTTAAAATTCAACTTTTGTTGCTGTTGTTTTCAGAACTGAGGCTTGAACTCAGGTCCTGAGTACTATTTCTTAGCCTTTTCTACTCAAGGTTGGTGCTCTACCTTTTGAGCCACACTTCAACTTCTGGCTTTTTGCTTGTTAATTGGAGATAAGATTCTCACAGGCTAGCTTGCCAATATAGGCTTCAAGCCACAATTCTCGGATTTCAGTCTTCTGAGTAGCAAGAATTACATGTTTGAACCACTGGAAGTGAGCTAGAATTTAGTTTTGATGACAGCTTTGTTTGGACTACAACTACAGCAGCATACTTTGAGGAAAGAAACTATGTACATATATACACACATATACATATATATGTATATGTGTGTATATGTGTGTGTGTGTGTGTGTGTGTGTGTGTGTGTGTGTGTATTCTGGGCTGGCATTTGCCTAGCAAGTGCAACGTCCTGGGTTCGACCCCAGTACCAAAAGAGGAAAGACAAAAAATACAGTTAAAAAACACAAACAAGGGGCTGGCAAGGTGGCTCAGTGGTAGTGCGCTTGCCTTGCATGCCTGAGGCCCTGGGTTCGATTCCTCAGCACCACATAAGCAAAAAGAAAAAAGCCGGAAGTGGCGCTGCTCAAGTGGTAGAGCGCTAGCCTTGAGCTGAAGAGCTGAGGGACAGCGCCCAGGCCCAGGGTTCAGGCCCCACGACTGGACCCAAAAAAAAAACACAAACAAAAATAACCCAACCCTTTTGGGGCTGGGAAGGTGGCTCAGCAGTAGAGTGCTTGCCTTGCATGTATGAGGCCCTGGGTTTGAATCCTCAGCACCACATAAGCAGAAAAAGCCAGAAGTGGCACTGTGGCTCAAGTGGTAGAGGCCAGAGTTCAGGCTCCATGATGGGAAAAAAATCCTTTCTTTAAGATGCTCATTACTTTTACATCACAATGGAAGAGTTTGATAATGTCACCACTACAAATGTAGAATGGTGTTATGTATTGCTTCTTCATCTATCATCAAATTCTAAAACAGGAATTCAGTCTACCCTGCTTAATAGAAAAGTTAATATCAGTCTGTACAGATTAGTCTGCAATGCTTAGTCAAGATTCCATTCATGAAATAACCACTGGTCTGAACTTATTTTGTCTAAAATATTCCTGAGGCATTCTTTCAATAAAACAGGCTAGTTTTTTGGCACCCTGGTGGTGCCTTTAGAGTTCTCTTCCATAGAAAGGAAGAGTGGTTGAAAAACTGTTAAGACATAAAGTATCTGGAATAAAACATGGTACCGCCAGAATAGCAGCATTTCCTGTTGGTGGAATACTATGATGTTATCACATTGCCCATGGCCAAGAAGGAAAGAACCATGACCACTGAAAGACCTCTGAAGCCCTTAAGGCTTACAAATCCAGGTACTAATGGAGTCATCTTTTACTCTAGGTAACAACTGTGTTGTTCTATGTGGAGATTTGGGGGAAGAATGGCTAGAGTAAGAAATGGGAAGTCATATCACTTTGGGATTCAATACAGGATACCCCATTTTGCCATTTGACCTTGGAAAAACACAAAGTATTAACTGCTCTGATCCTCAGAATCCTTAGTGGCCTTCTTGAGGCTGGTGTGCGGATGAGATGATGGGGCTGACATCTGGCCACCGTTATTGTCAGTTGATGAGAGTGCTACATTTGGAAGTAAGACTCCTATGTTTACTAGTGGCATCACAACCATTCAGGTGACACTGTCATCTTCTGCTTGTGAGTGCCACTTTCCTGCAGCTAGGAGGAGCAGGCACTGGATGGAGAAAAGTCAGATGCCAAGGTTGTCTTGGAACAAGGAGCTGTGTCCATTCAATACTTTGAAACTCTGCCAACATAGGAAATATTACTCTATCTGTTGTTATGTCCCTGATTGATGATGGTGCATCATTGCATTCCTCATCGTCTGCATGCTTATTTATTGATGCTTTGATATTTCCCACTAGACTGTGAGTGCCTTTCAGGCAGACTGGGTGTCTTGTTCTTTTGTATATTTCCCAAAGCACAACATGGAACTGGTCACATAGTAGTTTAGCCACCAAGTGAACAAGGCAATGCTACAGGAATAGACAAGTTAGTGTGGTAAAGCTTGGGCTCTTAACACAGGCAGACCTGGCTTGAACTCCAGCTAGGTGGGTATTTTAAACTCTGAGTCAAGATTCATCCTTAATCAAGACAAAAAAAGTCCAGATAGTCCCTTATCTTGCAGGAATATATGAATGTTTCACTCATAATAGAATTTTTCTTCCCTTGAAGGAAAAAAAATCCTATGGAAGAGAATTGAAGAAACAAAGAAAATAAGACACTATTTGCTCATGGAAGATTTCAGGGCCAGGACATTAGCTTTCCTATACTCAGGGCATATACTTTCTGCTGTAACAGCCCAGCTCCATATTCTTGTCACCTTCTGTCAAACAGATTAGGATGAAGCATCTGAAAGGCCCCCAGATACAGCATTGCTCAAATCAAGAGGCATTGTATTCATAAAACACTTTGTTGATTTGCAACTCCTTTGTACAGCTACTTAAGGATAATAACAATATTAAGAAAAAAAGAAAGAAACTCCAACTACTTGCTCAGGTGGGAAGTAGAACTCCAATATTTCTAGCACCAGTTCTCTTTGGACCAGTTTATCTATTGATCCCTAGGAAACCAGTTGAGAAATGAATGTGAAAAATGAATCTGTGGGATTCATTCTACTTCCTACATAAATCTTGATTTATGTTTTTTACTTGAGATGTGTCCATGCTTGGATTATTGCCATATACTTACTCAAATCTTTCTACATAGTGTTTTTTGTGTGTGTGCACATAGGTGAAAAGGAATGACAAGTCTGAGTAAAATGGCCACCTTTCTGAGAAAGAGAACATTTTGACTGATTTGGTTTTGGAAATCTGTTAAACAGAGCCAAGGTACCCCTATGCAAAACACCCGGTTTGCTGTGCAATAATTCCTTCCTACGACAACACTTCTGAATGTAAGGATCATTCTCTGACTGACATTAAGACAGGTGTGGTTACAGGGTATCAGGGAGGTCTGGGAAGAGATTGATTACTTATGCCCTGTCCATTTGGAAGCTGCCTCGGATCCAATCCTTAAAAATTATCCATGCTGGGGCTGGGAAGGTGGCTCAGTGGTAGAGCGCTTGCCTTGCATGCCTGAGGCCCTGGGTTTGATTCCTCAGCACCACATAAGCAAAAAGAAAAGAAGCCAGAAGTGGCACTGTGGCTCAAGTGGTAGAGCGTTAGCCTTGAGCTGAAGAGCTGAGGGACAGCACCCAGGCCCAGGTTTCAGGCCCCATGATCGGACCCCCCAAAAAAATTATCCATGCTCTCAATATTTGGGCATGACAAAGACTAGATAAGGCCAGAGGTAAATCATGAATGATGAAGAGAAAATGTCCTTTATCAGTACAAATTAACTTTATTCAGTAGTTTAATCGCCCCCCCCCCCACACACACCGATCTCTTTGCTACCTTTCCCTGTACTGAACCCCAGGAGGATCCGGTCCACATATCAGCCTGGAAGAACTCAGTGCACATCTAGAAACAACACTTAAAATATAGACATTTTTGTCTATATATCTATACACATTTTTATGTGTTGAGTCAATAATTTGGTTAGATATGTTAGAAACAGGCCCTCCCTCTTAACAGACTTATGTGCTTACAACTGGAAAATATCCCTTCTGGACAAGAATGGACAGTTGCCAGTCTCTGGGCTTCAATGAAAGATGTTCATTGACTTCAGAAAGTCACAAATATGACAGGGCAAATCCTCCTTGGATGACTTAAGGATGCCACATAAGAAGTCAGAGAAAGAAAGAAGTCTGAAATTGGATCTTTTATGTAGAATGTGGCACTGACATGGCATATAGTAAGAACTATTACAAGGCCCAAGGACCGGTAATACAGTTATGTGGGATGCAGAGATTGGGAGGATCACTGTTTGAAGCCAGCCTGGGCAAAAAGTTCACAAGACCCCACCTCAAGCAATAACAAGCTAAGTCTTCCCAGCTACATGGAAGTATAAATAGGAGGATTATGGACCAGGTTGGCTTGGGAGATCCTAATGGAAAAATAAACTAAGCAGACCATGAGACCCTATTGGTTGTATTGACCCTATTCAAAAACATAACTCAAGTAAAAAGTGGTACAGCACCTACCTGGCATGTATAAGGCTTTGAGTTCAAACCACAGCACTGTCACAGAAACAAAAACAAACTACATCAAAACAAATTCTTAAGTTCTGCCTTCTAATTGCTGGAACATTACTATTGAGAGTTCTTAATGCTTATTAAGAAGTACTAGGGTTTACCTAAAGTTGTCAAATATTAGAATGTTGTCCATCCAAATATAGTCTGACAGTAATTGCATGCCACAATGACTCCAAATAAAACTTATAAAACTTCTTTTTTGGTTCTCTTTAATTGTTATTATGAAGGTACAGAGAGGTAACAGTTACATAAGTCAGGTAAAAGAGTACATTTCTTTTTTGATATTATCACTTCTTCCCTCATGCTCTCCCAATTTTTCCCTTGCTCCCCTCCCAAGTTGTATAGTTCTTTTCAACATAGTGTCTAGTGAGTACCGCCACTGTATTTGTTCACCCTTTGTCCTACCATTTTTGTGTGCCCCCCCACCTCCCAAACACAGATAAACTATCAAGACAAATGGCAAATAAAGTAACAAAGGAAAAAAAACACACTTTGTTTTCATTTCTTGGGGTTCATTTTGATAAATATTATTTTGTAGTGACTTAAATAACTTCTAATGTTACCATGCTAAGATGCAAAGTTATATAATATCTATGTTCTAAGCCCCTTAGCATCTTCAGTCTCCAGAGTGTTTGAGAGACTCATGAACTTAAAAAAATTAAACTGTACTTATGTCTATAAAACTAGCTACTTGGGAGGCTGGGACTGGAGGATGGTAGTTTGATTCCATCCCAGATAAAAACATTTGTGAAACTTCTTCTCAGCTGATACCTGGGTACAGTGACACATGACTGTCATGTGAGCTAAGGGAGAGGCTGAGTTTAGTTCCAGGCCAACCCAGGCAGAAGTCTGGGAGACTTCATCTTCATGAAAAGAAGCTGAGGCTGGTATAGCATACCTGTCATCCCAGCTATTACAGAAAGCCTAAAAATAGACAGATTATAGTCCAGGAGCATGCCCAGGTAGGAAGTGAGACTCTAACTAAAAAATAACCAGCACAAAAATGGCTGGAGTTGTGGCTCCAGGGTAGAGCAACTTCCTGATAAATGAGAGAACGTAAGTTCAACACCCTGTCCCACCAACCAAGAAAAAAAATGAATGAATGACTCTTTAATGGTGAAGACAAAGCTAGGATTAGACATAATTATTTTCACAACGTTTTTTGTATGTTATGTGTATTATACTTAATACAAAAACAATTACTATACATTTTTACATTAGTCATCTACTCAGTTGATAAAATGATGTGTTATGTCCCACACCAAGTTCTTATGTTCACCCCCCCTCATTTCTTGAAATGTTACTGTATGTGACTAGTATGTATATAAAAAGGGATGTGGACACAGACACAATCATAGGGATAATGCCACACAAAGAATAAGGCAGAGGTTGGAGTGATGCATCAGTATGCTAAGGAAGCCAAAGATAGCCAGTAGAGTTCCAGAAGCAAGGGAGGGGGGTGAGAAGGAGACCGTCCTTCACCTTCCTCATGAAGACCCATCCCTGCCTAAATCTGACCTCAGAATTCTAGCCTCCAGAACAGAGCAATAAGTGTCAGCCATGCAGTTTGTGGTACTTTGTCATGACCACTCTAGCAAATGAAAGCAGATTTCATTTTTCTTATTAAAGTTTCAGTCTAGGTTCTGCTAATTACTGATAAATTGGGACAAGTAATTCTTTGAGTATCAACTTCCTCTTTTGTAAAAATGGAGATGATGGTATCTATTAGGTTGTCATGAATTACCACGTACCAAATTTTTGATTGTCTTGGACCTATGTAAATTTTGTAGGAAGGTGTTGGGATAGGATGGTGAACAAGTGATCTAACTCCAGTCCTCATGGATGTCATACATAGCAGGAGGACACAGATGGACATTTGTAGACAGATGCGTGTGCAACTGAATCTCATGGCTAGTATTACACAGAAAGGAACAAGGTGTAATCATACAGAGTGAGGGGACTTAGAGAGGAGGGCACCAACAGGAGAGCTGAGGTCCATCTTTCTCAGGACAGCACATTAAAGTTTATTCCTAATGGATAATCTAAATAAAGTTTCCCTTATTCCATCTGCATCAGAAAAGATCTCTGACAGTTGTAGTTATGGCTGGATACTGTGCCTAGTACTAGAATCTGGTAGAGACACAGCTGTATCCATTATCCTGCCATTCCAGGTTCTGCCTAATATTTCTTTCTCTTACTTCAAGGTACCCATCTACTCTGGCCACAGTACTATTCAGATCAATAGCAGAAACGGATCTACTTCTCTTCAAGTAATATGAATATTAAAATGATCTAGCTCTCTTCTATTAATATGAATATTAAATTAAATGACTTCCAATTTTCTTAATGATCCCCAGGATTTGGGGTTTCTATACTTTGAGTCATGTGTTTTCTCTTAGTCTTCTTTTCATTGCTACCACATTCAGACCAGTCCAACTAGACCTATTCATGAAGTATTTCTGAACTTGGATAGAATCTTCTTCCTCTGAATCATATGACTATCTAAATATACTCTAATTAACTTATTATATATATATTTTTCTTTTTTTATTCCTCCCCTTCCTGCTCTCAAGAACATTTTAGACAAGCACTCTACCACTGAGTTACATTCATGTTTTTTGAGATAGTGTTTTGCTATAATGCCCAGGCTGGCCTTGGACTGATGATAGTCGTATCTCTACCTCCCCAGTGCTGAGATTATAGGCTTTTGCTACCACACTGACTGTATATATCTTTTCTATAGGATTAGAATGCCCTTGAAGCCAAAGGCTTTGTCTAAGTATTTTATAATGGTGAGAAGAGCATGTAGCTCTAAATATGGGTAGAATTGAATGGCCACACAGCAAATGCCTAGAGGGACATTCTAATAAAATGGCAAAGTTAAGAAAAACTTATATATAACTCAGATACAATTGGGAAACATAAGTGTGTGTGTGTGCACACATGCGCGTGTACATGCACACACATTTCTACATTCATGAAGAATATAAAAAATCAGTGAAAAATATATAGCAATGATCTGTCTTGTAATTTTCTCAACCCAGCAGGCACCATTCACTGTTTAGCTCAGCAAACACAAAACACATGTGTGAGAAAATCATTTTCCCTGACTTTCCATAACATATATGATAGCCTATGCTAGGCGATACCAGTCCACAAAGGGATGGGATGGGAGAGGAGACTCAGTCTGTAAAAGTGACTAATGCTCTTTTAGCTCTAAGTTTTGCTATAAAAGACAATTAACTGGGGCTGGGAAGGTGGCTCAGTGGTAGAGCGCTTGCCTTGTATGCATGAAGCCCTGGGTTTGATTCCTCAGCACCACATAAGCAGAAAAAGCCAGAAGTGGTGCTGTGGCTCAAGTGGCAGAGTGCTAACCTTGAGCTGAAGATCTGAGGGACAGCACCCAGGCCCAGAGTTCAGGCCCCACTACTGACAAAAAAGAAAAAAAAAAAAGATAACCATTTTAATGTGTTCTTCTGGGCCCAAATGTCTTTGTCTGAGAAAAAATGCAAGTGCTATTCTCTGCCTTGATCTTATTTCCTAGCTCAGAAAACGAATCTGTAGTATCCTCCTCAGCACATGGTGATAGTTAAGAGGAGAGATACTTTTTATTATCTTGCTATAATATAGAGAAGGCTGTCTCAAAATATTCCTGCTATGCTGCTATGGTTGTTTGGGGAGGAACATTTCTCACCCACAGGGATATGGCAACATCACTGCATCAAATTGAAGGTGAACTGGGCGTCGTAGTCATAGTCATAACACCACCATAGGAGAAGGAAAAATTATATTTTTTAAGGCAAGAAATAAAGATTCCGACCCAGTAGTTTATAATTACATTTGCTGGTCATCTGAAATATGATGATATCTTACTCCCTGAAATGATTCCACGTGTTACATTCATTTCTAAAGATATTATCCTTTAAACAATTTGGCCTGCCCATACGTTTATGGATTTTTTTTAACCACAAGGCTATGTCAAATATGAACACTTAATTCAGTGCAAACACTGTGTGCGTGTGTGTTTTTAAAGGCTTCTAAACCATATTAAATTTTCATTCATATAGGTACACAGAGACACATATTAAATAAACCCTCTACAAGAGTAACCCATCCAGAAATATAGCAAGAGACTTCCAAAGGGCCGAATTTATTACAAATTAATCAAATAGGTAAGATGGATTGTAACGGATATTCCAGTCAATGTATACCAAGAGGAAAGGAAAGCCAAAACAACAAAAAAAAATCACAGCAGCAAGTCAGAAGCCAAATGTTTCTGTTTTGATTTATTTAGCATTTCCAAGATGTTTCTTCTGTGGGGAACAATATGAGAGGCATTGGAAATTCAGAAGGCACCTCTTTTGTGTACCATAAAAATGTGTTGCTAACCTACAATACCCTTATAGAAATACAATTCAATAAGAAACTCAGTTGGGAAGATGTCTCAATAGAACAACATGAAAAAAATATGGTCAATACAAGAATGATTTACTTTACTTTTACAAGGGATGTTGATGCCAAGAATAGAAAAAGCCTTTGGAACTTCTAAAATCAAATCCAGATAAACAGAGAGTCACATTTTTTTTTAAATTCTTACACATCTCTAATGTGTGCTTTTTTTTTTTTAAAGGAGATCATTGCTCCACATCATCACTTCTATCAAGCCTATCACTGGCACAGTGTTACAGCTCTCAGCCCTCGGGGCAAAGATAAGTCCTTACCATTGTCACGTAGCACACGCATAGTCAGCCCCATCACACTGAATGGGAATACCATACTTTGTTGCCACGGAACAGATTCCTGCAGAATATCCTGAGATACTTATCAAGCTGTTAAAGGAGACATCAGTCTTTTGTCTGTATTGCCCTTGACACTTCCTCCAGGAAAGTATCTAGAAATTCTTTGTCTTCTGAAGAACCCTCAGACCTCTTAGGTCTAATGTAGGTTAAGTGCCCTGCAGATCTCCCCAGAATAGAAAAGCACCTTGAAACCTGCCGTCTCACTTACTAGAAACAAATAGAATGAAAAGCACGAATTCATAAAATCCTCTTATTTGAAGAAAGCAGCAGCCAAAGGCGGACGCTTCAGACAATATTGGTCTTGCATAAGAAAAACCTGCCATTTCTACCTTAAAAAATGATCAGATGCAACAACAACCTCTAAAAATCTAACAAGGGTAAAATGTATAAAGGTAAATGACCACATTATCATCCAATTATCATTGCTTGTTTTGTCAAGGGTAACTGACTAGCTAGCAGCGCTCAGCATTTGCTTATTGATTAGAGCGGGGATGGTACCTAGCTCTCCCCCCTCTCTCCCCAGCAGCCTCACACGGCATCCCTCAGGCCCATCCCTCATGCAGCATTCTACCATGCCTCTCACTTGATAGCTGCATGAATACTGACTATTTGAATACAAGTTGCAGGCTGCATATAACTCCCCTGCCCATTTGACAGGTATTAAGTAGAAACATAAATTTATTAGAGATTACTGGGTACCACACAAGAAATTCCTGTGTTGATTTCAACCCTGAAAGTACAGGAAAAGTCCCTATGTTTAACTGTCATCACTGAAATTTGACTCACTTCACAAACTCAGAAGAAGGCATTTGGCTCTTTATCTCTCTCATCTGCTTTCATTCTTAGTGATATCATCTGACAGAACTTTACAAAATCTCTTAAGGGTAAGCATTTCCACTTTTTTAACTTTTCTCTTTTTAAAGATAAATCACATATACTCATTTCAGTATAATCTATAGTAAAAACATCCACCTATTTCAATCACAGATTAACAACAACAAAAATCTCACCAGACAAACATCCCTGAGCAAGTAAACATGACCAAATTCAGTGAGTAAAGTAGCACACAACATTTCATCTCAAAACACTTTCTCGGCATAAATAGACCATAGGATTCTAAGCCCTTAGCCCTACCTCCATGTGGCACAGAAACTAAACAGCCCAGTCACTCACCCATTTTTCTGGGCAGGAGAAATCAAACTTTGTGCCACAGTGGAAGCTCAGAGTTTCAACCCTAACCCAGTCTTGAAATCTTCCTCAAGCTGAATACAGAACCAAATTGATTTGGGTTCGCAGATCAGTCCAACAGTGAAATCAACCAAAAGTAAGGGAAGGAGGGCTACAGATGGTTGGTAGGGCCCCAGATCTGATTTCTCTAAGCTCCTTCTTCTCCCCAGCAGCCTGAAAAAGAGCCTGATGACTGTGGAATCCTGAGGTAGGAGCAAGCCTGGCTCCTGACTGAGGATTAGACATCCCAGGGGGGTGATTTTCAATTCAGAGAAGTCACACCGAGTCACTGGATGGAAGAACATTGGCATTATCCAGACTCAAATACAGAGTTGGGTGTTCATTATTTTCAAATACACAGTGTGCTAGAAGCAATGTTTAAGAATACAAATGTGTAAGATATCTGCAGGGAAGATGAAGTAAGAGGCCATCGCAACCAACTTTCCAGATACTGATATTTTCAGTACCTACAAGTTTCATTTAATCTTACACAAATTTACACTATTATTTCCATTTTACCTAAGATAAACTTGAAGTTGGGAGAATTTAGTTGCCCAGCACCACAACTAAAAATAAATAGCAAAGCAAAGCTTGAAGTGAAACCCATGGACCTGCCTTTAAATCTCAGATTAGTTCCATTCTCTTTTCTACCCAAAGTGTGAGATCTGGAAACACTGGCAGGATGTGGGATAACTTCCGAGACCTTTGGAAAGTCAGTAGCTGATGTTGAGCATGAGAGCATGTCAGAGAGGTGGAAGCTGAAGAGCAAAGAGAGGGGTGGCTGGGAAAAGAAGAGAAAGACAAGACAAAGCGGAGAGAAAACTCAGGAGTTTCAAAGTTGGAGGCTGAGGCAGCTGAGGCTGAGAGTGGGGAATCTGATGGGACAATTCAAAAGGGAAACTAGCCCAAAAGATAGTAAAATCAAAGGACTCCAGTGAGACTGATGCTGGTGAGTCTGAGCTTAGAGAATGAAGTAACTAGAAACAGTAACTGGTTAAAGACACTTCAAGGTTGTTCTTTAAACTACTCTGTGGTCAATGTTACTTGTGGAAAAGATTGTGCAGAATGAGTGGTAGAAGTAGAGGAATCAGAACTAAAAGGCTGAGATTAAGAGGTGTCTATATGATTTTATTCATTAGCTTGTTAATTCACACATACTTAGGTTTCATTTCCTAAGCAAGCACTTTACTACTTAAAGCCATGCCCATTCACCAATGCTTTAAAGTTGCAATTCCCCTGCCTTATCCCACCCCAGCACAGGTTGGAGGCTGAGGCAGCTGAGGCTGAGAGTGGGGAATCTGTGGGACCATAATCTTTCTATTTCCATTACCCAGCATTCCTAGCATACTAGGGATACATCAGTGTGCCTGATCCTTTACATCCACCTCTGGTTCTAGATCCTGAGCACTTCCCAATTCACTGGGCCCTTTGCACAGGATAGCTGCCTTCCCTCCAGTCTCAGGCAGCTGTTAGATATGAACCAGGGACTGTAAAGTGAAACTGGATGGAATTTGTTCCAAAATATTAGCATGGTGGATGGGGGGGGGGGTTTCCTAAAATATCAGATTTAGACAAAGCCACAACTGCTGCCTACAGTGGTTGGGATAAGGACCACTGTCAATTCCACAACGATGTGTTCTAAGAGGTGTGATAAGAATGCCAAAAAAGGAACCCTCGACTCCATTGGCACGAGGCTAGTAGGAGATTTGAGCCCTGAGGTATTTTCGGGAATTAGCTAGAGAGATGAAAGGAGTGGAGCAAGGAGAATACATTCTGGGTCAAGGAGATTTCACTTTTAGCAGATCCATGGGAACATACTAAAAAAAATCCTTGATATCTCTATGTCCTTTATGTAGTATGTTTTTTAATGCTTTCTTGTTCTATTTCACAGTGAGAGGGATTTTTACACATATCTAGGGCATTCTATATGCTTGGTCAATGCTCTACCACTAGACTACCCACCTCATCCCAGTATGGTAGAAAGAGGAAAAGCAGATCTACTGCAGAGTGATGAAGTACTACAACAGAGCATTGCTTTTCACTATAGGATTTGAAACCCTTAGTTCAAAGACATGGAGAAAAATAAGCTGAGCAGGTCAGGCTTAAGGGTTATCTTGATGCACGTGTATACACATACATCTATTCTAATAGCAGATTCAGTTATTCACCTTGAACTTGAAAATCTTCCTTATCCTTACCATCCACATAGAGCAACAGAGTTCCAATCCTCCTGTTTGACTTTCCCCCCGACTCTTTATTTACAGATCCCCAGCGTCAGCTTACGGGCACCACAAATATAAACCTCTTGTCCCAGCAAGGCAATGGTGGCTCTCTGGTCTGCCTGCACCCTCTTAACATGCATGTGAACTTAATTGGGACTTGATCTATCCTATCATGAAAGAATTTTCCATCCATTTCATTGATCACGCCCTAGGTGAATGCTATCATCTTTTGCCATCAGCCTGGAATTGTGAAATATGGTTTCACTTTACAGGCTTTGGCACAAGGTGAATGTCTGACAGCTGCCTGAGACTAGCAGGGGGAAGGGGGGGCAAGGGGACAGTGGGCTGGAGACCTAGAAGCAAACTGATTTCTAACATTACATATTTTACTGAGCACCTATTGCACATTAGGTGCTATGCTACGTACTAGGAATGCAAAGGTTAATGGAAAGCCAACAGCAGCCCTGTGTAACAAACTGAGGTAGGGGTGAGATGTGTACATATGTTAATAGACAGTGGTGATTTAATATGGTTAATGTGCTGAGAACTTGGGCCCCTGGGTGCCAGAGGGCATGAGGAAGAGAACGGAGGAGCTAGCAGAGCAGGACCAATATGGGGTCAGAGAACTAAATAAGGGGAAGTCTGAGTTAAGCTTTCAGGAGAAGCTTTACAGGTGAAGAAGGAAGAAAATGGGGATCCAAAGCCTGAAACAGCAAGACACCCATGGGGAATACCTCTGCCTAAAGCTCTGTCCACTATTAGAGATTCCATAGCTGCAGGATGTTGTAAAGATCTAATTAGATAGGTGATGATGAAAACCAGGCTGTAATACGTCGGGTTCTGTAAAAATGATGTGTGTCATGATACATGTGATTCATGTGACAAATGTTGTGTTCAATGGTCTTTGGTGAGTAGGAAAGGAACTTCAGGAAATCTCCAAGGAATTCAATTGAATTTTCCAGAGATTGGTGATATATGCTTTAGGACAAGTCGAGAACGACCTATGGAAGTCCAAAGAAGCAAAGTATAATTGTCAGAATTAGAAATTAGCCAATAATACATTACAAACGTGGTTATGTTCATTCTCCCATAGTCACTGAGGGTTTTAGTGAATACAGAAAGTCAGTAACAAGCACCTAATTTAAGAAGCCACAATCATGTCATAATTTTTAAATATTTCTGCATTACCTCCCATTATATTCATTGTAACAACTTATTCTACTTTTGTAGATGGAAAATAAATAATTCCATATCGATGCCGGTGGTTCATGCCTGTAATCCTAGCTACTCAGAAGGCTGAGATCTGAGGACTGAAGTTTGAAGCCAGTTGGAGTAGGAAGCTCCAATTAACCACCAAAAAGTCAGTAGAGTCATGGCTTAAGTGGTAAAGCATCAGCTTTACCAAGTGCCTTGGTCCTGAGTTCAAGCCCTACTGTCAGCACACACACACTCCATATTGGGAGTCCAAGATCTGAACACAGAAAGCAGAAAGTGAGTTTAGAAAATAGAGGTTATTTTCTGCAGGCACTGCATCTTTATCTATGTGCTCACTATTCTGAGTAGGCCTCAAAGTCAGGATGGAAAAAAACAATATGTAAGATAACAGTTTCTATGCAGGTTTTTACTAGCATTTTTGAGAGTTCACTATGGACAAAAGTCCATCCTGGGGTTTCATGTATCTGTGCATTTAATAAGCATAACTCCATAAGGCCCTTAACATCATTAGCCCTACTTTAAGGACAAGTAAATTGAGACCTAGAAAGGTTAGCTAGCTTGCCCAAGTGCATTCAGCTATTTTCTAGCAGAGTTAAGATCCGAACCTAGATTGCCTGACTCTAGACCTCTATTCTCCATACTTAGATATAGTATTTATAAGCAATGGTGTTCAGTGAAGTTAAGAAGCTAAGAACAGGAGAAGAAAGGTAAAAAAATGACTATGTGAGCTGGGCAAAGGTAGCTCATGCCTGTAATCCTAGCTGCTCAGGTAGCTGAGATTTGAGGATCAGGGTCAAAGCCAATCTGGGTGAAAGAGTCTGAGAGACTCTTATCTCCAAGAAACACAAAAAAGCTGAAAGTAGAGCTGTGATTCAAATGCTGACGTGCTAGCCTTGAGCAAAAAAGCTAAGGAACAGTACCCAAGCCTTGTAGTCAAGCCCCAGGACTTGAACACACACACACACACACACACACACATTATGCAATTTGTCTGAATTGTAGACTGCTGTCCTTGCATTAAAGTGGCACAGGAGTCCTTTTACCAATGGGTGTGGCCATATTCCAATAAAACGTTATTCATGAAAACAGTTGGCAAGCCAGATTTGGCCTGTGGGAGCTTTAGGTTACAGACCCTTGGGCTGATAGAAGTCTCATTAATTAATGTCATTAAGAGTTTTAATATTAAGTTTCTGGAATGGCTTGTCTTAATATGACACATAATGAATATATAACATAACACACATACACACATGCTCGCGCACACACACAGGCTGATTAAAAAATAACCTGTATAGTAATACTACTCTGATTCAATCTCATTCCACATATTTTCCTGAGTGAAAAAGAATAGGGGCCTGGAGGTCATCCAGGGGTATGAGGTGAACATGGAAGTAGCCATATGCTTGTGTGTGTTACAGTGAATAAAAGTACAAGAACTGGCCTGAGGAAACTAGAAGTATACTAGAAATAAAGAGACCTGGATCCTTGTTACTGATTAACTGGATAACCTAGAGGAAACATGGTGTCTGGACCTCATTTTCTCCTTTCTAGGTCAGAATCACATTAAACTAGAATTACCTTTTAGCCTAAACAGCTCTAGTTTTAAAATACTATGAGAAAGGGCACCAACACTTGGATACCATCTTCTGTACAATATTTCCAACAGATGATTTAGGAGGCTGAATTGAGTCAACTAGCACTGTCAGGATTTTAATTGGATTAAAAACGACTTTAATGGGTAATTTATCCAGGAGTTTATAATAATCATATAATTAAATAATCACAGTTCAATGTCAGTGCAATCTGAAAGGTTCTTAGGACACACTGGCAAGTATATGGGAATAAGGTGCCAGAAGATAGTTTAGCAATTTGACAGAGCTTTATTTCATGATACAATTTCTTATTTCCTGTTTTAATTTATTAAATTTTGTGGAACTTTCATGATGAGATTAAGTAAGATAAATTATTTTCATCATCTCAAGAGATTTTGCTTTCTAATCACTTTACTTCCCTTTTTAAGGGAAGAATATTCACTAAGGGAAAGCAACTAAGGGAGACAACTTGGGCATCAAAACGTTTTTTTCAGTAAAGATTATTTATCCAAATTGGCCTAATTGTGAAGTGGGCACAGCTGGCATGACCCTTGTTTATGACCCATATGACTTCACTTGGTTTACACTCTGGAAACTTCCATTGCACACTGTTTTATCTACTTGAGAGGACAGAGGTTGGATCCAGAGACCAAGAGGTAAAGGGACAAGCAGTCAACTCGGTTGGCAAGGCACTGTTCCTTACAGCACACCTTCAAGCTGACCTAGAGCCCCTAGTTAATTCATTCTGAGCAGTTCCTGAGTAGAAGCAGACAAGAATGCAGACACAGATGAAACTGTACCACAACTGAACTCATGTCCAATGGAGAATTGTGCTGAGACCACCAAACTCATTTCACTTGTGACCTAATCATTTCTCAAACTGGCCTCCTGTGGATATGAATTTATTAGGCTAAAGAATTCTTAAACAATTACTGTTGGGCCTGGAATACATGCTTTTAGCAAGCCTGGGCATGTAATACTTCCTCTCCAACTGTTTTAACCACCTCACCCCTCCTTACCCTTCTTTTGCCCTCAGTGGGAAAATGCATTCATTGGAGCTAGGGGGAAAAAGATAGAAATCTTCATAATGAATCCCATCAGTATGCACAGTGTGAGCATTTTCATTGCTGGCAACTAAGCAGCAAAATTTAAGAGCCAAGAAGGAAGGCATCACTTGCCCAATCAGTTTCCATCCAAATCTACAAGGACATAATTCTTTCTACTCCCTTGGAAGGCAGCCAGGCTTGGTGAAAATAGGATAGACTAGAATTGAACTCAGGACCTTGTATTTGCTTGGCTTTGCTTGCTTGTCTGACACTCTATTGACTGAATCATGCTTCCAGCCAGCTTTTTGCTCATTATTTTGGAGTTGGAATCTCATAGACTTTTCTGCCCGGACTGACTTCAAAGCATGATCCTCTCTAGGCTTATTTCATTTGTAGAATAGGGATGATTAAGAGTAATAGTAAAATTATATAATTGTGGAAATAATTATAGCTACTAAAGTCACAAGTAACTTTTTAAAATACAGGAGAAGTGCTTAGCACGGTGCCTAGTATAGGATCACTTAATAAACAGTAGCTTTTATTATTATGGTGCTGTTCATTTGACCACTTTGTACCAGAACTCTAGCTCACTACCACCCAGTATCCTGGAGATAGGTCTGTGTATCATGTCCACTGTATGCTCATAACAAAATAGTGAGACAAAGAACAAAGGATGACCCAATGCAACAGTGATTCTCACAAGACACAATGTTGGAAGTGAACTTTACAAGTGGAGGGAAGAGGGGACTCGGGGAGGCAGGGGGAGGGATAGTGGGAGAAATAAGGGAGCGGATAACAATGTTCAACAAGAAATGTGCTCATTCCCTTACTTATGTAACTGCAACCCCTCTGTACATCACCCTTAAAATAAAACTAAACTAAAAAAAAGAATCCGTATTATATGATGTCTCATAACCTTAGCTCATGAATACAGAAATAGACGATTATCAATTGCATATTAAACTGGAGGACAAGTATACTTTCCTGACCTTTGCACCACATGGCTGGGTGGCATGAGCCCTCTGCTAATGGTGAATGGGACCTAATTTTTCCATTAAAAGTACCACTATTTACCAAACAAGCAAACATAAAACAGTTCATCTTGGGAGAACTGGCTTTCCACTCTTTGAGGTCAAGCTAAAATCTCTTTTTGCTGGAGAGAGAACACAGTGGACATAGACTTCCTTTTCATAAAAACCTACCCTGAAATTCATTTTTAAAACCATTTATAATAAAAAAAATAGTGTTTAAGAATATCTGGTAATATAAAAATCACTGAGCTGATTTCATCTATAAAATAAAGGATCAAAATTAGATGTTCTTAAGCTTGATCTCATCTTTATAATTTTATGAGAATATTTATGGACACATACATGAGCAATAAATTCTTGCCTAGCTACAGAAGGTATGCAAAAGGCAGGCATATTTGTTTTTGACCTTGTCACAGAAGGAACCAGGAGTTTTTCTACAAAGGAGAAATACTTAGTACACACAGAAATGCACCGGAATGCAAACCCACATCAACATGCTGCCGGAGTTCATAACTCAAATTTCTTTATCCTGCAGCTGCTCAGGGACCCCATTAAATTGTTTTCCACAAATGCCATGAGGTTTGAACCATTTGTTATAACATTTGAGTCATTTATAAGATATCTTGATCCGACAAATCTGGAAGTAGCTGTCTAAAGTAAAATACATGACTAATGACAGTTTCATCTCTTTTCAGATCAAAGAGGGAACATCATGGAATCCTACAAAACTTTCCTGGGGTGGTGCATGGTGAATGGATTTTTTTTCACATCTTGGTATTGGCAGGAGAATATGACACATTATGGACTTTACAGAAAAGAGATTCTCTACAAACTGATATAAGAAAGAACTTCCAAACCCATGGAGCCAATTTGGTTTGCATCCAAGATTAAAAAACAATATAGTAGCCAGGTGCTGGTGACTCATGTGTGTAGTCCTAGCTATTTAGACATTGAGATATGAGGATCATGGTTTAAAGACAGCCTGGGCAAGAAAGCCCAGAAGACTCTTAACTCTGAGTAACAAAAAGCTAGAAGTGGAGGTGTGGCTCAAGTTGCAGAATGTCAACCCTGAGAAAAAGCTAATGGACAATACCTAGGCTTTGAGTTTGAGCCCAAGAACAGACATGCACATGCGCACTCACATGCTCGCACATGCACAAACATATACACACACACACACACACACACACACAGAAACACTAAATAACATCAGACATTTAAAAAAGGCATTAAAAGTGCTAAAAATAAAGAATTGAACATAAAAAACTGAAAAATACTTTGCACTGATGCTCATGTGATGCAAGGATTGTTCCATTGAGAGGTGTTTCTCTGGGCCCTAGTAAGGGACCAGAGAAGCACATACTCATGGAAACTGAAAGCAGGACCAGCCACGTGTCCGATCTAAAAGAAGAGGAACTTGTCAGAGTTATGGAGGACTAGGATGGTCCTATCTATACCTCCTATGTGTCTGGGACTAGAGGCATGCAGCACTATCTCCCAGCTTTACTCTAGCATTCTTAGCAAAGCAAATTGCCTATCAATAGGCAGAATTAATTCTTTGTCACTTTTTATTTAAGGCACAAAGAACTGGTGGTTAACAGCTACATAACCCCCAAAGATGTTACAATGACATACCCAAGAATACTGCAAAAAATGCACCTTATAAAATATACAGAGATGTTTATGTTGTATAGTGAGATTTTTGTGGTAGTGCACATCCTTTGATCTTGTTCAAAACTGTGTCTTCTTTCTTACTAAATTGCAATTTCTCTAAAACAGCTTGTAATTAAATTATCCAGGGAAATCTGTTGAAAGGGATCAAGAATGATGGAAATAAAAACAGGAAGTTGTATAATTTACAATAGAAATGATTTGGTTGCTCAGATTTTAATCAAATCAAACAGAATCCTAAAAGAACAGGTGATTGAATTACATGGAAAGATAATGCACTGGATTTGAAGCCCCTGATGCTTCTTGTAAAGTCTGTTGAACGTACAACTGTGCCATCTGTATCTCCCAGGGGAGATCTTGCTCTCTGGGAATCTCAGTGGATTTCCCTCATCCAGGAGACCTGAGCACTACACAGAAAAAACAAAAACAACTTGTTTTTGAAGAAAAACAACACACACACACACACACACAATAAAGGAGCAACGGAACCAGAGTATTTGTGCTAAACTCATTCAGTAGTAGCTTAGAAACCAAACAACACAGAAAAACTCAAAATGAGCAGAGGTACCCCTTACAGAAGTGCTCAAGTGAGAGCTTCATGCTCTCGAGCCCCCTGTACATATGCCAAAGTGACTGCTGAAAAGCACCTAGTTTTTTAGATGATTATTTAATGTGCTGATAAAAAAACACAAGAAAACAAGCCATCAATCAATTGCCCGTGGGGACCCCACTTTGCCTTACAACTTTCTAAACACCTTATTAGTACCCTAACAAACCTAGAGCATGCATGGATGGTCCCCTTAGAGGGGACAGGGTAGTTCTCAGTCAGACCCAGTTATGCAGTCAGTCTAAGAATTCATAATACTCACATGAAACCTGCAAAACTGAAAGATTTCCAACACGCAGAAAACCCAAACTCTTCCCTTTTCACTCATAGCTTTCCGAAACAGACAGTATCATTATTAACATTTTTTTCCATCTATTATTTCAAGAAAATGAATTCTGTATAACAAAATGGTGTTAGTCGTGGCTATGAAAAATTGCCTGTCATTTTCAAAGTTATTGTTGATACCTGGGCAAAGCCAGTGTGCTCCTCTCTCCCCTCCGCCCCCTGAAACCAGCAGTGATTTAATTTCTCACTCTAAGGAGAAAGAAGGAACTTTTGGCTACTGAATTTTCCAGACAATCTCTGAATCATAGTGGTTGGTGATTGGGGAGGCGCTGGTGAGAAATAGAAGTCTTGAATTCCTTTCCTGGGGTCTGGTTTTGATGGATGTGGAGGCCCCTAAAGGGTGGTGGAGACAAGGTTTAAGCAAACATGTTTTAGGGCACAGATTTTGAAAATTGAGTACCAGTGTCCCACCTGCTGTGCTTCATTTCAGAATCCACAGCCATCATTAGCAGAGAACAAACTGCTTTTCCAACGGTACACCGCATCGCACTGCTCCAGCCCGTGCTGGAAATTGCAAAACTCTTATGGAGGAGCATGTCCTGAGAGCTCTCTCTCCTGCCAGACCTTTCTGATTCGCATTATCCTGGGGTGAGCTCAGGGGAGGGGAAGGATAGCGTGTGTGCACACATAGGTGCAGGATATCAAGGCTTTGGAGAGTGGACTTGAGAACTGAGGCTATGTCCTCCGTTTCAAAATAAATATAAAGGCCAGCCCAAGACTCACAATGATGGTTTCCTTGAGTTGAATTTCATTCAAAATAGACTCCAGTGACAGTCATCACAGTAGTCTGATAATCTACCTCTATAGACCACCCTGTCATGGAAGGAACAGACAGAGGTCAAAGTTTCATTCCATAGTCAAGGTTACATTAGTATGATGACCTTTCCAGGACATTAAAGCCCAGTGAAGTGGACTCATGGAGTACCTGTTTAATTGTGGGAGACCCCTTGAACATTTCTATACCCACAGCTATCCCTGTGTGTGAATCTCCAGAAATTACAAACCCCACACCATTTAGCACTTTATTATACAGTCATTCTGCATAGAAAGGAGCTAGGAGAGAGATAGGGAAGTCACTGAGGTCAGAGTGAATACCTGTGACCAATCAGAACAAATCATATATAATGGCTTTGGGTGCTCAGCTTTCTCATCTGTAAGGCTCTCCAGAATCCTAACAGGTCTCAGCTTTCCTTCGTGCCCTCAGATTGTTTACATTCTGTATGGTGAAATCAGATAACAAAAAATGTAACCCATTAAATAGAAACAAATGAACCATCAACCTAAGATGATTCTCCCAGGGATATAACAAAGCAAAAATATATCCTAAGAAATAGATAATCACAAAAATAACCATGCCGATTTACTATTGGTATTACTAATGGTCTGAACCTGGTATACATTTCTTAAAGCTTAAGACTCCTGAATCTTTTCACTTACATATAGTGCACGTCTTAGTTTAAAAACAAGTTGAATAACCTTCTGAGTTTAAACTGAATTAAAGAACACATTCCTTGAGAAGGACTAACAGGCCACCACATTTTCAATCAGTAAAATTTCCTTTTGTATGTATGTGTTTACAAGTTTGGGGGCTTGAACTCAGGGATGCTTTTGTCCCTCAGGGATGGATTCTACCACTAGAGCCACACTTCTACTTCTGGTTTTTTGTTGATTGAAACATTTCACAAACTTTTTCACTTAGGCTGGCTTTGAATCACAATTCTCACATATTTGTCTCCTAAGTAACTAGGATTACAGATGTGAGCTACCAGTGCTCTGCCTAAAGTGGTGTTTACCACAGGAACAGGATCCACTTTGCCCTGACAGAAACCCCAGGGCAGTCTTGCTCCCATTGTTCTGAGAGGAGGATAAATGTACAGGAACAAGGGTGATTTCACAATCTGGTTTGAAAAATGGCTGTGGTTTTGATTCCCTCTCTTATGTAAACTTTGACCCCATGTAGCCTGTAATGTTTTTCTCTTGTCCGTGCCGCCATTGAGGGAAATGTAGGAAATTGTGTGGGTCATCAAAGTGATCAAATGTACCTTTAGAAGATCACAAGGCAGTGACAGCATCCACTGTGCTCCCTTTCTTGACTTTAAGCCGCCTCTGCATTTACACAGTCTCTTTGAAGACAATGGAGGAGCCTGGCCAACTGCCTGTTCCCTGGTATGTGTGTATGTGCTGAACCTGGATTCACCGTGGAGTGAATCCATACTGTTGGAAAAAGGTATGGACACTTTCTGGAGGATTTGGATTTATATGGTGCAACCTACACATTGAATAAACCTTGCTTTGGCTGGCTGGCTTCCTCAAATTTACATCCTGCCTAGGCTCCCTTTTCAGTACTGCTTTCCTCATTCCTAGTTCGAGGGGGTGCGGTACCCAGGCCTCACCTCTGCAACCACTTAGTAATGTCTAGGAAGCGGTGATTTGTCACGTAATTATAAAAACAGATATGGTTTTGTTCTAAATTAAATAACAAGCCCTGTGTGTGCAGCTGGCACCTTCGCCCAAGCAAACTGCTTGTAAATTCTATTCTGCTCCTTTGGCTGGAAGGTTTCTCTGCTGTATTTGCCATAACACAGTGAACCTGGGAACTAAATGCAGGCTGTCCCTTCCTGGAGGGACAATGGCAATATTATTTGCCATGGAGACTGAGATTGAAGGAAACTTTTCCTTGGCCAGTGGGGAGGTGTCATGAAAGAGTCCCTGGTGGCAACTTCAGCCTCTCCATCTTGAGGAGGGTGGGGGAGACAGGGGAGAGGCTTAGTCTTCCAAATCACCCAGCCCCTCCCCCAATATCTAATTATACATCAAAGCCAGGATTTGGTTCCTGTGTGCACCATGAACAAGAAAAGACTGTACACAAAAAATTCATATTGAAAGAGAATAACACCCTGATAGAAAAATTCTCTTAGAATAGATTTTGATATTTGCTAGACAAAGAAAGTTAGCCAGGCCAGATGCCAATGGCTTATGGCTGTAATACTAGCTATTCAGGAAGCTGAATTCTGTGGATCACAGTTTGAATTTAGCCTGGCTGGGAAAGTCTATGATACTCTTATCTTCAATTAATTACCAAAAAGCCAGAAGTAGAGCTGTGACTCAAGCAGTAGAACATTATCTTTGAGCAAAGAAAGCTCAGGGACAGCATTCAGACTCTGAGTTCAAGCTCTAGGATGGGCACGCATATCACACACACACACACACACACACACACACACACACACACACACACACACACACACCACAAAGAGCCAGAACATTTTACAAAATAGAACCAGAAGGTTTTACAAAACAGGACCATATAAAATTGGAAAGAAATTCTACATTCCATGATCAGGGTATATTCAAGAATAAAAGCAGTGAGGCTAAAACTGAATTGGAATTCCACGTGAAGATGAAATTTTAAAGAGCTTCTTGCTATCAGTAATATAATAAAAAGGATTACCTGGCCATGCTTGCTTGGAAACAAATAACAATGTGATGGCTTAAAGAACTGAAGGAGAAGAGAGTTTACATCTTTAGGATAAACATAACAAAAATATTAATTTTTATCTAATTTCATTAGCCACAAATGAACTGAGATAAATTTTCCAATGCTTAGTTTACTGTCATTTCTTTTAATTCCTATACAACAGCCTAAGGAATTTCTCTCTACTTCTATGGGAACATGAATAGGCACTACTAGAAACATAAAGGAAAGCAATAGAAGCAAATTCTGTGATAAGACATTTTTCTTTTACAATCATACACTGTACAGTAATGTTTTAGTCAAGGACTAACTGCAAATAAAAATGTGGGTCCCATGAAGTTATAATGGTGGTAAAAAGTTCCTACCATTTAGTACTTTTGTAGTGCCCCTCCTATGTTTAGGGATGCTCAGATACATTAATACCACAGCTTTATAATTACCTGCAGTATTCACTATGGTGATATGCTGTTCAGCTGTGTGGCCTGAACACAGTAGTCTGTACCATATGACCCAGGAGGTCATGAGATACTTCATCCAGGTTTCTATAAATGCACTCAGAGATGTCTGAACATGCTGAAATCACCTAATAACACATTTGTCAAATATATTGGTTGACACATCACTATATTTCTCTGTATTAACTTCTCTCTGTTAATCCCTCATCTCCCAATCTTCATTCTAATCTTGCATTCTCCAGCTGGATCTTCAAAGATATGCCATCATTTGTCTTATCCCTTTGGGTAGGAGATGGTGGTGGAACCTAATACATTTGTTCAAGTTCAACAAAATGGACGTCACATACCATTTCAGAATCGTGATATTCCATGCACTGAAGTAGAGATGACTCTTTTATGTAACTCCATGCAGAGCAATGCAAATTTATTCTCAATTCCTATCTGTGTTTCAATCATTCATATCCTTTGACCAGATTTAAACTTTAGAAGCCAATAGCTGGATGCAAAATGATAAATGAAGATGTGGGGAAAGTGTACAAATTGAACAGGAGCACATCTTCAAAGTAAACAAGAAGGAACCAAAAGACTTCTGGGTGTTAAAAAATAAAATAGAAAACAAAGCTTCTTCTTCAAATGTGGGGAAGAAGCGACAGATTGTCTCTCTATGCAGTGATCTACCTAGACTGGGGTGCTTTCCCTTGAGATATGCATAACAGGATAGTCAATAAATATTTGATGATCATTATGATCATCAAGATTCAAGGTTAACTGAAGCATGCAGCCTGTGGCTCCTGCTGCCTATACTATCCTGAGATTGTAAAAATATGCCTTTAATCATATTGGCAGAAAATCTGTAGCTTTGTCTTATTTAGTTAAAAATAGTTGGCATGGAAAACTGTCAGATTGTGACACTATTTGTTAGCATTTAGTAGAGAGTATTTGATACTATCAAAACAAACAGAAAAGCAACCATGCCTTTAAATGAGAAATATAAGGAAGGAGTCTTCCTCCCATCTTTCCATCCCATCCCTTCAATGGTATCACACACCACATACACATACACACCATCACAACTTGCAGATAATTACATATATACCTATATAAAAATATGCTGCCTGATTCTGTACTGGGCATTCATTTATTGAACAAGTGTTGAATGGACCTGCTATGCGCAAGGCTCTGTTCTAGGATGGAAGGATAGTGCAATAAACAAAACGGACAAAATTCTTACCCTTATAAAACCTGTGTCATCTAGTTTAGAGACACAGGGAATAAACAAGGAAGTAAGCTACATTATTTCTGTTGCCATAAGCATGATGGAAAAAAACAGGAAATCGAGTAAGGGGTAGGATAGGGAGGAGTAAGGGAAGTGTTGATAGCCAGCAATTTCTCTGGTTGATCAGAGGCCTCAGGAAGAGATTCCATGACGATGGGCAGGTAAGAATCATTGTGACCAAGAGAAATACTGTAAAAATTCTAAAGAAGGTTGACCTTAGCATATTCCAACTGCCCAGTGGCCAATGAGCCAGGAGAATGGTCAAACGAAGAGGTGGGGAAAGTAAAGTCAAAGAGGCAGCCAGGGAAGAGAGAAAGTAGAGGCCAAATAGGAATGATTTTGGAGGCCATTGGATTCACTGACACTCAGGTGATATGAAATATATTCAATCTGGAAAATAAAGCCTATTCTTCTTCTTTCCTGTTTTCTACCAATAAGCAAATAAGACAAATGATTTGAATATGGCTCAGTTATTCATAATTCCAAATCACTTTTTGGAAACTAGTGTTTAACTCATACACCAAAACTCCATTTGTGTGACTAGGGAGTGCAGATAGGCTCTTGGGGATATGGAAATTAATCTCAGCACTATGGAAAGACCTTTAATAACTCATATGTTATTTTGCCTCATGAGATTTCTAGCAAGTAGGCTTTCTTCAAAACTTTCTTAGGAACTTGTCTGTTAGGATATTAAAACAGCAATTGATAAAGTTGGAAATAAAAAAAATACCTACTTTTCTCTCTAGCAAGTACATAAATATTCTCTACTTTCTACCATTCATTTGAAAGCCTACTATGTGGCCTGATTTTTATACAGAGCTACCAATTTTGATGTTATAGCTTTTTTTTTTTTTTTTGGTCCGTCATGGGGCCTGGGGCCTGGGCACTGTCCCTCAGCTCTTCAGCTCAAGGCTAGTGCTCTACCACGAGCTATAGCACCACTTCCAGCTTTTTCTGCTTATGTGGTGCTAAGGAATCAAACCCAGGGCCTCATGCATGCAAGGCAAGCACTCTACCACTTAGCTACCTTCTTGTTATACTACTTTATCTGCATTCTTATCATTAACGAAACTTTACCAACAAGATGGAACATGTTAAATGTAATACCAACTTGTTATTTTTGCCAAATTTCCAAATATTTTTACTTAAACGTCAAAGGCAACCGTTCATGTAAAATATTCATTTAATTTGAGAGAGAAGCAAAAATTATTGCTTGTTTCCCCATACAGTTTCCCCTTCATTTGAAACAAATCCCCCTCTTCTTTTGCCTAATTCTAATCTGGCCCTTAATTCTCCAAGTCTGTATTATAGGGTGATCCTCTGATAGGTGTCCTCAACCTGTTTTTTTTGTTTCTGTAGCATGAATTACAATTGCCCAGGTACTTCACTGCAACTCCCTAAAAGAGTGATAAACAACAGTACTACAGGGGCTATTTACTTTCACCACTTTGTTTTCCTGTTACACATAGCAACAGCTAACACACAGTAGGTAGTGAATAAATATTTGTTCAGATCAGCAACTCTGAATAGGGAAGTAAAGGAAAACATACACATTTATAAAATCCTCTACTTAACTTTAACAATTTAATTTGTTTAATTCCACTAATGAATGGCGGTTACCCTTTAAAATGGCCAGACAATTTAAAATGCTTCATAGGGACTGTTAGAGAATTTCCATCCCATATGCCAAGGAGCTAAGTAAACTAGTTTGTTCTGCATATGATTAGAAATATAAAAGTCTTGGGAATCACATTTCTTAAAGCCTATGCCAGCTTTTATTGTTGGTAGTTTCGTGAATGCATTACATATTCTATGATATTTGTAAAGTCTTCAAAGTACACGTAATATAAAAACCTTCTGCCAACTACAATAACAGTCAACATAAGAGAAAATATAAAGCCCTGGAAATGTTAAGTCAGTTCAGAGAAATTCAAGATGGTAGCCTGCTTAATCCATGAAACAAATAGCTGAGTTCTGAATTCTTACTGATGGTAAAATGTAGAACCCATTCACTTGTAGTCTTTCTCTTCCACCAAAATGAGATCTGGAGTATTAAACCTAGTTAGTTTTCCCACAGTTTCTGCATGGAAAATACTGGAAGCAATGGCTGACATACCCAATGTGCAATATTTTCAGTAATTGTAGGTATAGATTAATTAATTTTTGAACATTTTAACTGTATCCATCTAACAAAATAAATGGATAAAGATTATTATGCATGGGACCAAATTAAAAAATAATGCCTAGGTATCCATCATCCAGCTTCTAATAATTAGTCCTTTACTTTTGAGTTATATTTCCTTGCATACTAACATAAATTCTCCCTCCAAAGGGATAGAATGCAAAACAAAGAAAAAAGATGAACAAAGCAGAATGGGAAAGGATTCAGTTGAGAGTAGCGGCTTCCCATCTTCAGTTTTCCCTTCAACTTATATTTGCTTTTTTTCTGGAAAGTGTCACATTTTTTCCAACGCTTCAAGTCACAATGTTCTTGGGCATTCTGGAAAATGTACTTTATCAAGAAACACCACTGCAATATGGCTGAATAAACTATCTATCTATCTCTCTATCTATCTATACACACATATAGATGTAATGTTCTGTTCCATTGTTATATCCTTTCTTACAAAGGGCAGGAAATAACACAGTATGGGTAGTAGAAATATGTTTTGTGGTCGTGTTAAATAAACAAGAGTCATAGAATCCAAAAGTATGATCCTATCTTGCTCATTAAGGTCTTATTTTATGATAATTTATTGGGCAAAATCACATGCACAGTAAGTTTTCTGTATGTTGTCTCTAATTTTCCAGGCATAATTTTCTAAGGCTTTAATGTTATTGTTTTACTTTTGCTGAATATGGTGGCAGTCACCTACAATCCCAGCATTAAGGGGTCAAACACAAGAAAAATCACAATTTGAAACCATCCTGGATTACACAGCAAATTCCAAAGCAGTGAAACCCTTTCTCATTGCCTTTGCCTAGTGTCTCAACAAGTAAATACTTTTGTCTGAGTTACTATGTGGTTCCACACATATGAAACTGTAAGACATAGGAATACCCACCTAATATTACTGCATTATAACATCTTGTGCAAGTATTACAATAGTTAATATTGTTATGTGGGCCTGTCAATACTTTTCTATTTAAGAAGACAAAGCAACTTGTTCAGTCTTTTCATTAGCATTGCTTTTGCCCCTATCTTATGCGTACTCTTGAGCAATTTTCTGCTAATTGTGTAGAGTTTATTTAAAATGTCTATCTTGAAATGTCCCCCTTGAAAGAGTTTAATGCATACTTTTTTTGAAGTAATTGTAGAATTGAAGAATTGTAGCTCATGAAGAAGAGGGCAATGAAAACAGTGTAAATGGAGCAGGTAGATTTGGATATATTAGACACCCCGGGCCTCTTCAAGTTTCCTTATCTCCTGGATAGGATGGTTCTTGATTCATTCAGGATCCAAATGACACTCACTGTGCTACAGGGACAGACTGGTAAGGAGGAGAAGTTTTTATGGGTTGAGTATAGGGCACAGTAATTTATCAGGACAGGACTGAAAAAGAGATCAGAAGGGAACTTGTAGGCTTTCCCACATAACATTCTGAAGGTTTTAGGAAAAGGCTTGGAAATAGTATATACAATATAGAGGAAGATCAAAGAAGATAATGTTAAAAAGGGGAATTAGATCTATATATTTGGTAACTGAGATTATGAGAGATATAGAAAAAAGTGAATGTAGAAAAAAATTCTCTGAAAAAAAAAAGACTTTGCAATCATTTTATTCAGGGCAGAGAAAGAAATACTGAACATTTTCTCTCTTATGCATGGTATAATAAAGTTGATCTCATTAAAGTTCAAAGTAAGCTGGGTATTGGTAGCTAAAGCCTATAATAATCTATTATAAACTACTCAGAAGGCTAAGATCTGAAGATCATGATTTGTTTGTTTTTCATAAACATAAACATATAATCTTTTAAAACATCTATTTATTTATTTTTTGCCAGTAGGGGCTTGAACTCAGGGCCTGGGCACTGCCCCTGAGCTTCTTTTGCTCAAGGCTAGCACTCTACCATTTGAATCACAGCGCCACTTCCAGGTTTTTATGTCATACTGAGGAATAGAACATAGGTCTTCATGTGTTCTAGGCAAACACTCTACCACTAGGCCACATTCCCAGCCCTATAATGTTTATATTTTTTTAAGGCTAGGGTGATGTACAATGGGGTTTATAACTATATTAAGACAGGTATAGAATACATTTGATTTTGAACAGTGTTACCCCTCCCTCATTTTTCCCATTCCCTCCACCTCCAGATCATGGTTTAAAGCCACCTTGGCAGGAAAAGCTGTGAGAATCATCTGATTACCCATTAAAAAGCCAAAGGTGGAGCTGTGTCTCAAGCACTAGCCTTCAGTGAAAAATTGCAGGGCAGCACCCAAGCCCAAATTCAAGCCTTAGGACCTGTGTGCATATACATGAAATGTTTAAAACAGAATGTCATTAAAAAAAAATCAGTGACAAAAGGAAATAAGCCAAAAGTGGAGGGGGGGGGGAGAGAAGGAGGGAGAAACACAAACAATTCAATAAAAATCTTCTTGTTTCTTATTGGAAAAAAACCCACAGAATGGTAATTACTAAGGGTAATTACTAAGGTTGGGGACAGCAGTTGGAAGGAGAAGTGGGGACAGGCTGATGGATGGGTACACTGTTACCCTTAGAGACAAGTTCTGGTAGGGCTGCACAGAACGGTGACCAGAGATTGCTACAATGTGCTGCATATTTCCAAAATGAAGAGAAAGGATACTGAAGATGTTCACCAGAAACAATGACAGCTAATTGAGGAGATGTGATTAATGTGAATTAAACACTATACACAGTGTACATGTACTAGGAAGTCACATAGTATGCCATAAACATTTTTTTTTCTTTTGTCGGTCATGGGGCTTGAACTCTGGGCCTGGGCGCTGTCCCTTAGCTCTTCAGCTCAAGGCTAGTGCTCTATCATTTAAGCCACAGTGCCACTTCTGGTTTTCTGAGTGGTTTATTGAAGATAAGAGTCTCATAGACTTTCCTGCCCAGACTGGCTTTGAACCATGATCCTCAGATCTCAGTCTCCTGAGTAGCTAGGATTATGGGTATGAGCCACTGGTGCCTGGCTAACATGTACATTTTTTATGATTATATGTGTCTATCAAAATTAAATTAATACAAAATCCAAGATGAAACTAAGATTGTGTTATAGTTAACAAGGAATAGAAGTCAGATCAGGACATTGACCAGAGCAGAATCTAAGCGTTGGCTAAAAGCAATTCTGATGGTTAAGGGCTTGGGGACATAGCTCAGTAGGAGAGTACTTGACTATTATGCACAAAGTCCTGGGTTCAATCCCTAGCACCACTAACAAAAAAAAAAAAAGTGAGAACTTTTTATTTAAATACTAGGGAGCTAGAAGAACTAACAGAAACTAAACATTCTCTACAGACAGAGGTAAGGCAGAAAATGGGGGGAGAAAGATAAAGCACTTAAAAAAAATTACCAGGGAAGGTAGAAAAGTACACTGAATCTGAAGCTAAAAACAGAAAGAGAAAACAAAATTAAAATTAAGAACTTCTTGGTGGACTATCACTTTCAGTAGTGATCAGTTGCTTTTGATTAAGAGTTTTACTCTATTGATTCTACCCGTGGTGTGAGAGCAAACGCAAAGATCATTTCTAACTCCACTGTAGGTTTGGGGACTCATAAATCATATTTTATTTTCTCATATTACCTTCCTTCTTGAAATTAATTTTTGGATGGGGAGCAATAGGTTGAATTTGATGAAATAATGATATCTCCACTCATTAGAGACTATACTTTCTTGGTCCTTTCTTACATAGTGATTCACTTCTTATTTTAATATATCAATGTGCTCCAGTGAGGGTTCCCAATACAGTTCCCCAGTTATTGAAGGCCAGATTCCTGAGACACCTAGCATGGGAGAGTCCTCTGCAATATTTAGACATGAACACTCAGTGGGGCCTGGCAGGAGGTCTGTGGGAGTGTGTTATTTTTCTGGACCTGTTTCAGGATCTATGAAGCTGAGGTTCAGAAACAGTGTTAAACTAAGAAGGATAACAGCCTCAGATTTCAAACTCACCTTTAAGGAGCTCCTCAGTGACAATAAATCAGGCTATTTATAGATTATGCAAAATACATATTACTAAGTACAGACTGACCTTTTAGGCGACCACGATAAAAGGATATTATTGCTTTTATTGTTCACATTAGTCTTTAGGTTCTCTGTTTTGTGTTTTTTTCATGTAAAGAAACCTTCATTATGTCAGGAGCTGGTGGCTCCTGCCTGTAATCCTAGCTACTCAGGAGGTTGAGATCTGAGGATCAAGGTTCAAAGCCAGCCTGGGGCAGGAAAGTCCATGAGACTCTTATCTCCAATAAACCACTAGAAAACCAGAAGTGGTGCTGTGGCTCAAGAGCACTAGCCTTGAGCTAAAGAGCTAAGGGACAGTGCCCAGGCCCAAAGTTCAAGCCCCTGATCAACAAAAAAAAAAAAAAAAAAAAAAAAGAAAGAAAAGAAAAAAAAAAGAAAAGAAACCTTTATTAAAACAGATCCTAATAGGATGGTCTGATATATGGGATTGGTTTAGTACACCCTTTCCTAATCATTTCTCAAAAAAAAACCCACAAAAAACATGTTTTGAAGGAGATAGAAAAGTATGTAATAATGAACTTATACCTCACATCTGTAATCTTAGCTATTCAGGGGGCTGAGATGTAAATATCAAAGTTTGAAGCCAGCCTTGGCAGGAAAGTCTCTGAGATTCTTATTTCTATTTAGCTAGCAAAAGGATTGAAGTGGAGCTGTGGCACTGAATTCAAGTTCCAGGACTGGCACACACACACACACACACACACACACACACACACACACACACACACACACACACACACACACACACACACACACACACACACACTATAATATTATATGTCTTCTAGTCCCTAACTTTAAATATTAAAATGACAAAATGATTTCTCTTGATGTAAACTAATGAAAAAAATACATTTATGTATTGACATGTGTCATATGTCAATTTCTATGTAGTTAAATGTCAAATATGGACCTAACAATCATTACCTTTTGAAATGTTCATTTTAAATTAGCAAGTGATCTCTTCTAATTCTTGGAAATAATTCAAGCCATTTTTGTTGACTGTTCTTTGGGATGAGGATGCTGTGATGGACCTTTATCTCTTAAAATGACCTGCAAGTGTTTCCCTTCCATGGTTTGCATTTAAACTTAATTTAGCTTGCACTAATCACATTTCCTGATCATACTTGACCCAAATAGCCAATTCTGCTTGTCGCTACACCACCCCACATGGATTTGCCTCAAAAAGTTTCAGCCCACAACAAAAGAGTTGGAAAAAGCTAATGAAACAAGCATCCAGGTCAGACAAGAATCTGATCTCAGGAAGTTTCCATAGTGTTTCTGTGTGCAAGGCCTATTCTCCTTGGCTGGATGGAAACAATAACAACTTGGTCTCAGAAAACATGTTTTCATCTGGTCATGTTGGGTCATGTTCATGTTATATATATAAAAAAAGGGCTGATTTCTGTACACCAGCTTCTAGATTGTCTGGCTATACTGATTAGATATGAAAAACCAGGCTTAGGGGCTTCCCTAGTCCCCATATCTTTTTTCTCAGAACAGAGAAACCTACTTTGGAAGACATCCCCGAGGGAAATTCATGTAGCTTTTCATTCAGAGATGTTTAAGCTTCATACTAAAAATGCTACTTCCCACTAACTTCCTGGATTTTTAAAAATAACCCTCTCTTATGTGGTACTCATTTCTTAAAGAAAAACCCTAACCCAGATTCTATTGATTTGATTGGTGTATATATGGCACAGTGATTCCTGGATCCAACCTTCCTTCAAATCCTATGTAATTGTACAACTACCCTGAAGACACATTTCCATAAGAAATCCATGAGAAAGGGCAGTAACAGCAGGGAGAATGTAAGGAAACTGCAACACACTTTTGATTCCTTTATTTTCTTCTGTTCACACAGCAGCAAAGCAGACATTGGGATTGTACAGAGGAAAAAGAAACACAGAGCAAGTATCTTGCTTTTATACCTTGCTGTGAGAAGGCAGTCTGAGATAGACAGAGGAAGTCGTGAAAAACCAAAAAATAAAAAAAAAAAGGCAGGAAGACAGCAGGAGGATCAGCAAGTGGGTATGACCTGCAGACAGTGTTACTAATATTGGAGGGGCATAGATTAATAATAACTGATTTAAAGGTCTCTATCGTAACGGGCTAAAGCCCTTCCTCATGGATAAATGCCAGATTTCAGTAAATCCAGAGGCACACTCAGATCAAAAGCAGGTTGACATAGCTTCATGTAGTATCTAGGCAAAGGGTAACTAATGAATTAACTGACCTTCTAATATGTTAGAACTACCAGGTGATCTCAGATTTTTTTTTTTTTTTTGGTGCCAGTATAGGGGTTTGAACTCAGGATTCTGGTGCTGTCCCTGAGCTTTTTGATGAAGGCTAAAATTCTATTCCTTCAGCTCTATCACTTCTTGGTTTAGAGATGTAGAGATAAGAGTCTCATAGACTTGCTTGCTCAGGCTGGCTTTGAACCATGATCCTCAGATGTCAGCCTCCTTAGTGGCTAGGATTACAGGTGTGAGCCATCAACGCCTGGTGTATCTCCTGTATTTTTGTTCAGTTGGCTGGAATGCTATCAGGAAGCTCTAGGATTAAACACTGTGGAAAATACAAGTTTCCACTTGTATTATTTCCTCCTTTTTAATCCTCATTTTTTAATGGTTAGGGGTATTCTCAAGAGAATATTAGTGCACTAATAACTCTCAGTTTTAGATTTCTATTTTTCTTTCTGGGTACCCATTTAAAATAAAAAAAGGTGCCAACGATCTCTGAAGTCTGACTCCAGAAAGGAATTAAGCCTAGACTAGTCATTTTTTGCTACTATTTTTGAGATAGTTAAATTTTTAAGTAAGTTTGAGAGCCTTTCCTAGTGTATTAATGATATAGTTGTCTTTATTTTCCCTTAATTTTTCATAACTTCTTTTTTTCCATAAAATCTGTCTCCACCTATCCACACACCTATGTATAATATGAATATTTGCCTTAGTAAAACAACTTGGGAAACCAGTCATACCCACATTTTAAATGAGCACAGTAGCAACAAACATGGCATTTTTGCATAAATATGTTCCCGACTCTTGAACTTTACAAGACTGTAGGAATCTCCCTCTGAGGCTGGGTTCCTGTAGGTATCTATCTGATCATGTTCCCTCCAGCCTCTGTGAGTTCTCCAGTTGCAATATCACTAATCTGACTTCACAGCCTGATCCTCAAGTTGGGGAGCAACTTGATTTGAGACCTACAGATAGGGCATAGGAAAGAATCCTCACAGTCAACAAGCCTGTCCCTCCCCAGGGGTCATTAATGAATGGTACAACCTGTTCAATGGTTTCACACACCAACACCAGTGCTCACACACTTAGCAGGGCCTTTCTATGCTTGTGGAAAACATAAAAATAAAAATAAACATAAAAATAAAAATAAAACCTGCAGCTTCAATATGATGTGTTTTCCTAAGGTCCTTTGGAAGTGCTGGTTCTTCTTGGTACTTGGTAAAAAGCCTGAGCCAGTTGGGCCAGGCACAGGAACAAGTGTGCCGCCCTGCATCAACACAATGTAATTTGGAGCCATTACAATGTATTGTATGTAGGGCCCTACTGTGCTGCTCTTAATAGGCAGAATTTTGCATAGTATGAATGCTAATCATTTTTAGGATGATGCTATTCATATAATGTGTAATACTTGCTAAACAAAATTATGAAACATAATTACCGCTCAGACACAGTTGCTGCTTTCAGTCCTCCAGAACCCAGTCATTTAAAATTGTGTTTTCTTTAAATAAACGGCAACAATTCCCGCTAAAGACTATGTGCCTAGATAATTTCCTTTTCAGAAAAGGAGCCTTTTTATCTTTAGTGAGTGACAAAACATCCTTTATGAAAGGTTTATAACTCAGCCATTTAAATTTGCTTCAGGCTGAAATTTGGCATGCAACTTCTTATCCTGGGAGCACAGTTTTTATTTTACTAAATTTTAGGGAAATTGGTTTGGCTGGTTTTTATTCACAGGGAAGCAAAGGGGCTAGCCCCTCCCTCTATTTTCAGCTAGATTGAGACACAGCTTTAATTATGTATCATCTCCCTGCTTACCATTCACACCAGGCTGAGGTGATACGAAGCACCTGGATACACATACAAACATGTGTACTCACGTACACATGTGTGTGTACAAACACACGTAGAAAGATCCAGGAGGAAGGAAGTTCCTTTTCATTCTGCCTCTAGTTGAGCTGAAGAGCAAATCTCCAGTTTCAGAGTAACAAAGCGATGCCCTTGTACTGTTCCTTGGGGAGCAGTACACAGACAAGACAATTTCTTCCCTCTGGCAAGAGTATAAATTAGGGGAAAAAAAGAATAAAAAAAACTATGGGAGCAAACTGCATTTAACCATCATACATTTTCCTCCTGGTTTTCAGGAGATATTTAAGAGGTCTCACCAGTTTTATCCATTTGAAGAGGGTAGAGGTGGTGAGGAGAAAGCAAATTCACACACAATAAAATGGCTTTGCATCCTTTTCATTTTACCACCAAATGATTTTGAGAAGTTGCCTGAGAAGTATAAACCAATTTGTCAAATGAAAGAAAAACAGAGCAGCTGGTGATGTTTGAGCACAGAGCTCAGGCCCAGAGAATGTACAATTGTAAAGCTTCCCGGCTCAGATCAACTCAATGCATTATTATTATTTTTTAACAAAGTACCATATTGATTTGCATTCCCTTTATACAACTAATTCTAATAAAGATATGTGTGTATGTGTGTGTACGTGTGTGTAAATATAACAAACCAATACAAACCAAAAGAAATGCATATCTTGAGTACTTAAATACCATAAATCAAGGTTAAGGGACAGTGTAGTTCTAACAAATACGGTGACAGGTTAAGATCAAGGGATGCCTTGACATTCTCCTGAAAAAGGTCAATCTAACTGGCCTGCAATGTAAAAATGAAGAGCCTGCCATCATTGCCATGGTGAAAGGTCAGACACCAGCCGATTGGTGATAGAATTATCAAATTAACCAATCGATGTGTGTGAGTAATAGATGTAAGCAGTCCTCTGGGAGGACCACAGGGCAAATGCCAGCTCATCAATAACGTATTGCCGTGGACAGGAAACTCCTTGCTTCAATCCACGTCTTTTCCCTTACCAAGAGGAGCCCAGCCATGTCCAATGAACATCCTATTTACATATTATATTCTAAAAGGGATGAAAGGCCACTGCTTTAAATAGGAGGCTCCCACTGAAATCTACAAATGTGTGCAGAATAATTACCATCCTCAGTAGAAAGGGGAACAAGTGGCTTTTCTCTTTGCATAGAGAAACATTTCCACTTTTCAAGCATATGAAAAGAAAGATCTCTTCTATCTCCTCTGAGCTCTTAGATTCTAGCCTGCATTGTGAGCAAAAGCATATTGCCTGTGAGGGTTACAGGTATATAAATCCATGCTCACATGCCAACTTCCACATTTTTTCTTAAAAAAAATAAAGATGCACCTATTATCACAGCAACATTAAAATCTTTCAGAGGTATTATCACAGTGGGGGTGTTAACAGTTCTCACTGCTAATTAGGGATTTACTCTCCATCGACTTACGTGAGCCTAAGTCCTATTAATGTTAATGGGGTTACACGGCTGTATTGAAGGCAGCATAGATCCCTAAGTGGGCGCGATTATCACCCTGCTCATGAACATCTTTGAGTGTTTGCCTAGCACTTTGATTATAGGACTTTCTTGACATAAACCCACGGAACTCAAATTTTGGTTTTCTTGATGTAGATTTGATAGTTTGGACAAAAATAAGCAAATGCTCTCCTGTATATATTTCAATAAGTATGAAAGGTTGGCAACTTGGATGTTTGATCTCTAGCCATACATTTGGATTATGTGTACGCATCTCAGTGGAAATAACATACATCCACACACAGATACATGCACACTTGCACACACATAGCCAGAAGCTATAATATGCACCACTGCCAATGCTTTTGTTTTACAAATTAATATGCTTAGCCGTTTACTCCCACAAGCAATGCTTAAGGGCTTAAGAATAAAGTAGTATAAGGAAGAATAACATATTACTGCTTTTCCTATTAAAAATATTTTTATTATGCTTCCCCCCTGAAGGTGAATCACAAATCACTCAGAATACTTACTTGAAGGTGAAAAAGTTTGCCTCTGTGATGCTAAAGCTGTGCTAACAGGGAGACCACTGGCTTTATTTGGCTATTGCTATTTAACATTAAGGAGAGTTCAGGTCTTCAGTTGGACTAGACACCATGCTGGTGTTCAACAGTACACAGGGAGTGAATATCTTCCTTAGGCAACACAAAATTTCACTCAATGTTTGGGATTTTTGTATTGTCTTGACTCATGAAGAACTAAAATAGCTTCTTGTGAAGTCTGTATTCATATATTGGAAAATGGACGATTTTGTTATTATTGTTGTTATTGTTTTGTCAGTAATAGGGTTTGAATTCAGAACCTGGACACTGACCCTTATGTTGCTCAAGACTGGTACTCTACTATTTGAGCTATACCTCCACTTCTAGCTTTTTGCTGGTTAATTGGAGATAAGAATCTCATGGACTTTTCTCCTGGGCTGTCTTCAAACTGCAATCCTCAGATCTCAGTCTCCTGAGTAGCTAAGAGTACAGATGAGAGCCACCAGCACCTGGTATTTTAACCCCTAGTTGCCACACCACAAGAAACACAGTTATTTCTATTCTCTGTATTTCTTACTCATCACTCAGAAATAAATAAAAGCAACAACAACAAAAGCTTTAACTGCAACAAAAAGACTGGCTTTGAAAACATCAGAGACATGACTTCTCTATTTGTAGCATTTTTCTTATTAATTTTGGAGGATTTATTTGCATAAACTTTTTTTTCTAAATATTTTGTTACTAAACTAGATCTGATGCTTAAAATTATGATAGGCTTGAGGAATCTGCATTGAAGTTGGGACAAAGAAAAGCCCATGAGACAGGGAGGTGCTACTATACTGCTGCAGTAGAAAACTGTATTAACATGCCTGATGGGCAAAGGGCTTAACTCTGTAGGTCAGCTCTAACTGATTGCCTAGTATCAGTGTGCTCTAGGGTTTCCAGGCCTTGCAGTGCTACTGACAGCTACATCTGAGGCTTTGGGAAGAGGATCTCCCTCCAGATACAACAAGCAAACAGGGATGAAAAGAAACACCACACACACACACACACACACACACACACACACACACACACACACACACACACACACACACACACACACACACACCATACAACCTGATTTATTCCAGCACAATGCAAGGTGATGGAATAACTGTGAGCAGTGTGTGTGTGTGTGTGTGTGTGTGTGTGTGTGTGTGTGTGTTACTGGACCTCCTTTCCCATTTTCAAACACTCCAAGTTCACGTGCATGCCCTTTCATTTATCACTAATAAAAATGACATGACAACCAATGAGGTTTGGTTGCAGAAGCTGTAAAGTAAGCTGTCACCCTTCTCCAAAAACTCCATGGAAATATGGAATATCTAACCATCTCTGAACAAGCTCGAGGTTCTAGATTAATGAACAGCATTAACAAGGCACCGATGTGAGGAAGTACAACCCACTTACAATGTCACTGTCTACTGTTCAATGGATCCTGAAGAAAAATTAACAGACGCAATGGTAAGATGGGGGAGGGGAATAGGGAATATAACTGGGTTTCAGATGGTAATTTCAAACAGCATAAAAATAGTCAGCAATTTTGTCTGTAAGTGTCACAAGGTAATTATTTAGTACTAGGCAACAGAGGAGTGGTGAAAAATTGATCGGACAAATAATGGGTTCAAAATTTATAGGTACCATGTCTCCTTGTTTAAGAAGAGATTGTTTACCTGTCCATGGAACAAATGTATACAGGGTAAGTCACTGTCTTCAATGATGCCCAGACACAAAATCTATAACCTCTTATTACTCTGACTTTGCCCTACACAAAAAGAACTTTTCTCCTGGATGAAAAATATCCTATTCCATGTATCCAATAGTAAAGCTAAGTCCAGTGGTTCACAATATTTCAGTGCAAACAATGCATTTCTAATTAAAACTCTTCCACTGAAACCTTTGGCCACAACACTCCTGGAAAACGTACCAAGAATTCTAGATTTGAGTAGATGAAAAATCAATAAAAAGCAGCTCAACAATGCTGAGGTATTGAATTGGACCTGCATGTTCTGTTTGAATCTCTGGCTCATAAAACAGTATTACAAAACAAGCATGTACTACTCAGCGGGAAACCCAACAATCTAATCATCTTCCCCCTATTCTGAGGCCAGCCAATTTATAATATGTTCTGGGGGGTTACTCTTACTGCACTTGAAACTGCAGCATTCATATTTGACAAAGTCTAGAGCAAGATACTGTGTTTCTGCTCAAAGAAAAAGCTAATAAGGAGTAATAAAAAGTTTCATTAAGGTATAACCCATTTAAGGAATCAAAATCATATTTTTAAGTATTAAAATATAACTTAACATGCCTCAAAGTAGTCAAGTAGATGCTACATTTTATTAGCCTGGCTTTTTTGCTGTTCTATTTCCTTTCTCCATTATTGGAATGGGTGGTTTTATTGAATAATTTTTACAGTTTTTTAAATATATATCACATTTTCTATACCTACAGACTTTCTGTTTTCAATGAAACCAATCTCAGCCATGGGATTGTGTCAAAATCCCATCGGATACAGGCAGATTCTTGTATTTAGTAAGGTAGTTATTATTTGTCATGTGCTGATAGGAAGTTTGATGTCATGGAAACAAAAGATGTAAAAGAGTAGAAATTACATGTAGGTTATTCATGTTCAGTCTGTCAACTTAAATGCAAGTTCCCTAAAAATGGAATAAATTTAGTTCTTGTCCACGTCTTTAATGCCCATTCGATACCCAGGACTGAGAAACAAACACAAATGATTTTTGGCACTAAATATTATAGGAATGTCCAAAGTTAGATTTAGCAGTTGAAGTATCACCTTCCAAGCAGGTTTCTTGTTATAACAATTGGACAGGGTGGGTGCCATTTTTAGCTTGTGCGTTTGTAATGTGAGCATCTTTTAAAAAGCACAGCAGAAAAATCCCTGCCCATGTTCACACTTCCTGCACATGCTGGTGTTTTACACTTTCATACGGTGCCTCAATATGGAACTGTACTTCCACATACACAGTAACACTGGGTGCGAAGGTAAACTCAAATGAAATCACATTTCTCCAGGATTTACCCGCTCTGTGCACTCCTTCACTGTGCCAGAGAGACAGCAGGGAAGCTCTCCATTTGGCTTTCCAGCCCAGGATGAGTCCAACTTGAAAACAGGAAAGAGAACAAATATTTCCATTTGTAGGACAAACATTTCTGTTCAGTAAGACTCCAGCGTGCCTGTAGCCAGTTCTAGGAATCAATTAATCCATTTGGAGAATGTAGTTTTTTTATTTCAGAATTTCTTCATTATTTTTTTATGTTGCTCTTTATTTTATTTATTATATTGCTTTTCAAGTGTTGCAGTAATAATTATTCATATTTATGGGGTACACGATGATATATGAATAGACACATCCACTGTTATGATCAAATTAGAATATTTAACATACCCATCTTCTCAAGCATTTATCCTTTGTGGGTGATAAGAACATTTAAAATCCTCCAGTTATTTTTAAATATATAAACGGGTAATGTTTTAAGGTATTCTTATAGAAGAAATAACCCTCATTCTGGGTTGCCTAAGTTCACAAAGCCAGATTTGGGAAGAATTCTCTAGGAATCATATAGCCTTCTTCTCAGTCTGAGAACATTTGTTTCTTCATGTCATGTGATAGAATGGTAACCTTGAATCTGTGCATGGGATTGGAGTTAGGGAGGACAGGGTGTGAAAGAAGAGAGGTAGGAAGAAAAGGACAATCAGTGCATTGCTCACTTGCTTGGTCATCATCTGGCCATATTCTACATTACCAACGCCTTTCTCAGAGAGTAGGAAGAATGTCAAATGCAGATGAGTCAATCATACAGGCATATAATCTGGTTCACAACTACATTTGTATAATGAAGCAATCCATGGGTAAGATTCAGAGTGAGAGACTTCACCAGGGGACAAGACACTTCCATCTTTTTCATGATCTTGGCTGTTGAGTTCCTTAACCCTCAACATCTGTGCCTTTTAGAAATCTTTACCAGAGCCCTTCTTCCCCTTTTCCCCCTCTTATCATCTATCTGTTGTCTGTTTGGATCCTCTACAACTGCATTACCTCACCAGCTACCTCCCTACCATCCTCCACGTACTTAATGTCTGGGTCCTTTATCTCTAGCCCCACATCTTTCATTCTGTATTGGTCACAAATTTCATAATATTTTGTGAACCCATCTACCAACATAACCTATTGATCCCTTACTGTCAATGTTTCTACACATTTCACCCTTCCAAGCAGGTATTACTTCTTATTTTCCTGTTTGGATAATGGAAACACAATTCCTCCCAATAGTGCTCACTTGAAGCCATCAATTTCATAGTTAACTCTTGGTCTTTTTAGGACAGTGACCAAGATCATTTCTGCCTCCATTTTACCAGCGCACAGCTTCTTGTTGTAGAAAAGCAACAAATTCCTTTCAAAGCTGCCAAGTTTTACCTTGGATCCATTACTTATACCATGGCCAGATTAAAGCAGTGGAAAAGAAAAAAAAAAAAGGCAAAGCAATTGTTCCTATGACAGTGATTTTATTGGCCACTGATTTCAGAATGCTGGTGATCTACAATAATGGGGAAGGGGTATAGACTCCAACTATACCAACTAAAAAGAAAATAAACATAATCAGGGAGGAGTGGCAAGAGTAGGCAGGAAGCCTCACCTTTATCTTATCACTCCTTAGAAGTCTTTGTTGCCTCTTTCTTGTTTCATCTTTCCCAGTGGGGTGTTCAAAGAAGTATACCCAATCCTCATGACCCTCTAGTCTATTTCTCCATAAGAAGCCCAGCTCTCAGTCAAAATCCACTTTCCAAACATTGCATACCCAAGTCTGTGCCAAAAGCTTCCATCCCTCAGATATCCATTTAATGGACAGATAAGCAAGAAACAGTTTCAAAAATTATCTAATTATGTAATACACATATAGAAAACAAACTAGAAAAAGGTGCTGGAGAAATGTTGAGCCTACAGGGTGTGCTTTTGATTTGTAGTAGATAAGAAAGGTCTTTGATTTGGATGCTGGTGGTTCACACCTGTAATCCTAGCTATCCAGGAGGTAGAGATCTGAGGAACAAGGTTTGAAGCCATCTTAGGCAGAAAAGCTCATGAGATTCTTATCTCCAATTAGCCACAAAACATAGTGGGGAAGTGGTGCTGTGGCTCAAGTGGTACAGTGCTAGCCTTGAGCTGAAGAGTTGAGGGATAGCACCCAGGCCCAGAGTTCAAGCCCCACAAGTCGTTATGTCGAAAAATGAACTTTACAACTTTGGTGCAGGGGGAGGGGGAGATGAGGAGGGGTAGCAGGGAGGATGGGAAGGGATGGGAAGGGGAAACAAAGGAGGAGGCTACAATGCTTGATAAGAAATGTACTCATTACCTTGCCAATGTAATTGTAACCCCTCTGTACAGTATTTTCACAATGAAAAAAATAAAAAAAGAGGTAGAGCACCAGCCTTGAGCAAAAAAAAAAAACAAAAAACAAGCAAAAGAAAAAAGGAAAAGGCCTTTAATCACGACATTAGGACAGAAATCATGAATAAAATGAGCAGCCAGATACACTGCTTTCCTGAAGACAGAAGTGTTCAAAAAAGCACGTATGAAGACCCCAGGGCCTGGGACATGCTCAGCAGGTTGAGGACACATTGAGTGTGTGTAAGAAATATCATCAGAGTGGTAATAGGATAATGTAATTCTCCAACTTGGAAGACCAATATAACTCCGTCAAAGATTGTTACTAAACAACTGCATGGGTAACTCATGAGCTGTTTCAGAGCCAAAGTTAGTTAAAACTAAGACTCAGAATTAATGGCATAGCATGAAAAGCATGAGTTCCTACCTTCAGTTTTAAATGAAATTTCAAACAGAAAATTATTTAATATTCAAATTTTTCACAAAAAGCTTACTTTGTCCACTGTAAGATAGAAAATGGATGTCTCTTTCTTGTGGGCAAGCTGTTTTCTAACCAGTTGAAGAGGTGACTATAAAAAAAGCCCAATTCAATAATAGGATATTTCAGAGGAAATTCTCAGTATACTCATATTTTAAACATCTTAAAATATGAGTATAATTTGCTTTAGCAAAGGTATTTAAAAATTTCCCTCTAGCCATTGTAAATCTCATTTTGAATCTCAAAGCTCATGTAATCAAGTTCTCAGGAGTTTAAATAAAGCCTTCATTTGGGATTAAACTGCTGTTGACATACACACTTGTTTCTGATTTTATGTGATATTGGGGTGAATATATCTGAAACATTTATCAAATAATCATAGTTAAGATGTATAATTTCAGAGAGATAATCCACTAATTTTAACTGTTAGGTCTAGGACTTGGTAAGAGAAAAGAAGATGTATGAAACAAAAATTTAAGTGGGCAATTACTTTATAAAATGGTATTTACTAAGGCAAAAAATAATGATTATCTTGATTTGGGGAAAAAGAAAATATTCTTAGTTTTCCTGGCTTTTAGTTCTGGCCAACTCTGGTGTTAAGGAGAAATGAAACTTCCTCTTCCTTTCTCAGATATAAGACATTTTTCAACATGTACCAATTATTTCAGACTCCTCCTAAGCAATGTTGGAGAGAGTTTGACTTTTCTTCACCTCTTCAAATTTAACCACTGGAATAAACACCTCAAAACAGATTCATCTGAGAGTATAAACAAACCAAGCATGAAAGCTCCCACTAGGAGGCCAAAGCAGCTTGAAAATTGCTGAGCAGTATCAGGAAAGTGATATTCTTTGTCTCAATTCTTTTTAGTGAAATGTCTGCTGAGTTTGGTATGGATTGATGAGGTAACTAATACTTTGAAAGGTTAAAGGTCATGTGAGGAAGAAAGATACTGGGAGAGTGGTCTACCTGAGGAGGGGCCAAGACGGCCAGATTCAGCTGGAGCCTTTGGCACCTCTGGGACTCAGTAACTCAGTAACCAGGTGCTCGAGCTCACTGACTGAGCTGACTAGTCAGCTTAAATATCTAGTCAAGCAAGAACACTTGAGGGTTTTCAGAACTGGAAACTTGGGAGACAATTATTTTCCCTTCACATTATACAACAGGAATTACAGCCCTGGAAAGTTTGGTGTATCTACAACCTAGTGGTGTAAATTCAAAGCACAGTCTCTATCTTATTAATTCAGAGCTGCTTCTTGCTAAGTAAGTGATTGGACAATTCAGTTAACCCTGATAGCTTTTATGGTAGTTTAGTAGCAAAGTCTGTTCTGTAAGTCTTAGGGATAAGCTGGAAAAGGGGAAGGCATGCTCTGGGCTGAGATCAGACCAAAGAGAATCGAGACAACCCAGGGTGTTGGGAACCAGGGGTAATTTTTAAAGTAGGGATTTGGGAACAGTTAGAAAGTGTTATAGTGAGAAGATACTTGCTGATTTCTACTTTGTGTGCTGTAGCCATTCCATATGTGCCTGAGAAGTACATTCCTTCCTCAAGTCAAAGGTACTTTCATTAGCAAAATATTGTACAGCTTGAACAACTGTAGAGTGAGACCTGATCGCCCTGTCTGGGGTTGACTTTTAGACATTACTGAGGCTTCTCATGTCATCATACCTGGGTTATATAATTTCTAACTCATATATATATAGTCATAACATGTTGTTCTAGAGAGACACACATAATCCTGTACTATCACCACTCAGATGTGCTATCTTACTCACTATACAACACCCATATGTAGTAACCCTCCAAAAAACAGGATTGGACATATCTAAGTGTGCTTTATGGAGCTGGTTAAATTCTAACCTGAGGAGAGAAAGACCACAGGGATCTTATGAAAAATTCAAATTTAAAAGTAAGTGGCCTTTGTTGACATTTTGTAGGCTTCTATTTTTTTTGGGGGGGGGGGAGGTCTGGTGGTGGAGCCTAAACTCTGGGCCTGGGTGCTGTCCCTGAGCTCTTCAGCTCAAGGCTAGTGCTCTACCACTTAAACCACAGGGCCACTTCTGGCTTTTTTCTTTTTGCTTATGTGGTGCTGAGGAATCGAACCCAGGGCCTCATGCATGCAAAGCAAGCACTCTACCACTGAGCCACCTTCCCAGCCCTATAGGCTTCTATTTTTATGAGATGAAAGGTACTTAAAAATTTAACTTTTTTTTTCTGCTGGTCCTAGGGCTCTCAGACTCAAGGTCTGGGCACTGTCCCTGAGTTTCTTTTGCTCAAGGATAGTAGTGCTCTACCACTTGAGCCACAGACCACGTCTGGCTTTTTGTGTAGTTTTTATTGGAGATAGGAAGCTCATAAACTTTCCTGCCTGGGTTGGCTTTGAACTGCAATCCTCAGATCTCAGCCTCCTACCAATTAGGGTTATAGCCGTGAGCCACTAGTGCCTGGCAAACTGAACGATTTTAATGTTCATCCAGTATTATTTTTTAAATAGTAAGATAAAAGCTAAATGTTAATATAAATTATGAGAAATTGTTCTGAGTAAAGATGGGGGAAAAGGTAGGGAGAAAAGACCATCAATCCCAGAGCTCTGGATTTTATTGAGAGTATGGAGATCCAAACTTTTCAGAAATTTACTTTGGGTTGTGAATACTGGTGGCTATGTTTGTGATGGGATGGGTTCTGAGCAATCTTCCTGGTGATTACTCAAGTGCAGAGCATAAATTATTGCCCCAGGCAAGCACCGACTTAAATGAAGTAGTTTTCTGAAAGTAGAATGTGATTAAACTATGCATTTCATTCAAAACACCTCCTGTTTAGCCAATCTCTGTGGCTCCTGGTGTCTCATCTTCAGGAAGATAGATTCTTGGTGATAATTTGGAATGCTGCACAATTTTACACAAAGATGAAGATGAGCATATGAGGAATCTATCAGAGATTCTTATCACAGACCCAGGAGGAGAACTGTCTTTACATGTGAGAGCTGGGATAAGACTGGATTTTATTTTCTAGCTTTGCATTTATGCCTATCTACCTTGTCAATGATATCATTTACTAATGAGGCAAATGAATTTCTCTTTACCAAAAAGAAGACAGTCTCATTCTCCCTGAAAGCTTGTTCCCCTTCGGTAAAGAACACTAAAGTTGAATTTTCTCCCTCTGTGACATATCAGAACTATAAAGAATAAAGTCATGGAGGGGTCCTGATATTAGGTACAACTATAGTGACAATCCCTCTCACCCAGATTTCTCTCCTGTACTAAAGTTTAAAAGTCCCTGGGCTACCTTTATTTTCTCAGTTACACACATACACCAGGCTGACTGTTCAAGAGGGACCTCTTCATTAGGTTCAACTGTTTTATGAGCAATGTACCCCTCTGTTATGATAGCTTATTGACCAGGTATTTTAACCCAGGAAAAAAACTTGAATGGGATTTGAGTGATTACTTTGAAATCTAGATTGCTATAAACAATATCTATCTCCCTCCACACACATTCATCCACTGAGGTACAGAATTATTATAAATGCATTTGTGTGAGGAGCCATGCCTCATGCCTAATTATCCTTCTGATCCTTCTAGTTATTTTTATCTACAGGTCAGGCACTGGCCAATACTGGTTTATGTGGCTCAAGCTCTACAAAAAGTGGTTGGGAAAGGAGAATGGTATCAGGCCAGGCTGTTCTCCATATGGATCTGCTCCAGAGACACAGAGGGCCAGATGAATACCGATTGCCACTGATTTGCCAGATATGAGCAATTACCCATTTTGGGCCCAGTACTAATCCAGTCTCTGAGAAAGATGGATAAGGCCCCCATCTCATAGTGATCACTGAAAGTAACTATGGAATAACTCAGTTCTCCCTCCCTCCCCACCCCACCCACTCAACCTTTGACCCCTTCCTGACCATCCTGTTGACAACTATAACCCTGCCATCTAGGGATGATTGCCATATCCCTTTCTGACGTTAACTTCTTCTGTAGAATTATAGCCATTAAACATGCTATAGGATTCTTCCTTCCTTGCTTCCTTCCATTCATTCTTCCTTCCTGCCTTCCTGCCTGCCTGCCTGCCTTCCTGCTGGCCTGCCTTCCTGTTTTCCTACCTTCCTTCCTTCCTTCCTTTATTTCTTATCTAATTATCTCCTATCAAACTGTAAATCCCAGGAAGACAGAGTTCCTTATCTGCTAGGTTCACCTGCTATACTTCCAATGCTATTACCTGGTATATGGTAGGCACTTAATATTTATTGATTGAGCATGTCTCATGGAATTACCTAGTGGAACTAAGAAATGCAGAACTTGGAACTGGAGGTATGGCTCAAGTGGTACAGTGCCAGCAGTGAATGAAAAGCTGAGCTAGAGCTCACAACCCTGCTGAGTTCAAGCCCTAGTACTGGCACATGAAAGAAAAGAGAAAGAAAAAAAAAAGAGAGAGAAAATGTAGGACTTTACAGAAACATGAAACCCTCCTAAATGGCCATTAAAGGGATGGAAAATGGGGTGTTACTGCTGTGATAGTTTTGTCATTGTCCAGCAGGACATAGGCTCAACTAACTTGATGGAGAAAAGGCACCTATCTCAACTAAGGGGGAAAGCTGTTGATGGGACAGCTTGGTTCACATAGTAATCTGGTGACAAGGACATGTGAGGTGACAGCCAGCTCCCATTAGAAGTCTTAATCCTGTAGTCACTTTCCTAATGGAGAAATGACTTAAGCCTGAAAGATAAAACTGTTCACCTGGTATCATGACCCGTTAGCACTTACTATCATCAGTCTGGTAGATGGAAATCCCAGTCTACGTTTATTCACTAGTTTCTCAATGGATGGGGCACAAGACAGCTGTAATTCATGTTTCTGTTACACAAGATAGCTCTTAATGTAAATAAAGGTACTGTCCTAGAAAAATGTACTGTCCTGGTTTTTTTTCTTCAGACAGAACAAAACAAAATGCACAGATAGGCAGAGAGACCATTACTGACTCTGTACAACTTGTTCCAAGCCATCCTGCAGAATTACCAACCAGAAAACTGAGTTGAGTCACCCCAAGATGTAACCATTTTCCTGTTTCCTTGTTTCTAAATTATACCAAAGTCTCCTTCCTACTCTGCATAGCTGAGGGTGTATGCTATTCTAAACCAATCATTTATCTAGAAATCTATTGGTGTTAGGACATAAAAAGAGACTAGAGAGCCAACAAACATAGTTGAAACAATTTCTTCTGTCTTGGGTCTTTCTTCTCCTTCTACAACTGGATCTCCAGACAGTTTCATTCAGCACTGTGTTTTTTCTTAAATAGTGTCTGATTGCCTTCTTTTAAAATTAGGTGTAGATCCATAAATTTGTTTGTGTCTAGTTACCTAATGTAACTTTTAACTATCTTAAAAATTCTTACCAGAATACGTCTCGGGTTCCAACTTAGTGAAAGAGACACAGAAAGAGAAGAGAGGAATGCATGAGGGAAAGTGGACTAGGAGGGCCCAGTGCTTCTGCATTCTAACCTGGTAGAGGAAGACTGTGAGTGACAAGCAGTGGGAAGGGTGATGAGGGAGAGATGCACAAAGGAAGAACAATTGGGCAAAAAACATAGAAGAAAGGGAAAGATTTTAGGTAAACTTTGGATGATCTGTACTGGTTTCCTCGGGTCGGTTGAAATTAGGTATCTATTTTCTGTTCCCCTTTTGAAAATCATTCAGTATTTTCCCAGCCTTTCAAATGCTCTCAAGCAGTCTATGGGACAAACGTATTAGAGAGAAATGTTTCTGTGTTTTATAGTTATAGTGACTAGAGTATTATGACCCCACAGGCTAGAGGAATCACACCGACATATATATTATATCCATAATATATATATTTTATATTATGCACACATATGATTATTTATTCAAGGATTTTCTAAAAGCTCATGAAATGAAAATATTTATATGATACACACAAGCATTTAGAAAGCCATTCAGCATGTATCGTAGGGTACAGAATATGAACAACTATCTTAATATCACATCATTTGTTTTTCAAAAAATGAAAAGGATCTACTTAATTCTAGAGGGGACTCAAGAGTCACCCTTTGTGAACTAATCTCCTACTTGTATTTCCAGACTTTGAAAATCCACTTAAAGAATCTTTTGTGTTCCAGAAATATTCTGCAACTTTTATCCTTTCGGAGGCTTCAGTTATCTTTCCTTTTTTTGACTTGCTTCTGAGTCCATGAATTTGCTATTGCCTGTTTTTCAAAGGCAGCCTTCATTTGTTGTGCTAATCTGCATATTCATTACACCTTTCTTCCCTACATTGGCATATTTTATTTTTAAAATTTCCTTTACCATCTTTTTTATTTAGAATGTCATCTATGAACTCATTACGTTTGTTCAGATATGCCCACGGGAATACAAAATAGACATTGCTCCTTGCCCTTCTTACTTCCAATTCAACCCAATCCTTGTCTTTTTTTTTCTGTTATTGTTTTTAAATCACTTACAGTAGTTATTCTGGTAAAATTCTTTCATGCATTTCTCAATGTGGCCCTTTGATCATTGGGTCTTTATTTATTTCCTTCACTGTGATATTTTTTTCAGAGATTCTTGCTAAGTGCAAATTAGAACAAGAATTTCAACCTCTTGCATAATGTTGTAAAATAAATAAATAACAGAATTGTATTTAAATAAACTATTCAAATCCATGTCAGTAAATGATCTAATTAATTACTCCTCTGGGGCTATGTTATATGTTTGCTTTCTTCTTAGAGAGGTGAAGAAAGTGAAAATAAATTTCCAGCTGTTAATGGGGGTAAATTCTGTAAATGGATAAGGGTCAAAGAAACCAACTCTAATTTGTATCACATTTGTTTTTAGGCACTTAATTTACTATGTTTCTTTAACCCTGTTTAGGTATTCCTGAACAGTTGGTTTCAGATGAGCAGTACTGACAGACTCCAGTTAACTGGAGAGAATACTTTCTGATATATACAATGAATAAAGACAAGTTAAGCAAGAAGCAAGATAGATGTTTGTTACCCTTATAATTCAGTGCAGGATGCCTGATTTTAACCAAGTCTGCAGAGATGGGACAAAATCCAATTTGCCATTATTTATTCCTAAGCATTGTGCTTATACTCTGTACTTTTTATTTCTTATTCACCATTTACCCAATTATATCTTTCCTTATTAGACCCCTGCTGAAGGCAGCATTAGCCAGAAAAGTCCCATAGCTTAGCTTAATCCTATTATCTCTTGATAAACGGGGACACATGAGGCTCTAGATGGCCAAATTCAGCATCACTCCCCCTTTCCTCCTCTCACCCCCCTATCCTCTCCCCTCAAGAAAAATGCTGTTGCTCATCCCTATGCCTGATGTAATTAAGATCTGGAAATGTGCCCATTCTAATCCTTACTCAGTCTAAGCATCACTGTCAGTGCTGAGAAATGAACTGCAGTTATGATGTAAAGGGCTGACACCTTGGTGACATGTACTGATGTGTTGGGCCTCACTGTCATGGTGACAAAGTGAGGTTTATGTCTTCTGGATTTTAAATGCTTGCCAAAAACAGAGATTGATCCTGGAGGGGAGCGGGGAGTTCACAGTGGAGAAGACAACTGGCCATTCTGTAGAATACATTTTTTAAGCTGTGAATTTGGATGTACATAGAGGAAGCTGAGGGGAAGGAAAAGAGGAAAGGGTAAAGAGGGAGAGAAAGATGGAGGGAGGGAAAGAAAAGGAAGAGGGAATAGAGAAAGAAATGGGGGTATATAATTGAATGGGTGAGGGAAAGGGAGAGAACTCACTTGTAAGTTCTTAGAGAACTCCATAACACACAAACTCGTTCGCTTTTTCAGAACTGATCTCAGACTGTAATTTGCCTTCTAGTAGATTGTCTTAGAGGTCCATGATAAGAATACATGACTGAATCTTCACTGAATTTCTTTGAGCTACAGTTGATATATATATATATATATATATATATATATATATATATACACACATATATGTATATATACATGTATATATACCTATACATATATACATATATATATATATATATATATATATATATATATACACACACACATATACACACACATCTGCAAATCAGTGAATCAGGCTGTATTATGGCAATAGGTAGAAAAACTGTCAGTGCTTATTTAAATGCTTATAAAAATACATCTCCTAAGTTATGAAATGTTGAGTGAAAAATAAGACTGCTTTATCCCACAGACATCGCCCAGGCTTTGTGGTACAATTACATGATCCTTTCCCTTCTACTACCTATACTATTTATAACATCAAAAGAACTTTGTGCTTCTTTTCAAAAGGAATTTATTATCCAAAAGGTTGTGTTTGGGAAGCCAGCCAACTCAAGCCTCTTGAGAAAAGCAGGGGGGAAGCAATTCCATTTATTTAGAAACAAATATAATTTTGATAATATTAGAATCTTTCTCATATTTTTTATTCACTAAGTCACGTGAGGTGTTATGGAAATTCTCCCACCCTAACCAATATTTCAAGAGTTAAAGGAAATAAATTTGCCCAGAAGTTCCATCCTGTACAAAGAAAGAACATATTCTTTTTGTACCAGAAAGAGGGAGCTGGCAAAGAAAGGGGATTGCCAGAAGGGCTAAGCACAGAGTTTTGCACAAAATTGGAGATCAAGAAATATTGATTGGTTCTTGCTAAGTCAGAGAGATGGAGGAAGGTAAAGTGCCCATAGATTTGCAGTGTTCTTTTGGCTCTGCCAACTCCTATAAGAACCGTGTATAAACTCTAGGGACTCTAAGCTGCACTTTAAAAACATGGCTTTAGAGCTCTTCTAAACAGAGCAAGAATAGGAATTCCTTTGGGGACAACTTGTTTTATTTTACTATAATCCATAACATTAACAGAGTGACAGGTGGCTAGGTAGATGGCCAGGATGAATATGTAGGTGAGAATGACCTTTTTTCCCACTGGCAGCCTAAGAATTTGGGGACAGGGATAGTTTGTGCTTTGCTGATAAGACTAATGAGTGGTGTTGGTACCAATAAAATGTATCTCTATATACATTTACATAAATGCATATACATGGTCACACACCAATGGCTTGCACCTAGCTACTCAAGAGGAAGAGATCTGCAGATTTTGGCTCAAAGCCAGCCTATGCAGAAAAGTCTGTAAGACTCTTAAATTAACCACCAAAAAGCTGAAAGTGGAACTGTGGTTCAAGTGGTAAGAAAAGCATCAGCCTTGTGCAAAAGATTTAAGGGACTCCACCCAGGCCTTGAGCTCAAGCCCTATACCAACACACAAAAATACTTAAATATACATTTATTATTTCTCTCAAAGCAAACTCCAAGGATAAATGCAGGCAATGTGCATTCATGTAACACCAAAAAAAGGAAACAAGGAAAAACATGCGTTTGCTGACTTTAGCTGACATAACAAAATAGATAAAACAAAAAGAGCACAGAGAAATATTAAGGAATAGCAGTTTATAATAATATTGTCTGTTAGTGACACATTTAATTTTGCCTTCTATCATCATAGTGACATGGGTTAAGTTAAACAGAAGTCAGTATTATTTGGCCAGACCTGACAATAATTAGGGTTGTTGCCTAGCCCTGATGTTCCTGCTTTCCCTGATAACCATGACCACAGGTGAAGTTATTGTGGATCAGGAACTGCATGGAAAAAGAAGGCTTCAACATGATTGGGTGGCTGAGTTAAGGGCAAATGACAGGCCTTGAGATTAAGACTCATACTAGATGCTTCCCAACCCTAAACCACCATGCAAAAAGCAGGGCATGCACACACAGTTTTCCATCTGTCAGTACTTCCTTTCCAAACATCGAACTATTCTGTATCAGCATTAAAGTCTAAGTTCACAAGATTATAGAACTCTACAAGATCATTAATAGTAGTCCCTGTTTTCCCCAAAGCAACTTGCTAAGCACAAAATTCATCAGACCTAGTAGTAGCAATCTTGCAAAAACAGAGTCAGTCCAACACAATAGATTTCCAGGTACGATATAAATCAAATTTTACTTCATCTGTCTCTCGGGGAGGGAGACTGGCAGAGTTCTAATCATATACATATTTAAATTTGTAATCAGACTCCTTGGGAGGACAGGCTGTTGTGTTTACCAAGAGCTTATCGCTAAGGTTTCTGGGGATTGAGGATAGTTGGTTGTAAATCCTGTCATTTTGGTGACTTAATATTTTATATTATCATGATATTAGCATAATTGTGACCTCTGCATTGTAGCATTTTATGCGTTTCTAGTGTAACTTTTGATGCTTTACTAAAGTCAACAAAAATTCCCATTATTCCCTCTTTTAGAGCATATTTGGCATGAAGTATTAAGGTTGATTTAATGTTATTAGTGCTTAAAGTGGTGCAAAATCCATGAATATACACATCCATCTCCCAGTTCACCATAACACTGCCATAAAATGCTGGGAGATGGGTGATAAACATTTCTTCTCCTTTTTTTTCTCTTTCCCTAATTTTTCCTGCTGGAGGCTCTGCTTCTACCCAGAGGGCATGTGAGTACTGCCCGTTTCCCCCGTGCAGATCAATCACCAGGGCTCCCACATGCCCAAATAATAACACAACAGGAGAGATTGGCTCAGCCGCAAGCCTCATTAAAACTATTCTCAAAGTAACTGCAAGGTTTGAGGAACACTCTATTTGGACCAGACTCTGCATATTTTCCAAGATAATGACCAGAGAAGAAGCATTAGAGGACATAGTCCCTTTTATTAGTGGTTTTGGCAAGTTACAAAAAAAAAAATAGTGAAGCAAAGCTATTTCAAAGAATGTCCATGGCAAAGTCTTGTTTTGAATTCTTAGGGAAAAATTATTACTATGGTTAAACTACTGAGGCTTGAAGGGCTGTGAGGGGTAAGGGAACTTGGAGAGATGAAGATGCTCTGATTTGCTGGCTTCCAGATGCAAAGTCCTTAATCAAAACAAGTCTGGAGAACCTAAGTCTAATCTTAGCTATCCTTCCCTGGTCCCCAAATGTTTCCCAAACTATTCATTCACTTGGCTGTGAGTGTTTGAAGTAATTTTTGGTATGATTGGCATGTCATGTGAGTGAATATGTGTGGCTAGCTGTGTGCTGTGTGAGGGAGGATGTTGTATGGGAGAGTTGCCCCTGTTCAGAGTTATAAATGAACAGTGAGAACAGAAGCAAACAGGGAACACAGCAATCACGAGCAGATCTTTCCCTAGATCCTTGTTTTAGGTTGTTGTCTGAGTGTTCTGACAGATAAGCTAGGAAGGTTTCCCTTTATCACAGTCTAATATTCTGTAATTTAGGATGGAGAAATTAAAATGGCTCCTAGAGGAGCCATCTTTCCCACCTCCCACCAAACCTCAAAAGACCAAAATTTGTGAATGGGATCTAGGGTGTAAAAGAAAGGCTGACGTTATTAGATCCACAGGGAAACAAAGGGTTAGGGGCAATTTTATTCTTCATTATATTCATGTGCACAAATTTTTTTTTTATAAAAAGGGTAATATGTTATTTTTTCATTTCAGGAAAAACAGAGCAAGATTCATATTAACATAGTAAGAAGACTGAATGAGAAGGAAAGAAGAGACCCTGACTCTAAGGTTTTAGAAATCAGCTGCCTTTTGAAATGTGATTGTCTGTCAAACACTATCCTCTCTAGGTGGTCTCAGAATGACTAAAGCAATCCAAAGAAATGCAGAACTGGTAAATGGCTCCACTAGTTTACGACGTGGCATCCAGGCTTCTGAAAGACAAAGGGCTAGGTAGAAATGTCAAGCAATTCACCTCAATCAGGATCTTTAGCTAACCAAGTTCTGGTCTTTGCCTTTTCGCAACATTTGTAATAAAGAGAAATGAATAGGATGTACTGTTCATTTATACTGAACAGAAATACAGTATCCTTCAAAATAGGATGGATTTGGAATGTGAAGATGAATGAGAAAAACATACATGTAAATGTTTAAACTAAATTGACTGAGAAGGGGGTGCATCTTCTTTTCCCACTAAACAGCATTCAAGTATGATGGAAGTTGGTTGGAATCCCGACATTCTGAGATGGGAGATTAATATTTATTTGCTTCCACTTCTTATTCTAATGATAACTCTCTACTTAATTGGCCTAGTTAATTTATGAAATCAAATCTAGATCAGGGAAATTGACAAGTAGTCATTGAGGAAAGGATATTACAGTTTAAAAGCATGAAGGATAGCAGTATAAATGATATATGTTATGCTATTAAGCAAGTCACTATAAAGTGAATTACAATGAGGGAATGTATTTTACGGTGCCGAAAACACATTTTTATGTGATGTACAAACTTTATGTTGAATGGTCCATCTTGACAACCTGATTTCTCCTTCTGAAAGCACATATCTATATTTTTATAGAAATCAATAGCATATTAGAAAGGAAGTAAAGTGTACATGGGTCATGGCACTCAGGAAAACCATCATTATGCTTTCAAGTCCATTTTAACAGTACGCTCTTCTGGGCCTTTTAGATAGTTTTTAAGGCATGTCTGGGCCTTCATTGCAGATGGCATAGCCACCGTGACTAGACAACACTTAGTTTCTCATCAAATGACAGTCCAATCTCAAAATGAGGGTGGCCATTTTTCTCATCTGGCAGGCAGAGAAGCCAGCTAGGCAGCTGGCAAACTTTATTTCCCTCTGATCCATGCCCCCTCTGGTGGCTGAATGCCAGGAAGAAGTGATACAGGAGAAATGCTTCCCTTTCTCCTCTTCACAATATCCATGGAATTTGCTTAAGAGACTCAGTTTACCGTTAGCCCAAATAGTCCTAACCAGAACAGGGAATATATTTGTCCAATAGAAAACTCCCCCACAACACATGCAGACACATTGACAGTATGAGGAAAAACAAAGACTGTAAGGGGATATGAAATTCGTCCTCGAATATTTTTAAGCACGTCAAAAAGAAGAGGCCAAAAATAGAAAATAAGAAAGAATAATGGGGGGGGGGCTGAATATGACCAAAGTGTATTATATGCATGCACAAAGCTCATATTCTTTGAACTTAAGTCAACTTAAGTATCTGTTTAGAAGCCAGGCACCAGTGACTGACACCTATAATCCTAGCTACTTAGGAGGCTGAGATCTGAGGAACGTGGTTTAAAACCAGCCCAAGTAGGAAAGCCTATGAGACCTTATGTCTAATTAACCAGCAAAAAAGCCAGAAGTTAAGCTGTGGCTCAAGTGGCAGAGTACCAGTTCAAGCCCTAGCACACACACAAAAAAAGGACACAAGATCTGTTTTGAAATACCTCTTTAAGTCATAGTTCTTCCTGGCCCTGCTGTAATTTTAGACATATAGTTAAAATAGGTAAGGTTGTAGTATCAGCATGGTTGGCACAGAGTGAACATGCCACAGAGGCTCATTCAGTTAAATGGACAAACTACACTCATGTTTTTGTTGTTGTTGTTTGTTTGTTTTTCCAGTGCTGGTGCTTGAACTCAGGGCCTAGGCACTATTCCTGAGCTTCTTTTGCTCAAGGCTAGTGCTCTACCTCTTAAGACACAGAGCTATACTTCCAGCTTTTTCTGTTTATATGATACTGAGGAATCGAACTCCAGGCTTCATGCATGGTAGGCGCATGCATGCTACCACTAAGCCACATCCCAGGCCTCATACCCATGGTGTTTGCTAGTTATTCGGAGATAGTGTCTTATTTTTCTGCCGAGACTCAGATCTCAGTCTCGTGAGTAGCTAGGATTCCACGTGTCAGCCATTGGTGCCCAGCTGAATATCACTATTCTTAAAACCTTAATGAATATTCAGAGTTATAAAGAAGGAACTACTCCAATGTTCAATCTGAGACCCCCCACTTTTTTCTCCTTCAGATATTAAGTTTCTCATGTTAGTTCACAACTTCTGTGCTGAGCTGATTTTATCTATCTACATGACTCTTCAAAGAATGCCTAGAAGGGCATAAGCATAAATTAGCTTTGGAGTCAATCAGACCTGTGTTCAGTTTCCAGCTAATACAACCACAAACCACACTGCTTTGGGTATGCTACTTGCTCTGTGAGACTCAATTTCTTCCTCAGAAAGTAGGAATGAGAAATTCTTCCAATTGGTGGATGATATTTTAAATAAACTAAAAGCATTTAAACTACAGTTAGCACAAAGCCTTGCACATTAGAAGTGACTAATTAGGACCATCTAATTTTACGTCTGTTATATTAGTGATGTTGCAACTTATCATAGTGACTCAAATCACAGGCCAGGGCATCAGAGGTTTTCATTTCTCTTCTTTACCTCTCCATGTTACTAAGTTTGGATAGTTTAGCTTCTTAAATTATTATTAAGTTTATGCCTTCTCATCCTCTCTTCCTTGTCCTGAATTATGGTATCAGACTTCTTTTCTCTCTTCAACTCTTATAAGAATTTTTTTGGGGTCTGGATAAAAGCAATATCTTCTTATTTTTAGAAAAATAAAAATCAAGTAGTACAAAACATATAATTATATTCTGTAATTCAAACTCTCTTCCTTGAAAAAATACTTCTCATAGTTTCAATATCGTTCCTCCTTTCTATGCATACATGATCATGTATAAACTCATGCATATAGTTTCTTCGATGATTAATACTTAACATATTGTAGGTGGTATTTCTTATTTTTTTTTGGGGTCCGGTGGTGGGGCCTGAACTCTGGGCCTGGGCACTGTCCCTCAGCTCTTCAGCTCAAGGCTAGCGCTCTACCAGTTGAGCCACAGCGCCACTTCCGGCTTTTTTTTCTTATGTGGTGCTGAGGAATCGAACCCAGGGCCTCATGCATGCAAGGCAAGCGCTCTACCACTGAGCCACCTTGCCAGCCCCTGTAGGTGGTATTTCTTATTGGTAAAATCGAGACATGCTTCATTATAACAATGGTGTGACATGTCCTTTAATAAAGTTGCCAAACTTTCAGTCAGTTCATTCAATAACCCTGAAATCCCTCAGAACTATATTCAATGAAGAAAAAAGAAAAATCTATCTAAGTTCAAGTATGATCTTGTAGTGCTACTTTAAAAAATTCTTCCCCGATTCCCATGGCCCATGTTTCAGGTAGAGGATACAGTGAACTGGTCCCCACCTTCTTTACCATCTGCACATCCTGCCATCCCTTGACTTAATCTCTTGCTTCTAGCTCCTCAAATAGTTCCCTACATCTCATGTTTTCCCTTCCTAGAATACAGGGGCTGGCAATATCCTGTCATGGTCCAAAGAGTAAATGCTCTTCATAAATTTGTTTCTTACAACCATACTCAAATTTCTCCTTTAAACTTAGTAAAATAATCATTTTAAATTCCACTCCTACTTACTTTATTCAATGATATTATTTGCTCTATCATTTCATTTATATAATATGGTTTCATAGACACTTAACATCAAAAGTAATCTTAGAAACTTATATACTCCACTTTACTCATATGTCACATGAAAACATGACAATGAACAGTGGGACTAGAACAAGTCTCCATGTTTGCCACCTCCCATAACAACACTTCCTCCTCTTTTCTGCATCAGTCCATCCCTGACATCCTCCCATCCAGAGCATGGGCATTCACATTCTATTTGTGAATCTCTCTTTGATTCACATAAGAGAGATCTTGCTTTCAACCTAGGAACTGGTCAGTTACTTTGGTAAAACACTGAGAATTACATGGTTGGCTAAAAAAGAGGTTGACAAGAAATATGGCCATGGTCCCATTCTTCCAGCTATGGTGACTTTTCTTAAGTCCCACATAAAAGGATGGAGATAACAAAGATTCTATCCAGCTTAGAGATTTGCTGAGAGTATTGAATGAGATTAAAGGATGTGAAAATGTTTTGCAAATATTAGTTTTATTATTAACCCAGAATAGCTATCTTACATATGACCAGTGTTTCTGTTTTGAAAGAGACAAGAGGTTGGCACATAGTTGACGAAGTGCAAATTTATCACACAACTAGAAACATTGTCCCAAACCATGTGGCAGAATGTGTTAGAATGTCTTTTCCCTTTTGTAAAGACATCAAAATTCTTGTGTTTTTAAAATGCATTCCACAAAATGCAGTATTAGTTTGCCATTGTCTCAAAGTTGAGTTCCATTTTATTCTTAGGCTAGATGCTCAGTAAATAAATATCTCTAAAATGATCATCTCACTTCAAGTGTGTCTAATTCACTTCAACTGGTGTCCATGGGGAAGAAACTTCATAAAAGTTGGTTTCTATTGTTCTCCTATTAAATAATGAAGAGAAAAATCCAGCATAGCTCTTTGATAGAAGTTGGAAGCTAACATCTGGTATAAGATCCTTTGGCAACTGTTAGAGATGTGATCAGCCTAAATGAACCACCTTACATATGTTTTGGGAATACTCACCTCTAAAGATTTTTTCCTATGAAGTAGGTGCATGCAAGAATGAACTTTGGAAACTTTCCTCTTCCCATTCTTGGTTATCTATACCTGATGTGGTAGGTGGTTTCCTGATAAACTTCATTCTGAGAACAACTGTTTAACTTATTCCAATAGTTCAATATGTTCCTTGTACTTACAGTTAGAGGATTTGTTCAAACAAAACATTTCTTCATATTGATAATATTAAAGGCTTAGCAAAATTAAAACACTATGGAACATTGTTTCCAAAAGATGGCTGAACAAATGTATCTACCTCACAGTTGGCACACATCTATCTAGGATTAATCATCCCTTCCCTTGTACCTGGGCAGAATTCTGTGATAGTGACAAATCCAAAGAATAGTTGAAACTCATACTATATATATATATCTTCTGAGGTGGTTTTGTTTCCACTTAGCATGCTCTCCAGAGAGTTGTTACTGTCTGTCTGTCTCTCTCTCTCTCTTTCTCTCTATCTCCATTCTTAGAACCTAATCACCATGCTGTCATGATGTCTAGTAGTCACAGAGGAAAATCAAAGGCAGACATCATTGTTAAAGTGCGAGAAGAACTCTCTGAGGATACACCAGTGCTACATATGAGTATAGTGTCAGATGACTCCAACCTCAAGCCTTTAAATTGCCCAACTGATGCCAAGCAGAGAAAGCTATTTCTGCCAGGCACTGCCCAAACTACAGACTACAAAGCACAATAAATGGGGTTGCTTTTTCAAGCCAGTACATTTTGGAGTGATATTTTAAAAGGCAGAAATAAAAAACATCAATAATCAGAAAGCACATGTTTCTATTTTCACATTTGTATTTGATTAGATGGAAGTTTCATAAAGTTTTCGTACCAGACAGCTATCAAATTAACAAGAGGAGGGTATGTAAGAAAATATGCACCAAGGGCTACCAACAGTCTCTTCTAAAACTTATTGGTCCAGGTACATGGAGGGATCCCTGCCCTAAAGCAGAACATTTTTTCCCCTTATCCCAGAATAACTAGGGCTCATTAACACATTTAAAAGACTAAGGTCAGCAAGCCATGGGGACTTGGTATTTACCTTAAATATTCACAATATTAGGTCTGACTTTCAACATATCCATAGGATCAGCAAGACCCATTGATGCCTCATTTTCTTCCTCCAACACATGGATGTACCGATACCTACACCTTGCAGAATTGCCCCAATAATTTAATGAGTTAATATCTATAAAACACATAGGCTTATGTGTTATGGCCTTTTAAGTACCTCTTTACTGATCATGGCTGGGAATAGAAAAGCATTTGTGAATTCACTATCATCTCCTATGTATTAGAATTCTCACTGAAGACTGATTTTAAAGGGTGTATGTATTTGTTTTGGTCTTCATCTCTTAACTGAAGGCAATGTTGGAAATAAATGAATACTCTCCTGAACAGACTTTCATTATTTTTAATTACTGACAGGATATCATCAACAATGGAAGAAATACTATGCTATACTCAAATGTTCTGAGCAAATTACAGGGACTAGAGGAAATAAGAATTTTGTTGTTTTATGGTCAAGTTTAAGGCAATACCTTTTCATACTCAAGGTCACAGGTGCCATCCAGGTGTTCATCAAGGCCAGAAGGATCGGAATTTTAAAAGAAAAGTGCCACTAGAATGCATGTAGTACAAATCAAGATTCCTTATGAGATATTTTGTTTCTTTTTTTGTGTGTGTGCTGATACTGGGACTTAAACTTAGGGCCTTATCTTTTTCACTCAAGGCTATCACTCTACTACTTGAGTCACAGTTCTACTTCTAGGTTTTTTGGTGCTTAATTAGACATAAATCTCACAGACTTTATTGCCTGGGCTGACTTCAAACCTTGATCCTTAGATCTCAGCCTGCTGAGTAGCTGGAATTATAGGTGTAAGTCACTGGCACCCAGCTCCTTTGAGAAATATTTAAGTGTAACAGTATGAATTTTTTTTCTAATTCCTATTGTATAAATCTGTCCTGCTAAAGCAATGCTTGACCATGCTGACAATGTTAATATAAGCTATGATGTCATAAGGGAGGTAAGGATGAGAGGAAAGCATTGATGTCCACTCTTGTAATATGGCAAGACCTGGTACTTACAATGATACTTTGTGAAAATGCTCATAGAACTGAGTCCAGGCAGAGAATATGAATGAGATAAACCTGAAGAGAAGCAGTTTTCTCAATCTTTGGAATTAGTTCCTTCATTAATATTTAACAAAATAATTCTTTTAGATGGATTCTCATATAGCAGCAGCCACAAAGCAGGCCCACATTTTTAGAGACAAAAAAGATCCTCCAAAAAGTAAATACATTACTTCCTTATTATTTATTTCATATTAGCTTTCAAAAAAGGAGACAGAATTGTTGGCAGGGAAGGTCCAAGTGGCCATACCTTAAATGTTTTTGTTAACACACAGGCTTGGCTTTCATATTTTCTACACATCTTTATGCAGTTATAAGTTTACATACTCATGTATTTATTAATTCAGCTTTTCTGCCTTTCATGAATAAATTATGCTTAGCTAATTTCCATACGAGCCCGGTGGCCTTCTCTAGGGTTTTCAATCAGAGAGCCTGGTGAAATTTTATGTACATTCAACAGCAGTTTATAGATACATTCAAAAGCATTTGACGTCACCCACTGAACAGCTTCACATTCTGCCAAGAAGAAACTACCACGCTGGCATTCCTGGGTGCGTCTCCCTTGTGCTCTGTGGGTGCAAGGACCCACTCAGAAGTGTGTCTGCTATTATTCCAATGACTAGTACCACAGTGCAATATAGGGGTTTTGCTCAATCCAAAACTGAAATTAATAAGATGTTTAGGGCTCCCATTATCCATCTCTGGTTAGGTTCAAGTCCCTTCTGACATTCATTTTGTTTGCATCCTAAACATGATGATTTATCACATCTTCTCTTGCTCTCTGGGGAAAAATCAGAGCCAATGATGGCAAATTTGAGAGAGATTTTGACTTCTGCTGAGCACTAAAAAATCATTAGTTTTAATTCTAAAGGCTCCTTATTGATTCTGAGGCTTCACAGCCATGCTGCGCATGCTCTACACAGCATACATTAGCCAAGTCACTGCTGTCCCACATAAAGGGCACAGGGTTGTGCCTGGAAAACCCCAAAGTAACACAAGGAGTGAGAAATTCCAGTTACTTGTCCAAGTATTTAGCTTTCTGAAGAACCAAGCAACACTTCCTAGAAGCATAGCTACTTATATTTTTCTATAGGCTGTTCTAAGCCAAGTAGATAGAACTTTATGAGGAAGGGGAGCTCTAGAATGGTTCAAGGAAAATATGAATCAGTTTTTCCTTTTCTCCACCAGTGTCTGGTAGTTTAAGCCTTAAATGATTACTAACAGGCCTTCAGCTTTAATTAAAAGTAGATTGTTTCCTATCTACTTTCCCCTCAAAAGAGAGAAAGAGAAGGAGAGAGAGGGAGAAAGAAAGAGAGCTCTTTTTATCAATCTACACATAACTAAGCTTTTGGTATACATACAAAAAAAGTGAAAGCTATGTCTGATCTGATATATGTGTTGGTTCCAAATGCAAAATCTTACTGTTACAATCTGGAAATCTTTCTTTTCTCTAATTTAGCATAGGCAATTCATCTACTAAGAACTTGCACAGAAGCTAGACCATGGGTTATCCCATCCCCAGTTTCACTGAAAAATACAAAAAACAAACCTGGGTCAGTTTCAACCAAGCCAATTTGATGATCACTAGCATTATTTCAGTTCACAGAGAGATTTAGCAAGAGAAGAATAATACATGAGCATTTCAATTAACAAATGTTCGAGATACGGCATTTTCTGCTTCCCCTCTCTTCTATCAACCCTCTGAAGGAGTAAGCAAAGTCTTTAGCCTTTCCACATCTTCTTAAAAGCATCCAATTGCTAAATGAACCACAGTCACTGAATAATGTTAATTTTTTTCTAATTTTAATTTTAATTTTTTGTGAACATACTGTACAGAGGGGTTACAATTACATGGGCAAGATAATGAGTACATTTCTTATCAAGCATTGCAGCCTCCTTCTTTGTTTACCCTTCACATCCCTTCCCAGCCTCCCCCCCCCAATCACCCCCCCCCCGCCCCCCGCACCAAAGTTGTAAAGTTTGTTTTCAACCTGACAACTTGTACTTCTCATAGTTGCAACAGGTCCACCTGTATCCTTAAACGACTGTTTTCCCCATCTCCCCCACAAATTATACCAACATCAAATATAGTGAAAGCAGGGGTTATACTGTGGGGGAGGGACATACAAAGCCACAAAGAAATAATCTTATAAATGAGTTAGAAACAAATGCATGAAAGAAAAAAACAAATAATGTTAATATTTACCCAGTAATCAAACTGGCAATGAATATGTCTATGATATGTGAATATTTTAAACAAAGGAGGCAACAATGCTCAATAGGAAATGTACTCATTACCTTTGCTCATATAACTGTAACCCCTCTGTACAGCATTTTTACAACAAAAAATGTACAAAAAAAGAAATAAAAACAATCTTGCTAATAATTATGGTGTTTGTGTTGTGTGTAAACAATAGAATCTAGAATTTGAGGTCCTTGCTAGGAAGAATCTCAGTAGAAGGACCCAGGCTTGGGTGATCAAAAGTATCTGGCTTCTAATCCTGCCTTCATATTTCAAATTCCAACTGCTAGGCTTAGGGCTCATCTCTTCTCCAAATTCTCTTTTGTCTCTCACATAATCTATAACCTTGGGTAATCAGTCTCTTCTTACCCGCCTACTTCCCCCCCAACCCCGCCCCATCCCCCTGTACCCAGCATATTCTCAGAGTCCTTGGAATGTGCTTATCATGTTTCTGTGTTATTACATGGAACTAAGCAAGGAAATATAAATAAATGGAACATCAAAGACACGTTTATAATATTGAGAAGGTAAGCAGAAGGTTTTATGTTCTATAGCTCCATCATTTGTCCACCTTGGACAACCAGAAGAACTTTCCTCAGCTTTAGGCTCCTTGTTTATAAAACAGGGATTAATAAAACACAATTAATTTGTGCATAAAATTAAACAATAATGTAGATTTGTTGAAGTACCTAGCACACAGTTTCCAATCAAAACTAACACTAACAGCAACATCTCTAAATATTATACATGAATAAATATTCTGTATCATCTGTTGTTTTTTTTTAGTTACTTGTTGCATGTCACTGGTCATCTCTCCTGTAAACTGCAACCATTTTTCAAGGTCTTTGCTCTAGAGAATGCATAGGGGGCATTCACTTTTTAAGCATTACCACATTAAACTGTGGGGTAGTTTAACAGTGGATAACTAAAGGCTGCGTGCATGAAATGCACCAGAATAGAATCTCGATGTATTTTTTCTATAGTAAATAGAAGGACAATAATAGCACCCTAAAAAATGATGGTGAAAGTAATCAAGGTCATAAAAATGGCCAACCCTAATTGAGTGCTTCCTATGTGCCCGGCCCCAGGGTCACAGGTAGAAGGGGACAGGTTATTACAGAAGCTGCCAGACAAGCCCAGGCCCTACCACAGAGGACCAGGCAGTCCTCCAAACAAAGGCTTTGTGCTTGGCCTCCTATCGGAAGGTCCAAACAGCTCCCAGTTCCTCTCTGAACAGAAGCCATGACCATAAATCAAAGAACAATCCTTATGCACGGCTGGTGAGAAGGGACAGCATGCTCTGTGCAATTTGAACCACAGTTGAAACCACAAACAGCAAATGTTTGTATGAATAAACAGCCACCAGCCTTATCTTCATCATTACCCAAGACCTTAAAATCAGAGGGATCAATCTTACACTGAGTTTGGAAAATGGAGCGAGGTAGCACTCTCTTGCTCTCCCCCCCCCCAAAAAAAAAAGCAAAACAAAACAAAATTCCACAGAGAAGCATTGTCTTTAAGCATGCTGCCACGGGCTGGCTCTGTCATGATGCTTTGGTATTAATTCAGAAGGCAGGACCTCAGCACTCACTGTATTGCCGGGAGCAAGCTATTTCAACAATAGATTACTGTAATGTACTTGGCCAGTGCAGCCCTTACCATTCCCATGAGTTAAGGCCAATTCATTTGAGCTATAAAAATAAAAAAAAATTAACAACAATAATAATGGACCTCTGATACACATGCTGGCTCCACTGGAGAGTACCACACAGAATATGGAACTGGAGCCCAACATGGAGATTTGTGGTATTGCCCAGGGGACCCCAGAGTCCAAAAAAGCAATGAATGCATTAAGTGAATCCATAACTGCAGTTTTCTCATGTGTGACAGATATAATATCCCTCATTTTACTTAACTGTTTTGGGATATCATGTGTGAATGAGCACCATGGAACAGGAAAAAATGGCTTATACAAACTGTGGGCCCAGGACAGCAGCTTTTATGTGCTCTAGGTCTCCTCTCACAGAGGAGGAGGACCTCTCCATGATGACCTTCTGGGTATGTCATGTCAAGATTCTAATGTGAAGTTTCCCTTGCACTTGACCGAGGACAGGCCACATGGCACAAAATACCTGTCATCTCTGGTGCGACTGTTTTCACACATCATTATGGCTGCAAATAAAATTCATAGCTCACATCCTGTAAACCAGCTGAAGCCGTTAGTGCAACACAATTTAACTTCCAGAGAAAATGAAAACTGAAATATCACTTATTCCACTGTAATGTACTAATTGGGGTTGATTGGGGGTACAGGTTCTTGAGACGAGGACTTGAGATGAATTCTTAAATCTAGGCACTTTTCCTTTGCCTCAGTTTCTTCCTTTGTAAAATGAGATTAATAATGCTGGTGGTATGACAGGTGTTGAGAAAGGAGGTTCAAGATTGTGTTTTAGGAACTATACATACTTAATGTTTATAAACTTTTGAAATCTTCTTATGTGTAGAGTTGTTTAAGTATAAACTATTATTAAACAATTTATATACAGGTTGACCCAATGCAACAATGAGATGTATAAAACACTATGTCAAAAAACGAACTTTACAATTTAGGTGGGGTGGGGGGTTTGGCGGTAGGAGCGAGGGATGTAGTTGTGGAGCTGGGAGGGAAGGGATGGTAGGGGAAAAACAAAGGAGGAGGAAACAATGCTTGATAAGAAATGTCCTTATCACCTTGCTCATGTGATTGTAGCCCCTCTGTACAGTATTTTCACAATAAAAAAACTTATTTAAAAATTATTATTAAAATTATCAACCTTGAGAATTATAATTACTGTTACATTATTTTTCTCATGATGCTAATTCTATCGGAGTTTTCTTATAAACATTCAAAATGAGCTTTTCCCTTTATGATATAATCAATTTAATATTTGTTTGGAAGCTTTAAAGACACAAAATGTGACATAGATTTGTGAGATTCAGGTGAGACAAAGACAGAATCTCTTTTCCCATAGAAATTGTAGGAAAATACCTGGAGCTGGATGATGGTTTCTTAGAAAGGATTATTACAGATTTGATCAGTAACTTTGACTCCTACTTTTGGTTAGGGGCTGGCTAAGATGTCAGGATCTCATATGAATAGCCATATTACTGATTCCCATTAGAAGTTAAAGCTACTCCTATCCTGCTTGTTTTATTCTGTCTAAGCCATTGCCCGTTGCTGAACTTCAATGGGCATAATAAAAAGTACAGAAATGTGATGGCATTTTTTAGTTCACAGAATGGTAAACTAGAATAATAAGGATTATTATCTATTACTTATTATCTATTACTTATTGACTGTCTACCTGCTGCTTTCTAAACTGTGTCACATGTAAGATCTCATTTGATCTTTAGAGTGCCTCAGAAAGCTAATGCATGTTAGTATTGTAGCACTATTTTATATATAAGGTGACAGAAATACAGACAGCACCTAGAATAAGGTCAGGCTGTTGGAAGTATGTGGAATCAGGATTGAACCAGGAGCACATACTCATGATCAGTATGGCTGCCAACTTTTGCTCCTCCTTGCTCTTCCCTGGTGCCTTAGACTAGCAGGTGCTTGTAAACATTCAGTAGAGGTAGACTATATTGTAGCAAGAAAGGACCCTGCTTTATAAGTTTTTCAAAAATGAGTTGCTTATTACTCACTCATGGTCCAGTGCTACAGGAGTCCCTGAGGACTGCTTCCTTCAGAGTTCCTCCAGGGCCCTGGAGCTGCTGTGTGACAAGCAAAATTCATCAGCCTATAGGGGATGCGTCATTTCTCCTCACAGCTCTTTGGTCAGATATAGTTACATGGTATCACCTGATCTAAAGAAAAGAAGGAAGTTCATCCCCCTCCATGTGCCCACGAGAGGACAGTCAGGGTTTATAAGCAGCACTAGTGGCAAACGTAGTGCTACTGGGACACTGTAGGATCAGCCTTCAGGCTGGAGGGAAGGAAAAGAACTTTAAGAGGTTGTTCAACTCTTGAAGAATGTTACCCAACAATCTACCTGGAGACAAGAGAGAGCTCAGGTTTCTCCTTTCCACTAACTCTTCCAACAGTACATCCCCATGTGAGCTAACTTCCTGCAGGATGCTTTCCAGTTTACTTCATGCTTGGTTGTGGCAAGAATGATGAAAATATACTAAGTAGGAGGCACATTTATCTGTGAGTGAAGGGCAGGAAGAGCATCACAAGTGACCGTGACCTTTTGCTCAACCTATGAGGACACATTTACAACCTTTGTGTTCCACAGATATCCCCATTGTCTCATTGACCTCTGAACCCCAACTATTACTATCTTCACCTTACAGATATTGAAACACAGGCTAGTTTATCTGGCAACAAAGTAAATGTCCAAGCAGGGATCTGAGTTGGGGAGGGGGGCTAACTTGTGCTCAGCTATACTTCAGCTTGCTTACAAGGCATTGTCCTGTGTCCATAGCCTCCTCATCACAGAATAGCAACTACCCTTGGAAAGTCTTTGGTAGGATGGCTAGCTTGAAATTGTTTTCTTATTAGAAAACAGAAAAGGATATGATGAAGAAAACTTGCAGAAGATTGTCTTCCATATGTCTGAAGCCAGTATAGCTCCCCTTCCCTTCTGCCATGGAGCTGATTATAATGGTCTTAATTTTGGGAGTGCAAGCTCTGCTTCATCAGTATACCTGGACTGTTGTTTGCCTGTGCACTCATGTGCTGTTTTCAAATATACTCTTAATGTCTGGATAGCAAGTCTGGCAAACAAAAAATAAAACAGAAATAAAGGGAACATGGGAAAGGAAGACAATCAATATGCAAGAGAGTGGGAAACAGAACAGAAGGCAGTATGGGCCATATGATTATTACGTTAAAATCACCCAGAGCTTATACTCATTTAAGAAATCATTGGAATTGATGTATCAATTTCTAAGAAGGTATTTATATCTGTATATGTATATGCATATATATATATATATACATATATACATATATATGGAAAGAGGAAGATATATTTGAGGGAATGATTGTATTCTGCAGGTGCCAAAGCCACATCTACTTGTATAACACGGTGTTGCCTAGTTACCATATTTAGAAAATATACTGTATATTTACAAAATATAGTGTAAATAAAACATCGGGATAGAAGCTGGGAGTGGTTTTAATGTTACTATATATGCCAATTTTACCTGTCATCCACCTTTCTCTTCTAGTTATATCTTAAAGCCAGCCTATTTCATACTGTACAATACTTGTAGGGCTGTATTATATATTATGCACCTTCTCAGAGGGAAGGGAAGGTTACAATATGCAGATCCCCAGGTTGTTCTACAATAGGCTATAGTGCAAAGGGACTATTTATACTCACAGTCCAGAGGGCATGGGGAAAGGCCCAGTTGCAGAGCTCTTGTGAGCATGTGCAAAATCCTGGGTTCCATCCCTAGCACTTGTTAAAAAGACACAACCAAACCAACAACAAAATTCTTTATTTCCATTATTGTAACTAATAAGAAAGTACAAAATAGAATGCCAATAACAGAGCTGTGTGCATGCAACTAATAGGCCTTGTGGACATTTTGTGAAATGCCACATCTTTGACGTTATGAAATCCCTGCAAGAAGTGGAATTTAGCAGCCACCTCGTGTGTGGTTTTCCCTGAGCTCAATATGCACCAGGCACTGTGGTAGGCATTAGACACAAATAATCTCTACATTAATCCATCTAATAGTCTAGCAAGAATGATAGAGATTGTTAAAAGAAAAAACATGAGAGATAAAGAGGGTTCCTGGGCCTTTAAGGGAAAGCCAAGCCTGACATCCAGGAGAGGTTCATGGTATCATGGAAAGTAAAGGTGAGATCTACATGTTTTCCTTCAAACTTAAATGGATATGCCACTATAAGAAAAGAGAGGGGATGTCAAATTTACATAAAGAAAACAATTGATTCTTGTGTGTATTATCTTTATAAAATGCTTCTTTAGTCTCTCTAGCAATATGATGGAATAAAATTATTACTCCTGAACTACAAATGAATCAGAGAGACAAACTGATTCTTCTCAGTGTGTGAGTATATGACTTTTGATATGATACTGATTTTACATGTTGATATAGTAATAGTGTTGATGATTTCCACTGGAGATTTCTAGTAATATTAACCTCCATTAAGCTTATGGACTTTCTCATAGGTTCAGTGAATCTGTAATAACATCTTATTTTATTTTATTTTTTTTATCATTTTCTTACCTCATTGTTACACATGAAACTGCCATACAATTAGGCAGTTAAATCAAATAAGCTAACTTTTTTTTCTTTTTTGGCCACTTATTGATTACCATGGAATTGATTGAAATAAAGAAAGTTCTTTAAAAGCCTCCAGGAAAAATTTGGGAATGGAAAAGGAATGGGCAGCATAGCTTTATTTTTAAGGTCAAATCTCAAAGATGCTGGTCTGTTTCAGATGAAATCATTGACTATGAAGGTGGTGTTTTCTTTTAAAAGAATTTAACAGTAAGGAAAATGTTGAAACTGACCTTAGTGAAACTGACCTTTTTTCATAGAAATATGCTCATGGAATTTGCTCATGGAATTTCATGTTCTTTCATTTTACATATGTGATTTAAAAGTAGTTTTGAACTGGATGTTGATGGTTAATATTTGTAATCCTAGCTATTTAGGAGGCTGAGAGCTCGAGGATCTGGGTTCAAAATTAGCCTGGACAGAAAATCCATGAGACCCTATTTCCAAAATAATCAGCTAAAAGCTGAACTGGAGGAATGGCTCAACTGGTAAAGTAACCAGCCAAGCATGCAAGTCAAGTAACTATGAGGTCCAGAGTTCAAACTCCCAAAACTGGCCAACAAAAAATGAAAAGTAATTCCAAATCTCAGACATAAACATATTAATCACTATCAAAAGAGAAAAATTCAGGAAAAATTAATAGAGGAGTGAATTTGATCAAAGCACACTAGTATGTATAGTATGTATATATATATATATATATATATATATATATATGTCATATATGAGCCATATATATATATATATGAGCTAATAAGCCTCCTCTGTAAAAACAATACATGCTAATTGAAAGCAAACAAAAAGCCCACAAAGTGGTTCAAAATAACAAAACCAACCTAGATTGTGATATGAAAGAAAACATGACTGTCATTTCAAATAAATGTGTTTGAAATTTCTTTCTGGATATTTCCATGCATTCAGTTCTATAATAAGCAATTATTTCTAGGCAACTAAAGCTTAAAAATGTGCCATGAATAAAAACAGATGAGGGTTTCATGAGCAAATATAATAATATCTAGAACATTATTTGTCTAAAAGTACAAATCTAATAAATGAAAATAAAGTACTACTTTCAGAAATGGGGGGAGATTTAAGAGTGGAATTCATGTATCTCTCAAAAAAGAATACAGAAGTAATTTATATAACTGGGTTAACAACTTCCACAACAGCCATGTGGAGGGGAAGGGAAAAAACAAATCGTTTAAATAGAGATACAGGTGGACCCATTGCAACAATGAGATGTACAAGTCGTTATGTCGAAAAACAAACTTTATAACTTTGGTCAAGAAGGGGGGGGTGGGGAGGGGGGATAGGAGATGGGAAGGGATGGGAAGGGGAAACAAAGGAGGAGGCAACAATGCTTGTTAAGAATGTACTCATTATCTTGCCCATGTAATTGTAACCCCTCTATATGATATTTTCACAATTAAAAAAAAAAAGGTAAGAAAAAAAAAGAATTTACACTTATATACCAAAGGTAGAGATGACCTAACCAACGTGTCTTGTGTAATCAGGCATAATTTACATTATTGCTTTATTTAGTTCATGTTAAACCATATGTAAAGACCCAAAGAAATCAAGATACAGTGAGACTTTGATAAATGCCAGGAGTGGTGTAAAGGAGCTTGGCCAGGGTGCTATTCTGTTTCACAAAGGAGGTCTCTGGCTGGAAGTAGACTAGGTACCATCCCACAGTTCTCTCCAAGGAAGCCCAGAGAGCAAGCTGGACTGATCCACAGGGAGAACAAGATCTCACTTAGGCTGTGGAGGAGACCACACATTTGGAATGGGGAAGCAAAGTCTCAGTTGAGAAAAGAGGAGAAATTCATATCCCCAAGGCACCAGAGCTAACATAGATTCTGAGAGAAAGTGAGATCTTGGGATTGTGTCCCTCTCTGTAATGGAAGGAACTGCTCCAGCCGAGCCCTTCTTAGTATGCACAGTGGATACAGAAGAGAAGTAGCCTTTTCAGCGTACAGCTCTGTAAGTGTCCACCTAGAAAGCAAGCAAAATAAAACAAAACAAAAACAACAAAAAAACCCAACCTCTGCTTATTGAGGTCTTGTAGTCAAACCTCTTTTCACTCTCATGCATTTAGTGGCTAGCACTCCTTTAGCCTTGCTTCTGTTATCTGGCATAAAACCAACCAATGGCTAAGAAGCCCATCGCGAGCGTAAAAGGAAATTGCTGAGCTCCAGCATTTCTCTTGTAATCCTTGGAGAACAATTTAGTATTGAACTTGTATCCAGGATACAGAATACTTCTTTTTCCTGCACCAAGAGGGAATGACACAACTGGGCATTGTGGTATAACCTGAATTCATAGATAAATATTTGGATGGCGACTCACCCTTCACCTGGCACTAATCCTTTCCTCTTTGGCTTCACAAAGATATGACAGGGCCAGGGAAGGCATACGAAGTCAATGATTACTCTTTATGGCCTAAAGGACTTTTTGGGGGCTGCATTGTCCCTCATTATTTTACCTTCGTGGCAAGTGATGGATTAGGCAGGTTAGGTGGAAGATATTCTCCCACGGCCTGACTGACCCTTCCAGAAGGGTTTAGGAGGGTTGATGCTCTCAGCCCCTGATTTCTGCAGCCCCAAATCCAGCCTTCCCCTCATCTGGCTTTGCATTTCATGCATTAATCAGTAGAAAGTTGGTATTCTAGCACCTAATAATTTTTAATTTCTACCAATTACATTAGAGTTAGAACTGTCTCAGGCTGTTTAACATAAAAGGTGTTATAAAGCTTTACTTGCCTCACGTATTGATCAACAACATTAGCGCTTAACAATGATTGTCATCAAAAGCCGAATGCACTTCTTTACATAGCTGAGTACTAGTCTTATTATTTTTCTAATGCTATCTTGTCCTCAGAAAGGGAATGTGAAACACTAAATGCTCATAATTTCTCTAATAGTCTTCTCTTCTTTATTCTGCCTAAGAAGTCCATCCTATTTTAAAATTTCATGCATGGTGCTATCCCTAAAGTTTTATCATTTGTCAACAAATCAACTACCTGTTTAGCAGCCCTCATGAGGGATTTAAAGTAGCCACCATGAAAATTCTGGGCATTTACTATTTTTATAACAAACTTGATTGTCACCTATGATATTTCAAAGATCACTCCTCATATAGACATCACCCTGGAAATTAGATGCAGGGCCCGCTTTCCATGGAACATTATGCAGAGGCACTCTGACTAATAAATCTTTGTAGCTAATGCATTCCAGATGGAAGCCATGTCTCACAGATTTAACCTTCCTAAACCCTTCCAAAAATTTCTCCCATCAAAAGCTCTCTGGATGAGATATGTTTGATTGAAATGGGATCATCAATACATGACAACTAAGTAATAGTACAAATGATTATTGCCTGCAGGAAAATTGCCATATTCCTTCCCACAAAGGCCTCATTTTGGACAACCCTCAGGACATGAAGATGGACCCCATATGTGTTATGTGGTTGTTTAGATGCATTTTTCCCCTTTGAATCACTAGTGGCATTAGCAGATACTTCCACATATGTATCAAAAAGGCTGCTAGAAGGATCGAGACTCTTACAGGAACCACTAATTAACATCCTGTTTAATCATGTCACCATGTTTAGCAGTCTTCATCATTAGTTTATGTCATGCAGATGTGGTAAAACATCTAAACACCTCCATGTAGATTCTTACAGAATCAGTCATGTGCAGTGGCAAGGGTAATGTTGGACAAGACTGGAGCACCTATAATATTCAGGAACACTACAAATCACCTTATCACAGGCTAGTTCATGTGCTCAGCTTTATCTTCCAGTAGTTTCTTAAACATAGATGAGCTTGTAACACAGTTTTATAAGTATCTCAATGAGGGGATTGACTTGCTAGGAAAAGTGGGAGATAGGTACTTTCTGCTGCTTATTCTCAGATTAACTGCTCCATAGCAGAGACTGCCTTCTATGTCAAAGGTCCAGAGAAATGCTCTGGGAGGATCCCCATGAAGAGTTTTAAACTCATAACAAACCTCTTCCATCCACCCTTCCTTAAAATCTTCTAAATGATTTCATTAATTCCTACTCATGAGGAAAGGTCAGAATGAATCCATGAAACATGAATAATTTTATTTTATTTGTGATTCCAATGTCTTTTTTAAAATATGTTTTTTGTAAAAATATTGTACAGAGGGGTTACAGTTACATGAGCAAGGTAATGAGTACATTTCCTATCAAGCATTGTTACCTCCTCCTTTGCTTTTCCCCTACCACATGAATGATTTTAAAAGCATCAACAAACATACCTTTATTGAGTTAATAGTTCGCAAATTTTGTGGTGTGTGTGTGTGGGGGGGGGTGTTCTGGGGCTTGAACACAGGGACTGGGCACTGTCCTTGATCTTTTGTTGCTCAAGGTTAGTATTCTATCACTTGAGCCACAGATCCACAACTTTTTGGAAGTTTGCTGGAGATTAAGAGTCTCATGGACTGTTCTGTCTGGCTGGCTTTGAACTGGGATCCTCAGATATCAATCAATCTCCTGAGTAGGTAAGGTTACATGTATGAGCTACCAGGGCCCAGCTATAATGTCTTAAAATGGAATTCTATATGCCATAATTTTCTGGATGCAGTATGTTACTATCTTGGAAAATTCATGAAGATTGCCTCTCTCTTTAAACTTGCCCCATGTCTCTCTTCCTAGCAGAAGTAGCCTGAGTATAACTAAGAGCCTAGGCTCTGTTCAAGCTCCAGCTGAATGCTGGTGAGAACCTGAGACACCTCCCATACAGTTTCTTCTTCATCTGTGAAAGCTGATTGGGTTCTGCCTCAGCTGGTCCAGTCAAGCCCCAGAATCACTTAATTTCCTCCCAAAGACAGAGCTATCCTTGTAGCTTCTGACTCAGTCAGTCCTGAGGTCAGACTGGGAATAGTTAACAGTTGAAGAGAATCCCCAACCTCCCTTGCTGATTTGCTAAATCTCCTGTGGAGAAACTAGATTGGATAAAGTCAAAGGCCCTTCATGGCTCTCAAACACCACGATTCCACTGAATACACACCCAGGCTTACTTGCAAAAATGATTTGACATCTGTGCCCAGGAAAAATCTGGATAAAATACCCAACAATAACAACAATAACCATCATCCCTTATCAAACACTCATTTCCCCCCTGGTGTGATTCCAAGCATAGCTCGTGAAATGACACAGTTCATCCTCACAGCTACCATAGGAAGCCAAGTTATGGATAGACTATGTTTACCAGTCCCATGCTCTGGTTCTGCCACAGAAAGTTAAGTAATCATGATGATAAAAATAAAACAAACTTTTCTGATTATTGAGATGAAAATAATTTCTTTTCTTTTTCTCTTTTTGCTTCACTCTGTTTTTTCTTAGTTTTTGTTTTAAAGCAATAATCATATATTCTTACTGAGACAAGTGGTGGTTAACGTACAAGAACAAGTTTCATAAAGATGATTTGATATAATCTACTCTTTGGCATGTAAATATAGAAAACCCAGAACAATGCATCTGCTGTTATGTTTGCAAAAATGGAAAAGGACACATTTTCCAGAAACCTGGGCTATATAGGAAGCTATTGTAATGGTATGGTAGTTCCCAAGATCCAAGGCATAGAAACCCTTGCTTCACAAAAGCAAGCATATCATATCAGTAGGAGCAAAACTTCTTGAAAGCTCCAAAACATGAAAAGCAATTTCCATGTGGGTTTCCAAGTAAAAAACATGATTTTTGTCAGGCTTACACTTTTTAAAAGTAGGTCATCATGCAAAGACAAAGTCACACTGAGCTGGGGTTGAATTATCTTCAAGTTTACAATAGTAAAATCAGAACAGAAGAATTTGGACACTCATGGATTGTCTCTTTTTTTCCTCCTTTTTTGTTCCAAACTTCATGGATAACAAACCCACGTTATGCTCTCTGTACAAAAGACTGGTTATCATAATCAGGAAAGGCCATTTATGAGACAATTCTGTTTTCTCCAATCACAGACCTTAAAAGGTCTTCTAAATATTAAGTAACAGGGACTACCCAGAAAAAGAAACAGGGGAAAAAACCCAAAGCTTTTTATAAGCTCATGAGTGATACAGACAGAAACAACCTTAAATCATACAGTATAATTATCTTCTTTATACTCTGGCTCTAAAATTCTTAAGAGCCCCTGCCCAAATGTCCTCCTCACTTTGATCTATGGTTGTAATCTCACATTAAAACTCAATCACACCAGGAAATGTCATTTGCCAGCTTTCAGGCAAGTCGCAACAATAGACCCCTGGCTGAGACAGCATGGAAGAGATGAAGCCCTCTTCACCTCCCTAAGCAGCAGGAGCTTGGCAAAGCTAGAACACCTGGGTGAGGTGAGCTTGTGCTGGGATGTGCCCTAGCTCATTCCAAATGAACTCGGTCCACAGGACGTACAGACAATCAGCAGCCTTGTCATCAGTGTTGTTTCTTGTAGTCTGTATCTTCCAGCAAGGCAGAAAGTCACTCTAAGAACATAATTTCTTTTCTTTTGTTTTCTTTCTCTCTCCCTACCTCCTTCTCTCCTTCCTTCCTTCCTTCATCCCCCCTCTCTCTTTCTTTCTTTTTTCTTTCTTTCTCTTTCCTTCCCTCTCTCTCTTTCTTTCTTTCTTTTCTTTCTTCTGTGCTTCCCTCTCTCCTTTCCTTCCTTCCCTCCCTTTCTCCCTTCCTTCCTGTCCTTTTTTCCTTCTTTTCCTTCCTTCCTTTCTCTCTTTTTTTCTCTCTGTGTCTGTCTGTCTCTTTCCCTCTCTCTTATCTCTTTTTCTGTTTGTGTCTGTCTGTCTTGGGCTCAAATACACTTTTGCTCAGATTTCATATCTGGTGATCTATCACTTAAGCCATACCTCCAGCCCAGTTATTACTGGTTAATTGGAGATGGAATCTCTCAAAGTTTTCTGCCTGGGCTGGCTCCAAACTGTGATCTTCTAGGTCTCAGCTGCTTGAGTAGACTCACAGGCATGATGCAACTGCATCCAGCTTTCTTTTTTAACCCCTAAAAAAGCATACTTGCAGGGTGTCAGTGGCTCACAGCATTAATTCTAGTTATTCAGGAGGCTGAGATCTAAGGATGGCAGTTCAAAACTAGCCTGGGTGGGATAATCTGTGAGATTATTATCTACATTTAACTAGAAAAAAAGCTTGGATTGGAGCTGTGGCTCAACTGGTAGAGCACTAGCCTTACACAACAAAACTCAGTGCACAACAGTGCTCAGGCCCCAAGTTCCCAAGTTCACCCCCAGGACTGGCAGGTGTGCACATATATGTGTGTGTGTGTGTGTGTGTGTGTGTGTGTGTGTGTGCGTGCGTGCATGTGTGCACATATACAAGTCATGTTTACCTGAACACTACAAGAAGTGAAGAGGTAGTATAAACTTGAATAGGAATACTATACATAAATACTGTTTTGTGTCAGGGTGACATTATGACTTGACCATTTTTTAAAATTTTATGAAGTCCTTTCTCCTCAGTGTGTCTTCAAAAAATTGCAGAATGAAAGCATTTGTCTACTTTTAAAAATAGAGTAGAAGTTAGTATAGATAAGGAGACCATTTAAGAATGTGTTAATCTTAATTATGCTCATTAATGGACCAATTGCTTCCATGAATACAATAAAAGCAAAAACAAACAAGGGAAGGGAAGGATGGGTGAAAATGTTGAAAGGGGTGACATTGATCGAGATATATTGTATTCATAAATTGCTTTGCTAAATGGCTACTCTTTTGTACAACCACTTAAAGATTAAAGAAAAATATTTTGTCTGTGTCACTGACTCAAAATTCAGCTCCTCTTTTTTAGAGACATTAGGTAAAAATAAATTCAACCTGCTGCGACAAGCACCAGCTCTTCCAAGTACATGTTCAGGAACACAGGTGCTCCAAGGGCCTGGAAGCTTCCTTGTTATCTGAAGGCTCTTACTCACAAAACCACTTAATATAGATGTGGCTCCAGCTTCAGCAACATTCTGAGATAAGAGGAACATCAGCATTGCTCTAATGAGATGAAATGGCTTGTGCAACACATTTGCAACCCTTCTTGTTCTAAGGAAGGTAGATTCTAATGCAAAGACCCTTAGCAGGCTTCACTAAAACACAACACCTGATACGGAATTCCGTTCTCATCCTGTGGGTATAAATGAGTCCTCTGGGAATTCTTTTTTTATTATTGTTGTGAAAATACCTTATAGAGGGGTTACAATTACATGAGCAAGGCAATGAGTACATTTCTTATCAAGCATTGTTGCCTCCTCCTTTGTTTCCCCTTCCCATCCCTTCCCATCTCTCCCCTCCCCCCGCCCGCCATCTCCTCCTACCCCCATCCCCCTCCCGCGCCAAAGTTGTAAAGTTCGTTTTTCGACATAACGTCTTGTACATCTCATTGTTGCAAGGGGTCCACCTGTATCCCTATTTAAACAATTTGTTGTCCTCTGGGAATTCTTGAATATTTTGTTAGAGAACTTTGTTTCTTATAGTTTATGATTACGAATAGCTTTATGAAGAAATATATCCTTTCCTTCTTCCTTTGCATTTCTCTATAACATGGGCACCACATAAAAAGTTCAAGAAGAACTAAACAGCCCGCAGGCTTGTGAATCTATCATTAAAAAGGTAGATATGCTGGACACCTGGTGATTCATGTCCATATTCCTAGCTCCTCAAAATGATGAGATCTGAAGATCATGGTTCAAAGAAGCCAACCATGGCAGAAAGGTCCAAGAGACAAGTTTTTCAAAATAACCAGCAAAACCTGGACTGGAGTTATGCCTCAAGTGGTACAGTGCCAGCTGTGGAGTAAGTTAGAGGTCTGAGTTCAACCCCTGGTACTGGAAAAAAAATTTAAAAAATTAACTAGGCCTGGTGGTACACACCTGTAACCCCCTTACCTGGGACAGGCAGGAGGATGTTAAGTTCAAGGCCAGCCTGGGCTGCACAGAAAGACCCTCTCTCAAAAATTAAAAATAGAAGCAAAGCAAAATAACATTAATCTAAATGAAACTACGGTAATAGATCACATTTTGTAGCATGTGGCTATTTCTAATATTTATTTTCCATGGTAAAGGTTATTTTAACTTATAAGTCATCTTTTGTAGCCTGTTTCAATATACTGAAATAACTGAGAGAAGTAAAACAAATGTTGGCTGGGCACTGAGAATAGATACCATACTTCTGGATAAGTATATAGTTTCACCTACAACAATTTTGAACAGTAAGTTCTGTCACTCAATATTACATCAATGGTGGGTCTGTAGATTTCACCAAGGCTACATGCTATGAAATAGAAGAATTTAGAGCTGAAGCATACAAAGCCTAGAAGCTCTGAACCCAAGAGTCTTCCTTAACCTTTATAGTATAATCATTAAGGTAATGGAGGTAGTGAACACACAGACGAAGTAAGGCGATATGATTCTGATGCCCTTTTCACAAGGTACTCAATGAATCTCAGGCACGTAATCCACCCTTTATTCTAAAAGTATTTACTGAGCCACAGACTGAATGAGGTATTGAAACTTTAGAGGTAAAAATCTATGCTTTTGGCTCTCAGTTAAATCAAAGCCTGTTTTGGGCCCCTCAACAGTGGAGTTCACATGGAAAAACTTAAAAGGTGTGACTGTTTTCAGCATTAGGAAATGATCTAATATCATTATTTCAAATAAAGAACTTATTACAGTTATAGAGCTCCCATAGATACCAAAGGATATTTTGATCTTGAAAAAAGAAATAGTTTGAATTTATAGAGGGGGAAAAAGAACTTTAATAAACACTTTGTAACCAAGATAAACACTATAGACAAACAACATCTAGCTTTGTGTAGGAATAGGCAGAGGTAGAGAAGAAGCCAACGACCATTACAATATGTACTGAAAACTTCTCTTTCCAATTTGTACAAATTCAGGTTTAGAAAACCAACAGACAATAAAATATCACCCACAACACACAGCATAATGCATGCTGAAAGCAATCTGACAGTGAAATAACCGTAGCATTGAAGGAAGAAAAAAATAGCACAAAACAGAACTAAAAAAAAAAAACAAAACTGGAGAGTATCTCAACCCAGATGCAATTTATTTTCCTTAGGATCTATCTCATTTCACAACTAATGTAGGAACTAATAATACACAGAATCTGGGGGACTACACACTAAAGACTTGTTATTTCTACGCATTAAGGTGATGGAGACCTTTCTTGTGCTTTCTCTAGTCTAACTTTTCCGCAATGGATACAGACTGCTTTTGAATGCATATAGCATTTTATCTGTTATGCTTTATTCTTTAAAGATCACTGCAGACTCATTGAAGTGTCTAGCACAGGCATTCACTGGAGCTTGATCTCACTGCAGAATGGAGAAAGGTAGAATTAGTACCTAAGCATCCACAATCTACAAGCTTCATTGAAGCAAAGTTTCCTGGAAGAGAAAGCAGCCAGCTGTCCCTTGCATGCAGTTGTGGCACTGCCTGTGGGAAGTATATCCTGTGAGAACTTGTTTTGACGATGCAATGCTTTTAGTGGGTGAGCCATTTCCACACTTTACAGACTGCCGAGTAAGTTTCTCAGAACTTTCTCATTGTACTCAGCGCTGTCTGTGCAGTTAATTTAGGCATCAGAAAACTCAGTTGTTAATTTTCTGACTTGCCTCTGGACTCTTAAATGCTATTGCTCCAATCATAACACGTCGGAACACTTACACAGATTTCAACAATAATATCCACAGCTGGGAATAAATCAAAGCAGTTTTATCACTGATTAAGTGCTATTGAAATATAGTTACAAGACAACATGAAGCAAAGGACAGATTTCACTTGGGAAGATTAAGACAGAGCCTGGGGGGGGGGCGGGGGGGAGGAAAGAGGGTAATCCAAACAAAGTCTATGCAACATTTTAAAAAATATAATTCAGAGTCAGAATGCAGATTGCAATTTTACCATTTCAAATTCAGTCTCCCTCTCCCTCTCTCTCTCTCTCTCTCTCTCTCTCTCTCTCTCTCTCTCTCTCTGCCATGTAAGATGAATTTAGGAATAAGTGTTTTCCCAGCTAAAGTGTCATCATACTAAGAAAGGTGCCAGAAGATGCTGTCAAGGGCCAGGGTATAAATACTTCAGGCTTTGCAGGCCATACATTTCCTGTTACAACCACTCACTTCTACTGTAATAGGTGAAAGAAGCCATGAAAATACATAAGTTAATGGGTGTGGCTATGTGCCAATAAAGATTTATTTATAAAAACAAGAAGAGGTCTGGATTTAACCACTGGGAAACAGTTTGCTGATGTTTGCATTAAGAGCAGAGTTATTCTATAAGCCCAGAAACCTCTCTAAGGATCGAGTTAGAAAAGACCCATGAGACTAAAACACAGTCATCATCCTAAGACTGTCTTCTCCTTGGAGTGAACTGTACCCTGTCTAGATTGCTTGCAGACAGAGCCATCTCTACCTGTTTGCGCTTCTGGGATTGGGTAGTGTTCAGATGGCCATACCAAAATTCTTCCTTTTGAAAAAATCTTTTCTTCCTTTTTTCTCCTTTAACTCCTCTTTCACTGTCTATTTCTATCATTCATCATTTGGACCACAGACACATCAGGGTTTCGCTTTTCAAATCAGATCACTTCAGGCTTCTCTGGGGTCGGGCTGGCACGTGGTGCTCACGGGTTTCAGTCTGTACAATCAGGCTGTGCTGACCAAGCCAGGCCTGCTACTTAAATAGTGCTAGTTTTTCCACCTCATCTGTACAGAGGTTTGGAGGCAGGACAGTGGTTTTCAGCCATGTTTGATCCTGTCTCTTGGGCTCTTTGACATTTTCATCATGGATCCAGATGATGGCAGTGAGATAGATGGTCTTCATTAGGATTGCAGATTATCAAAATTTTGGTGCAAATGGAATTCCTCTTTGAGAGAACATTTCAGAATTCCAAATGAGCAAAAAATAAATAAATAAATAAATAAATAAATAAATAAATAAATAAATAAATAAATAAATAAATAAATGAAGAGACCTATTTTCTTTCTAAGTGTAGTCCATCATTCAGAATAGAATGCTACAGGCTGCTATTTAGGAAATATTTATAAGATGCATTGCACAGTGAATGGCTATATATAAACATAGTTGCAGTAGGTAATGAGATTACTGTAAGAAAGCCTCAAACATGGTCTAAAAGCTATCAGGTAGCATAATAAAATGTTCTCTAATTTTTTTTAACATTCATCAGATCATTTATAAATAAGCCTATAAAATTTTTCCTCAATAATTAAAGTTCTAGAAAACATGAATTTATGTAGAATCATGAATGTTTTGGAAAATCAATTCTATAAAAATTAAGTAATAAATTATAATTACTTTAAAAAGGGGAAAAAAGGGAAAAAAAGGAGCAGGGATGATTTAGTAAGAATTATTGAACCAAGCGAAGAATTTTCTGTTAGGACTATAACAAGTTTTTTCCCATCTTCTCTGAAGGAAGAATAAGAGAAAACTAGTAAAGGGTGTGAAAGAGTCTGAGGACTATCTATGTATCCTCTAACTTATTAGAAAGGATGAAGCGTATCTAGAGAAGATAGAAAAAATAATCCAAGATGAAAACTGGAAGAAAAAGATTTCAGTGGGGCTGATGTTGAATGAAATGGAAAATCAGAAGATTAGAGAACTGAAGCTATCACTGAGGAAAGAGAGAAGAGAAACTAGGTTCCACTAAAACCATAAAACCTATAAATGGCTTACCACAGCTGAAATTAGGATCTTCGAAAGGAACTGCCGTGCTCCCTTACCCTAAGAAGAGGTACAAGCCTCAGCCCAGGGGATCTTGTGCAGCCTCTAGAGCAACAAGGCTAGTGGATGGGTTGGTGAGTCTCTCAAGGCTGTTAGAGTGGTAATTCAATATAGCTAATCAAGCTCATTGTTTCTGAGAAGGATATCCCATTGAATCTGCAAACTCCTACCCACTACTGTTGATTGGAGTGAGAATAAATGGTAGTTATATAAAGTGCTTCAAATTGCCTCTAGAACAATGCTTCAGGCCCGAAAATGGAGGTCTTGGGGAGATATTTTCATCTTTGAGGTTATGACTTGGTGTGAGAAAACTGGCTGACAGAAGAGTATCAACAGATTATTTTAAGGTAGAAATATATTTTTCATTATGTAACAAAATTAGAATTGTCTTTTCTAGCTCAAGATGGAAAAAGTTTTATAGAGCCCAGGAAACGTGAGAAACTAAGGAAGAAATTGTAGGACAGGTAATATTCTGTAAGAGAGCAGAAGACACTGAGATTCACAAAGATGAAATGATAATATAGGTTTCACTGCCAGTACAGAGTATATATACTAGAGTGAAATGTGTAGACAATAAAGCAAACTTAACCTGGAATATCAGCATAAAGAATTTTGCAACAAAACTAAGCACATGGTGCCGAGTAATACATCATGGTGACATCAGGACTCAAAGGAGATGACTAAATGTAAACACTGAGAAAAACTATACTAGAGGGTGGGCCCGTGATTGAGAATACATGGGTAAAGTAAGGGGAAAAAAACTAAGTTGCTATGGAAGAAGATTGCAGATGACAGATGCAGGATAAGAGGATGATTTCTGAAAGCAGATTATCAAATCAAGTAGCAGAATGGTAACATGGTGACAAGGGATCTTCAAATATTGGAATATCTGTTGGGAGCATCGCTCAGTTAAGGATAGAGCATCTGATAAACTGCTTTATAGGCATTTCAACTTACAGAAAGAAATGTGAATAGATGTTCACAACTTTTTTTTTCATAGAATAGCCTTAAATCTTTTTTTGGGAACAAGATCTAAAAAGCAGAGCATATAAAAAGCATCTTATTTCAGACTTGGAGGAATCACAAATATTATTCAGGCAATACATGAGCCCCACACATATGTGGCTTTGCCATGGTTATACAATCCTCAAACACAACTGTCAAAAGACTGGTCATTCTATGTTCAGTTGTCTTTATACTGACATTAAAATCTACTTAGCTACTAGTATACTGCTAACCCTTGTGAATATGTAGATTAAAACAAACTCTTGTCAGGAGCCTGCAGAACACACCTGTAAACCTAGCTACTCAAGAAGCTAAGATCTGATGATCACGGTTCGAAACCAGCTGGGGGAAGGAAAACTTGTGAGACTCATTTCCAATTAGCTACCACAAAAAAAGCCAGAAGTAGAGCTGTGAATCAAGTGGTAAAGTGCTAGTCTTTACCAAAAGAAAAAGTTTAGGGACAGCACCTTGGCCCTGAGCGTAAGTCCCAGGATTAGCACAAAACAAAAATTAAAAAAACTAACAAAACTCTTCTTTCCTTGATGAGTCCTTGAGTAATTGGAGAAAAGTCATCCTGTTCCCTCAAGCTTTCTTCTCCCTAGATTTAACAGCTCCATTTCATCCTGTCCTTGCCCACCTGACTTGTTTTATATATTTCCCTTCTTTTACCCAGGAACACTGAGAAGATACCAGCCAGAAATTTGAGACAAAGCTGTAATATTACACTATGGCTATAACCACAAAGAAAGAGGCAGGGTGTTCTCAGTTAGATGCCCTGAGTTGGTGATATGCAGATTCAAAATAGGTAGTAGTAAATAGATAGACATAATTTCTTGCCTAGATAATTCCACAATCGAATATTTCTCCAGGCAACTAAGAGACACTAAAAGATAAAGTACTGTTATAACGATCCACATGAGGAAGTACAGAAGTGAGAGACATCAAAATAAATGAAAATAGCTAAGCTGGAAGGAGGTTTATTAATGCAGATACTAAAAGGATATGTCAAATGTGGAAGGAGACACAGTTCGTAGGATGAGTTTTAAAAAATGGCATGGAACTAAAATAAAAGTGTCAGGAAGGCTAGAGCCTGGAATAATTCTGGGCCTACACACTATAAGCACATGTAAGCGTACTCACACATCAGATATGAGACAATGAATCAGGAATACTTGGGGACATTTCACAGGTAAGATTATTAATCAGCTGATTCACTAAAGAGAGTAAGAGGAGTATTACAATTTCTGTGTTAGGTTCTTTATCAGAAGAGAGTATAGAACAAGTTTAAAATATTTTTAAGGAGTTAATAGCATTTAAAAAGGAACAAAGGGATTAGCATGGTGTATGTGTATGTGTGCATATTTATATATAAGTAGGCATATATATATATATATATATGTTGCCTGTACTCAAAACAGGAAAAATATATATATGCTAAGTTATCTGTAAGGAAGTTCCACAATGTAGATAAACCATAACCTAAAAATATGGTAGCAAAGTTGATAATATTAGAAACATTTTATTAAAGATAATAAATGTCTATAAAAAGAAACCAGTGTCTACTGGAATCCTGCAACTTTGTACTACAAGTCTTGTGAATTAATAATTTTTTCCTCTTTGAATACACTTGCTAGGTTTACAGCCAAACAATTCTTCTATATATAATGGTTTTAGTTCATACTTGAGAGGCATGAAATTTAGGAAGACTTGGTAGACAAAATATAATTAGTGTGGATATGACTAGTAGAACTAAATTTGGTGTTGACAAAGTGAGTCTTCCTGTAAAAGTGTCTCTTCCACTGGTTTGCTCTGTAATTATTCTGAATCATTCCCTATTTCTATTCATGTGTTCATTAAGGGATTCCAATATGCAAATAAAATATATTTCAGAGGGAGAACTCAGATGTGTGTTAAAGCATCAGGATCCAAACTCATAGACTGTAAGCTAAAACAAGGTTCAGAAAATACTAAATTTAGTCAACGGAAATACATGTCAATTCCTGAACAAGTCATTTCCTTAAGTGTAAGATTGGAAAATCTGTCTTGGCTGCAGTTCTTGTGACAGATCTGGAGCACTTAGCTGAGCAAAAGTTGGAAAAGAGTCAACAATGGAGAAACTGCTAAAAGTTATGTGACTTTTGAGCCATGTTGATGGAAGCATAATTTTCAGGCCAAGGAATTTAATCTTCCCTCTCTCTAGTCACTACTTTACTAATACTGTATCAGAATAATGGGTCAAGATTAAGGATATGAAGTTGTACACTGAAAAATCTATAAACTGCCATAAGAAAAATCAACTTAATTAAGAGAGAACTTATAGAAGAAGATCCTGACAGGGGGAGATGTTAAGAAGGTAAAACTGTATTGAAAAGATGAAAGACAGGGATAAGATGATTCTAGAAATGAAAATAGCACAGTAATACAATGGGCTACCTTGGAAGGGAGCAAGTTTTCTATTCTTGGAAATAACTGAACAGTAGCAGCCAAGAACGTTTCAAATGGAATTTTTAGATTGGAAAATAATGATAACTGAATTAATTGGAAAAGTATCTTGCGACTTTCACATTCTCTATCTCTCTTTTCTGTTTTTGTATTGACATCAGAATGTCCATTAAATATTGGCCTCAAATTTCATTTGGAAAAAGAATCTTACACTTAGAATGAACTTATGCTGGGCCAAGGGCACTATGTTACAGGTCAAATATCTAAGGAAAGTAGGAGTCATTTGACTTGATACATTAGATACAGGCAATTGGGAAATACTCTCAACAAATAATGATTGCATGGGAAAAAAAAACAGTACTCTGTAATTTCAGGATAGACTTTCTATACTTGGTCCTTTGGAGAACTAAGGAATATCTTAATGTACATAAAAGAATGTTCCCAAAAATTTTTAAAAAATAAAAGAATGTTCCCTTTCTTTCTACAAATCAGGTAGGTTTCATAGTAGGTTTCTCATTCGGTGCTGTAGAATGAATGCTGTCTACAAATACCCTATTACTTCACAAAAACTGAGGTAAAAATGTGTTAGATAAACCAGAGACTGTAAAATCTTTGGATGTGTTTGAAAGGATGGTACTCTTTTCCTAAGCCAATATTATTGGTTGCTTATTAAAAATTTGGGTAGCTTAGAAATTGAACAACTGATGACATTTGATTCCTGTGCTTAGCAGCACAGCACAGAATTTCATGCAGGGAGGTATGCTACTACAGTTAATAGCAGGCTATAACTAAAAGAGAAGAATTTATTTCAGTCATTACCACACCTTTCATTTTGTATTTGCCATTGATTAACCAATGTCAAAAATTTGTTCACCTTGTTGGAATATTGGAATAATCTTCTTGTATTTTTTCCCTTAAGGGAAAAGTGACAGTGAAAGACAAAAGCATGTGTTTATCCACAAGGGAGAGGCAAGATGGCTCAGTGATTCTGAACATGGATTCCAGATGCCTGTCCTGAATGGGTAGAGTACTCCAGCTGAGTTATTAATAACACCAGGCTACATATTGGCAAAGATCCCATCACCATGCAGAATAAGATTCCTTTTCTGAGTAACTTTTCCATAACCCTTTCATGTCCTTCTTGTCCCTGGCTCAGCTGTCAATGTAGCTCCTACTTCACATCTTGCTGTTTAAATGTGGGGAAATCATGCTGTAATAATTATACTTACCCTCTTTATTAAGGAAAGCATGTCTCAGCAGTAGTCCCTTCTCAGTTACACTTCCCTGCCACTTGAGAAACCTTCCTTCTCTTACTATGGAAATACTGCTTACATGTACTGCTGTATTTTACTAAAATATAAAAATGGGTGGGAACATGATTCGTCTTGCTGTAGTACATGTTATTTTCCTTATGCTCAGTAGCCACCAGGAATTCCACAGAGACCACCTAATCAAGTGGTTTGTTTTTAATGCTCAGTAAAGAAATTTCACATGAAGTCACACTATTAGTTATGTGTTTTTAAGTACCAAGACACTTTGTATCTCTATTTGGCTGGTATACACACATGATTTCCCAACTGTGCTACAGAGTATTTTCAATGCATTTTAGGTTACCTTTCCCTCTTTACAGCTTCATTATAACATTCTTGGTAAACTTCAAAATTATGCACCTTAACAACATGTATAAGGAGACAATGATGAAAACAGATTGAGAAAGAATAGGGAAGAAATTGGCTTCCTTTATTCAATTTTGGCTAGGGTCTTTAAACACATCTTTTACCTGCCACACCTGCAGTGGTACCAGGGAAGACCCTGATCATAGCTCTCACTTTGGCAGGGCTATGTGAATGTCCTGGGCTTAATGTCAATTTTGCTGGGTATTTATGGGTTACAAATATATAAAATTGGATCACTGAATAGAGGTAAAGTCAAATTATGCCACTTTCTCATCCATTCTTCAACCCAGCTCAATCCCAAAGTGGTTGTCTGCTCAAAAGGAAAGGCTATTTATTCCAATACAGTGAGGGGCTCTCGTCCTCTTTATCAATCTTGTGGGAAGATTAAAGGCCACTCTATTTGGGACAGTCAATTGGATCCGTTGAATACTCTACTGCAGAATCCAGATGGTAGAAAACTATTAAGTGGATAAAAGCTTAGGGTCCAAGGGTTTCAATTATAAGTCATGTCCTTCTTAACCTGACTTTCTCTATGGCCATAGATAATTCAGGTAACTTCTCAACACTGGTTTTTTTTTTAATTCCTTAAGCAGGCAAATTTGGAAAAACAGAGGTCTACATTAGGAACCATAGTCTCTGTGAATTTAAGAACCAGTTCTCTCGTTAGATCTCAGACGAGATTAACCAATTGTAAGATACACTAGAAAAAATAGAAACTAGTCATATCACCTGATAGAGCTTTGGCTTACAGAAATAAGTGACAAGAAGAAATAACTATCTTTTTACTCTTGGGCTACCTTTGTGAGCTTGTGCTCACTGCTAGAGCTTGTGATTGGTAAGGGTATTCTTTCTCACCCATGCACTGGTATGACTTTAACAAATCTTTGAGAAGTCTATCAGAAAACACTGTAGGAGTCGTGCGGTCCAGAGCTAGGCTCAAAATAAAAACATTAGACTAGAAAAGAAAGGCAGAGCAGCCAGAATTTCAATGAGGAGAAGTTGTTCTTCTTAATTAAAAAAGTCAATGTCCTTGGTTTCTCAGCTTTCTAACTAGTTGCAAGTTAGTTGAACAGTTTCCATGCATGCATCAGAATTGTGCCCTGAGAGCCTCAAGGGTATCTGAACCAAATATACATATTTATTCAGAAAACTAATTGTTTACACTGATGAAAGAGGTGGTAAATTGAATGGAAATATGCAGCAATCCTTGGATATTCAGGGGAAATTTAAATACATGCACTGACCTTTGAGGAACACAAATACAGAATAGTAGGCAGCATTTTAGAAAAACAGCAGTTTCTCTTCCAGGATGTTAAACACAAGAAAAGAAGATGAAAACAACCGTCTTCAGAAGGATATTTCAGGGAAGAATTTTTTTTTGTAGTTTTACTTCATGTTTCTATGACCCACCATGTTGACATTCATTTGCCAAATTCATTCACATAAACAGATATGTCTACGGTATTAACTGAAAAGGCTAAAAAGCTACCTTGAAATATACCACATTTGTGTCTTGATCTCCTTAATTATCTTTTATCAGTTTTTAGAAGAAAAAATAATCTAGGTGCTTGTCAAAAGCCCTATTTGAAGCTCACATCTATGATCTATTCGTCCTAGTTGCTAGTAGTACCTGCATGCATCTGCTGGTCAGCCTAGATCTTGTGGGCATTATGAGTACAACACCTGTAAGAAGGGAGTCATCTCTGTTTACCACTGACACTTTATGGCTTCTTTCCACTCCTTTATTTTTTGGACTAAGATGACAACTCCAAACAGTCTGACACTTGAGTTTCTGCAGAGAAATAAGTCAAGGGATACTTCATTCTGCCTTCTCTTCTGAGACTGCCTGGATCTAACTGTGGTCTTCATGTTGAGATAAATCAGCAACTTCTCTGAGGCACAGTGGTCACCTGTTAGGGCTCCTGTCATGTCTGTGAGCCTCAGGGATCCTATTCTGTGTGAACTCGAGGAAGGGAGGAAGGCTTGGTTTCTATACCTTGTTCACAAAATGTAAGATGCTGCTGCTGATGTTCATGGCATGGCCAACTATAAGACATTAAGCACAATAATATACACAATGAAAAATATGCACATTGTGAGAAGTTAGTTTTAGTAGGTATGTTAATAAAATCATATGAATGTTAAATCCTAGGAACTTACAAGCTCCTTAAAGGCAAAGAAACTGTTTTAGTCCCCATTGTATCTCTTATAGCATTAAATGGGGGCATTATTTACAAACTGGGTATTTAATAGATGTTCTTGAATAAATTAAAAAATATGGGACCAACTTGCAGAAGTCTTAGGGTATATTAATTAGGTATTTTCAAACTGCAGGTGATTATTGTCTCCCTACAAACTTTTTGACCTTGAAAATATTTTTGCTAATGCTGTGTGTAGGTTTCCATTTCCTTTCTATCTTCTTACACTCAAAATGACCAAACTAGTTAGTTACTGGATCTGTATTGACAGTTTTCCTTCCAGTGAATGTCTGGCTTGGTTAATCAACTGAAGAATATTAAAAAGTCTACCACTAGGAAAATGAATGATCTGTTTGTTCATTCTTTTATGTATTGAAAACATTTCATTCAATTAATACTATAGTCTAGATAATAGTTTACATTTCTGCTAAAATGCTCAATATATATATACAAACTCCTGAAAAACTATACATAGTATTTCCTTAAATGTGTTCTAAAGAAAAAAATCAATTTGAATAAATGTGAATTTTAATGGATGAATAATTGAACAGAAACAGAAACATTAGGGAATGACCTAACAATACAGTCCCAATTCATACCATCTTCATTCTATTTCACTCTTAATCAAGAAAATGTTTTGAAACAATAATTACTAAACTGTTCTAAAACAATAATTTCTTTTCTTACCACTTTCAGCATATTTTAAAAAGATATGTCTGCATAAAAAATAAGTTCCATGTCTCAAATTGTTTAGGCAATTTCAAACAAAAGGCTGCTTTCAGGCTACTGACTTAGAACTAAGTCTTACTTCAAAATCTGCAAAAGGAGATAATTGTCTAAAGCTTCTATTATACCCCTTATGACTGTGTTGCTATGCTCAATTCATTACATATAAACGAGGTATGAGAATATAGAGCCGACCCTATCTTCACTGATACTTGCTAACAAAAGCAATTTAAGCCTGCTCTAAGAAAGAAATAATCTGGGTTGACATGTGTGGAGCACATTTCATGACATTGCTCAGTTATGTGGGTACTCGATACATCATTAACTGTTACTACACTACTCAAAGATTGTTTCATTGCCTCCTTTCTTTAAAAAAGAAGTTTAAATAATTTAGAGTAACAAAGTCAGGATTTGAACTGGTCTCCATGACTTCAAAGACCATGTTCGCTTTATAATGTTATGTGGTTTCATTGTGTTATCTATCAAAGGCAAAATGTGACTATAACTGGGAGTTGTTTCTCATTTTTAATAATAGCAGCTTTCAAAATAAAATTGATGAGGATGATATGAGTCAACTGATAAACTACTTAGAAAAACATCCAATTTCTTATAATTTCATGGTCCAGGGTTTTGTGTGTGTGTGTGTGTGTGTGTGTGTGTGTGTGTGTGTGTGTGTGTGTGTGTTTCTTTTTGTCTCAGTTTATTACAGAATTTTTCTGACATCTGCAGGTTTCTTAAAACGTAGTTAACATTAACCACAAACTCTCATGACCTGATGACATTGAACAAATAAACACTAAAAATCTCTCACTCAAAAGTTGGGCAATGCAATGATTCCCTTACATTTACATATGCCATCCAGACAAGTAAAATCAATGACATGGAATACCTATGTAATAAAGTAATTGCTTTAGAAATGTGTATGATAATTGCATATCAGCTGAATAATTCATTACTAAAATTATTGGTAATGAATGTTAATTTAGTACGATTATCTCATGTGTGGGAATATGCTGATGTACAGTGATTTACAGTAAACTTTAAGGATGAACATTTTATTTTTAGACAATTGGGTGTTCATTAAATATGAAAAAGTGATGACAAAACAGGTTTCAGTGATGCATTCAATTTGTAAAGACAGAGTTTCAATCACAAATGGCTTTTGGGTTGTGTTAACTATAGTCTATAAATCATATATAAACGTGCATGTGTGCCTGGGAGAGCATTCAGGGCTGTCCAGCAGAGGGCTCCTTTGAAACAAACGTGAAAAATGAGGCCACAATTCAAAGTGGAGCCAATATGGTACTTCTAATAAACTACATTGAGGTTTTGTAAAGGATTATTCCAAAGCAGGCAGTGGTTTTGCAATCCATTTCCCTAGAGATGGCAAGTTCATGTATTTACAAGTATGTTTTTTATGGTACTTGTCCTATGAAAATACAAAGTGATTAAGGCCAGATATTCCTTAATGAAATGCCAACAACTGCCCACAAGCTGCACAAATAGATGTTCATTTATTTATATTTATATAGCAATACAAACTAAACGTACAGCAGCATTAAAGGGAAGTCAGAGCCAGGTGCTGGTGGCTCACACTTATAATCCTAGACAGAAGAAGAGGTGTGGCCCAAGTGGTATAGCACCAGCATGAGCAAAAAAGCTAAGGGGACAGTGCCCAACCCTGAGCTCAAGCAACAGTATTGGCACAATTAAAAAGGAAACCAATTAGTCTTCACAGGAATGCATTATTTTAAAACACGGAATTTCTCCTTTTATTAGAAATTATAGATGACAATAAGGAAACCCTGCTGTTCAATGGGGAGGGGATGGCAAGCATGGGGAGTTGCAGAGATATTTTTTCTTCTCAAATTAATTGCACATATTGTGTAAGAATGTCTGGTTCTTTTCTTTATATAGACAATGGGCTCTGGGATTCTTATTCTTTAACTTTTCAAGAAATAAATTTATATACTTTCAAAAATTAAATCTGTGTTCTAGTCCATATTACCCATGAGTTGGTAATAGAGACAGACTATTGAGTGATACCATTTTCAAAAAGGAAGGGTACGCTGTGGATCAGCTTAGCAGGTTGTAATTTCTTCTTTTTTCTTTTCTTTTTGTTTTTTTTTTTTTGGGTCCGGTCGTGGGGCCTGAACTCTGGGCCTGGGCGCTGTCCCTCAGCTCTTTAGCTCAAGGCTAGCGCTCTATCACTTGAGCCACAGCGCCACTTCCAGCTTTTTTCTTTTTGCTTATGTGGTGCTGAAGAATCAAACCCAGGGCCTCAGGCATGCAAGGCAAGCACTCTACCACTGAGCCACCTTCCCAGCCCTGTAATTTTTTCTAATGGTATCCCTAAATAGGTGAGGCTCAGGAGTAAAGACCCAGAGAGATGATTATTTCTTAATCATGTTATTGACAACTTTTAGAGTATCATAAAGAATCATTAAAATTGACTCCTTATTCAGTTATCAAGTTTACATTTCATTTTAATAAATGGATACATCACTGCCACTTGTTGAGAGAAGGGTGAATGTTAGATCCCCAAAGAAGATTCTGACATTTATAAAACAAAGGTAAAAAGTGGTAACAAATCTTTAAAATAACAACCTAAAATCCTTTGTAATCACTAAGGCTGGATGTGTCATAAACCCAACTCCAGAATCAAGATACAGAGTTGGCAGCAATTCTAGTATTTAAAGAGCATGAAACAAAATCCAAACCATTAAATGGTTCTGAAACAAACAAAATCTACTGCATAACATTTTTGTGTTTAAATACTGCTGATAATCAACCACCTACATGGATATAGGTGGCCCTGTTGTTGAATTGCAGCTAGGTTGGAGCTCATGTTCATAGACTCTGGGAATCAGACTCTAAAGGCCAGACACAAATCCTAAATTATGTTGATTCAAGTAATTTGGGGAGAGGAAGAGAAATAAAATGCTGAAACAGGAATACAGGTTGACCCATTATAACAATGAGATGTACAAGACATTATGTTGAAAATGAACTTTACTACTTGGGGGAGGGGAGGGAGTTGGAGAGGTGAGGAGGGAAGGGATGGTAGGGGAAAATCATAGGAGGAGGTACAATGCTCGATAGGAAATGCACTCATTACCTTTTACTCATGTAATTGTAACCCCTCTGTACACTAATTTTACAATAAAAAACATTTTGAAAAGTATTTATGATCTTAAACATGGACAGGACTCCACCAACACTATCATTTCAGAAAATAATAGAACTCTAATGAAACCTAGGGAAAAAAACCCAATCATATTATAATATTGCATTTCACATGTGCATTTTAAATACCATTATTTTTCCTTCTTTTGATCTTTCCTTTGTATTCATAAAAGAAGCTTTCATCTTGACATATGCATGTGGAGAAATGCTTTGGAGCCTGCATCCCCCCCCAACACCCCCCACTATGTTTAGGATGTCAACAAATAGTAAGACTTGCAAATGACACAGACAGATGCACGTGTCTGCTTAACCCCTCAGTGTGCCCAGGCAGTGCAGGACCCCCTGCTGTTCTGTTTTGTTTGTACACATGCACAGTTAAAGACCAGCACTCCTCTCATTAAACAAGAAGGCATGTGAGAAGATTAATAATTTGATTTGCAGGAACAAGATGGATGAAGAAATCCTATGTAAAGTCTATAACCCTTCCCCAAGCACTCACTTTGCTGTCGGAGGAAATCTGATAACTACTCCCTTGCCTGACTGTGTCTCTGGAATAAGATCCAAGAGTCAGTAAATTAGAGCCTGCAACCCACTGGGCTGGGAAAGGTTATCTTGTCACAGTGCAGACCCTAACCCTCCCAGTAGTGGAAGTGTTGTTGGGGACTAGAGAGAGAGAGGAATTTATTGGAACTGTGAGATTGAAACAAAACAAAACAAAGTAGAACAAAAACTATGGGCAATGCCAGGACTGCCTGTGCCCTGAAGAATCTGAGTGGATTCTTCAGAATCTAAAGGATCACCACCTGACAATACTCAAAGACTCAAGTAGTGATAGGCAACACATCAAGACCATATAATACACCAGTTTATTAGCAAACACATCACTATTTGTTTCCTAAGAAGGAAGTAGGGTGGATGCTAAGGGAAGAAACTAGATCTTCATTCTATATATTATACCACTGACTTTCCACCTTGAATTGGTCTGAGCACACAAGAGCAACAATGAGCCCTTCTTCTCTCACAATCCTGATCAAGCTCCATTTCTTCCACCATTTGATGTTTGGAGTTTTCACGTTACCCACCTAGATGATGCTGCAACTTTCTAAGCCAACAGCTCCATAAATGGCACTGGCACCTGCCTCCTGAATCTAAATGATGAAGGGACTTGCTCCTGTACTGAGGTGATCTGATGAGCTGTTTCTCTACAGAGAAGCTGAGCTTCACTCTGCCTCCCGACTCCTGGTTCAGTCCCTGAGGTTATCTGCACGAGGGCATAAATGGCAGATTTGCCACTTTTCTGCATAGAGATATGGCTAAAGAAATAGGTTAGAGCCAATTTCTTAATAGAGAAAAGTGTCAGGAAGTGTAAATCATTTTTATCATGTGAAAGGCACCAAAATAAAAATGGAGTCACTTGTGTCGAAGGAAGGAAGGAAGGAAGGGAGGGAGGGAAGGAGGGAGGGAGGGAGGGAGGGAGGAAGAAGGAAGGAAGGAAGGAAGGAAGGAAGGAAGGAAGGAAGGAAGGAAGGAAGGAAGGAAGGAAGGAAGGAAGGAAGGAAGGGAAGGGCATACGGGAGGAAGGAAGGAGGGAAGGAAGGAAGGATGGGAGGAAGGGAAGTAGGGAGGGAAGAAGGAGAGGGAAGAAGAAAAGATAAGGGAAAGGAAGGGATGGGAAGGGAGAAAGAGAGGAGGAGGGAAGAAGGGAAAAAAGGGTGGAGAGAAGGAGGGGAAGAAGGGAGGAAGGAAAGAGTGAAGAAAGAAAGAAAGGAAGGAAGGAGGTAGGGATGGAGGGAGAAAGGAAGGAAAGAAGGAAGGAAGGAAGGAAGGATGGAAGGAAGGAAGGAAGAAAGGAAAGAAGGGAAGAAGGAGAGGGAAAGAAGGGAAAGGAAGGGATGGGAAGAGAGGGAGAAAGAGAGAAGGAGGGAAGAAGGGAAGAAAGGGGGGGAAAGGAGGGGAAGAAGGGAGAAAGGAGGGAGGGAAGCTATCTGTGAGTCATGAACAAGGGCAATCTCTTCTATGTATCCCTGGTAACAAGAACTGTGTCAGCAAACTGCCATACAATAACCTTACCCCCAAAATACTTGTGTGAGTCAAGGTCTCCTGCCCAGCAGCTGCCTATGCAACCATGGACTGGTGCAAATGCTCACAGCCAAGGATTGTGTTTCAAAACAAGTTATGTAACTTGTTCATTTATCTTTAAGACCATGTCTCCCTTTGCCTCCCCAAATACAGATAGTTGTCTATGACTGGTGCTCATAACAAAACTTTAAAAATGTATCTTTTAAATTCCATTTCTTTAAGTTCATGCTTTTAAACTTACATTGCTTCACAGATCACACCCAGGAATACAGTCCTCCTGGGAACCTTTTCACAACTTAACTTCCAAATCAAAATACTCTTGTAAGATACATTGCTGACTTATGATCACAAGGAAATTATCTTTTAAATTGTTTCTTTTTTTCCATTGATAATGAAGTGCTCCATAATAGGTTTTGTCCCCTATTTTAATTAATTTTACCCATTGGAAAACTGATGTTAAGAATGAAGTGAGTCAGGGATGTTTGTAGAACTTACTAAGTACCTGAAAAAAAAAATCTCTGGACTTGCTCTGAGCAGTGCAGGTCTCCAAATAGCTGAAGAAAACCTCCTAAATATCCTAGGCTAAGTAACAGCCAATGTCTGGGTTTCAGTCTGAATGCATGGGATTTGACAATGGCCTTGACCAGCTATCTTCCTTTCAGCTTGCAAAGAAGGCCAGCTTTCTGAGAACATCATTATAAACTTCATAGATGCAGGTTCATGGATTGTTACCAAACCGAACATCCTTCACCATGAACATCTCTGTGCATGCCTATAATGTACTTTGATCATATTTACCCTCGCAACTATTCTTATTTTCTATTTTTGGCCTCCTCTACATGATATGCTTAAAAATATTTGAGAACCAATTTCCTATCTCCATTAAATCTTTCTTTTCCCTCTCTATCTCAAAGAATCCTTAGTTTTTCTAACTAACAATGGATCATTCTCAAGCTCCTCAATGTCTTAGTTGTTTTTCTCTAAAGAATCTCTAGTTTTACATGTATTCTGTTTGTGGGTGCATGCACACATGCACGCATGCTCCCACATGTGTGGACAGAGACTTGAAATCAATTTATGAACACTACCCTTGACCTGCTTTACTCAAGGCTGGCGCTTTACTACTGGCTTTTTGGTGGTTAATTGGAGTTAAGAATCTCATAGGCACATAAACAAACAAACAAACCTCATAGGCTTTCTTGCCTGAGTTGGCTTCAAAACACAATCCTCAGATTTCAGCCTCATGGCTACTTGTATACTTTTTAAAATATAGGAAAAATAACCTACAAAGCTAGTTACCTTGGAGAATATATTGCAAAATGTTAAAATACTTTTGTATTAGATACTATATTATACAGTTATTTCTTGGGTGAGGGCTGATTGACTTTAATAATTTAAAATACTGAAGCCAATGCCATAGCCTGGAAGAGAAAGCTGTTCATCTCATATGAATCAATGACAATCACAGTACTCAGGGGACTAAAAGGAAAGCATATTTCATATGGATAGCTAGTATGGTCTATGCTTACAAATGATTTTCAGTCCACCTTTAGTCTAAGGTTTAGCCTTATGCTCAATGTGACTAACACCTGTAAACAGCCACTTAAAATATGAATGTATCATTTTCATAAGGGAACATTTCCTAATCAACCAGATGAAAAGGGTTGCTAGAGGAGATAAGATTTTCATGTTTTAATCTATAATGAACATTAATGTTCAACATTAGCAACCTTATAATTTACACTACTTTACCTGAACTTAGCACCAGCAAACACAGGTAAGGATTTATATACATCTGTAAACAAATTTGTATGCAGATTTTAAGAATCAATTATAGTTGATAATAACAGCTAACATTTACCAAGGGCTTTCTATGTGCCAGGCACTGTGCTAAGAAGCATTTAGCAATGGGTGTCTTATTCAATATCAATAATACTATGGAATATATATATTAGCAGTAGTACCCTTATTTTATAGATAAAGGATACTAAAGTTCATGCACATGTTAGTTTACAGATGTTAGAAATCTTGTCTAATCACACAGTTAATCAAGTAGGTAGGAACTAGGAGTTGAAATCTAATCTTTTAATATCTATGCATTGAATTATCTCATAGTATTCTTCTTCAGTGTTCTGGAACAAAGATCATATCCCTTGGAATGAAGGGCATGTTGGAGAGCATAAGCTATTATATATTGGACTGGAGCGTATAGACCCTTCATCTTATCTCTCAATGAACCTTATTTATGACACCATCTCACAAAACAAAATCCCCAAAGTACCTTTGGAAGAATTTTAATCCTGATGAGTAAGTAAACCTTTATAGAAACACTCAGATACAGGTCATGTTGGTGAAGAATTAGTACAAGTAATGGTACATTTTTAAACAATCACAGTTGCTCTAAGTTAATAAATTAATACATCATGCATTTTCCTCATTCCTTGGGTTTAGTGGTCTTCATCACCAACAAAACTCCTAAGACGATACAAAGCCTACTTTATTAACAGACATGAGAATTCATAGAAGAACAAAGACTTTCAAAGTCAGTTATTCAGTTAACAAACGTTTCTGAGCATCTGTATGTGTCAAGCCTTACTCTGAAGGTGAGGAATACAGCTGTGAACAAATCAGCAGAATTGTTGTCTTTGTAGACTTCATATTCCAACATTTTTTGCTGACATTTAAGTTATTTGGCTCTTTGAAGTTCCATTAGAACAGAATCTCAATATGTACTACTCCTATCAGGAATGTTCATAAGCTGACATTTGACTTTTTACTTGTATTCATGGAGGGGCAATACTTCTGTACTAGATATTGCAGGGAACATTGAAAAGTCAACAGTGGGATATTATAAACATGGTACAATGTTTGTTATGTTTGCAGAACTGACTTGATAATATTTGTAGCCAGAAATCTGGGTGTCTCATTATTTGCTATTCATATGATTACAATTGGTCCAGACTTTTGGAAGAAGGTTACCTTTTGTAACCCAGAGAGGAACATGGATGGCAGTTGGCAGACAGAAATGGGGTCCCAGTTCATGGTGGCTAAAATGGCTACTTGACACATTAAAAATGGAAGAAGAGCACTATCTTCCCAAACAATGGCCATCGATACATCTTAGGAGATCATTTTCATAAAAAAGCTAACATTGTTTATATTATCAAACACACTGGGAAATTACAATAGTTTCTCTGCTTCAGTAAGGAAATCATAAATCCAGCTGGATGAAAAGCATTCTTCCTTCCTATGTTATACATTTCACTTAGCAAGCTTTGTGCAAGGCCTATAAAACCATGCCTTTAAAAAATCTTATCCATCAGTACAGAAAAATAGAACAGGTCAAAAAGCAGTCAAGGTAAGCCAAATTAAAGCCTCTGGCTTATTTCCCTGCATAATGTCTTCAATTGAATGATAAGGAAAATCTGCCATAATTCCTTACCAATGTGACATCTTCAAACAAATCTCAAACTTTTCTCTGAGAGAAAGAAAGTCATAACACAAAATGAGGTTTTAATTTTCTTAAGAATGTCAAGCTATTTCTTTTCACTTTTTTTTTATTGTGAAAATACCATACAGAGGAGTTACAATTACATGGGTAAGATAACCAGTGTATTTCTTATCAAGCATTGTTGCCCCCTCTTTGTTTCCCCTTTCAAGCTATTTTTTGTAATGCTTTTTACCACATGTATACAGAAGGCCTTCTGGGGCCCACATACCTGGTCCCTCTCCTCCCTTCCCCCGCCCTGCCCCTCCCTCCCACACTCAACTTGAACTACTTAACAACAGTCTAAATGTGCTGCTTGACCTCTGTGACCTCTCACATCTTTTTGGAAAAGGCTTGACCCATAGAGGAATCAAACTGTCTGTGAGCTGAAGCTTAACCCTCAGTGCTGTTTATCCCATGACCAGGCAGGTTGGGGAACCTCTTTGACTCGTTTCCCCATTCAAGCTGGTCACAATTCTGGGGCACATGTGAGGACTCCAGAATAGCAAACTACTCTTCTCCAGGATTATTTAAGCCTTCTCAATTTCTTATATACACCATAGTTCTTCCCTTCTTCTCAGCAGATACCTTTCTATTTCCAGAGACTTTGCTTCACTTCCTAGCACAAAGGTAGAATGCTCTTGGGGAAGGCCAGTCTCTTCTTTTCTCTTCTCTTCTCTCATAGTTTCTTATCTTTTTTCTATCTCTTTCCTCACCAATTCCTCTTGATGGTCAAATACAGTTGACAATGGCAGATGATTTTCTGCCTTGGCTCAGGGTCATGAATCATTTTTGGAAGAAAGCAGGAAGCTAAGTGAACCTTACCCAGCACCTGCAGATAGATGATGTGAAAATGCATCAGAAGTGTCTGGATACTTGTCTAAACAGACCTTTGTATTCTACTCCAGTTTTTCTGTTCAGGGGGAGTAGGGTAAAACCCCAAGAATTTGCATTTCTAAGGAGTTTCCACCGAGGTGCTGATTGCCTTTGGTTCAGAGACCTCCCTTTGAGAACACCTGGTTTCAACTATGCCTGATCATTGCTTTCTCTGTGGCTGAGGGTTCTTGTAGAAATGGGCAAATAACTCAGTCTGATCTGGCCAATAGATTAGGACAAGCACTCTGAAAGTGTAGAAGTGAAGAAAAGTCTGGGAAAGAATGAAAAGAAGACTCACATCTGGACTTCCTAGCTACTCAGGAGGCTGAGAACTGAGGATCACAGTTTAAAGCCAGCCCAAGCAGGAAAGTCTGTGAGACTCTTACCTCTAATTAATCACCAAAAAGCTGAAAATGGAGGTGTGGTAAAATGGTAGGAGGGCAAGCCTCAACACCTGAGATAGCACTCAGGTCCTGTGGCTAAGCCTCGGTGTATGGTGCACATGTGTACACACACACACACACACACACACACACACACACACACACTTAAGACAATAAAAGTCATAAGTTCATGCTCCTTGCTTTTGTTGTGGAGAGGTTCATATGGCATCGAGGAGGCTGGCTTTGTTCATAAGTGCCAATCTTCTTAGAAAGGAAGAGTGGAAATATAAACACTTAGCTTGAACACATTTTTGAAGCTACTGCAACAACCTTACCTCTACTCCAGATTTCTCAACTTCTTATGCTATAAATACAAATATTTAACAAAGCCATTCTTAGATTTGCAATCAAATACAACTAGCTAATTTATCAATTCCTGGCCATTACAAACATCCCCTTTCAACTCCTTATCTTCCTGTACATTCCTATCTCCTTCATTCACTTAAGTATAAAATCTTTGAAAGACAGATATCATCTATGTCCTTATCTCTTATTGGCCTTTTACTTCATCCCAATACATCTTGCATACTTTTCACTCCACTAAAACTATGCTTACAACAATCTTCTTGGTCATAATAGATATTTTCCAGCCCGAGTTATACTTGATTTATAACAGCTTTTGACACTGTTTATCCTTTTATTTTTCTGGAAACATGTTTTCTTTTTTCTCTCTCTTGGCCTCTGTGATACTGGTATTCCACCTCTCTTGGCTTGCTTCCTGAATCTCTATTATTTCTAAGCCTTCCCCATATACAGGCTTTAAAGGTTAGCAATAGTCTGAAGCCAGGTCTCTTCTATTTTAATAAATAGTTCTTCTATGTAAACAAGATTCAGAGTGGCTTTAGTCCATTCATATTCTAATACTTCCCATACCTGTGTCACTTAACCAACATTCTCTATGGTTGCTAAGTTGAAAATGCTTTCTCTTGCGTTTGATATCTCAGATACCTCAGACTCATTATGACCCAAACTGCTTTTCCTACTTACTTCTTACCCCTCTTTCTCCCATGTTCTTTTAGACACTGGGCATTATCCCAAGTTGTCTGGGGGAGAATATAAGTGATACTCATTCCTCTTCCTTTTATATTCTTGCTTCCAATTAATATATTTAAGTCTTGGCTCAGTTCTCTTTTCCTGTTCCCTCACCATTCCCAGGCTCAGGTGAGCTACCATGCGTTGCCTAAATATTGAACAATCTTTATTCCAGTGGCTCTGATATTCAGGCTTGCCCCTATCTAATGCCTTCTCCTGTTGTGGTCAACATGATTGTTTTATATCACACGGACTTGGACAAACAGCATTCAAGGGCATAGCTAGCCTCAAACTAGAATCCAAACCTAACTCTTGAGGTCCTAAATAGGTGTTAATCTAAATCTGTTATTTGAGCCCATTTGTTCTCAGCTTTAGCCACTGTTGCTTACAAGGTCATCATTTCTTCATTCATTTATTTATTTTTGTGTCCATACAGGGATTGAACTCAGGACCTCTTATTCTCACTTGGTTTTGTCACACCTCCACTCCCAGCTCTTTGTAGATAACAGGAGATAAGTCTCCCTGACTTTTCTGTCCTAGATAGTTTGAACCATGATCCTCAAATCTCAGCATACTGAATAGCTAAGATCACAGGTGTGAGCCACCAGTTCCTAGCTAAAGCCTTCATTCATGTCATGTTTCTTCCTGTCACAAGACTCTTGCCATGCAATTTTCTTTTAATATTTTTATTGTAAAAATACTGTTCAGAGGGGTTACAGCTACTTGAGCAAGGTAATGCGTATATTTCCTCTCAAGCATTGTGGCCTCTTCCTTTGTTTTCCCCCTATTATCCCTTTCCTCCCGCCTCCACAACTACACTCCTCCCCCCCTTGCCTAAATTGTAAAGTTCGTTTTTTCAACATAGTGTCATGTACCTCTCATTGTTGCAATGGGTCAAGCAGTATCCCTATTTAAGGATTTTGTTTTTTCCCTTTCCCTTCCCAAATTAGAGAAGTGTATATACAAGGTGCAGGGCACAGACATCAAATATAGTGAAAACAGGGGTTATATCTTGGGAGAGGGACACACAAAGAAACAAAAGTATCACATAGTACATTATAAATACATTAGAAACAATAGCAAGAAAGAAAAAAAATCACTTGTGTCCTTATCTTGGGGTTCATTTCACTTAACATCATCTTATCTGGTCATATACACATAGCTTTTGACCTTTTCTGCTTGTCCCAGACATATTCTAGTAATTGCAAATAAGGGAAACCATGGGACCTATATTTCTTTGGATCTGGCTTACTTCACTTAATATAATTTTTTCCAAGTCTTTCTATTTCCTAACAAATGGGGTGATGCAATTCTTCCTGATGGAGGCATAGAATTCTATTGTGTATATATATATATATATATATATATATCACATATATATATCACATATATATATATATATATACATATATATATATATATCACATGTTTTTGATCCATTCATCTACTGAGGGGCATCTGAGTTGGTTCCGTATCTTAGCTATGGTAAATAATGCTGCAATAAACATAGTTGTGCTGGTAGCTTTAGTGTGGTCTTGTTTGTGATCATTTGGGTAAATGCCCAAAAGTGGGATTGCTAGGTCATAGGGGAGCAATATGTGGAGTCTTTTGAGGAACCTCCATACTGCTTTCCAAAGTGGTTGAACAAGTTTACACTCCCACCAACAATGCAGTAGGGTTCCCCTCTGTCCACATCCCCTCCAGCATCTGTTGTTATTAGATTTCTTGATTATAGCCATGCTAACTGGGGTGAGGTGAAATCTCAATGTTGTTTTGATTTGCATTTCTTTGATGGCTAGAGAAGTTGAGCATTTCTTCATATGTCTCTTGGAATTCTTATTTCCTCTTCAGAGAAGTTTCTCTTTAAGTCTTTAGCCTACTTATTTATTGGGCAGTTCTTTCTTTGAGGATTTGTTGTTGGGGGATTTCATGTTTTGAGTTCCAAGTATATTTTAGATATGAGACCCTTGTCCATTGTACGGCTAGTGAAGATCTTCTCCCAATCCATGGACTTTCTATTGATCTTGCTAGCTATGTCTTTTGCCACGCAGAAGCTCTGCAATTTCATTTAATCCCGTTTGTCCAACCTTTCTTTGATTTGTTGTGTTTCTGGGTCTCTATTAAGAAAATTTCGGCCTGTGCCAAGGAATCCTAGGGTTTCTTCTATTCCTTTCTATAATGTTTCCACGGTGTCTGCTTTGGCTTTGCAGTCTTTGATCCATTTGGAGTTGATTCTGGTGCTATATAAGGATCTAGCTTTAGTTTTCTACAGGTGATTAACCAATTTTGCCAGCACCATTTACTGAAGAGGCTGTCTTTCTTCCATTCTATTTTTTTTTAGCGCCCTTATCAAAGATTAAGTGGCTATAGGTCTGTGGGTTCATTTCTGAGTTTTCAATTCTATTCTGTTGGTCCTCAGATCTGTTCTTGTGCCAGTACCAAGCTGTTTTGATTATTATGACTTTGTAGTAGAGTTTGAAATTTGGTATTGATATTCCTCCAGCACTATTCTTTCTGTTAAGGATCATTTTTGCTATTTGGGTCTTTTATTGTTCCATAAGAATTTTTGGATTGCTTCTTTTATTTCATTAAAGAATGAGGTTGAAATACTGATAGGTATTGCATTGAATTTGTAGATAGCCTTGGGAAGTATTGCCATTTTCATAATGTTGAGCCTTCCAATCCAGGAATATGGAAGGTTTTTCACTTCCTAAGTTCTGTTTTGATTTCCTTTTTCAGGTTTTTAAAGTTTTCATCGTAGAGGTCCTTCATTTCTTTAGTTAATTTAATTCCTAGGTATTTTATTTTTTGTGGGGTTATTACAAAAGGAGTTGCTTTCCTGATTTCAGCTGTGCTCTTCTCATTGTTTGCCATGATATTTTCTTTGCCTGGGATTCTCTACCCTTCCTGGCCTCCTGAAAAACTCATTTATTTTTTTAGATTTCAGCTCAAATATCACTTTTGAAGGAAAATTGACCTTCCAAGCCAGAGGGTGTTGTACAGGAACTCCGTTGTGAGAAAACAGGAGAAGCCACATTTTTTTTTTTTGAGAGGTCAAACTGGAAGTCTTTACTAGAAAGCTGGTGGCTGCAAGTGGACTTCTGTCTCAAACACTTACAGTCCCTTGATACACTTAACACTGTTAGAAAACTGAGCCATGACAGTAGTAAAGCAAAGAAAGAGCAGAACAACAATACCAACAAACCAGATCAACTCCAAGGGAGACTGATGTGGGATGCCATGGTGACCAGAAGAGAGACAAGAGACAAGGCATGGCATCCTCACATCGGAGCTGGTCTGGGTCTCAATAGGACTAGGAGCAGGAGTCACAGGAGACTCAAAATTCTCAAGAGTTTAAGGCACAGGACTGACCAGTCCAGTAACCTATCACTCAAGTCCCCACCCCTATCTCTAGGAATTCAGGTGAACCCATCATCTTGTGTGGAACTTCCTTCCCTCTACCATACAAAACAAGATAGCACCCATTAAATCAATTTCTTATCATCCACCACATGGCCAAAATGGCACCGGTTAGATCCAGTATCCTTATTTCAAGAGGTCACATCCATATGTTAACTTTTGCCTCTGCTTGGTAACACTTGATACACTTGTGATTTTATGTGTCACAATTTAACCAGTGTTTCAACTCCTAGGAACTATCCTTAGTATTAAATTTTGTTTATTAGCATTGAGTAATTTGCTTGACACATGATTGATTTTGGATCAATATTTGTTAAATATTCAGTTTGAAAAGTGGACAATGAAGTTGTCTTTTTCCAAGTTATTCACTTCTTATCAACTACAGCATAACTTTATTTATTTATTTATTTATTTATGTCGGTTGTAGGGCCTGAACTCTGGGCCTGGGTGCTGTTCCTTAGCTCTTCAGCTCCAGTCTAGCACTCTACCACTGGAGCCACAGCACCACTTTGGCTTTTTCTGCTTATGCAGTGCTGAGGAATCGAACCCATGGCCTCATGCATGCAAGGCAAGCACTCTATCACTGAGCCACCTTCTCAGCCCCATAACTTAATTTTTAAACATTTTAATAGATACATACTAGTACATATTTTTGTGGCACAGTTCTGTGATTCCTTACACATATGTAATATGAAATGGCCAAATCAGAGTATTTCAATGTTTCCATGTCTTCAAACATTGTCATTTCTAAATTTGGAGCCTTCAAACTCTTCTCTCCTAGAGTTACTGTGAAATAAATTGTTGTAAATATATAGTTCTGTATAACAACAGAACTAAATCCCTTTTATCTTAATATATTTTAGGATGTGCTATTCAGTCTTTCTCTAAATTGCTGTTTTCCTTGCTCCTAGCACTCTAGTCTACTCTAAACTATCAAAAGAACAACTTTCAGCTTTTACATGAATGAGAACATGAAGTATTAATACTTTGCTAAGCCTGTCATTCTCTTTGACTTGCTTTTGACCTGAGTTAATTTTCTTTGCTATCAACCTCCACAGTCTTCTTCTCTTAACACACATTAATTATATCTGTAATTATTTGTTTAAAGTCCTCAGTTCTCCTTTAGAAAGGCCCTTTGCTTGTACCCACTGAATCTCTAAGTGCTTGGCATATAATAGGTACTCAAAATATGTTTGTCAAATTAAAGAACATTTGCCTTCTTCTCAATAGTGCTTTAAAAATACATATGCCCATGTGCACATATGCCTTCAGTTAGTAACAGTGAATAATACAGACATTTGTAGGAATATTTCCTGTTCTGACATGGACCAATGTAGGATCTGAATAAAAATGTGCATTTTGTGTTACAAATTCTACTTTGGGTTACTTTGTGCAAGTAATTCTGGGTGAAATTATATTAGAAGACAATGCCAAAATGCAACCAATCATATCTCACAACTCTCTGGGGTAAATCTGCTAATAGTGCATAAATTAAGCACAATTAAATAATATGAATCTCATTAAAAGGAAAAAAAAAGACTCTGGTCAACAAAAAATCAGTTCAATAGCCTTAATCATCAGAAATGATTCATACTTTCCTTGATGGCTGGTTACCTATGTCTGAAACCAGACTATTCCCAATTTTTCGAACAAAAGCCCATTTGCCCACTGCTAGTGTAGAATTCTGGATGGCCTTCAGGATGTCCAGTGCTTCCACTATGCACAGAACTCAAACATAGGCCAAAGGATGTCACTAGACTAATTTGAGTTCATTTAGAATAATGCTAAGAATGCTTCATCCAAATGTTGACTGCTGGGTGATTTTCTCAATCCCAGTTTATATTTTATACTGAAAACAAAAACAAAAACAAGTGCCTTGACCAGTATGGAGTTCTCTATGGAGGAAAGAAGATGAATTAACTTCATTCTAAATGTTCCTTGTTCCATTTCTCTTCATCCACACCAGCTGTGTTTTTGTTGCAGCAGTCCTTATTGCCAACTATTAACTAACTTATACTTTTGAAGGGATGTCAAAAGATCTCAAATTCCTTCAACAATAGTGTAAAAATAATGTTCTTCTTAAATTCATTCATTCAACAAAGACATCTGGTCTACATTAACAGGTACTTGGAACATATAACAATGAATAAAAGGGACATTATGATCATGAAGTTTACATATTAACAAGGGAAGGTAAATATATACATGTGTATATTTATACACATGCATTTCTAATGTATCTCATTTTGGTATTCTTTTTAAACTGTTCCCAGTCACAGAAATTATAATCACTAAGAACATACTTCTTTCTGCCTTTATAAGTGCAACCTTATTCCATATTTTCTTAAAATACTTTTTCCTATTTTCCTATGCTATGTGTTTATTCTTGCCTTTGTTAGACCTCTATGTGAAAATATTAGGAGTAAAGATACCTTTTATTTAAAGGAGACAAAATACTGTCATCTTTACTCAACAACATAGTTTTGAATTGGTATCAACTTAGTTGGCAACCCTCACATCCACTATTTGATATTTCCCCATCAACCCTCAGATGAGGATCTCAAAATGTTATCGTATAACACTTACTAAGAACTGACAATGTGTGAAATGTCATACAGAGCTGAGAATTAGTCTTGGCTGCTGCTCAGTGGGTTCACTAATGCAAACTTTAATTCACTAAGGGCACCAAACCTGCCTGAAAGAGCTATTAGGACAACAATCAGAAAGCTCCATTTTCTTTCTCAAGGTCCCAGCAGCAGTGGTGTTAATGCCAAAAATAAAAAGCCCACTACAAAGTTTGCCCTCATTTTGTTACCTCTAGAAGAGAAATAAAACAACTGAATAAGTGATCTCATTTACTTTCTACTCTTACTTTCTACTAATCATCTTTCTTCTTAATGCAAAATCATCTTCTGCTTATTTAAATAAAGTAAGAGTGTCTTTCCAAGGTATACTGGATTCCTCTACAAATTTCTTCATTAATGGTCTCATAAGCTATGAAAAGCTAAGTTCAAAACCAGTCACAGTGGCTCATGCCTGTGATCCTAGTTACTCCAGAGGAAATAAAAAGAACTGCAGTTTGAAATTAGCCTGAGCAAAAAGTTAGCAAGACTCCATGCCAATCAATAAGGGAGGTATTGTGGTTCATGTCTCTTATCTCAAGATATGAAGAGGTATAGGTAGGTGGATCATGGTATGAATGAGGCTGAGATCTGAGAGGATCACAGTTTGAAGCCAGCCCAGGCAGGAAAAGTCTTGAGACTCTTATCTCCAATTAATCACAGAAAAAACTGGAAGTGGTGCTATGGCTCAAGTGGTAGAGCACCAGCCTTGAGCTCGGGGACAGTGTCTAAGTCCAGAGTTTGAGCCCCAGGACTGGTAAAAAAAAATAAAATAAATACAAGTCTTTGTGTTTCCAGCAACAAAACAACAAAATAGTTAAATTCCACAAAATAGTGGAAGTCTTCTAAGTAGGAAAGTCTATGATTTCTAAGTAGGAAATCTGTCTATAACTCAGTGATCTTTAAAAACTGATTTCTATTTACAAGTTATATTTCTTAAAGTGCTGCTTAGAAATTTGGAACAATCTTCCCTTTTTACTTTCTCTCCTGCCTCAGTTGGCAATTTAGGAACTAAATTGTCTCTATAGAAAACATTGTTTTCCTCTGGAAATCACTTTTTGTACAAAGGAGTTGCCATTTAACAAAGCATTTGCGAATAGAATGCATCTTAGTCAATGTCACCCTTTTTGACATTCTCACTCATCCCAACCCCTTCCTTCTCTCATTCTTCTTAATTTTGTGGGATATGCATTGAATGTCTAAGTACATTTCTCTACTCCTTTATACTCTTCACTCAGCTACCATCCCTTCCCTTGACCCCATCCCACCCCAGCCCTTTCAAGCAGGGACGGTATTGGTATTGCATCATTTGTAAAGAAATGGAAGGACCTTGAAAAAAAGTATCTTAAGTGAAGTAAGTCAGGCCCAGAATAACAAAGGTTACAAGTTTTCTCTCATACATGGAAGCTAAAATTATGTATAAATATATAAATAAATACTTTGGGAGTTATGCAGGTGTTCACAAATGTACTAACTGAAATACAGTAGATTCAGGGGAAAACTCAAACAGTGTAATTTCTTGCAAAGGCTAAATCAAAGGTTAACAAAATAACCACGAGGAAATGAATACTACAAATCAATTTTCAGAGAATCTTACAAAGAACATTGGCAATAATGAGGATTAAAGGCATACCTCAACCTGGCTGTACTCAGATACTTGGAGCTTGACTTTGTTTCCTAAGAAAAGACATATGTTCTCAAAATTGCAGCATTATCTTGAGTATAGACACACATGAATTCAATATCTCCTTCAGACTTCAGGTTTGATTAATGGTATCTCCTTTGTACAACTACTTAAAGATATTTTTTTAAGAACCAAAGGTAAAAGAGGGGCAAAAAGAGTTGCCAATTTACTGCTTAGAACTCCATTTTCCCAACAAAGTAATAAAGCATGAAAACCTGAGTATTCAACAGCATTTGGCGACACAGAGGACTGCTCAATGAGATCCCTTTGCCTGGCTTGTCAGAGTGACTGACACTTTCTAATATTGAGCTGGAAATAATATGGATATTTAATACTGCAGCGTTTACATCAAATAGAAGCCAAGCGTTATTGTTTATCAGCAATCTATTTCTGATGGCATGAATCTATATAGACATAATTATTGTTGAATGATGAGCTTTGATTTTCACATTATGGCATAAACAAATCTGCAGGATATTCACAATGTTTCATCTTGTGTGATTTGAAAAGCCTCATAAAGCCAAATTCCTTAAGTATTTCCTATGCTTTCCACTTGAATTTTTGACTGAAATTTACCTTTTAGATCTGTTACGCCACTCATGAATTTTTTACAGTATCCATCTGTGCTTTGCAATCTCTGTTCTCCATGGTTCCACATTGTTTTGGCTAACTAACAGGCCCATATGTTGCCTTAATGTATTTCTGCACAATGTTTGTGCTTTAAAAGAAAAAAAAAACCACAGGGAAAACCCACAGGTCTAAATAAGCTATAAAGAGCATCCACATACAGTTAGACTGTCTTTACTGAGTCCGAGGACATTATGATTCTGCTGCGACAAGCAGCATTTGTCTTCATTTTGTCTGACTGTCCTCATGTGTTATTATTAGTGGCTGTCAGGCGGAGGCAGAAAAAAATAGCATCACTTGAGTAAGAAGTTGAATGCATAAATGCAATACTACACATGGCGGCTGAGGGCAAAGAAGAGGTTTGAAACACTCAAACGCAAATACCAGGATGAGGAAAATTAAAAAGCGAAAATTCTCTCTTGGCAAATGTGAGGAAGAAAAAAAAGCATGATTTCCTTGTCTACAAAGCCAAGTGAAGACTAATTATTGACAAAAATTTAGCAGCCTCTGAATATCTCTGTAGATCATCTTTTCAACATGTCAGCTTAGTGTTAATTGTGAGAAAACAAATATGTTGAAACATTTGCTTCTAGCCCGGTGTTTCAGATAATGTTAACAAATACCTTGCATTTTAAAGTTAAGCTTTCAGTATTCAAAAAGAAAAGTAACTTGAAGGTTATGTATATTTTCCATAAAACTCCTGAGCATATTCTCCCATCTGAAGTCTCACATTCTAGCAAGTTCTCTTCCAGGAAGCCTCTCTTCATTTCAGCAGCCAATCCATTTTATTTCATTTTCTCATCATTAAAATCAGACAAATAAGATTATCCTAAGCCCCAGAATTTGTTACACTCAACTCCTTATCGCACAGTAACATTTTAATTACCCACAAAGTAGAGTTCCCCTTCAAAATAAATTTATCTTTATCTGCTTATTTTCCTATCTGAAAAGATTATCTTCTCCTTTACTTTCAATCATGGAAACAGAACAAGGATTTATTTTGTCATAAAAAGCTTTAAAAAAACACTTTAAAAAGTATAACTTCTACAGATACAAGAAATAAAGATTTACCTTTCCCATCAGCTTATCTTTTGGAGAACTTTATTGAGTTACTTCCCAGACTAAGAGTAAGGTTTTAAAAATATGAAAATATGCCTCTATATAAAACAAAATTTTCAAGTGTACAAGGTTGATGTTATACTAAAAAATGTAACAACTAAATAATGTCTTTAAATTATTCTTTCTTACCTTATTCCCTTCCCCAGTGCTGGTACTAACCACCCTCTTTGTAACTATCTTCATCTTTGTCTTCATCTACCTTAGGCCCAGCCTAGATGAGACAGACACACTGCCTTCTTTCTATCCAAAGCTTTTACCTTTTCTGATAGTTGTTATTAGATATTAGTGTGCCATCTCAATTTCATATACTGCACAGGGTAGTGCTTTATAATATCAACCTGCCATGGTGCTTAATATATCACTGTGTAACTAATAATTTTCTGTGTAAATGATTTGCCTTTCCATTTAGACTGTGAGTTCCTTGTGGGTGGGGAGATTTTGTCTCTTTTTGTCTCTTTGTCTATAATCCATTGGGCTCAAGGTAGATAGTGTCAAAATAGCTGAACAAAGGAGAGTTTATGTTAAAATCACTGGTTTGCATACGATAGAACAAGCCCCTGCTAACAGAAATAGAAACTAGAGTAGGACTGTCTAACGTTATAAATGGAACCCACATGAAAGATCAGTGATAAAGGAAATATTTAAACCAGAGTTTCAACTCCAAGAAGGTTTTCGCTAAACATTTCTGTCCCATCACCTCCCCCCCCCAATAAATACAAATAAAAACAAGGAACACACTTAAATAGACAACAAGTTGCAAGTATATTAACATTCTCTTCAAAGTCATCAACAGAGAAATACAAATATTTTCATAGAAAGAGATGGAGGGATGGAATGCAACATATCCAGGGCAATGTTTGTAAAAAGACTATTTGACTACTTTGTCCCCTAAAAATAGAAGTAAGGGTATTTTCAGTATCTTGGGAAATCTTTTGGTTGTTACTACCTTGACTATTACCAGGATCCTGGGAGATACCTATGTACCTATATATATATACATTCTTCTTCTAAGCAAACTCTGGGTTCTTTCTGAATCATATATCAAAGTGAAACCTGTTCAAGCCTTTGCTTCTTTTTGTTTGTGTATAAACTCACTTTTCATTTGTGTATATGCTGATACTGTGTCTTAGGGTCTCTTGTTTTGGTTGTCTTTTGGTTGGCTTTCGCATTCAAGGCTGGTACTCTATCACTTGAGCCACACCTCCACTTCTGGCTTTTTGCTGGTTAACTGAATATGAGTGGCTTAGATTTGTGTGCCCAGGTTGAGAACCTCAGATCTCAGCATGATTACAGGGTGTGAATCATTGGTGCTTGGCTTAAATTCACTTTTTATTAGCTATTTCCCTGGGAGATTCAAGGTAAAAGGGAGACATACCAGTGATTTTATAGGTTATGTGAGGGTCTCTAGTATCAAGGTTAGATGAGGCATTTGATGAATGATGCTCAGGGAGGAGATGAGCTTTAAAACTGTAAGTACAAATATCCCCTTCTTTGGTTCCTCTTGAATTTTTCTCAGTGATTAGAAGAAATTTCTGGAGGGAAAAAGTCCTGCACTGCTCTGTTCATTGATCCTTTGATATTTAATAGCATATGTCTTACCAACTTTTAGCATTAGTAAAATGTTAATGCTTCAAGTTCAAGGGAACCAAAAGCATCTAGAGAAAGGCAACTTACTTTGGGTGACAGATAAGTTGAATGTCAATGTCCTGATTTTTAGCAAAAAGAAGCTATATAAGCAAATGTAGTAGTAGTAGTAGTAGTAGTAGTAGTAGTAGTGGTAGTAGTAATAATATAATTTCATTAGTGATTCTTTAATCCTCTTTGCTTCAGTCACTCACTGTATTATTTTTTCAGGAAGGCACATATATCAACCAGGTTGCTTTATACCTCATGCAAGTTGTCCTGAATAAGGCAGATGATATTTTAGAAAATGATAGCACTAGGCATTTGGTGACATCTCAGAAGGCAATGTCTCATATGGAAACATAGCTCAAAGCAAGAGATATTATAACTCTATTCCTTAGAATAATTTTACATTTTAAATAACTCATTTTTAAGAATACATAATTGGGAATGGGGATGGGAAGGGTAAACAAAGGAGGAGGCTACAATGCTTGATAAGAAATGTACTCATTATCTTGCCCATGTAATTGTAACTATCTTCACAATAAAAAAAAAAAAGTTAAGCTACAAAAAAAGAATACACCTTCTTTTGAACAATTCAGTAGGACACTTTATTTTAGACTGGCTAATAACTGTTTTTGAGTTTTTTCCCCCTTCAAAGGTAATCCCACAGAGATGGAACAGCAAATTCACTCTATGTATTCCTTATGTTGTACCTCAATACTACGTTCTAAGAGAATGGGTGAGGAAGCATGACAGATCCAACTGTTAACTGCTGTGCACTTATATTTTAGAGTGTAGGATTCTACTGATACGATAGCTTTATTGGTAAGAGAATAATTCCTATTACAAAGAGTGAATCTGGGAAATTGCCTAAAGATATACACTTAATATTTTTAGTTAGTCTGAGGTAAGATAAAAGAGAATTCATACTGCTGGGTGGTCGTGGCTCACACTTGTAATCCTAGCTACTTAGGAGACTGAGATCTGAAGATCACGATTTGAAGCCAGCTGGACAGAAAAGCCTGTGAGACTCTTATCTCTAATTAACCACCATAAACGCTAGAAATGGAGCTGTGGTTCAAATGGTAGAACTCAAGCCTTGAGCAGAAAAACCTAACGGACAATGCCCTGGCCCTGAGTTCAAACCCCAATACCAGCACAAAAGAAACTTTTAAAAATAGAAAAAAATTCATAGTTTCAATTTTTATGTCTATAATCTGTGTCTATCATTTAGGCCAAATAGGAATCTTAGTTATATCATCTTGGTATATATTTGCCTGGAAATCTGAAGTTCCAAGCATCCTTAACATCATTTTCCTAATAAGAATCAGGAAGAAAAATGTATAACAGCTATTCAGGAAAGCAAAGCAACAGAGTTCATCTCATTGGCAGTTAAATTTTTTCTCCCTAGAAAACCACATTTCTGTAATTGGAAACTATATTAAAACAACTAGAAATAAATGAAGTAGAAAGAAAAAATTAAATCTCACAAGAAATATGCAAGTAGGCACAAATACCAGCATCCACAAGTGGAAGGTGAAGTTATAGAAAGGAACTATTGGACTCACTTTTCAGCTTTTCTCATTTCTATAAAATGAGAAACCCAATTTTTGTTGTACAGTAAGAATAGAAAGTTCCTATCTCTGATAGAATTACTGTCATTTGCTATGCAAGAAAAGAAGTGTTTTAAAAGTTTTTTTCTTAGATATTTGAAGAAGGCAAACAAATAGAATCAAATCTATTCAATGGTATTGGAAAAATATAAATCTCAAAACATGTAATTCCTCCAAGTTTTAATTACTCAAAGTCTGCATTTCATTACAAAAATAACTTAGACCTTCTGATGTTATTTTCTGCCTAGTATTTTTAACTGAAATAAAAATACATAAAGTAGAATCTCCTTTTCAAAAACATGTTATGAAACTAGTGTTATCACTGAGGATTTTAATAAAATCTTGGAGACAGATAAAAAAATTCACAGCACATTATCTAGTCTAGTGGCCTGACTCTATCTAAGATAAATTATATTTTTTCCCTTTAGAGATCTCTAGGAAATAGAGTCCTTGTTGTTCTTCAATACCTTGTTCTCACCTTCAATCTATTTTATTATCAGGGAATTTATTTCTTGCTTTGAACCTAAATTGTACATTCTGATTGTGAAGCTTAAGTCATCATCTGTAGCTTTCTATTTGTGACAATGGAGCTGGTTCATAAGTATTTATTATATGTCTGATGTGTGTACAGCTTGATTTCAAAATGGTAACAAGAAGAGAAGCTCTGTGAATACTCCCAAACAGCTAGGAATAAAGACATCCTATAAGCCTTATGGAATTTGAGAACCAGAAAAACTTGGATAATGTATAATCCAAAGGGCAATGAGATGTAACACTTCAGGACATGCAAGTCTGATACTCTAGACAGCAACAAAAAGTGCTGAAACAAAACCAATTTAATTTTTTGTTTTGTTTTGAAAGAGATAGATTTAACCAGGGGGAAACAACCTTAAAAAGGTAAATTTGGAATAGTATCTTACATATAGAATATAAAAGATACACATCAAGGAGAGAAATGGGCAATATCAATATCAATAGGAAACAGGCAGAATAAAAAATCCCACTGCACTGAGAAATTTTTACCTCAAGGATTATGATTATGATTATCTGGGATAGGAACAAAAGGAGGAATCTTGCTATGGAGAAGCCACAGTGAAGAAGAGAAACATTTTATACATGTATACATACTCAATGTGTTGCTATAAGCTCAGGTCTTCATATACACTGTGGTAGTATGTGGTAGATGTGATTTAAATGTTGGTTTGTTTCAGCACACGCTACTACTAATAGAAGACTGAAAAGACATGTCATGTAGAATTAATACACAATGTGAGAAACATTTTCATGAAGGCAATATGGACTTTGAGGAAAGCAAGATACGAATTTCAAGAAAATGAGGGATGACAAGATATAAGTAAAAGATTTCTGCATAGAGGCAAGAATGTGATTAAAAAGCTAGAAAAAATAAGAACATAAAGGTCTTGCTCTTGTTAAACACCATGTAAAAAATGACTTCTAAATGCTCTTCTTGGTCTTTTGTTAGTGTGGGCTTATGCTCCTTTTGTGGAACAGATTTTGGTGAAAAACACAAAAGATCTTAATGATAAAGCTGGGAACTTTTCAGAAGGTGAACAGATTGTGAGTGAGAAAACTTTTATATAGACCAAGTCTATAGATAAATCCTGCCTAGAGGATTACATAGAAAGGGGGATCCTTCAAGTACAGTTCTGCATGGAGAGATTAACCATACATGGACCACCACAATATGCTCTTATGTATCACAGCTGCAAAACAGATTTGTTGACAAATGTGAGTGTTTCACGTATTAGGAAAATGCAGGGCATTTTAATAAATAAAGCAGCATTTTCTTAGAGTGTGTCTTAGAGATTGGAAGGTGGAGAATGGAATTCCATCATTCAAATTTCAAACTGTCGTTTAGCCTTGAATACTACCACTTTCATGTCCCAGTTGCATCTCTGCCATAACTTTATTGTTTAAACATTTACTGATTTTTTTTAAAAAATCAACTGGTGATTCATAGGGGAAAGCAGAAACAACTCTAACCTGACTTCTTTCAGTGTCTTCCCTCAATACTTCATAGCCTTACCTGAGAAGGTATATTTCCTGGCTAGTATTTGTTTTGTGGAAGCACTTGTGTGAAGAAATCAATAATTAAATTTTCAAAAAAGAAACTTAAAGGAAAGCCCTACAGCAAATTACAGGTTGGTGAATAGATCCATCGATAAAAGCCTCAAATGTTTCTTAGATTTGAAATAAAAACGTATTTAAAACAAAAACAAAAACTGTCAGTCAGGGACACCAGATGAAAGCAATGAACACAAATGCTTGGTAGAAGAATTTAAAAGGATTTTCATTTAGAGATTAGATTTTACCTCTTTTTTTTTTTTACTTTGTACTATTCTTGAAGGAATCTTCTAATTGATGTTCCTTCTTTATAATTCCTGGGGATACCTTGAGATTTAACTTTACATCTATACTACTAAGAAAAAGGAAAAGGAAAAGGTTGGCAAAGATTCTAATTCTTCCCACCAACTTAACTTTCATTTTCAATTTTTTGCTGACTCAAAATGGGGGAAAGAGCAAATGTTTGTGGCTGGGTTGACACTGAGTTGTGAGAGGTATTTTGTTCTTATCTCTGCTCTTTTCAGTCTACCTGCAATTGCTTTAGCTTGTCTCTCTACTTGAAAACGAGTCACATGCTTAGAAATACTGTGATATTCACCTAGCATGAGTCTATGACTAAGGATAATAAACTGGTTCCTTTATTCTGAGAAAAATAAAGAAGAAGCAAAGAGAGAATAATCACCCAAAGAGGAAGACTGATTTTACCTGTGACCTAGTGATTAGGTAAAGAATGAGCCAGGTGTAACTTCACAGCAAGGGTAGGGAAGTATGGGATATAATGGGTCTTATTCAAGAGCTCTATATAGAAAGAAGAATATTTTTCTTAAAAAAATCCTAAACATCCTAATTTGGTGAGTTCAGATGAAGCAGAAAAAAAGGCTTCACATTCAGACTCTTGGTAACTTAACAAAATCACCTCTCTCCAGATAAGGTATCCTAGGCCACAGCCAACCTGTTTTCATAGCTTCTAGTCCCTACACAAGAATTTCTGTCACACTACACTGTCACAGCACCCCTATGGTCCTGACAGTGTCAGTTCAGATGGATGTTCCTGCAGTTACTTCTGTATCTTCAGCTTCTGAGGCCAGAATGCTCAGAGATGAGGAGCTAAAGGGCTCATTCTGGGCCTTTATGTTCAAAGGCAGGAAAATCAATATCTATCTCCAAAAGATAGATCTAAGGATGCTGGAGTTCCTAAATCCTCCCAGTGACTCTTGAAGCAAAGCTGTCAATGGGAGAGTCATACAACAGACACAAGTAGGGCCATGCCCTCATGTGGCTTCCAGAGACCTGAGGTTCACAAAAGGATAAAGAAGTGACATCTGTAGCAAACAGAGTTTTCTTTAAAAACGCTTTGTAATTTCCCAGGGGGGGAAATGAACAAAAATTCACATCTGAGTGTAGCAGCAATGAAGAAATCATTGTCATAACACATTACACACATACACAAAAAGTGTAGTTAAACAATTTCAGTAATAAAGTATAGTCTTGGTTCAGATAAACTAAACCAAGCTTGAAATAAATTGACTTTAGTGATATGGTCATATAAGAAATCTAAGGATGAGCTGATTAAACTGGAGGACAATGACAATGCTATTTCCTATTATAGGGACTGCTTTTGTTGGCAATACTTTGTGTTTTTTTTTAATTTTTAAAACAACCTCTCCTCAATTCTGTGTCCAAACTATTTTAATAATTATAAACCACTAGACTGTGAATTCCTTGAAACCTAGACTATGTCCATTTCTGTATTCTTAGCTCTTGGGTCAGAATCTATCTTTAAATAAACATTTCTTAAATATTGTCAATTTTATGGCTTACAAGTTAATCTTAAAGATACTGTCTGATTTAATGCCTATAAGTGTATGATTCAGGCAAGAATGATTACACAGGCAATATTATCACACAGATGAAAAGTTTTGCCTCAGACCACTTAATTAGTAAGGAGTAGAACTGTCACTAGGACCTACATCTTTGGATCCTTTCAAGTACATTATATGGGTTGTTTTTTGGTGACATCACCGGCCAATCAAACAGGCAAATATTCTTCAGAATTAGCCCACAAAGAAATATTGTGGGTAAAGGAAAAACTACAACTCAAAAATATACAAGCTGAAGCCCAGCACTTAATGATTTACATGGGTAATCTTAACTAACTATTGAAGAAGCTGAGAACTGAGGATCATAAATAGCTTGAAACCAGCCCAGGCAGAAAAGTCTGTGATAACTAAGCAGGAATAAGCTGGAAATGAAAGTGTAGCTCAAGTATTGAGCACCAGCCCTGAGTGAAAATGCTAAGGGAGGACATGAGGCCCCAAATTCAAACCCCATTACCAGCACAAAAATAAACATCAAAGCCAAAGACATTGGTATTAGTTAATATTACTTAAATTAGAGTGTATTAACTTAACTCATTATTTACATAACTATTGATATAACCTTACAAACTTTGTACTAATATTTTTAAAAGTATATTATAAATTTACATGAACAAAAAAAAAATTGTGGGCTGGGAAAGTGGCTCAGTGGTAGAGCGCTTGCCTTGCATGCATGAGGCCCTGGGTTCGATTCCTCAGCACCACATAAGCAGAAAAAAAAAAAAAAGCCGGAAGTGGCACTGTGGCTCAAGTGGGAGAGTGCTAGCCTTGAGCTGAAGAGCTTAGGGACAGCACCCAGGCCCAGAGTTCAGGCTCACAACTGGACCCAAAAAAAAAAAATTTGTCAGTGGTGGGGCTTGAACTCTGGGCCTGGGAGATGTACCTGAGCTCTTCAGTTCCAAGCCAGTATTCTACCACTTGAGCCACAGTGCCACTTCTAGTTTTCTTGTGGTTAATTGGAGATGAGAGATTCACAGATTTTCCTGTCCTGGCTGGCTTTGAACTGTGATCTTCAGATCTCAGCCTCCTGAGAAGCTAGGATTACATGTGAGCCACCAGCACCCAGCCACAAAACAAAATTTAAGTTCTGTTTCTGTTATGGCATGCAGTACTATATAGATAAAGAGTCCGTGGTACCATAGCTTTATATTATATATATCTACTATACAATTTCCCCATATCTAGAATCATCTAAAATGGGAAATAAGTCACAACCAACACCACACAAACAGGCCTATCCTAAACATCCTAGAGTTTAATTAAACCACGTAGGAAGTGTTTACTATCAATTGGAATAATTGGGTAGGCATTTTTTTTTTGTAGATGGCTTCTAAGAGCACTTGAAGATACTTGGGGAGACAGTTCCAGCAGAAGAAAAGGGAAGACCAAAGGCAAACAAGAAGGAAAGCAGTGCATATTCAGGAAGTGGAAAGTGACTATACTGAAAGAGGTGGTCTGAGATTTGGACAGCTTATAGTCAATGGCAGGGCTACAGATTTCCTCCATGTTGGTGCCTTTGCACTTCTGTGTAAGGTAGGATGTTTAATGGCATCTCTAATGTTCACTCATTGATGCCAGTAGCAATTTCTGTTAGGACAAGCAAAAATGTCCCCAGATATTGTCAAATACCTTCTGGTCAGAACCCTTCCCTACATGTGAGATGTGCTGAGATTGACCTTCAATTGGGAACTTGGTTTCAACACATCTACAGGCTCAAGTTGACAGAGAGAGGTAACCTGGAGTTCTAAAAGCTAATTACAAAGTCATGATGCAAAAGACTGCCTTGCTGAAATCCAAAGGACTCAGGGATATAAGCTGAGCAGAAGTAGCATAAGTGGCATATTCTTGGAATAAGAGCTAGGTTTGGACCGATCTCTGTGATGACCTTTTAGAAGGAGCTCTGAATACCTTGAAAGGATGTCTAGACTGCAATGAAAAGTAACAAGACTTGTTTTCTCAACCAAATAACAGGAATATTCTAGTCATAAATCCAAGGACTATGAATAGGAAGTGTTAAATCAACCAATACCTGAAGGCAGGAATGCAGAGGGCAGTTTAGAAACAGGTAGCAATCATTTAAGAATGAGGAAAAGAACTTGAAATACTATGAGAGAAAAGCAACCAATGAATGTTTAAAAAATCTAAGACTAGCATCAAAAATATCATTATAAAAACTTGTAAGGAAGATTTTTGAAAAATAAGGTGGGGGAGGGAGCATAAGAAAGTGTATGGGGGTTGAATATAATCAAAGTACATGATATGCATGTACAGAAATATCACGTGGCAATTCTTCCATTATATAATTAATATGCACTAATAAAACGTGAAAAAGAATGTTTAAGTAAGCTAACTGCATTGAAATTGAATCTAAGCCTGTGATATTTTCGTCACTGCAATTTAGCTTGGCAGAAAAGCCACACAAGCAGTCATATTTGGTAAGTTTTAGTACTGCAGACAGACTCTACTGAGAGTTTTTATTATTTATTATTTTTAATTCATTCGTATTATGCAGCTTCAGGACACCAGACCAGCAAAGGATTAATGAAATAAGTTTATAAATATTTATAAATTGATTTTATTTAAGCAGCCATTTTGAGAAAATATCGAGTTAACTTGGAACTGCCAATGTTAGAACTACAAAGAGGGCAATACAGTGTCCCAATCACAACCTGATGCATTCCTCAATTAAATTAACATCTCAGTTTCTGCAGGGTAGCAAATATTTCAGTGTTTTCTAATTTTCCTTTGATATATTTTTTAGATGTTCCTTTTAGTTTCTTTTTCCACTAGGCTTTTGAGGATAATTCACCAGGATAGGAAACAAATACAATTGCATTCTCTAGTAGGTTCTAAAAGTACACATTCTCAGACTTTTCTGTAAAATTCAACTGGATCCCAGAGTTAGATTCTTCAGAAATAATAGCTAGTGAATATACATTAGTGAAATTTATGTACTTACTTTCTACTTGCGAAGTAAGCTGGTGTTCTTCCCTACATTTCAAGAGACATAGGTCAAGTAAATGTGTAATACACTATATATCCATTTTTCCCTATTGGTGCCTTTCTAAAAACTAAGGAATTACAGAGAATTGTGCAATTTGTCATTTTTTTTACAATAAAAATATAGTAAATTATTGATTAAAATCTTAAGGTGAAACAGATCCCATTATTTCTTTATATTTCTAACCAATTTATTTTAATATTTGCTATAACCAGTTTTTTTTATTATTGCTTTTTGGACACCCACCAGCGAGGACAACTATTCTTCTGTGGGAAAACTAAGCACTAAGACTTTTTATTTATGATTCTTCATTCAGCACCTAGGTTTCTATATCTTGGAATATAACTACTTGGCTTCTCAACAATATACTTACAAATTGCCACCCTTTTGTTTTTGAAACGACCCAGAGTTTACTGTAGAGATTCTACTTTTGAAATTACTGAGAAAATAAAGTAATCAAAGATTTAACTCAGGAACAGTCAGCAGTCAAATGGTTTTCTCAGTTAAAGAAGTTGGAATACCTGGAAAAAGATTTTGCTTCTCTATTTCCCCTGGAAAGACTATTCTGTAACTCCTTAAGCAACTGTGTGTAAACATATAGCAGTATATTAACAAAAGTGATTGATAGTCATTTTCCTTTAGACATTCTTCTACATATTCTATTTTCCTCCTGATGTACTCCTGTCATAAAAAATCTCAAAAACCTTTGTCCATTATATGTGACAGCACCACATTTAATGGCATGTCATTTCCTGTCCCTCAACCCTTTTTCCAAAGTAAATACAAAGAACTCTTATCCTTTGCTTTTTGCTTCCTGGTATGTTCCTTCATAAGGAACAGGACAACATTTCTCATAGGATAATTTTCACAAAACAGCACTCATGAACACTGCTTATTATCAGTAATAAGAACATGAGTTACATTTTATAACCAAAGGAAATATGACCAGGTCCCCCTTCCGGTTTAATAAGATAATTGAAAATTACCTCATGCAAGGTGTTCAATGACCAATAAATGTTTGGAAGGTGGCCAATGGCCTCTGGAAATACAGGCATTTGATTATGAAAGAATGTTTGGCTGTTTTCCAGAAAGAACAGATTTTTTTTTTTAAAGCTGACTTACTTCCCTCCTTTTCCCTGAGTATGGCATGAGAAAGAGAAAAGTGTGAATAGGGCAAAGTTGAATCAGGTCCAACTTATAACTAATTGGCCAGTTATGAAACAATCTACCTGTCTCAACCAAGGGCAAACTGACTAGAAAGGACTCAGCTCCAGAAAGTTAAATATATCGCTGTGAAGATCTGGACAGTGAACTCTCAATAGCCAGTCAAGTTTTAATAATTTAATTTTCTAACTGAGAAAGATCTGGTAATGATAAATCAGAAATAAAATGGAGGAAAGCATACTGTCATTCCTTGCATTAAAAATGTCATGTATGGGCTAGGAAGGTGGCTCAGTGGTAGAGCACTTGCCTTGCATGCATGAGGCCCTGGGTTCGATTCCTCAGCACCACATAAGCAAAAAGAAAAAAGCCGGAAGTGGCGCTGTGTCTCAAGTGGTAGAGTGCTAGCCTTGAGCTGAAGAGCTGAGGGACAGCGCCCAGGCCCAGAGTTCAGGCCCCATGACTGGACGCCCCCCCCAAAAAAAATGTCATGCACATTTGCTACATGCTTTACTGGGGCTTGAACTCAGGGCCTTGCTCTCTTGGCTTGGCTCACGCTGTGCACAACTACTTGAGCTTCACCTTCACTTCTTACGTGTGTGTATGTGTATATGTGCATGCGCGTGTGTAGTCTGTATATGTGGTTAATTGAAGATAAGGCTCTCATAGATTTTTTTTGCCCAGGCTGGCCTCAAACCTTGTTCCTCAGATCTTATTTCCAGAGTAGCTAGGATTAAAGTTGTGAGTTATCAGTGCTTGGTCACTACATTTTGAATTAGCATTTTTATTCCAAAAAGCATTTGGAATTGTGCTTCACTCATAGAGAAGAATGGTATAAAAATAAAAATAGTATTAGTAACTATGATGCTGGAATTTCATACATAATCAGTCAAGGAAGTAATATTTTTTCTGCTTTAAAAAAATCAGTAGCATATTCCTTTATATATATATATATATATATATATATATATATAAAATTGTAAGGATCTTGTATACAGGGGTTACAGTTACATGAGTAAGGTAATGAGTACATTTCCAATCGAGCAGTGGTACCCTCTCCTTTGTTTTTCCCCTACCATCCCTTACCTTCCCACCACCCCAAATCTTCCCTCCCCCAACCCTGAAGTTGTAAAGTTCATTTTCAACATAGTATCTTTTGTTGTTGTTGTTGTTGTTGTGGGGACTGAACTCTGGGCCTGGGTGCTGTCCTTCAGCTCTCAGCTCAAGGCTAGTGCTCTACCATTGAGCCACAACGCCACTTCTGGCTTTTTCTGCATATGTGGTGCTAAGGAATCGAACCTAGGGCCTCATGCATGCAATGCAAACACTCTACCACTGAGCCACCTTCCCAACCTCTCAACATAGTATCTTGTACATCTCATTGTTACAATGGGTCAACCTGTATCCTTATTTCAGCATTTTGTTATTTCCTTTCTCCTCCCCAAATCAGAAAAATGTATACACAAAATGCAAGGCACTGGAATCAAATAGAGTGAAAACAGAGGTTATACCATAGGGGAAGAATATACAAAACAAACAAAAAATCCCTCACATAGTACATTAAAAGCAACAGCGACAAAGATAAAAACTCTTGTGTTCATATCTTGAGATTCATTTCACTTAGCATCAACTTATATGGTCATATGTACATAGCTTTTGACCTTTCCTGATTGTCTGGTAAGATTATCCTAGATGTATAGTAGTTATTGAAAATAAGGGAAACCATGGGACTTATGTTTCTTTGGGTCTGATTTTACTTAATATAATTTTTCCCAAGTCTTTCCATTTCCTAACAAATGGGGCAGTGTCATTCTTTCTGATGGAGGCATAGAATTCCAGTGTGTTTGTGTGTGTGTGTGTGTGTGTGTGTATATATATATATATACATATATATGCATATGTACATATATGTATATATGTACATATATACATATGTATATACATATATGAATGTGTATGTATATACACACACACACACACACACACACACACACACCACATTTTCTTGATCCATCTATTGAGGGGCATCTGAGTTGGTTCCATATCTTAGCTATGGTGAATAATGCTGTGATAAATATAGTTGTGCTGGTAGATTTAGTATGGTCTTGTTGGTGATCATTTGGGTAAATGCCCAAAAGTGGGATTGCTGAGTCATAGGGGAGCTCTATGTGGAGTCTTCTGAGGAACCTCCATACTGCTTTCCACAGTGGTTGAACAAGTTTACACTCCCACCAACAATGCAGTATGGTTCCATTTTGGCCACATTCGCTCCAGCATCTGTTGTTATTAGAGTTCTTGATTATAGCCATTCTAACTGGAGTGAGGTGGAATCTCAATGTGGTTTTGATTTGCATTTCTTTTATGGCCAGAGAAATTGAGCATTTCTTCATGTGACTATTGGCCATTCTTTTTTCCTCTTCAGAGAAGTTTCTCTTTAAGTCTTTAACTCACTTATTAATAGGGTGGCTGTTTCTTTGAGGATTTGTTGTTGGGGAATTTAATTCTTTGAGTTTTAAGTATATTTTAGATATGAGGACCTTGTCCGTTGTTTGACTAGTAAAGATTATCTCCCAATTCGTGGGCTTTCTATTGATCATGTTAGCTATGTCCTTTCATGCAGAAGTGCTGCAGTTTCATGCAATCCTGTTTGTCCAACCTTTCTTTGATTTGTTGTGTTTCTGGGTCTTTATTAAGAAAATTTCAGCTTGGTACTGGCATAAGAAGAGAACTCAGGACCAATGGAATAGAATTGAAAATCCAGAAATGCACCTATAGACTTATAACCAGGTAATCTTCGATAAGGGAGCTAAAAAAATTAGAATGGAAGAAAGACAGCCTCTTCAGTAAATGGTGCTAGCAAAATTGGTTAATCTCCTGTAGAAAACTAAAGCTAGATCCTTATATATCACCTTGCACCAGAATCAACTCCAAGTGGATCAAAGACCTTGGAGTCAAAGCAGAAACCCTGAAAACATTACAGGACGGAATAGGAGAAACCCTAGGTTTCCTTGGCACAGGCAAAAATTTACAATTTAAGCGGGGGTGGTGGAGGTTGTCGAGGTGGAAGGGAAGGGATGGTAGGAGAAAAACAAAGGAGGAGGCAACAATGCTTGATAAGAAATGTACTCATTACCTTGCTCATGTAACTGTAACCCCTCTGCATAGTATTTTCACAATAAAAAAAACTTATTAAAAAAATTTCAGCCTGTGCCAAGGAGCCCTTGAGTTTCTTCTATTCCTTCCTGTAATGTTTTCAGGGTGTCTGCTTTGACTCCGAGGTCTTTGGAATTGATTCTAGTGCAGGGTGATATATAAGGATTTAGCTTTAGTTTTCTACAGGTGATTAGCCAATTTTGCCAGTACCACTTACTGAAGAGACTGTCTTTCTTTCATTCTTTTTTTTAGCTCCCTTATGGAAGATTAGGTGGCTATAGGTCTCTAGGTTCATTTCTGGGTCTTCAGTTCTATTCTTTTGGTCCTCAGGTCTGTTCTTGTGCCAGTAACAAGCTGTTTTGGTTACTATGGCTTTGTAGTTGAATTTGAAATTTGGTATTGATATTCCTCCAGCACTGTTCTTTCTGCTAAGGATTGTTTTTGTTATTCAGGGTCTTTTATTATTCCACATGAATTTTTGGATTGCTTTTATTTAATTGAAGAATGAGGTTGGGATATTGATAGTTATTGCATTGAATTTGTAGATAGCCTTTGGCAGTATTGCCATTTACATGATGTTAATCCTCGCAATCCAGGAGTATGGGAGGTTTTTCCACTAAGGAAGTAATATTTTTAAAAATGTACTTATTTTGCTGAATCAACTATTGTTCAACTATTGTTCTTAATTTTAGCCACTCACAAGAGATAATCACTGGAGGCCATAAAGCATTCTACCAATAGGATGCTCAAGTGTTTCTCCAGTGTAATCTTGGCCAAAAAAACAAACCAAAGTGTTGGGGTTGAATTAACTTTCCCATCCTATTAAATGGGCAGAGAAAGGCCATAGTTCCATGCCATATCTGTGTATAGTATATTCACTTTAATTGAAAGACAGGGGAAAAAAAGAAATGTGAAAGAGATGGGAAGCAGAGAGCAATAGACACTGAAATGTCTGAGAAGAAAGTAGTAACTGATCAATTTGCATTTTCACAAGAGAGTGATAGACCAGTTGTATTTACAAAGTGTCCATTTATATTGTTTTAAATCATAGCACACTGCTGTTTTTTTAAATTTTAAAATGGCAAATTATAGAAATCAACACAGTGCTAGGAATGCTAGGAATTGCAAGACATTTACCTAAAATTGGAGCAGATGGAAGGAAAGGATATCAGCTCACACTGTTCTTCTAAGAAATATTTTAAGTGACATCTAAAACCTTAGACGCCAAAGAATATTTAGGTCAAATGGGAAAAGAGAAGATTGTTTTAATAGATGTCTCACTGTTGAGAACAATATTTGTAAGTCTTAGTCACAGAATATTTTTATTTTTTTATGGTAAAAATACTGTAGATAGGGGTTACAGTTACATGAGCAGGGGTTACAGTTACATGAGCAAGGTAATGAGTACATTTCCTATCAAGCATTGTTGCCTCCTCCTTTGCTTTCCCCCTACTATCCCTTCCCTCCCACCTCCACAACTACACTTCTCCCCACCCCCACCTAAATTGTAAAGTTCGTTTTTCAACATAGTGTCTTGTACATTTCATTGTTACAATGGGTCAACTTGTATCCCTATTTAAGCGTTTTCTTTTTTCCCTTCCTCTCCGAAATTAGAGAAGTGTATATACAAGATGCAGTACAACAGAGGTTATACCATGGGGGAGGAACATAAAAGTAACAAAAGAATCACATAGTACATTATAAATATGGTAGAACTAATAGCAAGAAAGAACGAACCACTTGTGTTCCTATCTTGGGGTTCAGTTTGTTTAGTATCATTTATCTGGTCATATGTACGTAGTTTTTGACTTTTTCTGCTTGTCCCAGACATATACTAGTTATTGTAAATAAGGGAACCATAGGACCTACATTTCTTTGGGCCTGGCTTACTTCACTTAATATAATTTTTTACAAGTCTTTCCATTTCCTAACAAATGGGACGATGTCATTCTTTCTGACGGAGGCATAGAATTCCATTGCATATACATACATATATATATATATGTATATATATATATATATCACATTTTCTTGATCCATTCATCAGAGTCTTACAAAGGATGTTACGAAGGTTGTTATAGAATTGCCAGTACACTGGACATGGCTCTTCCAGTGGCAGGAGTAAAGGAAATCATGTAAGTAAATGATGGATCTAGGGAGGAGCTTTAGTAGGATTTCTAATTGAAGCATTCAATGAGGGAACACAGATAGTTTGTAGATTTTCAGCCAAGTTTATAGGGAATGAAGCTTTACTTCCGGAACAGTCTTAATCTACTGAGTCTCAGCAGGAGTTGAAACAGCTCCATTTAAAAGAACAGGGCAATTATTAGGCCCTTTGAACTGTACTGTGAAGGGTAATTCCTGTGGGATCCTGTGTTTATAGGCAAATTAGTAGCTTCAATCGTTTATAGTTAAGCTAGCAAGTCATTAGAAAAGGTTTGCTCTTGCAAGCACACTCTCAGAAGGTATTCATCAATTTTGATTCTGGGTTAGAGAAATGTAACAGTTGGTTAAAAGCAGTGTTCCTGGTCTCTCTGTTCTACCTAATCTACACATAAGCAGAAAATAAATACCATCAGGAATAGCATTCTGTGAACTCCATGCTGTATAATTATGTTTAATGGACACATAATAATTATACATACTTATGAGTTAAATGTGATACTTGGTACATATATGTATTATGTAATGATTAAACCATGGTAATTATTATATCTGCCACCTTTAAATATCATTTTTCTGTAGTGAGAACATTCAAAATCCACTCTTCCTGATATTTTGACATTTACAATGAATTATTATCAGTTATGGTCACCCTACTGCAGAATACTACACCACAACTTCTTGCTATCTAACTATAACATTGTACCCACTGACCAGTGCCTTCCGACCAATCTCTCTTCATCCCAGCTTCTGGTAACCACTGTTCTTCTCTCCATTTCTATAAGATTAACTCTTATAGATTACACATAATACATATAAGTGACATCATACAGTATCTGACTTTGAATGTCTGGCTTGTTTCATGTAAAATGCATGCTAAATTCTTCGTGCTTAACCATACTGTTATCAATAACAGCATTAAACATTTTTAGGTATTCTGCTATTAAGATATAATTTGCATGAAAGTATTTTGCCAACTAACAGATCTGACTAAATTAAGAGATACACTTTTGACATATACTCTGTAGAAAAGGAAAAGACATGAATAAAGGGCTGGAAGAAACCAGCTAGTTTGGGATTATTCATTTTCCCTTTTTTCTGTCAGATGTATATGAGTTGTATAAAAATCACAATGCCGCAGCCAGGTGCTGGTGGCTCACACTGGTAATCCTAGCTTCTCAGGGGGCCAGTCCAAACAGGAAAGCCCATCAGACTCTTATCTCTAATAAACTACTCAAAAAAGCCAAAAGTGGTACTGTGGCTCAAATGGTAGAGTGAAGGAAGCTCAGGGACAGTGGCCAAGCCCAGACTTCAAGCCTCAGGACTGGCAAAAAAAAAAAAATTACATTGTCAGATTCAGAATCAGAAATATTCATGCAAGGTTCTTCTGTAGCTAAAGATTCCTAACTCTTTCAGGGGTTGTTTACAAAGTAAAATAATTCTTGGTAATCATTCTTTGCTTTGCTTCTTAACTTCCTCTTTCTCTCCATCCATTTGACATGTTCCTATTTGTTGGCTATTTTTCTTATGGGCAAGGCAGGGTAAATATTTCAGCACAGACAATATGTCAGGTAAACCATAAATAATAAAGCAATAGATTCTACAATAATAGAAATATTTTAAGGACAGAATCCCAGTTCTGAATGTTTGTCTTTATTAAGACTGATGACAGGTTATTTCTCCTTTCTTCCCTCTCAGAGTGGGGTAAGAAGAAAAAAAGGAGTTTCCTTGTAGGTTTAAAATTATATATTGAATTAACATACACAGCTCTTTGGAAAAACAGGAAGAGGGTCTTACTCTCACTAATAACCTGAGTTACCCAACTGAAAAATACCAAACTGTTGGGATGGATTTTCAATATTTTAGCTGGTTATCTGTTTTTAATGGAGAAAGGATCTGTCATGAATTTTTACCATGTTCATAAAGATTCAGGGGGAATTCTTAAAGTTAGAATTTGATATAGGCTCTTTAATTTTTTTTCCTAAAAAAAGTAAAATTATGGCCTGTCCAGATGTTGAAGTTAGTATAGCTGGTTAGTTGTCTCCTGGGAGCTTCTATAGCAAAGACTTCATCTATTCAAACTCAATGTAAAGAAGCCATGAATTCCACACTTTCATTCCTATCTACATGTTTTATATTTATTATTTTCGTCAGTATATAAAAGGATTAAATATTTATGAATTACCCACTTGTGAATTACGGCTGAGGTGAAAGGAAGAAAGGAAATATCCTTTTATCAATTGCATCATTGCTCAGCTCTGTAGAAGATGCAGTTTCAGAGTTTATTCCATCCAGAATGGCCTCTTCCTGCTGCTAAGGATTTAAAATCTTCCCCATGGCATGGGCTTGCTGCGTGTGATAGTGCAGACACCATTCAGTTGACAAACAATACAAGTCCAGATTGTCCAGGTAACTAATGCAGAGAGCTGCAGCAACATGCAGCCATTCTTAGCCATTCCCTCCAGAGGTGAAGCAGGCAGCCAGCACTGTGCAGAGCATACTGGAAGCAAAGCTCTCTATGGAAACCAACTGATCAAGACCAAGGACTTGAACAGATACAGAAGCAAAGAGTAATACTTCTCTGCGTTTAGCAAGGGCTAAGGAAATAAACAGACATTACAACACAGACATAGAGAAACAGGGACAGACAAAAGTGACTGGAACTGGAAATGTCCCTCATTTATTTTACTAGACTTTCCAAGAGGGTTGGGTGCCATAAACTCCTAAGGGTGTTCTAGGCCTAATTCTGCCAGCTGATCCAGAGTAAACTACTTGCAAACCTCATTTTGAGAGGGTAAAGTCTAACATTCTTCACAAACTCCCATGTCATTTTATGAAGAAGACTTCATTATGCAACCTTTCCAGGCATTGTTAAATGTAGATACTGTCAGGGGCTCAGACATGCAGTGAAGGTCCCAGAGCCAGCTTCAAAAGCGAAGTTGTTTTGTTTTGTTTTGTTGTTTTCTGACCATTTCCTGTTCTCCAATCTCTGACCCCTTCTTCTCCCCAGAGGTAAGAGATAGAAACTAGAATTCCTCTTCCCCAAGGTGGATCACAGAAACCAGAACTCCCTACCCTTAATTTTCCCACTGGTGCACTGCAGAACAAATGGCCATGAAGAAATCAAGACCCCTTCAAAGGAACATTGATCATACCTGAGAGAATGCTGTATCTGAGGATCAAAAGGTTCTGGACAACATGCCTTGCTGAGCTAATCACTCAATCTGTTACCATTAAATCATATCTGTTTTGTCCAATCCTACTTCTGTAGGTCTATCCATGTTTTATTGAACCTAAGCATCAAAACTATTAGTTCCTCTGTATGGTATTTTCACAATTAAAAAAAAACTATTAGTTTATCTTGACTGGGTCTTTGACCAGAAGGCTCTCATACCACATAAAGTGATGATATAATAAATTTGTCTTGCTTTTCTCTTGTTAAGCTATCCTGTGTTAGAGAGATGTTGGCCATGACCCTTTCACATATGCAGGAAAAGGTCACCTGTCCTTACTATAGCTAGGCTAGATGGCTTCTAATGATGATTCATATCTAATGATGATTTATATCTTTGAAAGCCAAAGATACAGAAACAAAGTCATCTATTTAGGAAGGGATCCATCCATATGAGTAGAAAAATATTAACTATAATATCTAAGGAGTAGCAAAGAAAGAAAAGTAAATGGGGTAGGTTTTCTCTAGGTATATTAGATATTATGTCAGCCAAATTGTAGCTCCTCTGATGCCCTGTGTTTCATCTTGTCTGCCAGAGTGCCTTTCTAGAAACCTAGAAAACTAAGAGTACAATATTTTTCCCTCACAGCTCAGGAGAAAACCAAAGTTTCTACCACAAGTAGGAATATAAAGTACGAAGACCTTTACATTCCTGTGAAGGACTTGGTTTCAGTTCTTAAATCCAAAGGGAATATTAAGAACCATGTGCTAATTTGACCTGGAAGTAGCCATTGCTAGACTGTTTACCCTGATTAGAAGAGCACCCTGGGGATTGTAGGGAAATGCATTTTACCATTGAGCCTCCACTTTCCAGGTCAGTAAAAGGTCATTGGGAAACATAATCATTGCTGTTTTATAGCTTTATTTTTTTTTTATCACATTAAGTATGTACTTTTTCTTCACAAATACTAGTAGTTACTTCTCAATTAAATTGATTAGTGTAAGGTTTCAAGAGTGTCAGATGTTAAATTAAAGCGCTTATTGATGATGAGAGAAATCAAACTGCATGCTATAAGAAGAAAGAAAAAGGAAAGATCATTACTCATGGACTACAATAACAATAAATTGGAAGAGATGAGGTGTAATCAAGAGAAGCAGGGAATGGGTAGAGAAGGTAAAATGCACAGAGATTAAAATGGTGCAGATGTCCATTAATGATCCCATAATTTTTCCAAATCATTTTGAAGAAACTGAATACAAATCTCATATAATTCCATTCAAATGGCCAACTCTATGTGCAGAGTTATATAGTTGTTCATAAGCTTCATGTCTCATATCAGTTATTTACCATTTTATCAGTGATGGAATAATAGAAGCAGGTGTTACTGCTGGAAAAAGTACAATACAATCATTGTACATTTTATAAACTTATCAAGCTAGTGTATTGGTGATGTCTTGTATCATTGCATTTTCCTTAGGCCGAAATTATGAAAAATTAAACCTCCTGTAAACATCAGAAAGTCCTCCTTTCTTATATTTTCTTTTTTTTGTTGTTGTTGGGGGGGGGGGGTCCAGTCATGGGGCCTGAACTCTGGACCTGGGCTCTGTCCCTCAGATCTTCAGCTCAAGGCTAGCACTCTACCACTTGAGCCACAGCGCTACTTCCAGTTTTTTTTTTTTTTTCTGCTTATGTGGTACTGAGGAATCAAACCCAGGGCCTCATGCATGCAAGGCAAGCGCTCTACCACTGAGCCACCTTCCCAGCCCCTCATATTTTCTTAAATGTCTGTTTATAAAAACAAATAATCTTTCCACTGTAGTTGGTGAACTGTCTTTACATTTGAATTTTTTACTTTCATAATTTTCCTGTGATTTAACAAACCTTGAATGTTCTCTAGTTCATTTATTTCTCTTCATTATTTCAGAGGTTTATGGATTAGGAAATACTCTTTGTGTGGTGTGTATGTGCGCACACACAAGCGTGCACCAGCACTGAGGGGGTGAACTCAGGTCCTGAGCACTATTTCTTAACTTTCTTCCTCAAGGCTGGTGTTCTACTTCTTGAACCATAGCTCTATTTCCACCTTTTTGGTGGTTAATTGGAATTAAGAGTCTCACATGACATTAATCCCAGGCTGGCTTCGAATCACTCTTCTCAGTTTCAGCCTCTTGAGTAGCTAGAATTACAGGTGTGGGCAGCCAGCACCTGACTCTAAAAAACATATCTTTAAAAGAATGTATTGTAATTGTAAGAAAATGCAATGATTGATAAAAAATAAATAAAAAGTGAGATTGAAGGTTTTATTTTGTGAATGTTCATGGATCTTACGTCCAGCCAGCACTAGCCCCTCCAAAGACTATAATGCCTTATGTACAGCGAAAGGCATGAAAACCACTATGCCCTAATTCTATTCAAATACTGGTGGCTTTCCTTATTTGCTGGAACTTGATTACCCACTAAGGTGACACACAGGAACCACTTAGAGGGACTTGCCCCACCCCATGGTGGTTTTCTGTTTTGACAACTCATAGGGTTCTGAACCATTCCTAAAGCCAGCATTTTAGCACTCAGAAGATAACTGATAAACTCCCTTTGAAAGAATACAGAAATGGGTAAATATAAGAATAACAAGATAAGAACAGTGTCAGAAAACAGTTTTCCCTACAAAGAATAATGAAGTTGTAAGAGAACACTGCATAGTTTTTCAATTTTTTTTTTTTTTTTCAGTGCTGCGGATAGAACTCAGGTAGGTACTTGAACCATAACTGATTCTTTTTTTTTTTTTTTTTGTCGGGCCTGCCCTTTGGGCCTGGGCACTGTCTCTCAGCTCTTCAGCTCAAGGCTAGTGCTCTACCACTGGAGCCACAGGCTTTTTTTGCTTATGTGGTGCTGAGGAATGGAACCCAGGGCTTCATGCATGCAAGGTAAGCGCTCTACCACTGAGCCACCTTCCCAGCCCCGACACTGATTCTTTTCTCTTGTTTTTCAAATAGTATATCCCCAACATTTTGCCCAGCTGACTTCAAAGTGAGATCCTCCCATTGTCACCTCCAGAATAGGTGAGATTGAAGGCCTGCACCGCCATGGAAAATTCCATTTACTGATCATAGGCTTTCTTGCTATCTGTGTGTCAGTCTAGGAGAGGGCTGGGACCATGGACGAAAGGTGGATTTCCTCAGCCCCTTTAGAGGGTTCAATGGTAATTCTGCAGGCCTGTCTGTAGAGCCTGGAGCCATCTCAGAAGAAGGTACATCTCCAGATATCTCTCCCTCCATGCAGCTCCCTCTTTAGAGAAGCTCCTCCTAAATTAAGGTTTAGACTTTGTCTTGATGTAAAGAATTGACCCATTTTGGGGGAGAGTCATATTATTTTAAGTCTTAGTTTGATACTGAAGAATTTGATAAAAGTACTTATCCTTGGTAAGCCAACTTGATAATTGTTTTAATTTTAAAGTCTGTCTCTGAAGATCTTGGGGTGAGGACACTGTGTAGACACTGTGGACATCTATTTTTTTTTAATTTATTGTAGTAGAGGTGGGAGGGAAGGGATGGTAGGGGAAAAACAAAGGAGGAGGCAACAATCCTTGATAAGAAATGTACTCATTACCTTGCTCATGTAACTGCAACCCCTCTGTACAGTATTTTCACAATAAAAAACTTATTAAAAATAAAAAAACATTGTACAGAGGAGTTACAGTTGTATAAGGTAATGAGTACATTTCTTTTTGAACAGTGTTATCCTCTCCTTCATTTTCTCCCTTTCCCACCCCCACCCGCCCACCCAACTCCCCTTCTCCCCAAGTTGTAAAGTTCATTTCTAACATTATGTCTAGTGAGTGTCACCATTGCATTTGTTTACCCTTTGTCCCCATCTATTGATTTTGATAGACACTTGAAGTATTAGGAAAGCGGAAATAAGCTTGGTTTTCATGATAGAATGAAGTCAGATACATAAAGGAATTTTCCAAGTTGAACATTTCCTGGGCAGTGGTCTACACAGATAATTGTGATATTAGCTTTTCCAGATGAACATCTGGTTATACCGATAGGTGTTAGTTGTCTATGGTCCTCTCTGACAGAGAGGTGACATTTCTTTTACTTCTGATGTTTACAAAAGTATACATGTCTTTGAACTGAAATAAGGTCAATGCCCATGTTTTGACAATGCCAGTCTTGGTACTTACTGCTACACAGTTGAGGAAGTTATTCTACAAAGAGTTGCCGGCAACAAAGGCCATGAACAGGTCCTTGGACAGAAAGCTGTCTGTGTTTTCTTAATTCGCTGTGTAGTATGACCAGCTTGTGTGTGCTGTCTTTTTGTGGTATTATTTGTACACAAAAACATTCAATGATACTTAACTATAAAATAGCTGTATCTTGTTGTATTCAATATTGATGGAGCACTTAATATGTATCATCTCATCTAATCTTTGCAATGCCACCTCCTTTTAAATGAGGTCTTGTATTTACATATCCAGTTCCTACTGAGAAACAAATCTTTTTCAGAGGCATAGAGCAGAGATGGGACCAGAATAGAATAAATATCCAGTCCACAAGGGCAGTACCATGTCACTGCTAACTAAATGTTTTCCTACAGTATCTCAAATGGGAAGGAGCACCAAATTATGATTTCCCCAATTTAACATTTGCCAACTTAATAATCCATATTCCAGTGTTCTGGAAACAAGGGTAGATATCCAGAGTTTTTTGGAAAAGCTACTTGGAGTTATTGAAATCTAAGACTGGAATGTGACTCTGGCCAGGTAGCAACGGAAATAGATTTTCCATTCTGTACATTTGGTACAGAATAGCCTTTGACTATTCAAGATGGAGGTCTGTAAGAAAGCTGACAATCATAGACTTGCCAGCTTGAGGTACACAACAGGCTAGTTTTTCACAAGTCTCTGAAGGGATAAATGATTTCTAAAAGGGAATTTCTAACATCCTGGAAGCCACCAGAGTTTGCCAACTTACTAGCAAACTACAAAAGACCTTTATAAGTTTGAATTCTTCTATATTGTATGTGTTTGATATCAAAGGCAGCTAGTTCTTTCCACTTGGGAATCCCTTTTCAAGAAAAGAGAAAGTGAACAGTAAGTGAAGGATAAGCCAAGTGAACAGTAAGTAAGTAAGGATAAGAAGTTGATTTCTACCTGAGGTCAACTTGAATGGGACCAAATTGTTAAATAGAGATAGAATGGGTTGTTGTATGACCAATTATATGTATTTTTTTAAGAAATAGTAAGAATACTTTTAATAAGCAGGAAGCTACTTTGGCCACAAAACTGAAGTCATAACATATAACCAATATAATAGTTTAAAAGAAATCTTATGTATTTCTATGGGCAAACACACACACATGTATGTACCCCCTCCAATGCTACCCGCCTCCAATCACTAACAGCATGCTCATCTAATTGAGATGCTCCCAAATACCACTGTATGTGTATTTGTCCAGAACAGGCAGAAGGCCTGTAGAGTTGAACTGTCCCTTAAGTGAACTGTTTATATTGTTGATCTAAATTCTAGTCTACATTCTTTTGAGAGCCATTTATAGTTTGTTAATTAGCTCAATTAATTTATATGGCAGAACAGTTTCACAACGAGACTATACTTCTAATTTTCTACCCAATCGTGAGTCTTGCCTTACTTAATGCTGTGAGAATTTAGATTTAAAATCAACACAGATAGTGCCAGCAATATTTTTATTCTTTCTCTCTATGAGCTTAACAAGTCAGAACTTGACTTGGATTTTCCATGGGGTTAAGGTGTGAGCAAGATTTCCACACTTACAGGTGAACACTTGTTATTATGTCCCTGAGCTCTTTTCTTTGCTTGGAATTCAAATATTATTTCTGGAGTCTCTGAGTGCTTAGGTTTGAGAATTTCACTAATTCCTTTTAACTACAAGTATATATGATAAATTATTTAAGGAAAGAAAGAAATAAAAGAAAAAAGAAAGGAACCATTTAATCCAAAAATACCTGATTTAAAAAATAAAACTTTAATTGACACACACATATAATATATATATATATATATATATATATATATATATATATGGGAATATTTCAATATTGTATATATTGAGTATTTCAATAATGTGGAACAAGTCAGAGTAATTGATATTTCTTTCACTTCAAACATTTATCTTTTTTAAAATATTGGGCATATTAAAACCCCTTTCTACTATTTTTAAATACACAAGTCTCAGCTATAGTCCCCCAACTATGCTTTGGAACATTAGAAGTAATAACCATGGTATCCATTCAGTAACCTCTCTCCATCCCCTCTCCCCTCCCCCAGCCACACCATTCCCAGACTCTGGCAACCTCTAGCCTCTCTCCCTCCCTCTCTCTCTCTCTCTCTCTGTATATATATATATATATATATATATATGTATATATATATATATATATATATATATATATATATATGTTAGAACATGTCTTTTACTGCCTGGCTCATCTTACTTAACATAATGTCTTTATAAGTATATTTAAAATATATTGTTATCCATATATATATATATATATATATATACTTATCCTTAATAAGTATATTTAAAACATAAAGAAAATCCTTATGTTAAATGACAGAAATAACAAGTAGTAAAATTTAATTATCAGGAAATTCAATACAGTTTGCTGATGATAAGCCTCAAAAATTTCTTAAATTACAAATACCCCTTTTTGAGGTAAGAATTGTAATAAGAGCAGCTAGTGTGCAGATCGCATTGTATTTCAGGAGGCACATATGATCCTCTCTCTGGAAAGTACTGAGACTAATTTCTGATTAAGTTTTTTATCAGTGTAGGAAACTGAGGCACAGAGTTGAAGCAATTTGCTCAAGATCACATTGTCAATTTAGCAGTCAAGCCTGGTATTGAGTACAAATTTAAATTCATATTATGATAACTTGGCCAAGTAAAGGACCAAATTTGGTCCTTTCCCAGTTAGCCTAGGAAGACGAATCCAAGAGACTCTTATTTCTACCTACACAGCAAAAAGCTGAATGTGAAGATGTGATTCAAATGGAAGAGCACCAACCTTGGGTGAAAATGCTAAGCAAGAACATGAGGCTCTGAGTTCAAGTCCTGGTACCAATGTGTGTTCACAAAATCTTCTCCACATCAAAAGAGTGATTTAGAAATCAAAAATCAGTGAAAGAATCATTCACAAAGGAAAAGAAATATTTCCTCCCCCCCTGTAGGGATTAAATAAAACCCCTGAACTTCAACGACAGCCCAACAAAGCTTGAGGGCAACATTTCAGAAAGGATTTAGTGTATCGGTGGTTTTATCTGAGTGATGTCTCCTTCCTCATGGCACCAGATTGTGCCTTGTGCCCAGATGAAGAGACATCGACAGAGCTTCAGAGACAGTAAGTGCTGAACAAGTCTGTTTGAAACATGTCTCTTTGAAAGTTTAATGGAGGCTTTTTCCTCATTCTCCTTGTTGCTCTTTAGGAAACAGGCTGCATCCTTTCACAGACATCCACCTTGCCTGTGCTTGAAGAGGCAAACACTCCATGCTCCCAAAGAAAAAGCCAGCACTTTGATCATACTCCCTGAAATGGCAGCCTCTCCATGAACAATACACTTACTTTAAAAGTCTCTCCTCACTCAAGAAAGCCAAGTGTGTCTGACATGAGTTTGGAGGAGATACCCTGTTAGACATCTTTTTAAACAATGCTCCTCAAATCTCTCAGAGGTGACTCGACTGTATTATTTCAAAATGTACAGGAATTCTCAACCCATAAAGCACAGGATGGCATAGCCCCCAGGTTCATAACAACCTCAGTAATAGTCCATTTTCAGTTGCAAGTCAAGACAGTCCCAACTCTTAATGTTCTAGTAAATAAATGGTATAACAATTGGCAGCTAATTGTCACAGTGGGACAGTGTGAATGACTTGTAATCATGGCCTTTATTGTCACAATTAATTTTCATATTGTTGTAAAATATAACCTCAGGAGCCCCTTAGAATAAAAATAGAATTGCTTTGTACTCCAAGTTAGAGTTTATGTACTTTAAATAAATCTGAGTAATTTAAAACCATCTACACCTCTTCAAAATCAACAATCATTACTTTCTTGTTAACTGGGGACACTAAACATATTAGTAAAATAATTCATTTCCAAAGAACAGGCTCTATGCATGGAGAAATGTTTTCAATATTTCCTACATTTACTCTTTTAGGTTTGGATCATAAATCTTATTCTGACGTATATAAAGCCAGAGTATGTTTAGAGACACAAAAAGTTAATGTTATACTAGGAGTAGATTGTCAAAAAAAATCTTTATAAGTTATTTTTTTAATTTTTTTTATTGTGAAAATACCATACAGAGAGGTTACAATTACATGAGCAAGGTAATGAGTACATTTCTTATCAAGCATTGTTGCCTCCTCCTTTGTTTTTCCCCTATCATCCCTGCCCTCCCATCTCTACGACTACACTCCCCGCCCCATGCCAAAGTTGTAAAGTTCGATTTTCTTGTACATCTCATTGTTGCAATGGGTCTGTCTGTATCCCTATTTAAACAATTTGTTTTTTCCTTTCCCCTCCCCAAATTATACCAACATCAAATACAGTGTAAACAGGGGTTATATAAGTTCTTAGAAAAGCACTGGTGGCTCATGCCCATTATCCGAGCTACTTAGGAGACTGAAATCTGAGGATCTCAGCCCAAGAAGAAAAGTTCACAGACTCATCACCAATTAAGCAGTAAGAAGCTGGAAGTGTAGGTGTGGCTCAAATAAGAGAATGCCAGTCTTGAGCAAGAAAGGCAAGAGGCCTTGAGTTCAAACCCTAATACTGACACAGAAAAAGAGAGAAAGAAAAGAAAAGGAAGGACAGCATGTTAAGCTATCCAAGTAATGCTTAAAACAATTACTAAGAGCCAGTTAAAAAAGTGATGAGATTTGGGGAAGTAATTAGTATTCAGAATATATCACTAGGGGTTACCTGCACTTTTGTTTGTTTATTTTTAAGAAGATAACAAAGGTTCAGTCCTAGATAATTAAATATATGGAGGATTCAAAATTCATTTACTGCATGGGAACAAAGCTTTAGTAATTATCTTCCCAATAGCAGAAGGGAATTGGACAGTGTAGTTTTGACTGGGGCTCTGCACAGTATGGTACACTGTTTGCTTCATTTAACTTTCTTTAATATTATTAATCTTCGAGAAACTAGACTCTTCTCTGAGCAGTGTGAACTGCCATCCTCAAAACAATTGGAATAAATAATCAGGTAGGAAAAACCCTCTGAGATACACCTGCCACTAAAACTTGATTTTTCTCAATTGTCTCTTGCTTCAAAGGAAAAATGAGAAGAACATTTTCCAGACAAGTTTTTGTTTTTGGCATGAGTGGACTGCAAAGATAATTGAAGGCTTCATATAAATCAGTTTGGCTGAACTTAGTGAAAGCCAGCCAAACAAAATTTACGCCCCCCAAATAGACTGAATTCAGTTAAGTAACCAGACAACCCCATGTGTCTATTTTTGTCTGTGTAGAACTGGATGCTCTCAGAGCTGGCCTCAAAGGAACCTACGGCAGAGCCTGTTCTGCTCCATATGTGTTGGAAGTGCAGTGGTCACAAACATGAACTTCGATGGATGCCTAGCTGGGTCTGGATTATGGCTTGAATACCATGTAGTTATTATGAGATGATTTTTCTAATCATCAGTTTTCTCATCCTCTAAATATAACTGATAATAATTACCTTTTACATTTCTTGGGAAAATTAACTGCAATAAAGTAAGACAGTACAAAACTGGGTTCATACAGTACAATGGCAGCTATTAACAGCATTGATAAAACTTCAAGCCAGTGACAATAATAAACCATTGCTTGAGGGCAGTGGTTCATGCCTGTAATCCTAGCTACCCAGGAAGCTGAGATCTGAAGATCATGGTTCAAAGCCAGCCTGGGAAGGACAGTCATTGAGACTTTTACTTCCAATTAGTTATCAAAAAGCTAGAAGGGGAGCTTTGGTTCAAGTATAGTGCCCTGGCCTTGAGCAAAAAGGCTCAGGAACAGCTCTCAGGCTCTGAGTTCAAGCCGCAGGACCAGTACACAAAATTGAAAAATTTAAAAAGTTGGGTGCTGGTAGCTCATGCCTGTAATTCTAGCTACTCAGGAGGCTGAGATCTGACGATCATGATTTAAAGCTAGCCTGGGCAGCAAAGTCCATGACTCTCTTGTCTCCAACTAACCACCAGAATAACCAGAAATGGTGCTATGGCTCACTAGCCTTGACCTCAGGGATAGTGCCCAAGCCCTGAGTTCAAGCCCTAGGACTGACAAAAATAAATAAATAAATAAATAAATAGATAGATAGATAGATAAATAAAAATAAATAAAAAATCTTAGTTGAGAATCTACCTTCCTGTGGAGCTGCAATGATACGCTTCTCTTTCTGGATAAAGGAGACAGAAAACTGCATTGGCCACAAAACCGGCATGATTTTGGAAAAATTGACTTTTTAGATGGCATTATTACTTTTTCAAAAGAAACAATTCACCAGGCACTAGTGGCTCACACCTATAATCCTAGCTACTCAGGATGCTGAGATCTGAGAATTGTGGTTCAAAGCCAGCCTTGATATGAAAGTACATGAGATTCGAGTTTCAAATTAACTACTAAAAAAAGCTAGAAGTGACCTTGTGGCTCAAGTTGTAGCAGACTAGCCTTGAGAAGTTTTTTTGAGCAAAAATGTTTAGGGACAGTGCCTAGGCCCTGATTTCAAGTCACAGAAGCAGTACAAACAAAAACAAACAAACAAAAAAATCCTTAATTCGGGGCCAGCCTCATCATCCCCCATAGATTTGATGGGTATTCCACTCATCTTATGAAAATCTATTTTAACCCCAATCACCATCCTTGCATACCTTTTCATCCACTTTAAGTGACAGCGTTTTCATCATATAAATAAGATCACCATGGAATAATTGATAATGGGATATGTTTACATGTTATAAAATTCCCATAAAGACATATTTGTGCATGTTGCATCAGACTCAAGCCATTTTCAGGACAGGTTAATAGATGCATACACTCAGTCTGTACTGAATGGAAAGCAATAAGTTCAACTAAAATTCTTTCAATTGTGTTTTAAGCATCAGAAAAAGGCCCTAAAAAACTGGATGAAATGTGCACAAAATTTCACTATTAAGAAATTTTATGTTTAGGAGACTGCATGATTTGTTAATGTAATATCACCGAGAACAGAGGAGAAATAGAATGGGGAGGATTTTTCAGTAGCTAAATGATATTCTCTCCTGGAGAATGAAATAGGCTTAAAATATTAGAAGTGGGATATATTAATTCTGAATTAAATAACAGATATTCCATATAAAACAATGGATCTAAGAGCCAACAGAGAGTTCTATGTCATAGACAGTCAAAATAAAATAATCAAGATAGTTTCTTTGAATTGAGATCACCTCCATTGAGCCTTCTGTCCTGTGAGAGCCAAGAAAACAGAAACCTCGCATACATTTAGCATGACACCAAATGGTCCTGTGTCAGAGAGACAGGGGAACAAGAATAATTCAGGTGCCAAAGTTGAGAGCTGAATGAATTTGTCCTTGATTCTGCGATGATTTTAATGTTCATGACTCAAATGAGCAGATACACAGCCTTCATCAGAGCTATTGCCTCACAGCCTGCAAATGTAGGTTAGAAGTAATTTGCTATTTGTCTCAATGAAGTTCCTATGTTTTTAATTTATCCTTTTCTCACTCTTCATTCCCACAACAAAAAAGTGAAATAAATCCAAGTCAAAGGTTAATTGTATACTTCCTGGGCACAGAGCTGGGTAGAGAAAGGCAAAACCACTTGAGAGAGACAACGAGGAGGTACCTGGTCTATAAGGGAACCACTGGCCCTTCAAGTCTATTTGCTTATAATTTATTTGGGAGAGAAGAGGAAAATGCAGAATTATTAGTGACATGAAAAATGTCTAATGTCTAAATGGCTGTTAATAAATGTAGAAATAAATGACTGGGTGAGTGGACACATGAATGCATTGGTAAAGCAAAATGCAATGAAAGTCAAAATACCAGAACAGGCTATCTCTAGGAAATGTAAAGAACAAGGAGTTACCAAAAAGATGGAAGTGGGCTGTTTTAAAGGACAAATATTGAGCATAAATATTTTTATTCCTATTTGTTAACTGTTTCTTATCAGTAATAACAGATTTATCCTAAGTGGTAATGTTTACAAAGAATCTATGTGTCCAGATCTAAAAGAGAACTAAGAAACAACATTAACTATAAAACACTTTCATCCTTATAGAGTTAATGCTTCATGGATAAATACCCTCTCAGTTCAAGTAAGAGTTATGATTCTAACGTTTTCATCAACTGCCAGATAAAAATGATGAAAATATTTATTTTTCATTGTGAGGGAAGGTCTGACAGAACTAATATTATTATTAAAGTATCTGCTGATTACAAAATGAAAAACAATGGTAATTCTTTCAAAAGTTCATTAGACTCTCTAGTAAAAAAAACAAAACAAAACAAAAAAAACAAACCCAACCAATTACCTTTCAAGAAACCTTTGCTATTTACAATTCTTATCACAGAGCACCTGTTAAGTATGTATTACATACTTTTGCTATATGCAGTGTACTAAAATCTGTCAACAACTATTTGTTGTAATATTTTCTGCCTGTAGAATTTGCTAATGATTTTTTTCTGCTGCAGAGTTTGATGATTCTGATATTGATAAATGTAGTTGTTCTTTCTCCTCACCTCCCATCACTATTTACCTGCATACATAATTTAAATTTCAGTTCGGTTCTGAACAACATTTTAAGCATATAAACAATGACCAAACAATTTGCAAGGCAAATGCATTTATCAATATGATCTCTTGACCTAAGGTTTTGGTGATGTTTGCTGAGAACTTTTGGCACAAACACTGACCTTTGGATTTCTACTGTCTTCAAAATTCTAGTTATTTTCTTTCTTGGGATTTGGGAAATTAGTTTAAGAAATATATAGGATGAATTTAAAAAAAAAACCATAGAAAACATGGAGAGCCTGATAGCATGAAAATTCAACAATAGTATTAGTAAAAAAAAAAAATAGCACAAAGAAATTCTAACCATTAACAGTCAGCAAAGGGGCAAAAGCTTGTTTTACTAAATAAGACAAGTCAGAGGACAAGAATCCTAATAAGAAATTTAGGATTATCTACTAAGATCTCTGCTCTTATTTGCTACAATAAGCTTCGCTAAACACTATATTTTACTTTAATTCTGGATAAAGAGTGACATTAAGCAACCGTGTTCTAGAGGAAAAGAAATATATACTGTGCCCCTTTTGTAAAACTGTTTTTAAATTCTAATAGAATTTCAAGGTTATTATCTATTTCAGATCAACACTGGGGGTCAGAGTTCACAGCAGCCAGAATTTACAAACCTCCAATGGGTTTTGATTGACAGCAATCAGCATCTCTTCAGCATCACTGAGGGAACAAAGTACAGGTCAAGACAGCGGGCGATTTCATCTGTCATTTTTAATTATCTAAATGATATTCACAGACAAAACCTTTCCCATCCATCAGGGCATCACATTACCATAGACAATGTTTGTTTAAAGAAGAGGCCATAAAATCAAACAATTATGAATGCAGACAAGCCTTGCTATTGACTGCATAAATAATCAAGCGTGAGTTCCAAAACTCTCTGCTAATGAATTGGTAGATTGCTGGCAGGAAGTGGCAAGAAATAATATAGACAACAGTCTAATGTTCTTATTGACTTTTACTAAAGCTTGACTATAGTCACAAAGATTCAAAAATGACGTCAAGTGAGGTTTCCACAGGAGCACTATTGATAGCAGTACACAGCTAAAATGCAAGTAGTTAACTCTTGACCTTATGGTAGGACCAGAGATCCCCAGAGAGCACTGAAATGCTAGCAGTATAATATATCATGAACTGAGCCAACAGCCGCAGGGTCCCTGACAGCATTACCACACAGGCAAAGGGCCCTTCTTTTGCCATTTATAACATAGTAATCGCTCATAATTCAGCTGCAACCTTGAAAATTAACTCTATTTCAAGTTTGTTACATGAGTAAATAAGGTTTTCTCTCTCCTCCCTCTTTTGGGAAGAGAGAAAGAAAAATCTTCACCTAAAATGCACATAGCCAGTAGCAGCTAGATAAAATGGAAAACTGAAAGCCAAGGGCCCTGGGAGCATAGAAGAAGGCCAAAGATGCGGTTAATATCCCTCCTCTGACTAATATGTGAAATCTATAGAACTGCTAATTAGTAGTACCTGTTTTTTGTAGGGTATCACTATTTCTTTATTCAACCATCATCATAAGAAGTTTCCTTAAGCAACAACAACACCTATGGGCAAAAAGCTGACCCCATCTTTGAACAGCTGTCATTCTGAAAGGCTAAAGAAGTTCATCAATTAACAATGCCCCAAATGAAATAAAACAAACTGATATAAGTATATTTTATTAATGATTTGCTAATTAGCGATCACTTTCCTACTCCTCACTTCCCTCAACACTCAGAAACTGTTAGCATGTTATTTAGCACAAAAGAATTTGAAAAGTAATGATATTCACTATGAAGAGATACTTGAACTAAATTCGAGGGAAAATTTGGGTATAAGGGTAGATTTTACCACTATGGAAAGGGTTTGCCCAGCAAACATTATTTCCAGCACTCAGCAAATCATAACCTGATGCTATGGCCATGAAAGGGTCATTTTATGCTGTTAACCTCTGGGTTCAAGTTCACATTTTTACGAATTGAGAAGAAATGGGTTAGAGAAGGAAGAAATGACACTGTGCTAAAGGAAGCAAATTCAGTTGGCATGAGATTGGAAGAGAAGTAGACAACTGAATAATACAGGGGTAAAATGTTAAATCTGTACTTTTCTGGTATTCACTACCCAAACTACACACTTGCTACAATTTTACCTGTTAGCTTCTAGGGGCTTTCCAGAGTTCTCCTGGGCTACTCTCATGTTTGAATGTAGGCAGAGTCAAACACAAAAGAATGCTCTACTAGTTTCAGAGAATGAGAATAGTAACACAGGCCTTATAGTGATAAACTCCTAGTTCAACTCTGATCTCCAGTACTTTTATTCTAAAGCCTTTATTACATTATTATGATTACATTAAAATTTATATGTAAAATTTAAAAGGCATAGTCCTGGCATCTGACACACATACAGATTCTATCATCTTTTGCTAAGTGATGATGACCTTTTTTAGTCTTATCTCTAAAATGGGAATATTAATAGCTATTTCATTGGTTGGTCATGAATATAAAGTAGTCATCTATACAGCATTATATAAATGCTCAATAAATATTAATTACTTTGTTTTCCTACCAGTTTATATTTATTTAATAAGTATGTGTTGCAATCCAGGGATTCATTTTAATAAGAAAAAGACTCACTTTTTACTTCAACACAAAGTCAAATATATGACAAGAACTTATGTTATCAAATTAATAAGATAATGTCTCCATGAGTCAAACTAATTTTCACAAATCATTATATAATCTCTTAAGAATTTTAGTTAGTTTATTTGGTTAAACTGAAAATGTCAACCAGAATCTGAAAATCCACAGTCAAAATGTCAGTTTTTTTATTTACTAGTAGACATTTTTACACAATACAGGGACCATTTCTATCAATATAACTATTAGTTGAAATTCAATCAGCCATTTTAAGACTGCAGTATGTTTGGAATACAGTATATTTGGAAGTTTGATCCAAGACCTACTGCCATCAATATAACCAAGGGTGAACATTGTTGAAATTCCAGAAAACTCAAGAAGAGAACTGTGCCATCAATAGGATTAAGTACAATGTTATTTCCATTGGCTTTGTGATCTTTCTGAGCCTAAAGACTTTACCACAATGTCTCCTCTTCCTTAAAAACAATACAAATTACTTCCCAATTCTACCCTCCCTTAATACAAAAACAAAAAAACAAAAACTAGAAGCAACATTCGATACATACTAAACCTGAAGGAAAGTGAATAATGTTGCCAAATTAAGAAATGAGCCAAAACCATAAACTTAACACTATTCCCCAGTGTAAATGCCTACTCTGTCCTTTAATATTTCATTATTTGCCTTGGTATTACAGTGTTTCTAGACATCTATGCCTTAGCCCTCCTGCTACTGTTAGTTTGATGGACATTAAGTAGTTCAAAGGGATATGTGTAATGGAAATGGTCAGGATAGCTGACAGACATCTGTAAACATTCCAAGGGGCACATTTGTAAAAGGAAGCTCAGGACACACAGAGTAGTTTTATTTATTTTTTTAAGGAGAACAGAGCTGAAGTTTTTCGTTATATTGCAAAAAATGGGGGCGGGGAGAGAGATATTATTTTAATTCTAAGAGGGTTCGGGAATGAAATACAGTGACAAAATAAAAACTAAGCAACTGCATCCTTTCCTTAATACATGAATAAATACTAGGTCCTAAAAAAATGCAATGTAACACACAAGCTGAAACCTTCTTCCCCTACATTTTATAGATAATAAAACAGTATCCACAGAATTCTCAGTATATTCCAGGCAAAGATTAAAGGGAAGGAAAATACATGGAGAGAAGAAACATCTATTGGCCACATGCTCCATGTAGTGCACCCTACAAATTGACTATTAGAACTGCCCTCATCTCCCTCTTCAGAGCAGTCCCGTTTACTCAGATCTATAATGTAATAGAGGGATGAGGTGTCTTTGGATAAGGGCCAGCATGTTAATTCCTGTTGAAAGAAATATTGCTGATAGAAATATTGACTGCTAAATTATTCTGAAGCAAGAATACATCCCCCTTTGCTCTATCATTCCTGCCAGTCCTCATCTGCAATCTCAGATTGCAATGGAAGCAACACACATTCTACCTTATTACTGCCTGGAGTCCTGTTTTTATCCCTGTCTGCATAACAAAAGACAAGGAAAAGTAGCTACTAAGGGTCTTAAAGGAAGTAGTCTCTTTTCTGCTATAAAAGACAATGATCGCAAATTGAAACTATTCAAGAATGTAACATTTTTATCTGTGTAGTGACTGTATTCTTAATGCGGTAATCCTTTTCCACTATCCTCATTCAAACCTGCCCACTTCTAATCTCTTCATATCCAGATCCTGTGGATACTGCTATTTCCTTTTTTTTTGAAACATGAGGCATTCTAGATGACATCTGAAGAATAAAATTCTTTTCATGGAACAACATTCAGCTGACAGATGACCATATGACACCCTTCAAACAGTACAATATGTCGCTATCGGAACACGACTGCTAGGAAGTGGATATTCAAGGTAATATTTAATGTTCAAGTCAAAACATAATGGAATTCTACCAGCACTTAGTATGAGCACACAGAAAGAGAGGAAACAACACATTTCACTCAAAAATTATTTGTGTTTCATTTACAAAAGAACCTGAAAAAATGGTTACGCTTATAAAAGGCAGAGCTGATCATCTTTTAGCTGAAAACTTAAATGAAACACAACTAGAAAGCTTATATTTTTCAGGATGAAGAATGGAGACAAACATATTCCTTTTTGTTTCATCTTAATGGTTTAGTAAACCTTATAAAATTAAGATTGTGAGGAGTCATGCATTAGTGGCTCACATCTCTTATCATAGCTAATTAGGAGGCTGAGATATGAGAATTATGGTTCAATGCCAGTCCAGAAAAGACAAATCCCAGACATCCTTATCATTATTTAAGCAGCAAAAAGCCTGAAGTAGAGGTGTGGCTCAAACAGTAGAGAATTGCCCTTGAACAAAAACCAAGTAAGACTATGAAGCCCTGAGTTCAAGTCCCAATATTTGCACAGAAAAAAAAAGAAAAGAAAAAAGGATTGTAGCTTCAACCCCAAGCAACAGGCCCTATGAGTCTCATTTTAGTTCCAGGAGATCAGAAAACTGCCTTAGCACCAGTTTATAAATTACTAAACTTCAAGTAAACAGGGTATCCAGTTCTTTTACTCAAGAGGCTTGACATGAAACAGCATGAAAAAGTAAGTGAGGCCTTGAGTTCAAGCCCCAGTACCAATACATAGACTCAACTATCTTAAGTATGTATATGTAATATCTAAAACAAGGCATTTATGCTAGATTACTTTTGCCATGAGGAAAATTTGTACACTCCACATGATTTAATCATGTCTGTTTCTAAGTGTTGTCATTACCTTTTCACAATGTCTTGCTGAGGCTATAACTTATATAAGATCAAAGTGTTTGTCTTTTTTAGAATAACCACCAATTCCTTGCAGCAAGTATGTCTGCCATTAGTTCTGTGAAGTTTAAGTGTCCATAGCATAAGGTAGGCACAGGAAGCTTGAATCTGTAATACTAGCTACTCAGGAAACTGAGATCTAAGGATTACAGCATGAATCCAGCAGCTATCTCTTATCTTTGATGAACCACCCAAAGGTCAGAATTGGAGCTATGACTCAAGTGGAAGACTACTGGCCTTGAGCACAAAAGCTCAGGGACCATACCCAGACCCAGGGTTCAAGCCAAGGATTGGCATGAAATAGTCTATTGCATAACCACAGGTATGTGCACCACAAGGTGAGCCAAGAGACAAAAGTATTCTGATAATGACAATTCTAAAACAGTCATAAAGACATCAGTTATGAGGCCCTTACTTTTTGCCAGGTACAGTGGAATGGACAATATATGAATGATATAGGGTTAATCCATATATCCCATCTATGAAATAGGTATAATGGGAATCTGCTACTTCCAAACTTAGGAGTTCACTGTTAATCACAGGATGTAAAAATCTAGACCCGACTAGTTTCAACCTGACATTCACTCAAGACTCACCTGCCCTTATTCTACTCACTGTTCTGAAATTACTTGTGAATGTTTATGTGATACTCTGATTCTCAAAGAGAGGGGATAAGAAGTTTTACTCATTACTAGCTCCAAAACACACAATTCTCCATTGCCACATAATAAACAGTGATGAATTTTGAATCAAAATGAATAGAACACCAAGAGCAACTTTTCTTTAGTTCCAGAATTATAACTGTTCTTCTTATATCTTCACAAACTCCTGAGTATTGTATCAGATGCCAGGGGTGTCATTCTATCTTTTCCCACTTGGTAAAACCACATCAACCCATGAATAGCCTATTGGAATTCAGAGCACTATAACACCTTTTCTAATTCTACATGACACAATTCAAGACTTTTTCTTAGAGGCTTCCTTCTTGCTGAGTCTCTCATGACTCTAGTTTTGCTCCTACTAAATTTTATGGTTTATTTCTGTACCTTCTTATTTCTCCTATTTAAAAAATCCATACGAAAGGACCATGCTGTTTCTTTGTATTTGTAAAGTCGAATCACAGGGTCCCAGACTGTGCAAACACACACACACACACACACACACACACACACACACACACACACACACTTGATAGAATAGTGTTCAGCTGATGGAATTAGAAACAAAGCATCCTCTTACTGGGAGGTCCTTATGATATGGCACTACTCTACTCTAAAGTTTCATTCTGGAAACTGGGAAGGAAAAAATATAATCTTAATATGATCCCCTTTTCATAGTTCTCTCCTCCTCCATTTTCTCAGAGGACATAGGAACAATTTTAGGTAACCCTCAGACAAGCTTTGTGCTTCTGGATGTCAGACCTCAATAAGGTCAGGAATTTTTTTCTTTTTCTTTTTTTTTGGGGGGGGGGTACAGTGTTTGTCCTGCTGGCCTTAGAATGCAAAGCTTTATCTATTTGTTCTGTGTTTGGGATTACAGGTATACATCACTAGACCCATCTTGTTTGTTGAGACTGGCATTTTTCTAACTCTGTCTCAGTTCCCTTAAATTGAATCTGAGGAGGTGGGATTACAGGTAAAAATCATCTCACCCAGACTGTATATCATATTAGATGGCCTCATATGGTATAGGTGGTATCCTCAGGAAATCTCCCCATTTAAGAAAAGCAGGTATCTAGGCCAGAATAAAATGTATAATTGAATCTTATGGTTAGACTGAAGCACAAACACCTTTCCTGTATAAGATCCAGGCTTCTGAATTTTGCCAGGCTAAAGGAGTGAAACTGGAGGAGAGTGTGTAGTTTTCTTTCCTTCTTAAGGCTCAGCACTATCCGAAGCAAACAACTTCAACACCCTGAGCTAGCTTTTAGAAACATCATTTTCCTCAGGGGTCACAAAACCCTGAGAAGGCTTAAAAGTTACCAGTATTTGCTGAGAATTGACAGAATTCTAGGTAGAAAACCTATATAAATACAAGTGAAACTTGGAGGTATATCAAAGTCAGCATTATGAAGCTAAGGCCATTTTCCTAGCTTGATGGTAGGGAGCCTGAGGTCTTGGTTTCCTCCTGATGCTATAAATGCCTCTAGAGTAAGAACAAAATCTCGCACTCAATCCATCCTAACTGTACACAGTTAGTTAGTCAATGAGAGTACCACGGTTTTGGCCACACCTAACACTGACAGAATATATTTAGGGTAGGCCTAAAAATGTCACTAAGGCTAAATTGAAGATTTTTTATGCTAGGTCATCTAACTGCAAAAAGAGAAATAAGAATATGCAATTCTGAACAGCATGTAGAGATGCTCACCTAATTCTCATTGATGTTAATTACTATTACATATTATCTTGAAAAAGCTGTTACATGGGCAGAGGATACAACAATGTTTAAAGCATACTAAATATATTTTTTATAATCTAACTTGGAAGTTAATACCACTAGAAAATAGAAAAAAAAAACAGAAAAAAATCAACTTAACAGAAGTCTTCAAAATTACTAAAGGGTTCTCAATACAGAGAAAAATAGAAAAGAATTACAATAAATTATTCTTTTCTTATATATGTATATTATTGTAAATATACTGTACAGGGGGTAACAGTTACATGAGTAAGATAATGAGTACATTTCTTATCAAACATTGTTACCCTCTCCTTTGCTTTTCCCCTGCCATCATATCCCTCCCCACTTCCCAACTCCTCCCTCTCCCTGCCCAGTTGTAAAGTTCATTTTCAACATAGTGTCTTGTACTTCTCATTGTTACAATGGGTCAACCTGTAGCCTTATTTCAGAATTTTGTTATTTCACTTCCCCTCCCCAAATTAGAAAAATGTATATACAAGATGCAGGGCACCAGGATCAAATACAGTGAAAAAGAGGTTATACTATGGGGGAAGAACATAAAAAAGAAACAAATATTCTTTTCTTCTGTATTTAAAATCTTATCCAGCAGCCACTGTTACTTTTAATGAAGGAGCATTACAAAAGCAAATGATGGAAATTGTAAACAAATATATCAATTAGATCTAATATATACATTTTCCCATTGGCCATTCCTGTTCAGGAAACTAGTCTGCAATAGTAAGAAGAGATAAACTTACTATTGCTTCTTTGTGAGGATTCTGGGGAAGGAAATAGACAAATGTGAATTGTTTGTGTACAGTCACTTAGCATGCTGCTAAAGCCATTAGGATAAGTAGTTTCTGAAAGGAAGATCCCTTTTCTTCTTGGAAAGGGGAAAAGACTGTTTATTGTCACTGTTTAATTTGGCTTGCTGGCCAAATTTCTGGGATAGAGTAAGTACATCAAGAATCTTTCACATGCACTGATTTAAATTATAGTCCAAAACTATTTGTTCCAACTTTCCCTGATGATTATTACACTGACCCAAACATCACAAATACAGATATGCTCCTACACATACCACACACACTCCACCTCTTTACCAACACAACCCCCCTTCTACAATGGACATTCAGATAGAAGTCATTGTGGGTGCTCCAAACCTATCACTCAAAGTGCCCAGATTGGTTCTCTGAAAATGAGCTTTCAGAAGGCCAACATCTCTGCTTTTGACAGCTGTCTTAACAAAAAGACTCAGACATATAGCCATGCCTCTGTTTCTTCACGCCATGGTAGCTGTGTCAATTTGGACGCTGACTGGTGGCATAATCTGAGCAGATGCAGGACCCATATGTGCAACTCCAGAAAAGATTTCCACAGCACTAGCATCTGGATGTCAGCTTTTCCTTCTTGGCTTCAGTTGAACATCCTGCTGAACCTGATTGTTTCTCTGCTGGGGATCAGTCTGCCACCACCCCATTGTGCTCACTGGCACTGCCTAGGATGCAGAGTGTATGAAAACAGAAAACCAGATAATCATCCTACACTGTCACATTCCCGGAGCTCACATGGTTTGCCAGTTTGGAGTACTGGGAGTCTATCAAGTGAAATTTTATTTTAATTCTTAATTATTGAAGTAATTTTTAAAGCTCCATTGAATAGAAACCTAGGGTGCAATGTCTAAAAATGTTTGGGGGCAATCTTCTTTTTATTCACGTTAAGTTGCCAACAGGGAAAATTAGCATGCAAAGAAAATGCACCAGAGCAGATAATTTGTGTTTGTATTTCTCAGATCCTGGGGCAGCTTCCCCATACCAGGGGAACAGGGAATGGCACAAGCACCAGCCCTCAAAAAGGGTCATCAGGACCATATCTCCCTTTTCATCCGTTCCTTTTTCAAATGAACCTCAGGATGAATTTTTCCTTCCAGTTGGGAGCAACAAAATGAGAAGAAAAAGATGCTTGGAAAATGTGAATCATCAAAGATTAAAATGCCAACTCTTTCCCTAAGAGAGAAAGGATAGCCAGGCACTGGTGGCTCATGCCTGTAATACTAGCTAGTCAGGAAACGGAGATCTGAGGATCGTGGCTGAAAGCCAGCCTGGGCAGGAAAGTCCATGAGACTCTCATCTCCAATTAACCATCAGAAAATTGGAAGTGGTGCTGTGGCTCAAGTGGTAGATCACTTGCCTTGAGCTGAAGAGCTCAGGGGCATGCCTAGGCCCAGAGTTCAAGCCCCACAATAACAAAATGAAAAAGAAAAAAAAAGAAAAAAGAAAAAAGAAAAAGAAAGGATAGTTTGATAATAAATTGACAATAAGGTATCCTTCTGCTTCTCAGTGCCAGCTTTCCCAAAGCAAAGGCCCTCCCTCCCTCCACCCCGATCTCACTTACAATCAATGGATAGAGTTCTCTCTACCCTCATCCCCAGTACATGGCTGATGCCTCAAAGGAAAAGAACTGAAGAAAATGAGCTTTGGTGATATGAATGCTATCAATTAGATTCTTTGGTCATGGTTGTCACTGTGAGACATACACTAATATTTCTGAGGAGAATGTAAGATTTTAAATAAAGATAAGATTTAAATAAAGATAGTTCAATGGCATTGTTTCAAAAGCAACCTCACAGAAACACTAATACTATGTGTGCTTACTTTATTTATTTATTTTTTTTTTTGTCGGTCGTGGGGCTTGAACTCTGGGCCTGGGCGCTGTCCCTCAGCTCTTCAGCTCAAGGCGAGCACTCTACCACTTGAGCTACAGTGCCACTTCCGGTTTTCTGGTGGTTTATTGGAGATAGGAGTCTCACGGTCTCTCCTGCCCAGGCTGGCTTTGAACCGCGATCCTCAGATCTCAGCCTCCTGAGTAGCTAGGATTACAGGCATGAGCCACCAGCGCCCGGCTGTGTGCTTACTTTAAAGTGATTCTATCTCAAAATAAAATGCTCAAATCTATCAATTTTACAGAAATGGAATTCAAATACAAAATTAAGATTAAAAAGTCTGAGTGTTATTTCTACTGTAACTGAAGTGTGATGTCTTCATGTTAAAATGAAACTGAATCACCTATATCAATATTTACCATCGTCCAAATATTGCTTAAAATGAAGGTGACTGTTATCCAAGTTTCAGTGTTTTAAAGTTTGCAATTTAGGAAACACGAAAAACTTCAGCCACTGCCATTTCACACACAAAAATGGGAAACAACCAAGGCAAAAAATAACTATGTACTCCTTTTGAGATCATGTGGCTCTCAGAGTTCTTTTCTTAAAAAAAAACAACAAACTATGTATATTCTAGAGAACAGCAAAAATACTGTCTTTATTTCCAAAATTGTCGTCTGGCAGAATAATGAAAATAGTGCATTCAATTATAACATTTTGGGAAAAGGAAGAGATAAAGGGTTGAATTCTAAGTTTGAAAACAACCAAAATGAAAATGGTTCTTCCATCTCTTTGGAAGACATTCACTAGACATGAAGGAGGGATACCATTGGGCTGCAAAGTGGAATACCTCTGGTGCTTTGTTTAGTATCCTTGCTCGGTGTGCTTGTGCATAGCCTTGGAAAGAGCTGTTCTCTTTTTCAAAGGTTTGACTTGGGCACTTGCTAATCGCTACTGTGATAAAGCAATTAAAGGTATTCATAATTAGGACTAAACCAAATGTAAGTAATCAGAAAATTAAGGGGAAAATAACATTATGATGGCACTGTTTTTTTCTAGTGACCTCCTGGTTGAAAAGGACGTTCTCACATTGGTGCATGGGGACTTGGGTGTGTAACGCATTAACCCCACTGGGAGCCTAGCATGTAAATGTCTTCTTCAAATGATGGGAGTACACCTTGGAATCAGTATCACTGACTTCTTAATAATGACACTCAAAACAAAAGAGACAATGATCAATCTCGTGGACGTGCCATGCATTGTCTTTACAGAAATTTAAGATAATTCTATAAGTGAATTAACAACGAAGAGCATATAGAATACAACACTGTGGAAAGTAGAAACAAGGTTCCTGTCTTGAAGATGCTTTCAGTGGTAGTATAGGCCTAAGACAGGAATATAACCATTTTGGAATTTTCTGGAAAAAAAAAGCATATGTGCATACATTCATGTACAACTGGCTGGAAGAAATTTTCAGAAGGCAAATTATAGGTTAATATGAAAATATTTGGTTTTTAAAATTTTACTCAGTTATAAACGCACTCATTAGAATCTGAGGCCCTCTCTCTTTATCTACCTCTTTAATTCTAACTTGGTATATATTTTGGAAATTTTAAAAATTAAAAAGGTGTTCTTTTAAAAATAAATATACTCCTTCATGATCCCTGAGGTTTGGCTTGGTTGTTTTCCATTTTGTGTGTAAGATAGCAATGCCTGAAAAATTCCATGTTTCATAAATTGCAAAATTTAAGACACTAATGAGAAAATCTTGGATAATAACAAGTAAATAAATATTCTCCAAGGCTGCAGTTCAGGAGTCCCATATAGAAAATTGTGTTGAATGCTTATTTTACATCAATATAGAGGGTTTGTGTTTTTCCTACCCTGACTAAAGTAGTTTACATTTAATAGGAAACTGGCTATACATACATATTTTAAGATAAATAATACTATGAACACCAAAAATAACAGTCAATGACAAAATCTGTTTCCTCATCCCATCTCCCAATTACAATAATCCAGAAGAAACTCCAAGGATCATGGAAACACAATCAAAACATTTAGATATTGATTGAAATAAATAGTATAATCTCACGTTGGATTAGTAGTATGCATTGATAATCTCAAGGTTAATGGAGGTGTCAGCAGGAAAAAAAAAACCTTGAGTTTTAACTAAAATGATTTTAATCAGTTATTTTTCAATAGGGGAAAATGCAGCATTGTCTCACATCTACATTTTCATGTTAGGCATAACAGGTTTGGGGATTTTTTTTTATTTTTAGGTGGGGAGTTTACTTTGTGTTTTGAAAGCTCCTTAAGCTTTTCTGAAAATCAGGCTAACCCCTGAAACACAGTTGAATGGCATTCTATTAGATGCAGTTTTGTTGATGTGGCCCCAAATGATTTTTCTCCTGCTTTCTCTCCGCGGGCTGCCCCAAGTCTCCATTTCTGTTAATGATCTATTGCTTCTGTCTGATTCAGTACAGCCCACTGGCTATGGAAATGGCAAGTCTCAGCAGGAGACAGCAAAATGGTCAGCAAACAGGGCTGAGCCATGTCATTTTCCTCAAATACTTTCCCAGGAACAAAATGACAAGCTTTAAAATGTTGTCTTCTGCTCAGGGCAAATATTTCTTTATTAAACAAAAGTAGATGTCTCCTAGTTTCCAGTCAAACCACAGCTTAAAGTATGCCACTTGAAAAACTTGTATTGTAAAATAGTTTAATACCTAATATTTCCTTAGAATTCCTTTCTCGTAGAGTTCTGGTGGCTTATACCTGTAATTTTCCTTACTCAGAAGGCTGAGATCTGAGGATCGCTCTTCTAAGCTAGCCTGGGCAATTAGGTACCAAAAAGCTGAAGTGGAGGTATGTCTCAAGTTGTAGAGTGCTGGCATTGAGTGCGAAAGCTATAGAACAGTATGTAGGTCCTAAGTTCCAGACCCCGTACCAACCCCACCCCTCCAAAAGAAAGTTATTTCTCTGTGACTTCTTATTCTTTTGCATTTAAATCCAAGCTGTACCAGTTACTCACAGTTGTGGGACCTTAAGAAAGTTACTTTACCACTTTTTCCTCCACCCAAAATAACCCAACTATATTATAGTCTAAGGATAGTGCCAAGTTAGCAATTACCAATCTTTCACATGAATTTCCTTAGGCTGATTAGTAACTTTATGTTAGCGATGATAGTCAGATTTAAAATAATCCAATTCTCAGTTTTGTTTTCTTCTCTCTCTCTCTCTCTGTCTCTCTCTGTCTCTCCCTGTCTGTCTGTCTCTCTGTCTCTCTCTCTGTTTTTAATACATAGCTTAGCTTCGAATTCAGTAAAGCTCAGATACAGGTACAGAATCAAAGCACCAGGCTGGGTGCTTTACAGTTAGAAAGGCCCAACAATGACTTCCAGAAGCTTAAGTGCTGTCTAAATTCTAGTTTGGGCTTTTGCAATCAGTCTTCCTAAATGTGATCTCAAGAGAGGATACAGTTGATCTTACTATGCATTATTAAATAGTTACTGAGTTTTATCTCCTATGTGACTACAATTCTAAAAAGTATAATTTAAAATGTCATTGAACTATCCTTATGGATTAAAGATGCAATTAAACCAGTCATTGATATTATCATTTCCCTTTGTATTTATGTAGAACTCACAGTCTTCTCCGTAACAAAATAATACAAAAAAAAGAGAATTTTTTTTTTCTGTTTCTTTAGGTCAATTCTACTCTAGGTATCATTGCTTCACCAGACAAATGGACTAAATCAATTCCCCCCGAAATAAAGTATGAGAGTTGATTGTTTCAGACAGCATTTTACTATGGCATTTAACCTAGGGGGCCACCTGAATATATGTACTTTTATTCTTTTTATTTTTTCTTAAATCATCAGCAATGAGGGAAAGAGACGCTGACTGGACAATCCTACAAAAGCTTTCTGGCCTCACAGGAGTGTGACTGGGTTGTTCTGTGTAGGTAATCTGATCACTCCTTATACATTTCATTCATCCTCAACAACAAATGCTGATCATAATTCCACTAATGTGCCCAAATGTTTGACTGTGCTCGACAGAGGTAAAGTAAAATGGCATGACATTTCTTTTCTTAGATAGGGTTCCACTGTGTTGTCACAAAATAACACTGCCACATAGAGTCCTTATCTCAGGATCATAAATCATCTGATCTAAAACCGGTAAGAATCTGGTAAGTGATATTCCCAAGAAGCTGGCCAACAGTAATGAAAATCACTGGAGGCTGGGTGACCAGATACTGTTGGCCTAGCCTACAAGGGCACTCCTGTGATTTGATGAGGATGGATCCTGGGAGCCAGTGTAGTTCCCTGTCCCCAGTAGGGTCACCATAGTCTTTCTCCTTGAAGATGCCAACAGGTTTTGCTTTTCTGTATATTTTTAATGGGTATAGTATTACCCAGGCCAGGCTCAGAAGAAGAAAACCCTTAGCAAACCTATAAGAGCCACAAGATGCATCTTGATGCCTGGCACTTACAACCAGATGTTCTATCCACAACTGTTTAAGAAAAAAAAATATTACAATCGTATCTGCTTATTTACAGAAAGTCAAGAGATTTGATTTTCACTTTCTAATTCTTTTCTTGTATAAACCTTTCTATATGAATCAGCCACTGTCCAGGAAGTTATAAATAAAAGATATTTGACCAATCACATGCTTGGGGGTTGACTTATAGAAGATTCTTCTGTAATTACTCTCTCTCTAATGCAATAGACTAACTATAAATGAGATATAGTATAGCTGCTAAATTATATGTTTAATTTAGTTATCATTATATGTAGTGATATTTTACTCTGTTAAAATAATTGTGATTTATGGGCTGGGAAGTTGGCTCAGTGGTAGAGTGCTTGCCTTGCATGCATGAGGAACTGGGTTCGATTCCTCAGCACCACACAAGCAAAAAGAAAAAAGCCGGAAGTGACGCTGTGGCTCAGTGGTAGAGTGCTAGCCTTGAGCTGAAGAGCTGAGGGACAGCGCCCAGGCCCAGAGTTCAGGCCCCATGACTGGACCCCCCCAAAAAAATTGTGATTTAAAGTCATGTACTGGTGGGCTAATACCTGTAATCTTAGCTACTCAGGAAGCTGAGATCTGAGGATCACAATTCGCAATCAGCATGGACAGGAAAGTCCATGAGACCCTTATCTCCAATGAACACCAAAGAGCCAGAAGTAGAGCTATTGCTCAAGTGGTAGAACATCAGTCTTCAGCAAAAAGAACGAAGGAGCAATGTCCAACCTCTAAGTTCAATTCTCAGTACAATAAAATAAAATAATAATGTGTCTTTAATCAGCTTAGTTTGAGAGAGAATCATATTTCTGTCCTCTAGCCACAGTCCTTTCCCAGACACAAAGGACCCGACCTTTGGAAGTTCTGGAGACTGGGAAAGAAGTGGAAAAGGAGTCCTGGCCACACTGACTGAGTTTTGAGCCATGGTTATTGATAGTTAATCAGTTGGTGCCACCCTACTCTGTCATTCCTGCTGAGATGAAAAACAAAGATATGCTGACTGCCACCACCAAAAAGTATTTTATAGCCCAGAACAATGTGGTCTGTCACAGATTTACAAGTATCTATATACATCACCACAGAAATCCAAAATAACCTACAAATAAGAAAATTACTTATCCTCATATTTGACACAAAACTATTAATTTTCTGACCTCTTCCCTCTCCATCATGTCTAGAGGATGTACATAGGAACTGGGTTGGGGACAAAGGTAAGACAGGCCTCTGGCTGAGCAGGTGGAATCCCAGTGAACAACTTGATACTGGTTTACCAAATTAACCCTATCTCAAAAGTTATAACCTGTCACAGCAACCCACTTCAGTAACTAATAAGAGTTGTGACTTAAGTTCTTAAAAATACTTGGATGTCAACGCTGGTACCTCATGTAAGGTAAAAATGTGGAAAATAAACAACAGACACAAGAAATTTCTCCTTTTCTCCCTTATTATTTCCATTTAAGTAAAAACACAGAGACCCTCACTTTCGATTGTTTTACAGCTCAATTGATAAGGTGTGTTCTTATTTTTTTCCAAGAAAATTTAAAAGCAACTAATTTAAATATGCAAAATTATCTTGAGTTGTTCATACGTGAACTTAAAAGCCGTGCAACACAGGAAAATTAAGTAATTATGCCTCCAAGTTATTTACTGCAATTAAGCTCATTTATCATATGCAAATTAGTGCAAACTGGTCTCATTAGTTACTAAATTACTCAATATGAGCTGAACAATGTAGCACTCCAGTTTGTAATGAAAAATCCCTGTAGAGGCAAGCAGTATCAATTAAGCTAATTTGCATATGCAAATACATTCACTAACTTTCTCTTTTTCTATATTTAGTTTTACATTTTCTTACCATTCTGGATCACAGAAAGACTTATAAGGGTCACTTACCTTTCTATCCTCCCTCTATCTTATCTGAAAGGATGAATTCTCAGAATGTCTCTAATTAGTTGAAATCTATTTTACTTTAGGATTGATGTCCAGTGGGATGCCACTTTACCAACAAGAGAAGTCAGGAATAAGATGAAGCAACTTCCTAGAGATGATTGTTTTTTTTATTATGCTTGTAAGTTCCAGCAAAATAAATAGGTTGAAATGCTAATTCACCAGTAGAAAATGAACTTAATAGCACCAGGCTCTTTCATAAGTGTTTCTTAAGAGCATTATTCTCAAATGGAGGAGGAATGTTGACTTCCTATGCAGTATCTTTATAAAACGGTAATTTAATTTTTTGTGTTAACTTTTTATATGTTTCAGGTATAGTTACTTTCTGTTGCTTATATGTTTGAATTATACTAGACAACCTTTTAACTTCTTCTGAATGAGAGTAAAGGAGATGACAACAATAAAGATATTGGCTTTTTCTATACCTACACCAATAATTTTACAAGTAGGCTATTTTTTTCCTTATATTATCAGACTATTTTCTCCTCTAGAATCTTCATTTTAGTCTTCTGCAGTTGGCTAGTATGTGAAACTAGAGTGGTATTGAAACTAGAAGTTCTTGATCAGTAACAAATTACATGATACTACTTATGTTGTTTTCCTTATTATATTCCTTATTAAACCACACAATTTCTTAAATTCCTCAGAGAACCCGTATGTTTTCAGTTGCCTAAAATTAATTCTCCATGACCAAAATAGTATATGGACGAACTAACCATCCTTCCAGTGTATGTTATCCAACCTTCAAAATGTAATAAACAATAGAAATGTAAAACTTAATTTTCTTCTAGATTGGATCCATTACAGTCCCGGTAAAACATGGTCTCAGCTGGGCACTGGTGGCTCACGTCTGTAATCCTAGATACTCAGGAGGCTAAGATCTGAAGATTGTGGTTCAAAGCCAGCCCCTGCAGGAAAGTCTGTGAGACTCTCATCTCCAATTAACCACCAGAAAACCGGAAGTGGCTCAATTGGTAGAGCACTAGCCTTGAGCTGAAGAACTCAAGGACAGTGTCCAGACCTACAACTAACAAAACAGAAACAAAAACAAAAACATGGTGTCTTCTTTGGAGACATGACTCAACCCTACCCTGTATTGTATGGTGAAAGGTAAGGAGAAAATAATTAATCCCCAAGAATGAAACCTGACATTTCATTGAGGCTGATGGTACCATGCATCTTAGCCACACATCTTGTGGTATCATGCATCTTATCCACTTCACCAGTTTTAGAAAATATGTATCTTAATAAAATAGTTCTGCTAGGATTCTTACCACAGGCCACATCTGAGTTTTGCATAGGAGAGCTCTTCTACTAATAAATTCTCATTGCCAAAACAATCACATCCTTAGATATGTTTAGAATGTGGGCAACCATACAATCTTCTACCAAACCTTTTCTGATCTACTCTTAGAGGCCCTGACATGCTACAATCTTAGACTGTTCCAAACTTTTTTTTTTTCAGTCAGTCATGGGGCTTGAACTCTGGGCTTGGGAGCAGTCCCTGCCTTCTTCAGCTCAAGGTGAGCGCTCTACCACTTGAGTCAGGGCACCATATCCAGTTTTCTGAGTGCTTTATTGGAGATAAAAGTCTCACAGCCTTTCTTGCCTGCGCTGGCTTTGAACTGCAATCCTCAGATCTCAGCCTCCTGAGTAGCTAGGGTTATAGATGTGAGCCACCAGTGCCCGGCTGTTTTGAATATTTATAGTATTAAAAGATCTGCCCTCTAGAGTTCTCTTTCAATTTGGAACTTGAATGTTCTAAAAGCAATGAAAAAATTCCAGAATGACCAAATACAATGCAAAGTCAGAGAAATAAAGGTTTCTTTCAAATATAGCCAATCACAAAACTGACATACAGATTCTACTCCTGTACTTATTCATATATTCATAGAACATTCTTTTGCTCCCAAGACTTAAATAGTTCATTTCTATATCATTTTTAAACAAACATATGAGTACTTTTGACTATGTTCCTCCAAATTACAAATTTTATTTTTGAATCCAAAACAAGTTATGGATAAATATTTCTATTTTCAATGACATTACAAGCAAATAATTACTATTAGTAATGCTATGTGTTATTAAGTATCAATAACAGAACATGTGTGTGTATATACACTTTGGTATACTGGCAAAAATACAAATAAATTTTAAAGATCTCCCATGTACTATGTTTTATATGACTATTTTAACAGATGTGAAAAAGGCACATGAACATTATTATGGAGCATGCAAAAATATTGTAAATTAATATAACAATTATGTAAGCATTATTTACAGTGTGAAAAAGAAAGCCATTTTGCTAAAGGCATACAAATAATCAAGGTGCTGTATTTATAAATCTGACACCCAAGGGAAAGCCATTCCACTGGCTAATTTTATGATTTGAAAAGATGACATTTGTTCTCATTTTGTGTTTCATTAGCTTTGATATAGCAAAATATAAACATTCTATTTGGTTCCTAAATTGAGAAAGCAAAAATAAGTACCACTATGATTTTTTCATGCTAAGGAAATTATGAAGTAGAAAAATAAAACTTTCAAAGTTGGAACCAAATGTGCTTAGTCACATAATATCCTGTATTCAGGAAAGCTCTCAGATACCAGTCCCTACTTACATTCTTGGATTTTTACTTAGCCTACCATAAAATGTATGAACAACAATCTTGACCCCTTGCCTTTCTATTCCTCACCTAATTTATAAAAGTCAAAGAAAATAATGAACTAAAATGTCCTGACTCAGGCCCAACAGGCCTAATTTCCATCTCTTCCGTTTCAAGGCTGACATCTTTTGAGCCTTCATCTCTCCTACGGAAGATTCTCTGACCTAAAATTCATAATTTGACAAAGCTACAGGTTCATTGGGACAACAACACTGGTCATAGCCCAGGACCATGTTCCCACAGTAGAAAGGATGCTATCTGAACAACAGCCACCAAACTCCCCAGTATTCAACCCTGGACTTTGACTCTGCCTACCTATGCCAATATTAAAACATCAGATTGGAAACGGTCTTGTAAACAGTTGATTATACACTGATGGAACCACTGTTTCTCTTTCAGTGAAAAAGTAGTCAAATGTTAAGAGATCTCATCAAACATCCTAATTTTCCTGAGAGAATATATAGCTAACTTGACATACAAAACAAAAATACACACTAAAATTCATTGTGTGGATACACGAAAAATGATCCGCTCCTTTCACCCGCAGCTCCTCTACACCCAGAGCCACTTGGTGTATTTCAATAAACAGCACTGGGGCACTGGTAACAAGGAATCTTTGTCACTGGTATGTCCTAAATTCAGCACTGACCTTTTCTTTATGCTCAAAATTCAATCCATTTCCTAATTCTGATCTCTACAACTGTAAATATCTTAATTTTTCCCTTTTATTGTCTTTATCATTGTCATTTCTTAGTAACTATTTTAATATAATGTTGCATCTTGGGTTCAAATTCAACTGTTACTTAAATAGACATGTAAGTTTGAGTCATTTAAGTTTTCTTAGTCTTTAGCTTTCTCACTTCGGGATTATTCATAGATCTTAATGAAAATCTTATAGGTACATAGTTACATAGGTAACTACTCAATGATGATATGAACATATCATGATGATGATATGAACATACTAAATTTATGCTAAAATCCACCTGAACTAGGATTTTATCATTGAAATACACACACACACACACACACACACACACACACACACACACACACACACACACACACACACACACACACCAGTTGGTATTTGCATTAGAAATGTAAATTTTTAGATTTAATCAAAATACTCAACAGCAGGAAAATGGTTAAATAAATTATGATGCATTTATAACACAGAAGTGGCATTTAGGAAATGATAATAGAAAACAATCCTTTCTTTATACCTCTATGACCATAAGTAATTGACTTTCTAAAGACTGATTACTAAAGATCATACTACTATCTAGTGGAGTTAGTCTTATCTTTACCTTCCAGTATGGACCAAAAGCATAGTCCCATAAAAATGTGAACTATCACAATATGAAAAAACGCCATTTTCCCTTCTCATCTCAGTTTTCCTTTAAATATAGATTCTTTTCCTTTATTTTCTATTACTCATTAGGTTGGTCTTCTGCACCTAACCCTTCTCTGAAACTGTTTCAATGGACAAAACCTATAATACCTCTTCAGTATCTGTCCAGCTTAGGAGTCATCTTCACCTACATGGACATTATTAACACTATTTGCTCTAGCAAACAATGCTGTGGTTTCCTCTTCCATTTGTCCTTTCCTTTCTTGTCTTCTACTTGCCTCTTCCTTGATGTAATGCCCCATGGATGTTCCTCCCTTTTTTTTTTTTTGTTGGTTGTGGGGCTTGAACTCTGGGCCTGGGCGTTGTCCATGCACTCTTCAGCTCAAGGCAAGCGCTCTACCGCTTGAGCCATAGCACCACTTCCAGGATGTTCCTCCTTAACTGTCTCTTTGCTCCACATTATTTTATGGGTCTCAACCCACGTTTTGAATGGTCATTTATCCTATATAGCAGTGACTATAATTCACTTCCTGTTTTCAGCCCTAGACTCCATATTGCTATGGAAGATCAGACATAGGATTAAAATAATATCAACAATGTCAACTTGGCTATTGAGAGGCTATATTTAACTTCTCTCAGGTAAAACAGATCAAGAGAGTAACAGTTACCAATCTCACGTCCTTAACAACCTTGTCACCCCCTAGCCTTCCAACTCTACTTAATGACCATGTACCAATGAGTCTATTCTAATTCTATATATTTCTCTACATTCACAAAATTCTACTTTGGAGAAGAGGTTCATTTTATATGGCTTTGACTGTTGTAACAAGGTCCTAAATGGCTTCTTTAAATCAGTCTCTCCTAATTCAAAGACTTCTTAGACGCGTTTTTTTATAATAATCCAGAAATAAGCCAAAAATTTCCCCTGTAACTCCCTACATAAAGGTCTCATAAGTTCATCACTAGGTTAAAGGACAAAGCCTGTAGCTCCTGGGTTGGCTCACTGTCACATATGGGTGGCACTGTGTCTCCACCTTCATGTCTTAGGTGCTTCCTCTGCTGGGAAGAAGCCATTCTGACAAACTATAATAGGCCCCAAACAAGACCCATTATTTTGCTTCCATGCACTCTTATTTCATGTTCTCTTTGATTTGGAATGTTAGTCCATTTGCTTCACCTAATAAACTCCTAGTCATCCATCAAAAACTTTGTGGTGTTTTTTTGATGTTTTACAACCAATTCAGGGCCTTGTTCTTTCAGAGTCCGTTGTAATGTTTCCCACTTTATGAGACCTTCTGGTCTCCCTTTTCCCAAACGAATGTAAGCTAGTTAGAGAGAGCAGCCACATACAGTGAATTGTGTGTTCTTAATAAATATTTGAAACCCTGGGGGAAGGGAAGGTAAGTGACTATAAACTGCAAGGTCAGAGATCATATTTATACTTTGTTGGCCACACAGACAGTATTCAATATTTGCAAGTGAAAGAAGGGTAAGAAGGATGGTAGAGAAGGAATAATTCATCTTCTATTCTCACAAGTGAGCAAGATTCACAGACCCTCTCAAAATAAAATACAGAAGACATCATATCTTTGCAGAATATTGAGATATTGTTGAACATAGTATAGACATGACCCTGTTGGCACACAGATTTCCTTGCTAATTGAGCAAGACAACCAATTAGAAAGTTGTTCTTAGTACTATTCTTAATCCCTCCTCTCTACATGGTCTTACTTAAAACAATTAAAAAGATTGTACTACACAGTTCAATGTAGAGTCCTATGTTGTTCTTCTATTCCAAGTCCACTGATGCTAAAGTAAAACAATAAATGAGTTCTGTTTCGATGGCATTTTCAGGGTTCCTTAGCTCAATAATGCTGGAATGCCTTACTTGCTTGCAAGTGTTTCTACAAGCCACCTACATGTTCTTCTAAAGCCAACAGCTTTAACATATTCCAAATGCGTCAGGTATAGTTGGGAGATTTCTTGTATGAAAGTGATTTCTTCTTTCTTCAACTTGTACCCATTTCTCTTTTTCCCCCTATACTCTGAAGCCAAACAGAATTATTCATTAAAAAATTTAAATAAGGTCTTCAAATTCATAGAAAGGGCATTTTTCCCCCTTTACGTCATCTGTTTTCCAAACTGAACTTCCCTAGACTCTTCACCATTTTTCATGGACCATGATTTCTAGTACATGCCAGCTTCATTCTCTTCCTCCAAATAATATACAGCTGCCTAGGTTTCTCTGGAAAAGGACACCGTGCTCAGCCCAGAATGGAGAAGAGTCACCAGTCTCTTTTTAGATCCTCAATTCTCTCAATGAAGCTTAATTATTGAATGGGGAATTAATACAGTTTACATTAGATTTTATAATGAGCTGTATTTAATTCAAACTTAGTTTTCTGTTAGTTTTAAATTCATGTGATTCCTAAGTCTCTCTGTCTACATATGAGATTTAGAGACAGGAAGAATAGAGACTAAGAATCCAGTGCTACTCTGAATCATTTCTCTCATTGACTAATTCTCAGGCACTGTCTACTTCAGAATATCAACAGGAATTGTTTTGAGTCATATCAGAATCTGACAATGTATCTGTAGTGGACCTACAAAGTTTATCATGGAGATTCTGAACACAGTATGTACGGGCACAGACATACAATTTTAAGATATGGAAACAAACATGTTCCTGTTTGTATCTTTAAAGATAATTCTAGGTTAGTACACAGTTAATTTTAAAATTATCAGTCAGAGAATGGCATCTGTCTCTCAAGGTAGGTTTCAAGAAATATCAGTCTATGAGGTATCAACAGATAGTAACAGGAAAATGAGAAGTACAGAATAAACAAAAATAAAGACATCTGAAGTTATTGAATTTGCTCATTTGAATTATGATTTCTCAGATCATATGTAACATCAAAATCATCTAAGAAGGTTGCTGAGAATTGCACATTCTTGTACTTGACCTTCAGATTCTTATTTGACAAATCCAGGCTCAGGCCCAAGAACATATCTCTTGAACAAGTGTCAGCTGTTAATCTACCAGCTTCTTGGAATACTTATTGAGACTTGACTATGAGCCTTTTTTTTTTAATTCCAGGAAGAAATGAAACCATTTCCCAGTATACATATTTTAGGAAATGGTAAGTTAACTTCAATTCTACTTTTGACTATCTAAAAAATGGAAAGCAACATTGACAAGCACTTTTTAAAAATTCTTAATGGATAGAAATCTGGAGTTTGTTTTGCTATGAAGTTTATGCAAGAAAAACATAACCACCTTTTCTAAAATAGAAATTTACCTACATATCCTGAACATACCTGCTTTTAAACCTGAAATTTTATGTGAAATACCTTCTGCAGTTGAAAGAATGCCTAGGCATGGCCATGTTTATCCAGGAAGAACAATGTAGAACAATCAATTACCCAAGGAGCTAGATAGAGGTGTTGAAGTGCTTAAATAGTCTTACAAGAAATATTTTAATTGAGAGGTGAATCTTCTTTAGGGCTAAGGACTACATTTTCATCCAGCAACCTTCTCACTCATTTGTCAAATTAACTGCCAAATCAACTATTATTAATAAAGCCTTCATTACTTAAAAATAGACTCAGAAATTTTCACCTTCAGACATTTCAAATTTGGGGAGGCAAACAGGAGGTTTGGAAAGAAGCATTTCACAAATACAAACTCAAGCAAAGGACTGAAGTTCAGCAACACATAAAAATGTCACAGTACTTTCACAACAAAACTCTGCTCTTCCCAAAACAATACAGAGCTCTGAAGACACACACAGATCTACTGACAAATACAGCACGCACACAATCACTCTGGGAACAGCCAGTTACTGCACATAGCGCATCAACTAAAGAGTGCAATTCATCTAAATTATTACAGCACAAATAATACTTGCCCTCCCTTTCTCATTAATATTCTCTCAAGGGATGGCTTTCTAAAAAGAAAAAAAAACAAATTCATAAGAATTTTTAGGTTCTAAGATAAAACAACCAAAAAGACATTATCTGAAAGTAATAACATTTAAATAAGAGTAAATATATGGAATTTTTAATGGAAAAAGCAAGATTTTTTTTCTTGTAAAGGTACCTGCAAAATGTGACTTCCCAAATGTGCTTCAAATACTTCAATGGCTAGCGCGCTGGGACTCCTTCTTCGTTGTGCACCTATAACTTAAAAGAAAAAAAGAAGAGAGAGAGAGAAAAGAAAAATAATTAAGTTGGAGCTCTCCCTTCATACTTACAACTTAATTTCTCTCTAACTGCATCTCTTCTTAGTTAAGCTATCAAGGAGAACCAAATGAAACACCACTCAGTATGAATTTTCATCTGACATTATTTTTTCTAAAATTAAATCATTGGTATATTTTAATTATCTATAGACTGCCTATTCTTCCCAGGGAAACCTCAACTTTCCATAGTCTCTAATCTAGAAAAAAACAAACAGGGTATTTCTTGTATTTTCTAACGGAATAGTTTTATCATAGTCTAATAAGAATTTATCTGATAAATTCTTATTTTCACTAGTGTTCCAAGGAGGCTGAATTCCATATTTTTCTGAGTATTTATGGCTAAATATTCTATAGGACCCAAAAGTACCTCAGATGGTCAGCATCTGCTCTCTAGGTAGAGACTACTGCTCCACTAAGAAAGGGTCAGCTCTTTTTCCCTACAACATCCCAAAACCTTTGTCAGCAGGCACCTGTCACTCAAGAAGCCCCTACAACACAGCAAAACTAGCCTTAAGATGTGGCATTTGTGGAATACAGAATGGAGGGTCCTCTCCATTAGCACATAAAGTGCCAATTTGATTTTTAATCTTTTCTATTGGGTATTTTTTCTTTAAGTTCTCAAGCATCATAACAATCTATTTGCTTCGCAGTGATTTATGACAGGAAGTATTTTGAGCTTTTTTATTTCCAACAAATAAATTTGTCACATCCTCCCAATTTTCTTGAAAATGTTAATATAAACCTCTTCTCCTTCAAGTCTAGATACTATTAATTGGTAATAAAATAAACAATACCCTACTTTCCTTACTGCAAAAACCATTTTCAGCTAGTTGATGAAAAAATTCCAGCAACATGCTGTTGGGAGAATTTTGTTTTGTTTCAGTTATAAGTTGGTCAGCTGCATCCTTAGCTTACCACGATTATACAAAAACTCACTTATGAACATGGTGCTGTGAAAAAGTAGGGATCTGACCGCATAGAGAAGCAATGTTTACAATGTCTGAAAGGCATTTTGAAAATAGTATGAATGTTAAATATCATTACTACTGCTGAGAGAAAATAGAACAGGTATTTTTTTAATGGGAAAATATAGAAAATATAAATGAAAGGGGTTATTATTAAGGAATATTCCAGTTAAAAGAGAGTAGAGATAACTACTTCTATATTCTCACTTGCTTCTGAACATCCAACTAATAATTTTAAACCAAAAAAATCAAGACTTTTTAAATACTGTGATTCATCTTTATTATAAGTACAGACATCGGATTTAAATTTTTTTCATATCCAGATATATTTAAGACAGCATTACTTGTATGTGTGGGTGCATGCGTTTCTGATTAATTTCCTATTCTAACATGCACATTACTCCCTTCAAAACTCCTTTGGCATTTTTGATAATGCAGCTGTCTTGCTGAATACTGTTTTCAGTTTCTAGAGTGTTAATTGCACATTATGGTAGCTTGGTGTGAATGATCCCACATGAATAAAATCTGCGGGTTTTTTTTTTTTTAAGATTATGGGGGTGGATGGCTTTGGGGAGGGAAAAGAGAAGAGCTAAAAACTTCTAAAGTGTCCATTCTCTTTTTTTAAGTCAGAAAATTAGGAATCAGAAATATCCTCATTAGTTCATAATTTGAGGGATGCTTCACGACTTTCAACTACAAAGCTCATAAACTATTCCACCTCATTAAAAAATGGATTAAGTTTAGATCTTGGTGAACATAAACTATTCTACAAGGAACTGGGTTTAGAGGAAACCAAGAGCTGGCTGTTGGGGGCTCAAGTCTGTGATTCTAGCTTCTTGCTGAGAGCAGGAAGATTGCAGTTAGACACCAGCCTGAGCAGAAAAGATTGTGAGATTCTATCTCAAATAGAGTGCCAGCCTAACAAGTGTTAAAAATCCAGTTCATATCCCCGAGATATAGATACTAGAATTTGAATTCTAGTAGGGAAAAGAAAAAAGAAAAAAATGAGAAGCCAAGAGAGCACTGCCACCAACTATAGAAAACCCTAAAACAACATAGAAAATGTAAGCAAGCATTTATTTACTAGAAGGCCCAGGAGGCAAGCTCTTCCTAGAAGTGCAGAAATAGTTGTTCTCAGAAATATATAGGGTATAGTCAAGTCTGGCTATTGCTGATCTTTCATTTTCTGTCTTGTCCCCATTAGGGGTCAGGCTGATCCTCAAATAAATGTCTTCATCAGGTCTTGTATCCATAAGTTGTACCTGAATAGTTCTTTGTTCCTCACAGTCCCTAGAAACTAGGGAATGCATCCTCATACATGCTAGCATAATAAACAAGTATCTTGTAAGTAGTTTCATGCTTTTCTACTCAATGGCATTTTTATGGCACTGGAACTTCTTTTGATTTATATGTTTTGCACTTATGCAGGTGATGTGGGGCGGTAATGACAGTTCCTAATTTTACAACCAACATAAATATGTAAAACAGGAACCCATTATGCCCCTGGTAGGAGCCCCGTGTTAACTCTAGTATTATTGGTATCTGAGTAGATGTTAAATACTGACTTTTTATCCTGTACTTATCCTATCATTCTTGGCATTTGGAGAATCAACATACTGATAACTCAGGAAACACACAATGGAAACAGTTATTTCATTTCTCTGTGATAATCCTACTGTTTACAGAGTGTCATTACTGCTTAAAGAAGAGCTAAAGGGCATTTCCCCAATGAAGTCCATCATCCTTAGAGAAGTAATGTGGTTTATGAAGCTCTCCTATATTTCTCTATTTTGGAAACTGACATTTCTGAAACCATGAGTAACCTAAACACAAAATAGATACTTAGTACTACTGAACAGTCATGGTTTCATATCACCTGCTGACCTACTTCCTCATTATCTGTTTATTCAATTAGGAGGCTTCTTTTTATTACATTTAAAGAACACCAAATTAATGAACTATATAAACAGGAAATTGATAAATAAATGGAATATGTAATTCTTTGTCTGTGAAGATTATGTTACTTCCTCACAGACAATAAATGCGAGAGCTGTGTAATTTGTATAGTTGATACAAACTGGTAAAAGAAAAAAAAAAACAAACCATTATAACCCTACCTGAAATTCCATTCAACATTTGCTGAGTGCCTATTTGATGTCGAAAATCTTTAGCTATTTTATGGCAGCTAATGTTATGAAACTGTTTATTTAACATTCCAGAAACGGTCAGACAAGTTGATGTTAGGCAAAATGAACCCCAAGAGAAGGACTCAAATGTTTTTTTTCTTTCTTGCTATTGTTTCTAACATATTTATGATTTCTTTGTTGCTTTGTGTGTCCCTCCCCCACAGTATCACCCCTGCTTTCACTGTATTTGATGTTGGTATAATTTGGGGAGGGGAAGGGAAAAAACAAATTGTTTAAATAGGGATACAAGTGGACCCATTGCAACAATGAGATGTACAAGATGTTATGTCGAAAAACGAGCTTTACAACTTTGGCATGGGGGGTGGTGGGAGGGGTTGGGGGGAGGATGGGAAGGGATGGGAAGGGGAAACAAAGGAGGAGGCAACAATGTTTGATAAGAAATGTACTCATTACCTTGCTCATGTAATTGTAACCCCTCTGTATGGTATTTTCACAATTAAAAAAATTAAAGGAAAAAAAAGAAAATGAAAAAAAAGAAAATCTTAAGCAATTTAAATAAAACTAGGCCTCTAATGTAATTATCATCAACAAACACCAAAACCACAATCTTAGTACTCAAAATTCATAGAGGTTAAAAATAAAGCACCTAGGGTTTTAAGAGAGTTTACATGGGAGAAATACACCAGAAGAGGATTTTGTTGTTTTCTTTTTAAAAAGCAAGGAGGCTTGTGGGGAAGGAATAGAGGGGGAAGCTGGGAGAAAGTAAAAGAAAGGGTGATATTGTCCCAAAAGAAATGTACTCATTACCTCATGTATGAAATGGTAAGCCCTCTGTACAATGCCTTCCTAACAATAAAGTTATATGTTTTTTAAAAAGCAAATAGGAAAACTGATCATCTTTCAGACATTCACCATTATATGATGAATCATTAGAACTAGATGTTTATAGTTCGTTAAAAAGTTGGAAGAGATAGAAGGAAACAGTGGAACAGGAATCTGAAAATTTTGTGTTTCCCTTCACCAATGTCAGCAAAATCATCCTAATTTCAACTGTTTGGTATAGCCTCATTCACACATGGTGATCTTTGAGAATGAACGCCTAGCAGTAAAAGACAATTCTCTTTCAGGATTAACCACACAAGCCCAAGTATATTTCTCAACAGTGTGCCCCCCACCTCCAGGCATGCACGAATGTGAGGAAGGCTGAGGATTAGCACTCTGTGGGAGTTTGACCTATTCAGCCAAAAGGTCAACTTGCCATAGAAGAACCCATTACAAGCAGATAGAGGACAGCTCAGTGGACAGACATAATAAAAGGGGAAATGTCATGAGCCTACTTGCCTTGTGCCCTGCTTTGCCCTTTTCCTTCCCAGCCCTCCCCTATGCCCTACTCTCACCAGCATGGTTCAGTGTAGAAGGGGAAGCCACAGTAATGAACCATAATGGTGCTGACTACTGAAGGGATCAAAAATATTCCACAGTAAAGGTGAGTATGAAACTATAAGGTTGTATGGCACTTTGGTAGATAAAGTCTCTCATCTCAGAAATATTTTCTTAATCTCTTCCAGGGATGTCAGGATAGCATGCAAGGTTAATAATCTTAAAGTTCTTCTGGTAGGATCTCAAAAATGGGACCATTCACTTTGTAAGCAGCAAGCTTCCAGAAGCAAGTATCTCTAATGTCTGTCCTGTGAATCCTTCACCCAGGGAACAAGCCTCTGTTCCCACACTGAGTTTGGGGGAAAAGAGGACCAAAGGGCATCCTTAATGGAATCCACAGACATCACTCACTGGGCTTTAGTGCTTGGGCTAAGCAAAGTCAGGGTCTGGGAATGAATGGAGTATAGAATGCCTAATGAATCTTTCCATAGCTACCAAAGAAAAGAAAAAGGGATTTCTTTAAAGAATCTTAATTAGTCCCCCTCTTATAGGGGCAGGAAGCCATGATGGGTTTTCCCAGGAGCTCAAGTTTATGAGATAATTGTGTGTGTGTGTGTGTGTGTGTGTGTGTGTGTGTGTGAGAGAGAGAGAGAGAGAGAGAGAGAGAGAGAGCATTGTGTATTTCCTTATCAAAGTAAATTTTCCAATGTTTTCATGTAATATGGCACTTAATCTTCTGAATCTGGCCCTCACAGTTCTATATACAGCCTATGGTCACAAATTGCATCCATGAAACACTAAATTCCTGAGTGTTTGTGCAGGCCTTAGACATGAGGAGTTTCAGGCCTGGAGAAGCAACATTAAAATAGTATTGGAGACCAGCTCAACCTATGTACCAACATGATAATTAAAACTCTGCTATTGAAAGCACTGGAGTACTGTTAAAAGCATGCAGAGTTTTCATGCAGTGCATCCTATAAATATCTAGAAACAATAAACAGGCCTTCTTCAATGTATTTGTATTGAGATTAGTTTCTGTCTTTTATATGTAGGGTAAATGATGAATAGGGAAGGGAAATAGGAATAAGCACTGTTAGTCAGGCATGTGATGATTTTTTTTTATAAATACAAGAATATTTTTAAAAACTCTACTTTCAGGAGTAACATATTTAAGCTTATTTTTAAAAGTAATATTCATAATCCATGTCTCAAACCTATTAATATAAACTACTACCAATTTAGTCAAAAGGTATTTAATCCCAGAATAGAATTGGAACTTTTAAGGTCTTATGCTGAATCAAAATTCTTTGATGAAACACATGTTTAAATTTCTTCCACAATTTAAGTGTTGATTGAGTGCATCAGGGAAAAGAATTCTAGGATGCAACTGTGAAGTTTTAATACTTACAAATAACCTGCTGAATATGACAGGGAATAAAACCTTGCTCTTCTCAAAGAAGCATAGTTGTCTTGCTTCAACTAGTATAGAATTAAGGGGGAAATACACAGTGTTTAACAGGTTTGTTTAGTTAAGGGAATGTATGTACTTCCTATTTTTTGAGTATTTACATGAGTTTTGAAAACATGTCTGTATAGTTTTCTATATTAAAATGATATCATCCTTTAAAAGTAAAATATTACCCAGATATCTCCATAATATGTCTCCCATTTGATCATCTATTCATTAAAGGCACTTTTTCAATAGAAAATTTCCATTTTAAAAATTCACTCTACTCCACTTGTTCACGCCTGTAATCCTAGCTACTCAGGAGACTGAGATCAGATGATCTCAGTTGGAAACAAGCCCAGGCAGGGAAGTTCATGAGCCTCTTACCTCCCATTAACTACCAAAAAGTCAGAAGTGGAATGGCTTAAGTGGCAGAGCATAAGCCTTGGTTGAAAAAGCTAAGGGACAGATACTTGCCCTGAGGTCAAACCCTAGTACTGGTACACAAGGGAAGGACTTGCTAATACATAAGGACTGCCATGTATTCCTAGTACTCCAGAAATAATTGCTACAGATCTACCCAAAGAGGACTTTTTGAAAAATGCTAAGTTTACTCAATCATCCCACTTTTACTTTTAAAAGTAATATACTGTAACTATATATAACTAAAAACGCTTCATATGTATATTTACAAACAAGGAATGAGGGAAAGGGAGAAAGAAAGAAAATATTTTTTAGACTCTAGTTTTTAACAACTTAAAAGCTATTTAAGGCTTTCCTGAGTATATTTGTTAGTTTCATCTATTTGATGTTACAAGGATCACTTTTGGACATTAAATTATTTGACTATTTAATTCCATTTATACAGTGGACAGAATGAGAAATTCTTCCTTTTCTTTACCACAGAAAAGGCAAACAAAAAAATCAGTCATCATAAAAAAATCAGTTCCTTCCCTTAAATTCCCCAAAGAGATATAGAATATGTTGGGTTGTGCCCCTCTAAGTCTGGAGAGGTTATAAAGTGCCTTCAGAATACAAAACATAGGACACAAGAGGCTGGAAGTGGCAGTCTTGAGTTTTATCTCCTATGAGCTCGGCAGGATGCTATGAACTACTTTATTCTGGCTCAGAGCTATAGCAGCACATGGACTTTGAGCCTCACTGTGAGGCAGACTCTTAGCTCTTCTCTGTACTCAGGACCTAATGCTGACTGAGCATAGGCCACACAAGTGGGTCTTACAAACCCTTGTCCAGGCTCTAAGCCTGAAGGAAGGTGTTCATGTTTAAGCACAATCTTTGGGATCTAGTTTGGAGCTTCTTTTGTTATTGTTTGAATTCCTCTTCTGCCCATGAGCACTTTCTGCTACAGTCTACCTACACCCAGTCCAACAGGCCAGATGATCATGTATCTCTCATGATCTACACCCACCACAGCACAAAGATGCCAAGTGTTCCCGAACGACAACTCTTCAAAGGAAAAGTGCAGGCAACACATAGAATCTGGGATCTGAATACAGAACTAATTTTGCAGTTAGTTAAAGGACAACAATCCTTTAAGTGGAGAAAGTGCCTTCTCAGGAATGTACTAAAACTTATTTGAGAAGTGTAAGTTCTAGGGCTAGATTTGGTATGGACAAGGGTTAGTACACTTTTCTTTTGAAAACTATCTTGAAAGCCTTTCCAGTGAGTGCTTTGGCCCCTGATGAATTCAGGAACACTCAAACAGGTAGCAGCAAGACCAAGACAGGCCTAGAAGAAAGGGTAGACATTACCAGTGAGTCAGTGCTGTGTTAGTGGCACTTACTGGTGAAATTAATTAGTCCATAGCAGTTATCATGCTTATATTCTCCAGTCTGATCAAAAAAGCTTCATGCTGTAACAACTGGACCATCTGTTACAAATACTGAGGTAAGTTAGGCCCAGCCTTATACTTCCAGTCTAAAATTCCAACCATGCCCTGAGTGTCGTTGGCCATTGATCCTACAGGGAACTAAGTAATGATCTGCAGAAGTATCTGTATTTCTGTGGGAGAAAAAAAGCAATGTCTCTCGCCCTCTTCCCTTCTCTCTCTCTCCTGTTCATCCATTCATCCATTCAATCATCCTCTCCCTTCCTCCCTCTTTCTCCATCCTTTCTTTGTAGCTTTCCAATGCTTGGCACCATTCACAGTAATTTCCTGCCAAAGGAACAGTCAAGCTCAATGGTTCATGAGGCAGTGGGGGGTGGAGAGGGTGAGAGAATTGGCCCAAAGAACACAAGGCTCTGCTCATAACATCACTTGCTATTGGGGTCATTCTGATCAGTTTCCAAAGCTTAAAATTTCAGGCTAAGGTATTATCTTTTTTCATCAACAGTTATCTCATGTTGTAATATAAAAGAATATTAATTTAACTAATTTAGGTGCTAGAGACATATACCAGGTTTGAATTTCTATTTCTAGATGTTACTGCAATGGCACAAAGTTAAAAGCATGCAGGGCAAATAGTTTTGTGGGGCTCTACTCTGTGTCAGGCATCTATCAGGAAATATAAAAGGCATCATCTTGACCTTCCAGATGCCCAGAGGTTAGTGGGGAAACAGACACATTAACAAATGAATGCAGTACACTAAATGCGCAACTATACTCAAGATGGGGGCAAAGCAGGAAAGTAGAGTCAGGAAAGGCCTCAGTGAAATCCACTAGTCAGACACAAAAGCCAGTGCGAAGCCATATTAATGTAGCAACACATGCCAGTTTGGGGGCTTATCATCTTGTTATTTCCAACTTGCTTTTTCTTCAACTCCCTACCAACTGTCAGATGGTCACACTGACAGACAATTGCAGCCTTGAGACTTTCACTTTACCTGACCTGCTTGTTCGCTGCATTTGAACCATTAGTCACATGACTAACTGTGACTACAGTTAGTAGTAGTAGTAGCAGATGCATTGCAAGATCCAGCTTGGTACTGCAAGAGACACCACTCAGACTTTATGTCACGTCAGAACTCTAGGGATTGCCCTTACTTGGGTCCCAGGAGTTGCTGCTTTAATCCTCTCTGCCTGGATAGTTGCTCAATTGGAGGGCTCATAACTGTGCACAGAGAAAAGGATTTGGGTTTTGGAGTCAGCATTTAAAACTGAATGCTCCACTGTATCCCTAATCAGCTGGGTGTTATTGAGAAACTTAGGCTCCATGGACTTCAACTTCTCATTCAGAGAGTCAAGGCCTCTTAGAGCAGTTCTATGGACATGTGATATGTTCCCCCAGACTTCCATGTTTCTCCTGGGACTTTCTTGCATAGTGTCTGTCTCACCCACTAGCCATTACCTTCACAAGAAAAGGAATTGTCTTTTCCATTGCTGAAATATCTGCAGTTAAAATAGGGGTCAGAATATGAAAGGTGCTTAATACTTCAGAGCATAGTGCCCAGGCCACAGAAGGCTCAGCACATACTGCCTTTTTCTTGTGAAGAACGGGCAGTAGGCTAAAGATGACTTTTCACTATCTTTCATGACTTTTCACTATCTTTATCTCAGTTTAACAGGAATATGAGGATTCCCCCAGGCCCGTATGTTGTCACCATATTCTCCCTTTCCTAGGGCATGATATCAAATCTACAGTGTCACCACCAACCCTTCCAGCCAACTGCAATCAGGCCTCAAACCAGCACAAACATTTCACACACACTTGGGCAGCCAGCCAGCAATTCTCTGAGTGTCAGCAACTGCCCAGTGAATTTTAGTTTGAAGGATACACTCATGCCCTATTCCAGCAGTAATTGGCATTCATTTTAAGAGGCTGAATGCCTCAGACATAACTTGATTAGGTAAACGTACACAACCACCACCCCTGGAAACTGAAATTGGCTCCTACAGTCTCACCATCTTCCCTCTGATTTCATATAAACAGCCCATATAGTTATAACTGGTTAACTAAGAGTCTTGCTTGAGATAGCAGATCCAGGTCTATATCATCATGGTTGCCTGCCCTTTGTGAACTCAGAAGCTACAATTTAGGCAAAGATTGAAACTAAACAAGAGAGCAGTACACTATTTGAAATGCAAAGATTAGTCAACATGCACACCAACTGTCAGGCCTAGAATTGAGACCTGGAATTGGCCACTCATCACCTCCATAAAACCTTTTGGAGGGAGAAAAGTTGAGGAGCTGCTATTTAGAACCAAGGCTAAGCTAAAACCTTTTATGAAAGACTTCAGGGTTTGTTTGTTTTTTAATATGCTTTCCCCTGCCTTAAACTAATAGAGCTATTTGAGCAAGCCCTCTTCCTAAGACAATATTCAAACACACAGCTTCGCATATACAATTACAAGAGTTCCAGAGAAATTCATATGGAGACCCTCCCCCCCACCAGGTCAAAAGCTCTTGCTTTACACAAGAGCCACACATCAATATATACCCTCTGCCATCAGTAGGACTGAATCACTGATTCACTGAATGACTAAGTAATCAAATGAATGCTCCAATGAATGAATGCAAGGAAATTCAGTCAAGAGAGAAGGCATGACTAAAACAGACACTTGTATTCTGTGTGGAGGCTGAAGCTGAAAGAAGCAGCCAGTTAGTGGGTTTATTCACAAAAATTGCCTTGTGGAATTATACACGTCTCCTCCCCTTCCAAATGCAGACAGAGGGAGGAAAGGAAAAAGAGATAATGAAGGTTTGCAAATGAAGTGGGTACAACTGTGCAATCAATCAACATTTTCTGAAAAAGAATCTGCATCACTTGCCAAAAATCTGAACTGAATAACTGAACCAGAATTCTGATGAGAGCGGACTTTGCCACTAGCCAGTCATTTTGATTCCTCTTCCAGCTGTCTTGCTTCTGTTTTCCAAAACCCCATGGGTCTCTTCAGTGTGGGGGGTTCAGGCATGGGGATTTATTTAACCATTGTCAAATGCATACTCTGTGATTATTCCTTTAATAAGCCTTTCCTGAGTGTTTACTCTGTGCCAGGTACTATGCTCATTGGAAAGGATACAGTTCAGCCATTCATTTACATATTCACAGAGGGCCTACTAAGTGCTAGGTGATAGACTATTAAAGACCAAATAAAGAAAAAAAAAATAACCAGCATGGAGTTGCTGTTCTAGGGGGGAGTCAGACAACAAAAGATGATAATAGCACATCTATATATGAGAAATGGCATAAAAAGCAAACCGAAGAATAGGAAATGAATGGTAGATGAATGTGTGGGAGGGGAAGATCAGGTGTGTCCTATCTGAGAACAGATATAAATTAAGTAAAGAAAGGTTCCAAAACATGATAAGGAGGGTGATAACCTCAAGGAACTTAAGACTCAAGATAGAGATAACCGGTGACTTGATGGATTCCAGGAACAGGACCACCCCACTTCAGTGAAATCTGAAGATGTAAGAGAAGAAGGTGTGCCTATATTAGAAATGTTTTCCTTTCTAGGAAGACAGCCATGGAATGGTGGGCCTAGGGGAAGTTGAGGTAGAAAAAGGATAGTACACCTGCAGAAAGCAAAGCAAGACAAGAGAGATTCATGCACACATGAAGAACTAGCAGGAAATAGCTGTCCATTGGCCTTAAAAAACAAGCAGACAGCCTTAAAAATACTGTAAAGGAGGTCACAGACCGCACACAGCAATAAGAAAAAACTGAAAATGTTTGAGCAGGCAGATATGAGCACAAGTGTCTATGACACCAGCCAGTCAGTGATGCAGAGGGTAGAATAGTATTTGGAGAAAACTGAGAAGATGGCTCTTTTCCAGGGAAGAAATAGAGGGGTGCCAACCAAATTAATAAGACTCCTACTAAATTCTGAAGATACAAGATTAAGTAGGATTAAGCAAGTATTGTGACTAATAAGGGAAAGGAGGGCCTCTAGCATGAATTCCAAGAATGCGGGTTAGCAAACTGAGTCAATCCTTGCGATAGCATGTTCCAAAGGGAAGAAATATTAAGAAACTGACAGCCCCCTTATGGTGTCTGCTGAGCCTAAATGAGCTCAGAGTTGAGTTATCTGTGGAGGTGAGGATTTGGCAGCACATCTTTAGCCTTCAATTTGTGTGGAAGAAGCAGCCACATCAAGAGCAGCAAGTTGTAGCAGGGCTAGGGCTCAGTCTAGAGAAGACCTGCATTTACAGGGAAGCCAAGAAAGAGGAGCCAGCAAAGAGTCTGACAAAGAGGCAGAGGCACCCCAGAAGGCAGCGGAGTGGAACATGATAAGGGGAGACTCATCAACTCTCACTTGTCTTGGAAGACCTCTGCAGACCCTGGGAGGAGACTCTGAAGTCTGTTGAAGAGCAAATGAGAGGTAAAAATTACAAATTATGGCCAGGTGCCAGTGGTTTATGCTTGTAATCCTAGCTCCTCAGGAAGCTGAGATCTGAAGATCACAGGTCAAATCCAGCTGGGGTAGGAAGAATCTATGAAACTCTTATTTCCAAAGCAGCAGCTGAAAGTGGAGCTGTGGCTCAAGTGGTGGAGCACTAACCTTGAACAAAAAAAATAAACAAAAAATATCATGGACAATGAGTTCCTAGGCCCTAAATTCAAGCCCTAGGACTGGAATACACACATACACATACACACACACACACACACACACACACACACACACACACACAATATCACAAACGTGTACTTTAAATTCCCTTTTTGAAATCTGGAACAGAAAGAAGAAATACAATGAACATTGGGCAAGGTTTGAAAAGTTGTGTGTGTGTATGTGTGTGTGTGTGTTTCTTCTAAATGACTTTGTAATGCTTACTCCCAGAGAGAAAGAGAAGAAAAATAAAAAGCAAAAAGTCATGGTATACCAAAGGATAGTGCTCAACAGAAGGCACAACATTTCATGAAGTTTTGGTAAAGTTGATAAGAAGGCAAAAATCCATCTATTTTTTATTAATTTTTTATTGTGAAAATACCGTACAGAAGGATTACAATTACAAGAGCAAGGTAATGAGTACATTTCTCATTAAGCATTGTTGCCTCCTCCTTTGTTTCCCCTTCCCATCCCTTCCCATCTCCTCCCTCCACCCCCCAAACTCCCCTTGCACCAAAGTTGTAAAGTTCATAAAAATCTATTTTTAAGTTTTTCTAATATTTTACTATGCCAGTACCTACAAAAATGGTATACCATGGTAAGGTGACCCAGACATTCCAGTGGGGACCTCAGCCTCAGAACAATATCTTCTTGTAGATGGTTAAGCAACATAATGATCTCCATGAATGTATTTGAATGCACCTTATTAGGGAAAGTGGCTTAGGTTTACCTAAATTAAAGTATCATGGGAAGTTTCTCAGAAACCTCTGTCCTTTCCCTTTGTTAAATAAGTCTCCCATTGTATGAGTTATTGTGGGCTCATTATTTCAGATCTGCCTTGTTCTTCATTTTTCTCCACTGAATTTAAAGGGAGACAAGAATTCTTTCCAAAGATTCTATTTGTCATTTGCTAGAGTGACTTTATTGCCAATGTCATGAAGACACAAAATTCCAAATGTACAGGTTTACAAAGATGTCATAGAAAGTGCAATACCCTACTTTGGGATGATGATTCCTTTTCTCTTATGATACCAATATGGCCCTGTTGTCAACACAGATGGTCTCTTTGGGTCCAGTTAGGCTCCCATTTTCCCTGTCATGGTAGCTATCTCTTGCCATAGGAAAAGCTCTTTAAATGTCATAAATAGAAGAGCAATCTGGAATTACTTTTGGAGTCCCTACAACTACTGGATCACAAAAGCAATAAGTATTTCTACCTTGCAGCCAAGATCTGTCAAATACTCATGCCCAAGTGTTGCAAGAGATTATTAATATACCCAGGTGTGAACTAAAGGAATATTAAGTAATCAAAAGAGAACTAAGATGCCTTTTATTTGTTGGATAAAGCAATTGAGAAGGGAAAGAAGAACTTCATATTCCTCTTGCATTATTTAGTGATTTTTGATTAAGCCAAAGAAGAAAGCAGTCAAGACTGCTGTATGGGGGACACATGAAGGGTTTTCTCCCAAGAAATAGTTCTTGCAGAAGCAACTGCCTCCTCTTAGATGAAATTAAATTTCCAGGTGATAGGAACAATTGTTTTCTTGAATTTCATAAATAGTGTTTGGATAAACATCATTGGGAGTATTTGGAAGCAAATGCTAACTGTTCCCTTAAACTCTCTAATCCGCTCTCCCTCTCTAGGCCAGTTTCCTTTGAAGTTTAAGAATCTAATAAAGGCTATATGATTACTTACATTGTCTTAGATTGACTACATCTATCTATACTAATGCAATGTTGGTACCTCCTTTATTTATTTCTGTAGACATCTACCCACAGTTGAGATGTAATTATCTATATGTCTTAAGTTAATTTGTCTCAGACCAATTGTGTGTGTGTGTGTGTGTGTGTAAGAGAGAGAGAGAGAGAGAGAGAGAGAGAGAGAGAGAGAGAGAGAGAGAGAGAGAGAGAGAGAGAGAGATGGTAATGAGGCTTGAACCTAAGGCCTTGCACTCTTGCTTGGATTTTCACTCAATGATGCCACTCTTCTACCACGGGAACCATGTTCCCACTTCCTTCATTTATTTTTTGCTGGTTAATTGGAGATAAGAATGTCATGGACTTTTCTGCTTGACTAGCTTTGAACTGATCCTCAAATTTTCAGCCTCCTGAGTAGCTAGGGTTATAGATGTGAGGAACCAGCACTCAGCACAAATAAATAAATACATAAATACATAAATAAATACATAAATTAGACAGAACTTCTTCCATATTTAGCATCAACCTAGATATAAACTTGCCCTCTGAAATGTCCTTCAAAGAATCTTGAAATTTTTTTAATTCTTGTGTATAAGTATATAGAACTTGCAAAGGTAGGGAAACTTCTATATTTTAACAGGAACAATTCTTGGAATCAGAAACCTTTACCTCTTCTATTGTTTACTAACTGGCAAAACTAAATACAGCATTTTACATTAGGGTCTCAGCATTCCCACTCTGTACATTGTGACAGTTTAAAGAATTTTGGAAAGGTTAAATGCCAATGTTTGTAACAGTTTTCTAGCATATTCCTAGTAAACAGTAAGGAAACTTAAACTTCAGTGCAATCTGGAGTGGTTTTTGTTTGCTTGCTTGTGTTTTGGTCATGGGGCTTGAACTCAGGGCCTGGGTGCTGTCCTGAACATTTTTGCTCAAGACTAGTGCTCTACCACTTTGAGCCCCAGTGCCATTTCTACAACCTGGAGTTTTAATCTCTTTCAAGTGAAATAAAAATGTGCTGAGAAATTCTTTTGGTGAAGGATAAATAATACTTTTCTGTCACTTCCTAGGTTGCATGTGACATTGAGGTTTTTTTTCCTTTTAAATCTTACAGAAATATGGCCACCAGAAAGATAAATCTATTAACTTCTATTGCAGCAGTTTTGTTTTTGAAAGATTAATGAGATACAAATACATTTCTACTCTACTAACCAGCATATAGGAACTATTCACAAAATGTGAATTCCTATCTCCTTCAAAGATGTGGATTCTAAGCCCAAACTTCAAGTTTTACAGCGCAAATCACATTATATTCCCTTATGGCCAAATTGGAGTAATGAAATGGTTATTAGACATAGAAAGAGCTTGACATATATGAACCTTCTGAAGCACAGCTCAACTTTGATCCTACACAATGGATCTGTTAGCATAATAATGTTTGAAGAGAGTAATGAGAAGAAAGTTGATATTCTGCTGTTGCTTTGAGTATGCACATACCTCTGTGTATCTATTCACAAACTGTAAAATCTCCATCAGCATTCTCAACTTTAAAATGTTATTATAAATGTGATGTACAGAGGGGTTACGTTCTCAGCTTATACAGAGAGATAGTTATAGCTATAGCCATAAATATAAATATAGATATGTACGCACAGTAGATAGTGAGAGGACTTGGGAAAATCACAAGCACACCTGCAGACACATGTACACTCAAATGATTCTACTGTAAAAATAAACCAATCATAGCATAAAGACCATCTCCCATTGTTTTGCCAAGAGTGCACAGCAGACAACATTAAATAGATCACACATCCTTCCCCTCTGTTCTCCAGCTTTGATTGGTCATCTCAGGGTTATTGTCAGGCCCATCTGGACAGCAGGTGTGATGGTACTTGATTATTGACTAGTCAATATTTCCAAAGGGCACAACAGACTGCTGACTGACCCTGGGTAATAATGGGCAGCAATCTTCTCTGTTTACATGTGTAAGAGCTAAAAATAAAAGAAAACCAATTGCAAATTTTTTTAAACTACATTTTGACTGGAGGCTTTTAGCATAGCCTCTCTATATATCAGTCAAGCAGAGAGCTTGGCAAGCTTGTATGGAGTCTATTAAGGGAGGAATAAGGTTCATGAATTTCAAGCTTGGAGGGCTCTAATTACCTCATGCTCAAACTTTAACTACAAAACTCAGATAAATTGCCGCACTAAAACCATACAGGATCCTTCACCTGATTTGTGCCAGTGCATCTAAAGCTCAGCGAGGCTGATCCCAGTGAGGTTTTTCAAATCAGTCCTAAGGGAGCATCTTCTGGACCTGTCTCTAATGAGTATGTACGGATTACTTGGATGTTTTGGTAAAGCTACCCGGTAAATTAGTCCATCTGAAATTTTATTAGCTGCAAAGCATTACAACACTCAGTCATATAGGCCAAGAATAGTGGGGGAATTAAAGCCATTTTAAGCATCTAATAGCTAGGTATCAGGAATCGGTTTCAGTTCTCACTGGTAGTTGTAACATTAAACTAATTGGCTAATAGTTACAGCTGTCTCTTTGGTGTCTTTGTGCTTAGAGGTGTGACCCTGTCTTGAATCAATTTATGTACACCCAGAGGGGGGTACCCTATTTATTCTAGCTCTGTGTATGAATTGGATTCAAAGGGAAAGAAAAGGATGGGGGAGACTGTATATATAAACCACCATGTGAAGCAATTGAACCTGAGCTCATGGAATGACAGCCTAAAAGCTAGAATTTAGCAGCTACTGGAGGCAGAAGAAAATGTAGAAAACAAACACTACTCTCAAATATCCAAAACATCCATATTTTATTCAAAGAGGCCCAGAAGAGAAATGTGTCTTTCCCCCTGCCTGGTCCAACACCCTCCATGGCTATTTATCTAGTAACAAACTTTTATAGATATGAAATATTTTAAGAAGTCCTTTAGAAATGGCCTGAGGTAATTTCAAACTTAACAGACCCTGTCCCACCAGAGCTCATTACAGTGAATTTTATAACAAAGTACCCTCTACTTAATTTTCAGAGCCTAGCCAAGCATACTAGAAATGCAGCTGCATTAAGGGCAATTAATGGTACAATAAAAGCAGTGGAGGGCTGTTTAACACCCAAGAACCAGCAGTAAACACTGGCTTCGTGCTCTCCAACAGTCAGTGATGTGTCAAAGGACCTGGGGTGTGAGATTTCCCTACCAAAGAGGGAAATACCTCTCTCCAACTGCAGAAATATATCCTGTCTATCAACCATGCCCAGACATGGTACAACAGGGTACAAAGCTAGTCTCTCCAGTTATGCTACCGGCATCCACGTACCCTTTGAGCAGTTTTCCATATTCCCATCAGTGAGGGAGAAGGACAAATTCAATCCTACCAAAAATGAGTCTAATAGCAAGTGACTCACAGTGCACAAAATGATTTGATTTCCTAACTTCAAAGATGACTGTCAAATGACAGAAAAAGGAAAGAAGTCTTCAGTCTGACTCATTTTCAAATAAATTGAAATGCTAAAACAAAAAAATTTGTTGATGGGCAAAAATAATCATAATTATGTTTGCAAATCTCTTTAATGTTGAAAAATCACCACTTAGAAATAGAATATGAGTGATGTCCAAAAATAAGCAAATGCCTCATTGGTTGATACAACCAAAGCTGTAATACAATTTGTTAATCAATTGGTTAATTTGCTAAAGACAATATTCAGTTTACCAGGCCTGGGAAGATGATGACATAGGCAGTAGTCCCTCAGAATCTAATGGGGATTGGTTCAGGAATCCCTGTGGATACCAACAGTCTAAGATGCTCAAGTTCCTTATATAAAATGACACAGTGGTTGCATATGATCTACCATAGCCTACTGTATACTAAATTATGTATATATGTGTGTACATGTACATAACAGAAAATGTAAATGTTATAAAATAGTTATTATACTGTATTATTTAGAGCATAATGGCAAAAGCCATCTTACATGTTCATTATGGGTAGTTTTCTTTCTAATAATTTTGGTTCATGATTAGTTGAATCTATGGATACAAACACATGGATATGAAGATCTAATAGGGTTTGAAATAATTCCATCATAGAAAGTATTTGATTACAGCTATGCTCTGCATAGTCTAGTCTGGATTTATGTAGCTATCCTTCTTTTTCCATGCTTAAATAAAATTATTTTTAAACAATATAAATAGGCTAGGAATCTCATTAAAGTTCTATTTTAATCTACAGAATCCATACCCATGGGCTAGGAGTGTAGCACAGTGGCACAGAACTTATGTAGCATGCATGAGACCTTGCATTTAATCTCAACACAGTAAACAACAACAACAAAAGAGAGTAAGAGAGAAGGGGAAAGGGAGAGAGGAATAGGAAGGAGGCAGGGAGGGATAAAGAAACACAAAAGAAAGAAGAAGAAAGCTCCCTAATCATAATATTATAGGTATGGTTAGCCAGAAAAAAAGGAGTGTCATAGATAATTACTCAGTTTCATTCTACTAAAAACATAGTTTTAACCTTCCTCAACAAAATTCTCCTATGAGCTTTTCCACTCACATTGGCAACTTTGTGTTCCAAGGTCACTCTTGGTAGAAAGAGCTTGTGGAAAAGGAAGAGAGAAAGCAGGCTAGTTGAAACTGCATCCATGCAACTCAGGCAGCAACAGAGAGCTGGAACCTCTCTCCAAATGGAGGTCCTTGAGTGACACCAATCGGAGGACTCTTGCCCAACAAAGTCATAACTCCAGATGCCTCCTCCAAGAACAAAAACACCCTACCTCATGGACAAATAAAGTGCTACAAACTGGTAGAAGATGAAGGGTCACCAAGTAACTGCAGAGACATGAAGGGGACCTCCAGCCTTGGTGTCGGTGGGGGTCTTAGTAAAAATACTGGACTATCAGCTGAGCAGAATAGTTTTTATGGGTGGTGGTGGTGTAGTGCATGCGCACGCGTGTGTGCGTGTGTGCGTGTGTGTGTGTGTGTGTGAGTGTGTGTGTGTGTGTACTAGAGCTTGAAATCAGAGCCTAGGTGCTGTCCCTTAGCTTTTTGCTCAAGCCTGGCACTCTATGTGTTAAACCATACCTCCATTTCTGGCTTTTTGTGGCTAACTGGGTATAAGAGTCGCATGGATTTTCCTGCCCTGGCTGGCTTCAAACTGTGACTCTCAGATCTCAGCCTCCTGAGTAGCTAGGATTACAGACTTGAGCCACTGGCATCCAACAACAAAGTAGATTTTTAGCCAGGCATATGACAACCAAGTAGGAATTTTATTTTTGCTGGTCCTGGGGCCAGTGTCTGGGGCCAGACAGGGCCTCGGCACTGTCCCTGAGCCTCTTTGTGCTCAAGTCTAGCACTCTACCACTTGAGGTACAGTGCCAGTTCTGGCTTTTTCCAAGTCTCAAGGGCTTTTCTATCTGGGCTGGCTTTGAACTATGATCTTGAGATCTCAGTCCCCTGAGTAGCCAGGATTACAGGCATGAGCCATGGGCACAGGGCTAACTAGGTAGTTTTTAGCCAACAAATCCAATTATATTGTATAGAGGTCTTTGAAAAATGGATTCAACTAGACATAATTTCCAAATTAAACAACCTATCTTTGTTGTAAAAGTTGGCTAAAAATAAGTCTAAATCAATCATTATTTTCATATAAACAAAAGGATCGCAATGTGGTTTAATCAAATGTATCCCTATGCATACAATTCTAGATTTATAAGGGGTTTCTACTTACCATGCCTGCCTCCCTCATCATCTCTACCTTCAATTCTGCCAGTGCTGAGGGTCCCCATGAGGAAAAGGAGAAGTGGTGGAAGAGGAGCAGTGCTTGGCCTAGGACTAAGCAGCTTGGAGTTGCAATCATGGCCTACTATTGACTAACCATGGGGTTTGGGGCAAATTACTTAGTCTGGATGGGTGTTGGTTTTCTCCTCTCCAAATGCTTGCTCCAGGGTCGTTGTAAGAATTCAGATGTGCCAAGTTACATGTGGGTGTGAGCTAGACAGTCATGTGCTGATCTCTGATGCTCTTTGTTTCTACTATGGAAGAATATTCCCCTAAATTCGACTTCCCTGGAGCAGAGGCTCCTCCTGATGAGCTTTCCAGTACTTTTGTTACATTATTCTCTTGGCTCACATTCCCTGTCAATCTCAACTCTGTTTATACAAGCCCTGTCATCCTAGCCTCACCCAGGCAGCATTTATACAATGGATAGTTGGGGGAGACAACTTGTTCTGCTGTGAGCTCTTACAGCATATTCCAGATTGTTCTTCTAATCTTGTTTATAGCTTTCTGGTGTGTGTATGCCCACATTTGACTTTCATTATGACTACTTTCACATATATACTAAAGTGCCAATAGATATTTTTGAGTAGTCTTCCCAATACATTTAAGGAATGCTTTCTTTTCCCTTGCCTTTTACTATGGTGTCTGAAATACTATGAATAAGACCATGAGGTTTGTCTGATTTAGCAAGCATATACTTGTTCAGAAATTGAATCTTCTGAGGTATGAAAAAAGATTTAATAATTGACACAATAGTATGAACTGATGCCAGTAGTTGGCTTTTCTGTTAATCCATAAGGAAATAGGCTGTACAAAGAGAATTAGAATTTTGATTATAAAGAGAACATCATTTTTGAGCATGAAACTCTCTCAGGTCATTAATGAGGCCTTTCTTTCTTCCCTTATCCCCAAAGGTAGAAACAGGACAGTGGACAACTAGGTTCCTGGGGAATACTACTGGCAGGTGTACAGAGGAATAGCAACACTGATGGAAAGGTATTTGGAAAAACTTCAATGTATTTCAGTACGTTTCTCTGCACTATGCTAGTACCCAGGAGAAAAGATGATGCTCCACCCTGCCTCAGGACCACGAGGCACCTTATGCCTGGAGATGCAAGAAAGGATGATCAGCTTTATCACAGGCTCTACTATGGTGGACTCAAGAGGAACTCAAATTCCATTCACACTATTTTTCCCCTAAGAAGGAATATACTGGTTTTATAAACTGAAAATTCAACACGGATGCTTAAAAAATTTTCAAATAGATCTAATTTTGTTGAAAACAAAGATCATCACAGTTGAATTTTCTTTTTTTTTAAATAAGTTTTTTATTGTGAAAATACTGTACAGAAGGGTTACAATTACATGAGCAAGGTAATGAGTACATTTCTTATCAAGCATTGTTGCCTCCTCCTTTGTTTCCCCTTACCGTCCCTTCCCTCCCACCTCCACAACTACACTTCCATCCCTGGCACCTAAATTGTAAAGTTCGTTTTTCATCTTACACATCTCATTGTTGCAATGGGTCCACCTGTATCCCTATTTAAACAATTTGGTTTTTTTCCTTCCCCTCCACAAATTATACCAACATCAAATACAGTGAAAACAGGAGTATACCGTGGGGGAGGAACATACAAAGCAACAAAAAAATTATGTGGTACCTTATAAATACATTAGAAACAATAGCAAGCAAGAAAAAACCACTTGTGTCCTTATCTTGGGGTTCATTTCACTTAACATCATCTTTTCTGACCTTTTCTGCTTATCTCAGACATATACTAGTTATTGCAAATAAGGGAAACCATGGGACTTATGTTTCTTTGGGCCTGGCTTACTTCACTTAATATAATTTTTTCCAGGCCTTTCCATTTCCTAACAAATGGGGCAATGTCATTCTTTCTGGAAGTCTATGCCTTCATCAGAAATTTTCCTAACCTTGAAACTACATTTTAATATACCCCCTAGTATTTCTACAAATAAAGGAAAGTAATAATGATTAATATCAAGCAACCCAAAATACTTAGTGAAGAAGGAAATGTGATTCCAAGCACATTTCAAGGTACTTTTATGTCTGTCTGTCTGTATATATGTATGTATGTATGTATGTATATATGTATGTGTGTATATATGTATGTATGTATGTATGTATTTTTGCTGGACCTAGGTCTTGAACTCTGGTCCTGAGTACTGTCCCTAAGCTCATTTTGCTCAAGGCTGGCACTCTACCACTTGAACTACAGTGTCATTTCCAACTTTTTCTGTGATTAATTGGAGATAAGAGGCTCATGGACTTTCCTGCCCAGGTTGGCTTCAAATCATGATCCTCAGATCTTAGCCTCCTGCATAGCTAGAATTATAGGTGTGAGCCACCAGCACCTGGCTCAAGGTACTTACTTAAGTACTTAGATGAGATTTGGAAAATAAGGTAGGAAAACATGGCTGCAGGAGAGGGCAGCTGTGTCTGAACTGCACTTCTTCCTTAGGCTACTTGCGTAAGCTCATGTGCTCCAGGCAGAGTCATAAAAGCCTAATTTCATATCCTTTCACCTGGCTAACCTGGGTTTTGTGAACATAAAGAAAAGGAAAGTTAAGTTCAAGGGTATCAATCTACTTCCTTTCATGAGCTATAAATGTACTCTAAAGTAAAAGATACATACAAGGAGCTCTTGACCTAGTATACCTTTTAGCTTTAAGTAGAATTGACTTTATTTTCCTGTCAACTATGATTTTTACTAAAGACTTCTGACTTCTTTATGGCATAATAAAGTTTTGTCCAGGATTACAATAAAAAGCTTTCAGAATATCCATGACTTGACCATTCTGGATTAATTTTTAAATTGCATCTGAAAAATCAGTACAAATAGCTATTTGATGTTTATGTCCTTGAAACCAGATTCTTGTCTCCTTGCCTTTCTCCTTTGGTTTATCCCTTTTAGAGAAAGTTTTATTATGTAAAAGCTATGTTTAGAAGAGTGGTCTACATAGGCTTGAGAAAAGCTTACATTTATTTAAGTCTGACGTATTTTACTTTTAGAGCAAATTGGTTATTCCTAGTCTTCCTTTTGTGGAAATAAAAATATTCTGGAACATACTCTTTTTTCACAGCTTGACCTATTAACATTTGCCTTAACAAGAGAAGAAAAAGGAAGGGAAGAGAAGGGAGGGGAGAAGAAGGAAGGGAGGGGAGGGGAAGGGGAAGAGAAGAGAAAAAGGGAAGAGGAGGAGAGGGGAAAGGAAGAAGAGGGGTAGGGAGGGGAAGAGAGGAAAGGGGCGGGAAATCGGAACCTGTAAACCATTCCTTTCTCCTCAGCCTGACTGTTGCTCTTCTTAGTCTCTACAACCTCCCTTTCTATTTAACCATCTAGAAGGAGTAGGAGGAAGGGTGACGTTTGACTCCACAGAGTCACACAGGAATAACACTAAATTTAGGAATTTCTTCTTCCTAGAACTACAATGTCACTGATTGTGAAATGAACTGCTTTTGTCACAGATCCAGGGTAGTAGAAGGGAATTATTTATGAAGTTACAAAACAAGCATCTGATAAACGTAACTAAATTAACATAGCTAAAGGTAACTGATAAATGTAACTAAAGTGATCTGATAAACGTAACTAAATAAATTTACCTAAATTATTTTCATTTTGAAGGGTGCTATAACCTGACAAATAGCATTGTTTTATTTTACTCAAAGTTTTTTATTTCAGTCCCAGTGCATAGCATTTTATAGGAACAACTAAATATGAGCTGAAAGTGAAAGCCCAGAATGTCATTCCATATGCCAAAGGTTCATTTATTCAGTGTGTATGAATTGATCACCTACTATGCACTAGAGACTTGATGGGCTCTTAGGAAATGACTAGGAACAAAAAAGAGACATTGCCTCTGTCTTTCCAGAAAAGAAAAGCTTCTGAATAGCAATCGCAGCCAATGGAAACCAACTAAAGACATAGCACTAGTTACACCACAGCTGCTATCATATATTCACGAAATGTCAAAATACAGATGTCACTGTGTGGAAAGAGAAATGTGCCTATTAGTGAAGTAACTGGTTGCAGATAAAATATATTCTATAAAAATTATTGTTACACATGGAACTTGACAACTCTAAGATTAAATAAACTTCACATTAACTACTTACATTAAGAATTAAAGTATAATTATACACAGGCCTTCCATTTATTGATTTTTATTCAGCATGCTCCAATTTCTGGTTAGGCAAATGCATACATAGCCCACTCAAAAGGAATCAAATGTTCTGTGCAACAAAACAAAACAACAAAGTAACAGAATACTTCAATTCTGTTGTATAGGTAATCAGTCCATTTCTAATTCATGAATAATACATTTTCAGCCATTTATGCTAATTCCATCTTTTATATAGGATCATTTTAAGTAAGACAACAAGATGAAATTGTGATGTAAGAATCTTCCAGGAAATATTTCACACTTCTTCAGAGTTAGGCAAAAGCAACCCTATAAAGACTTGATTCTTGGGGCAGCAACAACCATTTTTCTACCATAAGGTGGCAAATCTTGAGAAGAAAAAGCAGTATCATAAGAAAGGCAGAGCAGCGAACATAAAATTGTGGTTCAGGGATAGCTTGGTTAAGACAGGGGATCATCTTCCTATAAATATTTCCTACACAAAACAATTACATCACATCATTGCTTGTACAAACATGGGTTGTGTGTTCTACTGTTGGAGTCAAACTGTTTTAACTGACATACTTGGCAATCTAAAAACAAAGCAAAGACCTTGTAAGTAAATATTAAGACATCCTTCTCATAGTTGAGACATTTAAAATTTTTCCTTGGATGGATTTGGAAAAATATATTCTGGAAGCAACCCAAGCTTGAACTCTCTCCTGTCACAAATGCCTACTTTAACTCAAGTTTCACAATGGAGGAACATGGTCTGTGGGAACTGAGACAAAAAGGGTCATGAAAAGTATATAAAGAAAGCATATAGAGTAGGATTTTAAAAAGTTTAAGTAAGAATATTCACAATTCAACCAGATTAAGAAGAAAAGAATTGTAGTGTAAGATTGGAAACAATCAAAGAAATGATAGCAAAAGAGAGTTTAAACGCGCCCCCCCCAAACCAAACCGTACTCATATCTACAGATACTCAAACAAGTTCTAGTTTGAGAAAAACCTAAAGCTTTTAAATCACCCCTCAAACACATCCTAGAGTTGTGTGGATTGAATTACTGAGCAAGAGACCACGAGCAGCAAAGATGCTATTTGTAGAATTTCAATGCAAAGCAAATGTACAGATGTTGGCATAAAAGCCAAACTGTCTGAAATGGAATTGAAGATAGTGATCCAGGGAGAAGTTTAGAAGAGATAAAGAATTAAACAGGCAATAAAAAGAGACTTGTTTTACTTGCTTGGCATTGAGTTTGGACAGTCAGTGTCTAGGACACTTGATTCTGGTGGGGGGTGGCAGGTAGTGGCTAACAAATGGGCAGGGGTATAGAATAAAAAGAAATACTATATAAAAATCACCATCTCTGTGGGAAGGCTGTAAAAATCCTATTGTTCTCATTGAAAAATAGTTTATTAAGTGGAATCCTAGCAGGGTACAAAGAAACACATGCAGCATATGAAGATATTGAGCAGCAGGGGGCAATAAACTTTATAAAAACTATTAAAGCAATCACCAAATCCAGAGAGAAGGAGGACACAATGGGAATGTCAGCCCAATTTATAAAACAATCATGTTAATACACAGTGCAAACACTTTAGGAAGGTAAAAAAGCCCACATGTTTCTCCCATTTAAAGTCACACTCTGCCAAACTAACCTGTGTCATCTAAGCTGACCTTCAGCGGAGTACAGAAATCTAGAGTGAGGTTGCTGGTTTGGAAGAGCTTCCTACTCAGGTTACTTCTCCAGATGCCCATAAGCATTGGCAGGTATCTTAGAGATTGCTCCAGCTACTGACGTAGAAAGAAACTGACAAGAGGCTCATGACATCCTGAAACAGGTGAGGTATGAGGACACCTCATTCTGAGCTTGTAATCTTACCTACTCGCTTGCCTATGACGTCCTGTTGTATGTTACCAGTCAGTTCAGTGAAGCTGCTCTTGGGTACCTTACAATCACCTCAAAACACAGCAGGCTTCCATAAATCCTTCCTTTCCTGAAATATCTTTTCTGCTTCTTCAAAAAGAACACACCTTCTCTCCCTTAAAACGTAATTGCTTTGGGTTCTACGCATAATGATACTCTTCTGTAATTTCAGCTATCTGGATAGCAGAGGTAGGAAGGTCTCAGTCAGAACCCAGTCTGCAAAAAAGCATGAGTAACACACTAGCTGAAAAATGAGTTAAAAGGAAAAGAAATGGTCATCTGGTGAAAATGGTAAAGCGCTTGTTGAGCAAAACAAGGCTTTGAGTTCAATCCTCAGACCTGCAAATAATAATAACCTTGAAATTTGCTAGGTCTGTTATTTCTGTGAGGCTACTGGAAAGATGCTAAAAGTCTCTGCTTAATGCTTTAACACATACTTATTGATTGGATTCTTTTTCATTGGTAGAGAGAATGGGAGATAGGTAGAAGAACCCAGGGAAGAATAAAAGCAGAAAAACGTTGTTCCCTGGGCATCATGGTCAGGGAGGGGAGGGCAAGAATTAGTTTTACAGACACAAAGTAGAAAAGCTGACTGAAATAAAAACAAGACCTTCAGATAAAACTGTGTTTAGAGGACTCTGTTCAGCATGCACAAAGTAACCAAGCTAAAACGATTGACAGCTGCTCACATAAACCCTCCTCATCTCTTCTTACTTTTTCAGATTTTTAAAGGCCTAACTCTGCCACCTCAAAGTCTCCTCACATAAAAAAGTTCCAGAACAGCATATATGGAACCCAAGACTCAAAGCTTAAGGAAAACAGTATAGTCATTAGCAGCAAACACTGAAAGACTTAGCATACAGAATTTCCATCCTCACAAGTTCGGGAGGATCCAGTCCTTATCGTCAACAGTCAAGATTCCCCCATTTCCATTTCCTGATCCCCTGCTCTCCCTATTTCTTTCCCTATTTTACAGGATGCCCATCTATATCCATTTTACAGTTTCTCCATAAGCTCGTGCCTAAGAATTTTAAGCTTTCTACTTCTTTTTTCACTTACAGAACACACACACACATACACACACACACACACACACACACACACACACACAATGAAGTCATTGCAAACAAATTTCTTGCTAGGTAGAGGTAGGAAAGAATTTTTGTGACTAAGATACAAACACCTGAAATTCAATATGTGCTACTAAAATTTAGTTTTGACACTGCATGTGGTTTCCTTAATTTCTAAAGTTGATCTAAGCTGGGCACTGGTGGCTCATACCTGTAGTCCTAGCTACTCAGGAGGCTGAGATCTGAGGGTCATGGTTTAAAACCAGCCTGAGTAGGAAAGTCCAGGAGACTGTTATCTCCAATTAACCACCAGAAATTGGAAGTAGCGCTGTGGCTCAAATGGTAGAGCACTAGCCTTGACCTGAAGAGCTCATGGACAGTGCCCAGGCCCAAGAGTTCAAGACCCACAGCTGACAAAAAAAAAAAAAAAAGTTGATCTACTTGAAGATCACTTTTTAAAAAATTTGTCAATGTATAAAGACCATTGTATTTTCTTTCACAACTATAAAGATTAATTGGAGGTAACATATTTGTGTAATTCGTAGATCAAAGAACAAATAGCTTGGTAAAGGAAAACTATACATCCTCCAGGGGAAAATGGAATCAAAACAACCAGGAAATGAAATTTGTGTTTGCTTTCTTTATTTTAATATAGGAGCAGAGGACAGAGTGGTATGGCTGTCATACTAGAAAGGTACAATAATTTCTATGTATGTTTACAAGAAAGAAATAATCTCTTCTTAGATCTTTTATGAGTCCCCCGAGCTAAAAGTTTTAAGAGGATCTAGATAAATGATATAAGGCATATAGCTAGCAAAACCATATCTGGAGAAATAACCTAAAAGCCCACCAAGGAAAATTTTCATAGAACTAATCAGAAGAGGTTTGTATTTTAGGACTAAACATTTAGGGTATCATAAAGATATTTGCACATCCATGTTCATTGCTGTACTACTCACAATAGCTGTTATGGAAACAGTCCAGATGTCCAACAATAGATGAGTGGATCCAAAAAAATGTAGTACTTATACACAAAGGAATTTTACACAGTCATTAGAAAGAATAATATTATATCATTTGCAGGGAAATGGACAGACCTAGAACAAATCATGTTAAGTGAAGTAAGCCAAGCTCAAAGAGACAAATGGAACATATTTTCTTCCTCTCATATGCTGAAGCTAGATCTAAAATACATCTGAACATGATACATTTTACAGTACTATAGGCATTTACGCACAGCAAGACCAAAGGAGGAGGGAAACAAAGGTGTAATGCTTCTGATCATATAAAATAGTTTTTCTCAAACTGAACGTTGGGAAATGGAAACAAGAGGGTTTTGTTTCTTTGTTATTGTTTTCCTTTTGTCTTTTATCTGTCTTTGGGAGGGCAAGGGAGGCACAGAAATGAGGAGAGAAATGAGGAACAAATATAGCAGTAATACTAAACACTATGTTGAAAATGAATTATACAACTTGTGGGTGGACAAGGAGGGAAAAACTGGGAGAGAACAAGGGAAGGGGTGATATTATCCAAAAAGAAATGTACTCATTGCCTGACTTATATAACCGCAACCCCTCTGTTCATCAACTTTAGAATAACAATAAAAATAATAACAAAATTAAGGGAATCTTAAGAAATCTGCCCTATTTCCAGCAGTAGTGAGTGGTTCATGCCTGTAATTCTAGCACTCAGAAGGTTAAACCAGGAGGATCACAAATCCAAGGCCAGCCTACGCTGACAACTGAGATTCTCATTCAAAAAAAAAAAACTCTAATAAACTTTTAGCATTGTTACTTTCAACAGTAGGTGATGATAATAACTAAAAAAATTAACAAAGTAAAAATGGGACATTTAAGAGAACTAAACAAATTGAATACATATAACTCAAAACATGATTCAAATATACACTGACAGGCTGAGAATAAAATAAGTTTTCTTGTTGTCTCATCCGAGAAATGAAGATGACAGCAGGGTTAGAGCAACTGTGAAAAATGTTCCAAACAAAACAGCCCAATCATGAGATGACAAGGAAATAGTTAAGCTATTTTTCTTTTATCAAGCTAATCAGGTTTTATAACTTCAGATTTTTCACCCCTGATATTTTTGGACCATCATCTCATACCATACTTAATATGTACATCCTAGCATAATTATTTTATTTGTAATATTGCCTGTAAATTCCTAACTGTACACACATATACACATTAGATTTTCTTAAAATATGGATATAGTGAGAAAGCTGAGGGAAGAGTTGAAATGCTCATTTGGTGGGAGTCCTCACTTATTAGGAATTTCTAAAGACAAATGCTACTTGAAATACTTTTCCCTCTAAATTAGACCCAAACCACCATGCTGATTATTTATTTGTGTCATCTCACAGGACTAAAATCAGCCTGTCTCCAAATTTTGCAGCCATCCATACTTTTTCTAATAAGAACTAATTTTACAGGGTCCTTTCTGGCCAAGAAACTTTCAACCACCATAAACTAGTCAGACACAATACAAGATGATTAGACTAGAGTATATAGACTATGTAGCATAAACTGCCAGTTAAACATTATAGCATGCTTCATTTTAATCATGTAGCTTTCATCTTTTTGAACACCCTTTTAGCATCTCTTGAAAAAAAAGAAGCTTTTGAAAAAGCTGAGCTATTGCTAAACACTATAAGCTGATGCTGCTATCCTGTGCTTTGCCTTACTGTTTTACACCCCATAAAAATATAGCAGCTCATCCCAGGTTCTTTAAGGGCTAACAATTGTGGGTTTTAGAAGTGTTCTGCCTTCAGTTGGAAGGTCCATCTGAATCTGGATTGAAATGCATTCGTGAACTGTATTTGGATTTATCATTATAATGATAACGTGGCTAGTAAAACTACAAGGAATAAGTGGTAAACTACCAGAAAAGTATATGGCATTTATTATCACACATTTAATAACAGGGTTTATTTCTGTTAGGCCAGACACCAGTACAATTAAAACAAAATTGTACATTGCTAAAAAGGAAAAAAAAAAGCTACTTACAAAATATGCATAAAATTGCAGGGACCAAAATGACTTGGGTAAGATCTTTGAAGATGTTTACAGCAACAACAACAACAACAACGCCTATGTGTCTTAACATAAATGAAGAAAGATGGAGGAGCAACTCTTTCTGAAAGCCAAATGTGAATTCCTAGGTTTTATCTACTCAACAAGGGTGTTATTTGTGAAGAATTTTGACTTGTTGTATGTGACTACTTGGTGAGTGTAAACCTTTTCAATTCCCTAAGAAAATGTGGGATTATAAAACTAATAAAGAATATGATATGTATGTATAACAATGTCATAATAGACCACTATTCTGTACACTATACGTGAATTTAACATAGTTAATTTCTATTTAAAAATATTTCAAATTTAGACTAATTGTAGCACTTCAGGTTCACCAAATACTAAATCTTCTTAAGCATAAAATAAGAATACAGGATGATCTTTACCATAGAAACATAAAGCTGAACTATCTTACTATGCAGCTGAAACAAAAAGAAAATTCAAAGAGATGCAAGACATATGCCAAAAAACAAACAACCGGCAAGCAGATTCTAGGTCTTTAGACAAACATACTTTCTATCTCTTCCTTGGGGAGAAAAAGAAAAGTCTTAAAAGAAAAATATTCAAGTATTAGTTGTGATAAGATACCAAAACACACCTTAATAAATTGCTAACATCATAAACAAAATACAATGAGCATTTCTATGGCTTGGGTATCACTAAGTTCTTGGCAAAAACTTCAAAGCAACTCCTCCTCAGTTCCCTCAGGCAGACTACTTAAATGTTCATGTGAAATTCAGACTCATCATTGTTCTAAAGGGGAAAAAAAGGGAATTTGGGTCTCAGGCAAAAAAAAATCTTTAGAATAATTATTCAGAGGTAACAAAGCTGTAAGTATCTAACACAGATATCTTGCAACTCCATCAAAGGCTATTGGTGTAGCTCAGTGGTAGAATACTTACCTAGTATGTCTGAGGCATGGGTTTGACCCACAGCCCTGTGTTGAGAGGCGAGGTGGGAAATGACCTCTTCAACTGATACTACTTAAAAAACAATCAGATTTCCTATTTAAGGAGTTTTCTCTTCAACATTGTTCTGGAGGTTTTAGACAATGCAATAAGTCAACAAAAAGGCATTAAAACCACAGAAATTATAAAGGAACAAACCATCTTTATTCATAATATTGCACGTTTAACCTCCTAACAAGTCTACAATTTTTTTCTAGAAGTAATAGATAAACAAGACTTCTGGATAAAGGATCAGCATAAGAAGATCAACTACATATGCTAGCAGTTTTTTGTTTGTTTGTTTGTTTGGTGTGTTGTTCCTGGGACTTGAACTCAGGTCTTGGGCACTTGAACTACAGCTCCATTTATTTTTTTGGTGGTTAACTGGAGATAAGAATCTCACAGGCTCTTCTGCCTAGGATGGCTTCAAATCTTGATCCTCGGATCTCAGCCTCCTTGAGTAGGTAGGATTACAGAAAAGACCCACCAACACCTAGCACTGTACAAGCAAATTTTTAAAAATTAAATCAAGACAACAATTCTATTTTAAATGGTCAGCAAAACAAACTATGTTGTAATAAATTTAACAAAAAAGTGTGAGATGTTTAGGAATAAACTTAACAAAAAAGTGTGAGACATATACACTGAAAATAAGAAAACATTGCTGACAAATATTAAGGAAATTTTAAACCAAAGGAGACACATGCCTGTGCTTGGATTAGAAGAGTCTATACTGTTATGGACAGCTATGGTGCTTACATTGATCTGCAGATTCAGTGAACTTTCTATCAAAATTCCTGCAAGATTTTTTTTTATAGAAACTAGCAAATTGGTCCTAAAAGTGTTTCTGAAATGTAAATAAACTACAAGAGCTAAAGCAGTTTTTAAAGAACGTATAGGACTTAAACTATCTGGTCTCAAATATTTCACAAAAGCCACAGAACTGAAGATGGTATCAGCATATATGTAGACACATGTATCCAAGGAACATCCTTATGGGTATGGTCAACTGATATTCAAACAAGGGAATAGGGAAAAAACCTTTTAAAGAAATAGTTCCAGAACTGTGTTATCAGGTCAGAAGGTGAAGAGGAGGAGAAGCAGACAAATGGAGAGAGAAAGAGAGAGAGCAAAAACAGTCATAATATTTGATGAGCATATGTGAAAATAAAAACCAAGTAAAACTTAAGGGGATAGGTAAACTTGGGAGAGATGGGAGAATGATGGAAGGGGTGACTTTGATCAAGATGCACTGTACTCATAAATTGTTATGGTGAATTGAAACCTCTTTGTACAACTAAAGATTAGTCATCATCATCATCATTATCATCATCATCCTCATCATCCTCATCATCATAGAAGCACAAAGTCTCAAAAAAAAGAAATGCTTCCAAAGCAATTTATGATATCATATTTCTTTCTATCTATACAGCTATCCACATACACACATTCACACACACACAGACACCAAAAATATAAACAAATGTAGACACTATAATGTATTTTAAGTAAATTTGGGGTATACTGTGAACAAAATGTAACTCTAAATGGATCAGAGACCTAAATTTAAGAAGTAAAACTATAAAATTCAAGAAGTCATAGGGTTTAATCTTTTATTACTTCAGGTTAGACAAAAATGTCTCAAGCCAGGAGCCGTTGGCTCAGGCCTGTAATCCTAGCTACTCAGGAGGCTGAGATCTGAGGATCTCGGTTCAAAGTCAGCCCGGGCAGAAAAGCCTGTGAAACTCTTATCTCCAATAAACCATCAGGAAACCGGAAGTGGCACTGTAGCTCAAGTGGTAGAGTGCTAGCCTTGAGCTGAAGAGCTGAGGGACAGCGCCCAGGCCCAGAGTTCAAGCCCCATGACCAACAACAACAACAAAAAAGAATGCCTCAAATATGACACCAAAGTATCATCTATAAAACAAAAGTAATGACAAAAGGAACCTCATCAAAATTAAAAAACTTTTCTTTTCAAAAGACATTGTTAAGAAACCCATTTTCACTGTATTTGGTACTGGTATAATTTGGGGAGGGGAAGGGAAAAAACTAATTGTTAAAACAGGGATACAGGTTGACCCATTGCAACAATGAGATGTACAAGATGCTATGTCAAAAAATGAACTTTACATGAGGGGGAGTGTAGTTGTGGAGATAGGAGGGAAGGGATAGTTGGGGAAAAACAAAGGAGGAGACAACAATGCTTGATAAGAAATGTACTCATTACCTTGCTCATGTAACTGTAACCCCTCCTCTGTGCAATATTCTCACAATAAAAAATCTTATTAAAAAAAAGTAAAAAAGACACTGGATGTAGATGGCTCATAACTGTAATGAGATCCGAGGATAGCGGTTCAAAGCCAGCTGAGGGAGAAAAGTCTGTGAGACTCTTATCTCCAATAAACTACTCAGAAAAAAGCCAGAAATGGTGTTACAGATCAAGCCTTGAAAGAGGCTCATGGACAGTGCCCAGGCCACATGTTCAAACCCAAGTACCAGTAAAAAAAAAAAGAAAAAGAAAAAGAAAGGAAGTAAGGAAGGAAAGAAGGAAGGAAGGAAGGAAGGAAGGAAGGAAGGAAGGAAGGAAGGAAGGAAGAAAAGAGGAAAGTAAGAAAAGTAAAAAGAGCAGCCACAAACTAGGAGAAAATACTTTCAAATTATGTCTAGTAGAGGATTTGTATCCAAATATCTACAGATTTTCATTATTAAGTAAGACAAGCACACCCAGTAAGAATGGATTTTCCCAAAGAAAATATTAAAATGGCTAAGAAGTACTTGAAAATATGCTGAACAGTAAAGTCGGAAATTATGGCAAGCAGAATTCTAAGACAGGTCCCAAGATTCCTACACCCTGGTGTATAGGTCTTTTTTGTCCTCTTCTTGACTGTGGGGAGTACTTGTGCAGATGAAATACTTATGAACATGATAGGATTTCACTTCCATGATTAGGTGGAATAACTTGACAAAAGTGAAAAGAATTTCGCAGATGTAACTGAGGTCCTAATCAGCTGACTTTGATTTAAACATAAGGAAGACCACTCTGGGTAGGTTTCCTAATCAGGTCAATCTTTGAAAGAGGGTTCAAGTCTTCCACATAGAGATTTGAAATGAGAATGATTTTCTTGTAACAAACCAGGCAGTAAACTTCCTCTGAAGGAGCAACCTGGAAGGGTGGCCAAAGCTGAGAGTGATTCCCAGCTGATCTCCTGCAGGACAATGTGGACATCTATCCTACAAAATCAAGGAACTAAGCTGCTGTCAACAAGAGGGAACCGCAAAGTTGGGACCAGAATGAGTTACCGGTCCAACAATGGTTGAACTTCAGCCTAGAGAAACTCTGAGCAGAGACAGTTAACGTTCACCTATTGCCAGATTCCTGATCCATGCAAATAATGAACAATAGGTGTATTGTTTTAAGCTGGTAGGGTTATGGTCATTTTTTTACAGAGTAATAGAAAACTAGGACAAAAACACAAATTAAAACCACAGTGAGACACAATTACATACCAAGTTGAATGGGTATAATGAAAAACAAGTGCGTCCCTCATATGCTGCTGATGAACATGAATGTTCTGAACCAATAACTTTAATAATAAATATTTTCTTTTCCTTTAAAAGCAATCTGTTTGTACCATACAACTTGGGAATCAACTAATGGGAATCTTTTCAAGAGAAATGAAAATATACATAGCAGTATTATTCAGAAAAGCCCAAACCAGAAACAACACACTTTCCTAGTAATTACTGTATAAATAAAATATGGTACATGTGATGAAATACTATCCATCTATATAAAAGGAACAAAGTAGAGATGACACTGCATTGATAACAGGCACATGGCATCCTACACATTTCACAGTCCTTACATGATGCTTCAGTTAGCAATATGAAACAATCTGGGCTGGAGATTTCCAACTTTGGTCTGAGGATTGCCAGATCCCTATGACAACAGGATCTAAAAACACTTGTGGTCTAAACCCAAATGCAAATTTTATGGACCTTAACACAAAGCTTACTCTTACGAAAACAACATAAACAGTCTTTCTGAAAGAAACTCCTTACAGTCTCTCTAGATTGTACACAAGAATGAATGGGGAATAATCCCTAAACTCTGAGAATGATCTCCAGACACAAAAACTCTCAGTTCTGAAAATGCAATCATATGACTTCTAACCGACCTATGACAACGGCCAGCATCTGTTGTCCATTATATGGCAGCACTGATGCAATAACGTATCTGAACATCACTGGATACCTAATACACAGCTGTGATTCTTTCCAGAAAGCCAGGTGTGTTAACTGGGACCACCAGTGACCCCTAACTATGACAAATAGCACAACTTGAACTGAATCCTAAAAACAATATGCAAAGTGAAAATAGCCATGCGTGAAAAACTACATATTGTAGGAAGAACTACAGAGGTACAAAGTGGATGGGTGTCTGCCTGGGATTGTGATTGGGAGCAGGGATGGACTGTAAGTGGTCATGAGGGAACTTACAGGGATGGTCACACAGCTTTACATTTATCAAAAATCTTCCAATTGCATACCTAATGATCAGTGAACTGTGTGGTATTTATATTGCAATAAAACACTTAAAAGTGAAAAATGAGCCTTTCATATTGAAGCACAATTAAACCTCTGAGCAAAGCAGTGAATGTTTGCACTGTCCCATAATAATACAAAGTGAGCCTACTATATTTGATTTCTATCTCCAAATAAAAAGGCTTTCATGTCAATCCTGACTTAACGGCAAGTCAATTTTTTTCACCTTTCTTTTTTTGTATTCAACACTAAGAATTTATTTTACAATCCACCTTGCTACAAATTAAATTATAATATTTATTTTATAGTCTCTCTTTCTCTTTCCCATATATTATATTTTTCCAAAACTTTTCAGGGGAGAATGTTGGTATATTACATCCTCCAACAAAGGAAGATGGTCAAATTAGACCATATTGCCTTCAAAATCTCTTTAGCTGTAGCTTTTCTGACTTATTCTCAATGGCTTCCATAAAGTGGATTTAAAGCCATAATGATGTTCATAATGGATCTTAATCAGAAGTAATGCTTACTTAAAGGTTTATGGGCAGTACTGGTTTGTGGGAGCCTAGCAGATTTCTTTCCTTTTAGGTAGGTACAAATTCTTTGACCACCTTAGGAAACAAATAAATCAAAATTACTGCCAAAAAACTGTCCTAAGAGATTATCTATAAAGAAAGACAAAAGAGAAAGTAAGAGAAATTACAATGGAAGCTGTCATGGGTATTAATGTAACTTTTAGTGGGCATGTTCTATGTCCCAGTCACCCTCCACTGTTGAGAGTCTTTAGTTAATAACGAAGACCAAGCCATCCAGTTGAGTACACATTCTCTCTCTCACGTACTCCTTTCACAAAAAATGCAATGGATTCATAAAATTTAGGTTTGAGTATTGGTTTTATCAAACTTGTTGGGCAATATTGGGAATAAATAAAAACACTAATTCCAGTTTCCATATTTACATATTACAAATTCTTAACCTACCTCTTTCAAAAAGTTTACATGTGAACTAAATAAAACACTATAGGTAAGAGTGTTTTATTCATTCAAATAATATTTTTAATGACCCTATCTGACAGTTAGTTACACAGAAAAGTTGAATGACCCAGTCTCAATGTCATGGACAGCCTGCCAGTGCCTAGTTCATCCTGGAGCAGAACTAGAGATCTGGGAATGGTTTGCATGTTGTCGCTATAGATGACAGCCAAACATGCTACATATTTCATTCTTTTCAGCACTCTCTATCTAGTGATTGCATGAGACATTGTTCTTTGTCTCTTCTTGTTGATCTTTATAAAAGAAAGAAAATGTCCAAATGGTGGGAAGCATCAAAATTCCAGCAAATACCCTGCCATAAGCTTGGAGGTCATGGTGGAGGAGAGATTTTTTTGTTTCTGAAAAATGCTGGGCAGTTCAGAAGACAGACCAAAGCCCACGTTTGCTTGGCACCTGGATCGCAGAAAACAATTCAACTGACTTGTACCCAGGCACCATGCCATCCAGCCATATGGGTGCACATTGGTACTGCCAAGTGACCATGTAGGAGAATCAGAAGCATTTGTTGAGGGCAGCAGTCCCAGTGCGGGACATCCAAGCAGCTGTCTACCCTGAGATTCATGTGCCTGTGGCTAAGGGGACGTGACATAGCTAATCTAGGTTGTATTGATTTTAAAACATAAAAATCAGCTTCGTTGGCCCCAAGTGGTCAGTTAGGCACATGGGTGGCTCATCTAACATACTGTCCTCTATGTATTGGCCTTTCTTCCCTCCCCCAAAATAAGCCCATATATTTCTATTTAATGGCTTTCCAAGGTATCTAACTACATTCCATGATAATGATCAAATATTTGAAAAGAAAAATAGTCTTCATAAATCCCAGGAACCTATATTCTCAATTTGAATTTTTGAGAACTAGGGCCATATTTATCTTTGTAAAGATAAGTATCATTTTAGTGAAATGCTAGTAAACTTGTTTTAGTCAGAAGGTCAAGTGTAGCAACCGAACCACACTAAGATGTTTTGTATCAGGAGGGAATTTTATAGCAATAATAACACCCAGAAGCTATGATTACTTTACATTGGGGGAGCAGTGTACTCTTTAAAAGTTTTATATGGAATCCCCAAATATTTCATTTGCATATATATATATTTACATATGCATATTTGCATTCAGACTACTGGCTAAAACATGGCCAGCAGAAAAGTTGTAAAGCAGGTAAGACACATTTAGACGTAAGATTCTTTAGGAGGTGCCATTTTACTGGGGATTACATTACTAGAGGGAAGATACAGAAACAAAAAACACATTCTAGGGCACACACATATACATGACAAGATGGATTATTTTATACAGTACCTTTCTGCCTTATATGAGGATATTTTGCCCATCTAAAAGGCAGATTAAATCAGAAGAACAGTGAAAAATGTCTCTGAAGAGTCAATAGACACATCAGCATTCAATTATCATATTTAGAAAGAAAGCTTTTTGTCTTCTACCAGCAAATTAATATCTAAAGTAGCAAGTTAATGGGGAGCCCCAGAGCACAAGTAGTAATGAGGAGCTAGAGCTGGCAGTAACAGAAGAACAGAAAAAAAAAGTGGGGGAGGAGGGAAGATAAACAACCAAGAAAAAAATACTCAAAATGTTCTTAATCTGGGCCAATTTGGTTTACAGTCAAAGCAGATCTCACAGTCCAATGGTCTCTCTCTGAGGATAACACACCATATTATTTTCATGGTAATGAAATGCATTCCTAATGATACTGCTAAACCATAAAGAAAAGGGCCGTTATCTTACACACACGCAAAAATTTCTATCGAAAATGATTTAAGTAAGAGAAATTTTTGGTGTTTAAAAAATAGGCTCCCCCTTTACTCCCAAAGACTTTCCTTTAAGTTCCAAATAGTTGAAATTTTCTTGTACATGCACTATATTCTAATGTATAAATTATGAACAACTTCATCGCCTTAAAAATGCCGTGATACTGATGAGATCTTACCCTGATAAGAAGATTCCTGATTTACTGGCTAGAATTTCAAGAGTTATGATGTAGTGCATAAAACGTTATTATAAATTGCAACTTGCTTCTATCCTTACACTATACCAGTTTGAAGAATGCTTTATCTCTTTCATACTAAATCATCTAAATGTAAATAGTTTAAATTTTGGCAACTTTTGTTTCCTGTCTCTCATGTCAACCTTTAAGATGTATGCATTCATTAGAATGCTTTCCTCCTTCACCCAAGGAAATAATTAATTATTCTTCATAAATAAGTAAAATATCTCTTTACAGCTAGGTCATTGCTCAATAGAAATTATAAATTGTAAGCTTCTTTCTTCGTCCTTTTAAGCAAATAAATCCACGAAAAACAGACTCTCTAAATAACCTTTTCTATAAAATTCTATTCCCTGACCCACCAAACTGAATGTTAAGTGACTATCAATTCATTTGTCTGCCTGAGAGCAAGCCCTTGGAATAAGAGGAGTCAAATAACTATCAAAGTGCATCTATAGAGACAGAAAGATAGTTTTTCATCTTTTATTATAGATATACAGATATTTTGTGTACAGTGAATAGAATAATCCTTCCAAATAATTAACTCACAAATTGAAGAAATTATGAACCTAAACAGACTGTTACTGAGCTATAATCAGATCATTAATACAACCACGATGGAGTGCATATTATGTATTTGTCATTATGCCCGCTGTTCCATATTATTTCCTGTAATCCTCACAACTGCTCTGTAAGAGTGACTGGCCCAAGGTCACACAGAAACTGTTGGCTACTCTGGCTCCAGGTCTCAGTCCAAGTGGCAAGTCAAAGAGGCTTTCCTTTCCTACCCAATCAAAATCCATACATCTGCCTCTACCAGGCTCTCCCATCATCCCACACAGATTCTCTTCTTCTTAGCATGTGTCACAATCCCAAGTCATACTTGCAGGATATTCACTTGTATACCATCATCCATTCCTTCATCCTGCTCCAAAATAAGATATAGTTAGTCTTGCTTATTCAGAATAGGGGCTGTGGTATAGCATACCTCTGCAAGTACCTGCTCAGTGAATGAGCCTGTCATTCCTTAAGGCAGGAAGCAAATCACCACAGGTGAGCTATTGGCAGAAGGAATTGTGAGTTGACTGAGCAATAGGAATGTTCAAATACAACAATAAAATCCATGCCGAAAAAAAGAGAGGAAAAGCACATGTTTGGAAATTGAATATGTCACTCAAAGTCACTCCAGTTACACCAAAAATTAGACATAATTCAAAAGGTTTCAAGTAAAATAATTTTGAAAATATTTCACATAAAAAGTTGTGAGACACTGCTAAAGCAGGACTTTGAGAGAAGTATACATCTTTAAGTACAAGTTCTAAGAAATCTGAAAGACAAAGATAATAAATAAGAACAAAAGGAAATTGGAATGTTTTAGCTATTCTAAATTAAAAGGTCTATTGTTAAAAAAAAAGAATAGGAAGGGATCTGATGAATAACACCAAGGAAATACATATTATATTTCATTGCTCAAAGCAAATTTCATGGCTATGTACAACTTAATACATAATAAATAGGATTAATGATTTTTAACACAATGTATTTAATTATTGCATGTCCCAAATAGAAGCCATTGTACTATGTGACAAAACTGAAATCTGAAATATAAAAATCAAGGAGTAGACATTATCTTAAAATCATAACTGACAAAATGCAAAGGAAGAAAGGAGGAAAAAAATGCAGGCAAGTGAAACAGAAAAAAAATAACAAGGAAGATGTATGACCAAAAAACTTTTAAAAGCTTATGATGGACAAATAATAAAATACAAATATGTATGCATGACATCTATAAGATGATGTAGATGTAGAAAAGAAAAGAAGCATGAATCATCGAAGACAAAAAACAAAAAGAAGCTATAGCTATAGCTTCAAACACATCAGGAATCAGGAGCCAGGCTGGAGTCCCTGGAGCCCTGCTCAGGTAATCTCATCCTGAAATTTTCTATTATAAGGTGATAGGTCAGATTTGTCTTTAAAACTTATTTACCTTCTCTAATATGTTAAAATAAACATTTTATGTTCTTCAGCCTTTTTTTAAAAAAATTAGGGATTTTTAAAGTATTTATTCTACTACTAAATAGCGGTACAAGGAGGTTTCAGTTCCCTAAATGAGGTTATGAGTATGATGAGTTTTGACCAATGTCACCCCTGCCTTCATTCTCCCCCATTTCTTACCATCATCTTTACAATAGCATACATTGAATAACTGCATTTGCTCACCTTTCCCATTCCCTCATTGTCTCCTCCCCTCCCAAATACATTTTCTGCTTTGTAGTATTCATTAAATTTTTTAGTGTCTATATTAAACATTTTTTAAATTTTCTTATTGTAAAGATGCTGTACAGAGAGGTTACAGTTACATGAGTAAGGCAATGGGTACATTTCTTGTCAAACATTGTTACCCCTTCCTTTGTTGTTCTCCCACTATCCCTTCCCACCCCATTCCTTCCCCACGAAGTTGTAAAGTTCATTTCTGACATAGTGTCTGTGAGTATGGTCGTTGCAATGGGTGATCCTGTGTCCTTCTTTCAGCATTTTGTTATTCCCCTTCCTTCCCTAAATCAGAAAAATGTATATTTAAGATGGAGGGTCCCAGAATCAAAGACAGTTGTGGACCTTGTTGTTGCCAATGTACTGTATCTAGTTCTTTCTTCTTATTGTATTTCATTTTTCTTTTTCCATTGGTTTATACATTAAACTTGCAAAATCACATCTCTCATGATTTTTCCCTAATGACCATAGAATTGCAGGATATTTACAAATAACAAAGTAATGGAGAAGAAATTAACTATGTTTAATCCCAGAAATAGTTTTCTCAGGTGCCTTAAGAAGCAGAGCAAAAACAACTGGCAGAAAAAAAAAGTGGCTAGCAAAGTCATGATTGCTCTGATAAACCACTGTGGTCTCTTTCAAAAGTGCACTGATTAAATTACTTTACATTTCTCACTCTTCTTCATATACTCTCTAGTCCATTTAACCTCAGTAACTTAAAGTTTCCTAACAGGATGGTGCATTTATTTTGTTTTGTTTAAGAGACACAATCTAGCTATTTAGTCCGAGTTGGTCTCAAACTCCTGTGCTCAAGTAATCTTCTGCCTCTGATGATCAAGTAACTAAGAGTACAGGTGTGCCTGGTAAAATCACATTGTATTTAATGCTTTCATTTTTTTACTTCCATGGTTCTTTCTGCCTGCATTACCATCCTCATCTCTAGTTGTTCCAATTTTACCTGTCTATGAAGATATTTTCCCTTATCTCTATTTAGTAGAAATGATGTCTTTAGTTTTGGAATCTTTCTAGACTGCATCTGTCTCAGCAGTGGCAAGTACAGTTCTACGATGTATTCTATCTTTTCTTACACTGTTCTTTGCAATTGTGTGCTTTAATTTTCTGAATATATGTCATAACTCACAGGGACAGACTACTTCATGTGTATTAGTGTTTGTTTTCTATAGGATCTACCCTAGGCTCAAGCCAAGAAGCTAAGTAATATAGTCTCTGAAGCCTTGCTTTCTTATAGGTAATGTAAAAACTAAAAGTCATTCCTATGTCCTGGTATGCTTTTGAGATAAAATGAGATTACGTTCATAGAACTCTTAGCATAATAGCTAGCCTATAGCAAGCCCTTAACATGATACAAATCCAATAAAGGGTTAACTAGATGACATCTCCTTGGACAGGAAAGGTACAGAAACCTTTCAAATATTTTGGCAATTAAGCAAGATTTGGCTGTTAGCATGCTATATCCATATTAAGATTTTGCCAAATTGCAACAATGCTAGAAGGCTATCAATTTTTTAATATGTCATCAATTTACTACCAGCTCTCTTTGAGAAAAAAAAAAACAAAGAAAATCTATCATACTAAATATATACATCAATTACTAGACACGTTTTCAATTTCAGAGACATTTCAAATTGCGGAAATGGAGCAATTTTCATGCCAAGTTCCTCTCCTATTTGCCATGCTTCAGTCCTTTGTGCACACATCCTGTCGTTCTGAGGATGGCAAGCAGCACCCTCCACCAGCCTGCTACATACACTGCTACAAACATTTCTCTACACACCATCTCTCTGTACTGCTGGAAGTCTCTGGATGGTAAGTGCAGACTTACCATCAGGGCACGCATGATCCCTGCCTGGTGGTATAGGAGACCATGCCTTCTGCTGTCCATCAGGCATTCCTCTTTATTGTGTTTCATAATTCTGAAGAATTTATTTGGATTACTCTTCTCTAAATGATACTCCTATTCTATTGGTCTTTGCACACACAACTTAATATTTTAGATATTGTTTTATAACTTGTTTTAAAAGCATACTGTTTTTATCATTATATTGTTTTAAAACTTTTCACACACACAATAATCCAATTCATTTTCACACACATACACAACAAAATCCTTTAGGTTATTTTTTTTAAGCTAAAGCTTTTATCCAGCCCCATTTTTCAGAAGAGATAAAGGTTCAGAAAATGATTTCTTACCAAAATATATACAGCTAAGGTGCAAAAACACCCAAGAATTCCAGCCTTACTTCCATGAATTCCTTTTGTTTTGTATTGTTTTGTGAAACAGGCTCTCTTTATGGATTCTGGGCTGGCCTGGAACTCAAGATTGTCCTGCCTCAGCTTTCCAAGTGCTAGGATAACAAACACGCATCAACCAACACATCTGGCCTTCTGTTTTAGTTCCAGCTCACTCTACTTCATGTTCTTGCTTCTGTTGTCTTCGGCATTCAATGAGTCCTTTGTTTGCTTCTAAGTTATGACACTCATGATACTTTTGCCCCTGCTTTGTTCCAGGCAGTCACCACAGTACCCACACTTTTGTAACCTGTACACAGCTAGTCCCTATACTCTGTCCTGAAATAGAATCCTCATTTGTCTCTGTATCAAAGATTCTCATTCACAAGTCTCTCAACATAACAACTTAAGTATATTTTCTCATTGGTGTGTGTGTGGGAGGGGATAAGGGATAGCAAATTATAAGAAAGAAAACAAAATCTGTCATATCTAACTATAAAAAATAAGACAAGATTGTAGAGCTGGGAAGGTGGTTCAGTGGTAGAGTGCTTGTCTTGCATGCATGAGGCCCTGGGTTCGATTCCTCAGCACCACGTATGCAGAAAAAAAAAAGCCAGAAGTGGCTCAAGTAGTAGAGCACTAGCCTTGAGCTGAAGAGCTGAGGGACAGTGCCCAGGCCCAGATTTCAGGCCCACAACTGGAGTCCCCCCCCAAAAAAAGATTGTAGGCTATTTTTGAATATTCTTATTTTTTAGGGACACTCTCTTATCCCTTCTGATTAAGCATTTTAATAGACACAGTAGAATGACAGTTGGGAGGTGGGAGTCTATAGTAAAAAATAATAATATCTTGAAAACTTCTCCATTGAATCAGTTCACAAAATCCTACCAGCTGACCTAGTGTTACCCCATACCCAACAACTACCCACATACTGCTCTGTGGTCCAAAATGAGACCAGAATATGAATCACTATTCCCAATGCTGATTGTACCCAATTATGTAGCCCTCTAGAGTTACTCCTCTAAGTTCTACCCTTTCCTAAGCTAATCTAGTAACTCAATATGACTCCCAAAAGATGTAACTTCAGAACTAAACAGTACCAGTCATGGTATATAACATCATCACCTTCAAAATCAAGGAAATTTGATGTGTCTTGCATCTGAAAAGATTCTCCTATCAGAAATCTATGGTGTTCTGAACTCTTATTCCAAAAAAAATGGCAGCAAGCACTGAAAAAATAAGTATTCAAGACCTTTGAAAAATCTGGGAGGCTCTGAGGGGGAGGAGTCACCAACAGAGTCCCATGCACTACTCTGTGAGACTTATGATTAACCCAGTTTAGCTGCCTCTCTACATTTTGTTGCAGCTATAATTAAATAACTATCAAAAGTAAAGAAACAGGAATCTCCATTATTTCATTAAGTCCTCTACCTCTATGAAATCTTATAGCATAAAACAATTTTTTTAAATGACAAGACAATCCCTGTAGATAATCAGAAGATTTTTCACAGTAATAAAACACGTTAGCTTGCAAAACGTCCATGTTTGGTTCATCATATGATACTATTTAGGGTACATAATCCTGAAAGGGCAATCCGATAATCACACTAGAAGCAATTTGTACCATACTAGTGCTGAAAAGTCAATTTAACTTTCCAGCTTTATAAGACTTTGTTATTGCTATTGTTAATTATTTCTCATTTAATGGGAAATTGGCAACAAGGTCCCCGACTGTCATTTTAAATCTGCAGTAATATCATGTGAAGCTTTTCGTCCTTATTCCCAAGTCCTGGATTATCAGAGTTAAATGGCAGATCCGGCGTTACAAAAGCTCAGGGGCAGGCACTGTTACACAAATTGCCAATTCAATTAACAGTGTGCAAATGCTCCACTGGCAGACTGCAGGAAGGACAGCCATTTTGGCAAGTGTCATTCCTAATTTATCAAACTGTCAAACCTTCCACTCAGGTGCCTGCGGTCACTGTCTGCTTCTTAATGCTACATTGTAAAAGCTGCAGGAACCATTCTTGTAGCTTGACAAGGCGCAATACTCAAAACTGATTTTAAAATCAAATGTACAGTTGTCTTAATTATTCTCAGTATAAATGATGTTTTAATTACCAAAACAGAGTGGGAATATTAAATCGGGAATGGATACTGGATTTACATAGGAAGAGAAGAACCTGGAATCTGCCCATCTTGAGAAGTAGAGGAGGCAGGATAATTTATACAAGAATGAGATGCTAAGCCATAACATACTATGGTTGAATAACCCTAGAATAACTGTATCAGCTTGATGCCCACATGGATACAGTATTAACACTTAAATAAACTTAGTGACAAACTTTTCTTCCTGTAGTTGTTCTGAGGATACTTTTGAAATGATTACACGGGCTGTTACGCCAAGTGACTTTTGTATTCTCGTTTCCCTACCCCTACTTCCTTCACCTAGATGGTAAGTGCCCTCGACATAATACCTCATATTCTAATGCCTCATTAAAATCTGTGAAGAGAAGAAACAGCTAATTGTTGCCCTTTCCCATGCATTCTACTCCAACAACCTTTTACTACAGCTATAATGAAATGACTATGAAAATGGTATGGCCACTGTCCCTGTCAGAGAGTGTAGAGATTAAAAAAAAAACTGTCTGAGACTGAAAAAACATGTTTGAGACTGAACTCAGAAAAAATTTCCCTTTGCTACTCAGTTGACTTTCTTAATATCCTGATAATCAACTGCTTTTCCTAGGATATGAAAGAAATGTTTGACATAGGGAAAAGAGATTATTTTACTATGAAATTGTTTCTTCATTTTTCCATAAACATTACTGAAGAGTCCACAGTCAAAAGAAGAGATGCAAGGACTATGAATGGACTATGTAGATGAATGAGATGCTCCAGGAAAGTTTCATTTTGTTTATGCAAAATGATAGACCTTGGTAGGGCTTCTAGCTTAACAGTCCCAGGGACCCTGATGCATTTTGAAACCATGGAATCAATAAGCCATTAAGTATCTCACATGTCAGTTACTACTGTAAGCCTGGAAAACTTAGATGAGTTGAGCACAATCTTATCTTTGAGGAGCTGTCTTGGTAGAGGGCCATGAATGGCAACCTCAAGGAGAAGAAGAAGGAGAGGAAAGGGAAGGAAAAGGAGGAGAAGGAGGAAGAGGAAGAGGAGGAGGAGGAGGAGGAGGAGGAGGAGGAGGAGGAGGAGCAGGAAGAGGAGGAGGAAAGGAAGGAAGGAAGGAAGGAGGAGGAAGGAGGGAGGAGGATAGAAAATTTAGGTCTATAGGTAGAACTTCTCATTCCAAAAAAAAATTAGAGAAATCCTATATGATTCAGCAAGGAGGATATGATATTCAAATAGCTAGGTAGAATCTTAAATAGATACGACCCAAAGGGCAGGATGTTGCATCCCCAATACATCCTCCAAAACCTGAATTTTCAGATTTTTAGATCTACTCAGTCTCACCTATCAAGTTTTATCTATTGAGTACTACTAAGAGCCTACGGTAAATTCTACTTAGGGATAAGAACTGGTGGGGACAGGGATTTAAAATAAACAGGTATTTAACACAAACACAAGCATAAGGAAATGTCAATGACATTCCTCTTTAGAATTTTGCTTACAATATTAATATATAGATCTCTGTGAACATGCAATATAAAAAGATCTACACATAAGCACAGCATGGTTATACAATTAACAAGGACATAATTGTTCCAGAATGAAAAAGGCAGATCTGAGTACCTCTGTTGTAACTGGACAGCCAGCTTTTAGACTGAAAAATAAAACTGACCATTCCACTGCTGTAAGATCAACAACCTGTGCAGGCAACCAGAATCCAGGGGGAATAACAAAGGTGATGGGAGCCAGAGCCCTTCACAGCCTCAAACCCACTGCACTTCAGGTCACTGAAAGACATCCTGATTTTTATCACTGCCAGTCATTTTCATCAGTTGTATACAATTTAATCAGCCAACCTTCAGCTCATAATTTACCATGTTCATGGCAGTATACTAGGAAGACCCATGACATCAAAGTCATACTCCTTCCTCCCTCCCAAACCTGACTGGCTGAGAATACTGCCTCATTCTTGCAGATTTGGCAATTCTGTGGGAAGTGTGCTTCCTGTGGTCTGTCTAGATCTCTTCAGTTTTCCAAGGCCACTCATTTAATTTTGGTTTGTTAGTCTAGTAACACTGTTGCATACTTGTATTTGGGGCTCAAGGATATTACAGCTACTAGAGGACTATTTAATATGGTCTTTTGTATAATATATACGTCAAAACAATGAATAATGGTAATAGTGATTAATAACAGGGACGTACATATTGAGCAGCTAAAACTTTGTGCTTAGTTCTCTTTTGAGAGATTTCATTCAAACTTATTAGAGGTTTACATACAGAACTTAAGACAATCACTAACTCCATTTTCTAGTTACAAAGTGTTCAAGTTTGCACAGCAAGGAAATGAATAGAGCCAAGAGTCAGACTCAGTTAATTGGAGACAAACCCATATACTCTGCTCTGCTATACCTGTGAACATGAACTTCCTTAATTTTCAAATTTCTTTAAGCAGAATATAAGGACCCACTATTATTCACAATGAGACTACAGAAAAAGAACAGAAGAGTCCCTATCCAAGTTACTTCAGAAGCTAGTGCAAAAGCTAAAAAGATTACCTGCATACTTTATTTCTCACTGTTCCCCAGACCATATGACCACCTGGGGGCACCTTGTATCCTATCTGGCAGCCTGTCCTGTACTGGTCAACTCTTAAGAGTTTTTCCAAATCTCTACAATCTTGCCTTGGAGTTATTTTGAACTAATTAAGCAGAACAGGCCCTAATCTTTGATTGGTATTCCTTACTATCCATTATTTACTTTTATTCCCTCATGAAGCATGATGTCTAGTAGGAAGTCTTTTATACTAAAATTTAATTACCTCTCCCACCCTAGGGGAGGTATGTAGAGCTCTGATAACAAAATAAATACAGGAAGGTTAAGGGAACTCATTTTAGTGTGCTGCTTCCCCTTACTCTGAGAAGCAATGTTCTCCTCAGTTTTCAGAACAGGAAAAGCATATACCATAGAGACACCTGTTGGAATGAGGAGGAGTTTTCTAGGCCTTCTTGATTCAACCCTTTAAACTGGTCTCTGGTTTGAATTTACCAAAGTAATGATCTAGCTGAGAAACCACTTAGCAAAATGCTGGTCAATCAACAAGTCCATGCTTTTGTTTTCAAAACATAGAACAAAATGAGATTAGTTCCTCTATTACATATTAATCTCACCCAATTATATCTGCCTATTACATGTACTGAACATGTAGTTTATGTGCTTTTTTCTGCTCTGGGAAGTACGGAGTGGTGTGCACAGCAAGCTCCCAGTGTCCACATTTTTCTTTCTCCAGTGGCTTTGGGTTTGAGGAGACATACATTACATCTGTTAGAGCAATGATTACTGTGCTGCCCTGTACCTCCATGCTTTTTGGCATCTTGTTAACACAGGAATCTTTCCAAGAACGATTCTGATCCACCCCCTCCACAACAGACAAGAGCCTCATACCTAAAATATACTTAGAACTCAAAAAATTAAATCCCTCCCCCCAAACAAATCCTCAAAGAAACAACCTCCTCATTAATAAGTAAGGTAAAGACTTAAAGAGCGACTTCTCTGAAGAGGAAGTAAGAATGGCAATAGACACATGAAAAATGCTCAACTTCTCTGGACACAAAAGAAATGCAAATCAAAACGATATTGAGATTCCATCTCATCCCAGTTAGAATGGCCATAATCAAGAAATCTAATAACAACAGATGCTGGAGGGGATGTGGCCAAAAGGGAACCCTACTGCATTGTTGGTAGGAGTGTAAACTTGTTTAACCACTCTAGAAAGCAGTATGGAAGTTCTTCAAAGACTCCACATAGAGCTCCCCTATGACCCAGCAATCCCACTTCTGGGCATTTACCCAAATGATCACAATCAAGGCCATACTAAAGCTACTGGCATAACTATGTTTATTGCAGCATTATTCACCATAGCTAAGATATGGAACCAACCCAGATGTTCCTCAGTAGATGAGTGGATCAAGAAAATGTGATGTGATGTGTGTGTGTGTGTGTGTGTGTGTGTGTGTGTGTGTGTGTGTGTGTGTGTGAATTCTAAGCTTCCATCAGAAAGAATGACACCGCCCCATTTGTTAGCAAATGGAGACTTGGAAAAAAAAACATAATAAGTGAAGTAAGCTAGATCCAAAGAAACATAGGTCCTCTAGTTTCACTTATTTGCAATAAGTAGTATACATCTAGGATAATCTTATCAGATGAGCAGAACAGCTCAATATCTATGTACCTATGACCATATAAGATGATGCTAAGATATATAGATAATACACACACACACACACACACACACACACACACACACACACACACACAATGGAATTTTATGCCTCCATCAGAAAGAATGACACTACCCCATTTGTTAGGAAATGGAAAGACTTGGAAAAAATTACATTAAGTGAAGTAAGCCAGACCCAAAGAAACTCAGGTCCCATGGTTTCCCTTATTTGCAATAACTAGTATACATCTAGGATAATCTTTACTTTGCAGAAAAGGTCAAAAGCTATCAACAAGGCCGGGTGCTGGTGGCTCATGCCTGTAATCCTAGCTACTCAGGAGGCTGAGATCTAAGGATCGTGGTTCAAAGCCAGCCCGGTCAGGAAAGTACATGAAACTCTTATCTCCAATAAACTACTTGAAAACCAGAAGTGGCGCTGTAGCTCAACCGGTAGAGTGCTCTCCTTGAGCTGAAGAGCGCAAGGCCAGCTCAGGCCCAGAGTTCAAGCCCCATGACTGACCAAGAAAAAAAAAAAAAAAGCCATGTACAAATGAGCATATAAGATGATGCTAAGCAAAATGAACCCAAGATAGGGACACAGAAACTTTATCTTTGTCACTGTTGTTTTTAATGTACTATGTGATTTTTTTTTTCTTTTGTATGTTCTTCCCCCATGGTATAACCCCTGTTTCACTGTATTTGATTCCAGTGCCTTGCATCTTGTATATACATTTTTCTAATTTGGGGAGGGAAGGGAAATAACAAAATGCTGAAACAAGGATATAGGTTGACCCATTGGGACAATGAGTTGTAAAAGACACAATGTTGAAAATGAACTTTACAACTTCTGGGGGGGGAGGAGTTAGGGAGGTGGGGAGGAAAGGGATGGTAGGCGAAAAACAAAGGAGGGGGTAACAATACTGGAAAGGAAATGTACTCATTACCTAACTCATGTAATTGTAACCCCTCTGTAGGTATCTTTACTATATATATGATGATGATGATGATGCTAAGTGAAATAACTCCAAGATATTGACACAAGAGGTTTCCCTTTGTTGTTGTTTTTAATGTACTATGTGATTTTTTTTTGTTTCTTTTGTATGTTCTTCCCTGATGGTATAACCCCTGTTGTCACTGTATTTGATTTTGGGACTCTGGTATTGTATATATGTTTATTTGAGTTAGGGAAGGGAAGGGGGAAAACAAAATGGTTAGACAAAGGATGAAGGTAAACAATACAACAGAGATATAGACAAGACAATACTTCGGAAGTGACCTGTACATTGTTGGGGAAAGGGAAAGTAGGAGAAAATGAGGGAAAGGGTAACAAGTTTGACAAGAAATGTACTTACTACCTTATTTATATAACAATAACCCCTCTATACATCACCTTGACAACTTTAAAAAAAATAAAACTTTTCTTCATTGATAATGAATAAAAACAGTCACTCCAGACTAATTTTTCCAATGCAAATGGGCTATCGCTTCTGCTTTGCTTTCTTTTGCATGCACCAGGACAACTCTTTCACCTAGCACACAGTATTCTTTCTCTCCAAATGTTCCTCACCATGTTCCCTTTCTCTAAAAGTATCTTCTACCACTTAATGCTCTACCTTTCCCTTTGTAGCTTCTGTAACTGTTCCTCCTCTCAACATCCTTTGTGATTAACCAGCAATGGCTGGCTATTTCAGGAATCATACCATAGAATCATTACACTTTGGGACTGAAACTAGGAATCTGTGTAGTTGTGATATATATATATATATATATATATATATATATGATATAATCACATACATATATATGTGACATATATACATACATATAGATGTATGTATATACATATGTATGTATATGTGTGTATATTTTTAAATCTCCTGTATTAGATTGCTATTTTTAATCATTGTTTTTCTCTTATGTATCCTCAACAAAAAATATTCTTAGCTGAAAATATTATTCTTTCTATTGTACAGGTAAGGTAGCATAGGCTCTAAGGGACCAAAAAATTCTAATCCAAAGTTAGAATTGCTCTCAGAGGAAAGCAATTCAGCACCATATGGTATTTACTCCTACAGTATTTGTCCTCTTGTGATTGGCTTATTTCTTTTTGCACACTGTCCTCAAAGTAACCCATATTATAAATCATGTATCAGAATTTCCTTCCTTTTCAAATTTTTTATTCATTCATCTATCAATGGATAGTTGGGTGGCTTTCAACACTGGGCTATTTGTGAATAATGCTACTATATATATATGTATGTATATGCATATATATATGTATATATATATGTATATATGTGTATATATATATATATATATATATACACACATGTAGGACCTGTCTTCACTTTTTTGTGGGCATATAACCAGAAGTTCTAGATCATATGAAAAGCCATTATGACATCTTAATTCTATACCTTAATGTTCATGTCTGATGAAGTCTTTCCTTTTACATTCACGTTAGTTGATACATTGGATTTGCAGTCTAGCCCTTACATTTGCTGATTGTATGACTTTAAATAAGCTGCTCAGCCTTTCTAGGCCTTGGTTTCTCCCTCTAATAAAATGGGATAATAAGGATCATTACCAACATAACAGTGTTTCTGTAGTCACTAAAAGAAAATAATATACTAAAGCACTCAGTATTGCACCTTCCAGAGATTAGATGTGTTCACAGTGTGTGTGAGAGTTGCTGTGATGAAATATTTCTGTCACGGATAACTAGTGCTGTTTAATCATGAACAGCACCAAAGACGTATTTGCTGTGCTCTTCACTTGTCACCTTAGGTGCTCTAAAAAGGGAAAGCTGGGATCTCCATAATTATGTCTTCTTTTCCAATGCTTTCTTAAATCCTTCAGCAAGGTTAGTATTTTTATCCCCCTCTTATTCCTATATAGACCATCATGTGTGGTCAAATTTGAAGGAACATGCTTCATAAGAATTACAGATTTTAGAAGGAACTTTAGAAGTATTCTAGTAAATCTTTCTCTTCTACCAGTTGTTCAATATTTCTTTAAAAAGATATCACAGCTCAGTCCTATCCAGGTTCCAGGTCTGATATTCCTTACTTTTAACATATGCAAGACACTGGACTCCACCAACCTTGAAGTTATAAAAGAGTAAACCAGGTAAAGTCACCAAATGGGATCATTAGCCAGTTCTGCCATCGAAACTGTCTTCTGTCATAATTGGGAAACTTGAGGCTAATTCATCCCATGCATATCTTTTACTTCCAGAATTCTCAACAAGGTTCAAATACAATCCTCTTCTCTCCTCTAATTCCCATTTATTTGTCAGTCTCCACTCATCACTCATACCTCCAACACCATGGCTCTCTCCCAGGGTTAAGCTTTAACATTCATTCTACTACCAGTGATCACCATTACTGACTTCCTAATTGCTCGTTTAGTCTACCTTTTAACAACAAAACCATGCCTTTCTCCATGCTCACCTACAGGACTCTCATTTTCTCTTCCTAAATGGAGACTACTTCTCTCTTTTATTACTACCCATTCAAATACACACATGTAGTAACGAGTCTACCAGTTGATCAAAAGCCTAGATCTAATGCGTACATCTACTAAAAAGTAAATGAAGCTAGGAAGCTGGTATTTTTTTCCCTAAAAACATCATACTGTCTCCTGTAAATTCCACATGTGCTTTTGTTTGCTCACTGCACCAATCCACAATTTTTTTTTATAACTTTCCTTTTTCTTATCAGATAGTTAAGGAAAACAATTTCAATTGTTCCTTCAAAAAGTATTTGCAACACTAATGTTTCCCCTGATCTCTCCTTTTTCTTCACATCCCTTTAGTATTCAGACTTAAAGTTTGCTTTTTGTTGTTGTTTTATGTCAGTCCTGAGGCTTTAACTCAGGCACTGAGCACTGTTCTTGAGAACTTTTGTTCAAGACTAGTGCTCTATCACTTGAGCCAAAGCACCATTTATGGCTTTTTAGGGGTTTTTTTGCTGGTTAATTTGAGATTAAGAATCTCAGGAACCTTTTTACTCAGGTTTGCTTTGAACTGAGATCTCAGATCTTAGCCTCCTGGATAGCTAAGATTACAATCATGAGCTATTAGCCCTTGGCCAGACATAATTATGTCATCTGTCATTTAACATAATGAACTTGTTAGTTGGCTCTTTAACTGAATTTTGTTTTCTCTGCAAAAATAAACCTCCTAAAAGTTTTGATTGTGCTTTTTAGTTATGTTTTATTCTTTAACAATGTTTTTTGGTCAGTCCTGGGGCTTGAACTTAGGGCCTGGACTCTCTCCCAGAGTCTCTCTATGTTCAAGGCTAGCGCTCTACCAGTTGAGCCACAGTACCACTTCTGGCTTTTTCTCAGTAGTTTATTGGAGATACGAGTCTCACAGCCTTTCTTGCCCAGGCTAGCTTTGAACCGTGATCCTTAGATCTCAGCCTCCTGAGTAGCTAGGATTACAGACTTGAGCCACCAGTGCCCAGTTTAAAAAAATATTTTCTAACTAACAAAAACTGCATGATTAAAATTAATACTATTCTATTAATTAATAAAATTAATTCTATTCCTTTTTTTTTTAACAAAGGCTTTCTTTCACTAAAGATGGACTCTGTATGTGAAACAGGACAAATTTTGCTAAAAGTTCAACAGTAAATTTGGAATATTACATTATTACTTAAATTGTGTTAGCCTTGGATGTCTGGATAATTCTGGGATACATTCCTTATGGTTTTCATATCCTAGAGAGACTTGGCATTCATTTTATGGGTGGATAATATTCTACATTTCGATGATATTCTATCAAGAGGCCTTTTTTACACCTATTCAGAGGCCAAATGGGAAAGAGTAATTTTAAATAACAATCATATGTATTGATTCTCCCTGAGATTCAAGTATTTTATATGTTATCTCTAATAATCACAATCTTATAACATAGACACTACTATGGTCATTTCACAGGTAAGTCTATTGGAGTCAAAGTATATGTTATCTATTCAAGGTCACATACCTTGAATAGCTTCTAGAAAAGCTATACATTGTATAGCTTAACTATTCCATTTGATTAAAAATACCTTTGTGTTTCACTATGCCAAGATGAAATTAAAAGTTAACACCTAATAGAAATAAGTTATTTTAATACATGTATTTATACTAACAAGTATATAGTTTGTATCTGAATCTCACTAAATTTATAGTTCATGGTTAGACATATTCTTTGGATTTGTCTAAACATCTACCTGTTATTACCTGATGATCTAGAACCAAATACTTCTTTACAAATTGGTCTACTAGATTCAGTTAAATAATGCCATATATTCTGAAACAAAAAAAGAAAAATTATTTTAAAGAGGAAAGAGTCAAATAACATAAATCATCAACATGAAAACTGTTGTACCTCAGGCTACATACATATATTGGAAACACTGCTTGTGTAGACTCTGAATAGAGTTAAACACATTGTGGTTAACGTTTTAAAGGTAAGACAAAAACAATGCTAAGAAAATAATGGTATAACCTAAAGGGATACTTAAAAGAAATATATACCACAACTATAGAGATTGTTATTTTCCGAATTCAAAAGTAAGGAAGCATAATTCATTATTCTGATACCTATTCTGATACCTACAGTAATTAGCCATTGCTCAAGGAATAAATCTCAAAGTTTGACAAGGTATAATGAATCCAGTTTAGAGTTCTGATAACTAAGAAGTAGCTATAAGAATAACCAGGTAGGGCTGGGAAGGTGGCTCAGTGGTAGAGCGCGTGCCTTGCATGTCTGAGGCCCTGGGTTCGATTCCTCAGCACCACATAAGCAAAAAAAAAAGCCAGAAGTGGCACTGTGGCTCAAGTGGTAGAGCGCTAGCCTTGAGCTGAAGAGCTGAGGGACAGCGCCCAGGCCCAGAGTTCAAGCCCCATGTCCGGACCCCCCCCCCCAAAAAAAAAAAGAATAACCAGGTAGCAAGACTGTAATCCTAGCTATCAGGAAGCTGAGATATGAGGATCACAGTTCAGGGCTAGCTTGGGCAGAAAAGTCTGTGAGACTCTTACAGCGGAATTCTACAAGGCCTTCAAAGCAGAGCTCTTATATCCAATTAACTACCAAAAAGCCAGAAATGGAGCTGTAGTTCAAGTGGTAGAGTGCTAGCCATAAGTGAAATATCTCAGTAATATTGCCCAGGCTCTGAGTTCAAGCTCCAACAACTAGCATAAACACACACACACACACACACACACACACACACACACACACACACACACACACACACGTTACAAGAATATTAAGTAACTAAAAGTACCCACTTAACTTTTAATATTTATTAAAATCACAGCTACCAGTGGCATACCCACTGAGATTTATTTTTATAACACTACCTCATTATTTTAAATCTGCAGGAACCTAAAGGTTAAAAACATCCACAGCAAGAACTTTTGCACTTTAGTAACTAGCATTGTGTAGATGAGGAAGGAAATAGATAATTCATTGAAAAAAATCGCACCACTGGAACTATACTAAAGCGAGGTGTGTTCTGGTAGTTGGTATCTAAATACTCACTTTATTCTGACTGGTTTCCCTCTTAGAGGATAGCTTTAGATGGCACTGTGATTCAATAAACCACTGGGATACAGCATTAACTCACAGTGTGTTAGAACTTGAATATCCATTCATATTACAATCAGGGAATTCAAATGATAGATTGTTTCTGGATCAGAGTTTCTCCAGTCAAGAATATTTTTATCTGATGAGAATGACTATTTTGACTTTGAGATATAAAACCCATAGAGATACTAATTCAAATACATTTAATCTGATCTCCATGCATTCCGACACTTCACTGCTACATCCTAGCTATTCTTTATAGGGAGAAACTTATTGTACTGCCAAAACACCCAGTGCCACCTCGAATGACAAGAGCAGTCATGCATTTTCATGAGCTCATTTCAGGATAAGAAAAACAAGTTCCACAATCCTCAATAAACACCTTAAGATACTGAAATTTTCTAAAGAGATGGAATAATTAAAGGAATAACCATATAATATTTTGTTCATAATGACCAATGATAGGAAATAATTTTAAATATCTGTGAGTTAAAAAAATTGTGAATGGTGTTCCTACCCCCAATATCATTTGTGAGGATACTAATATTATACACACATGCCGTACACACACACACACATACATTTGGTTTTTATTTTCTGTTTGATTTCATTTAAATCATCCTCACTCTATCTGAGGAAAATTCTAACTAACCCCCATTCATTCAAATATAGACTACTTCAAAGGCTTGAAGAATCAATAACCACACAATGAAGGAAAATATTTTACTTGTCATCCTATTCCATATTGTGTAATACCTATCAAAAATAATATTAAAGGCATAATCAGGTTATTTTAAACTACAAAGAATATTCTTATGGTCAAGATCTTTAAACAGTAAAAATGCAAGCCCAAAGCTGCAACTTTTAATCTACATGTTAATTTGAGAATAACAATGGAGAAAAAATAAAATGTATTACTCCTGCTGTTACAAGAGCCTTCAAGTGTGATTATCTACCTGAATTGTCTCACATGTACACACACAAAATACTTGTGATTTTTATCAAGCAAGCTGTGAGGAAATGTAAAGAAAAATCATTATAGTTACAACCTGGTAAAGAACATATAGAATCAATTGATGGAATTCTAGAGATGATTAGGAAACAAAACCAACAAGCTTGGCGCTTACAGTTCTTAATTCTACCTTCTTAGAAGGCCAAGACTGGGATGATTACAGTATTGAGGCCAACCTGGGTATATACATATAATGCCTTCACAATCATTAGCTGGGCACAGTGGCACCTCTTTGTCATCCCAGCTACATGTGGTAGGCTGAGATAAGAAGGATCAAAGTGCCAGGTCAGCTGGGGGAAAGAGAAAGTTGTGAGATGCTATCTCAATGAAAGAAGCTGGGGTTTGGTGGCATACATTTGTCATCACAAATATGAGGAGAGGGGTAAAATAGACAGTTAGTGGTCCAGATGGATGAGTGGGCAAAATAAATAAATAAGACCTATCTAGAAATAATCAGTGTGAAAAGGGGCTAGAGGTGTGGTTCAGTCATAGAGCCCACCTAGCAAGCATAATACTCTTCAAAGCTCAGTAATGCAAAAGTAAAGAATGCTTTCCTACAAAACATTAGTAGGAAATAAAAAGCTATAATAGAAATAGTAAGAATAATAATTGTAGCAATTTCCTTATCACCACTCTGACCTAAACAGACCTTTGGTCAATAATCTTAGACTCAAAATTCTCCCATGACCCTACTCGTGATTAAATGTGACCATGGTTGTGACAATTGCATGTCCACACACCCAAAACATTAGCATGGATGGAAGGCAGCCTCGCTTCCTGAGTCATTTAACAATGACTTCTTTGTAAGTCAACCAAATTATTCAAACTTTCCACCGACCATGCCCATTAAGCCTCATTGTCTTGGCATATTTACCCTCCTATAATTTCCCTTCCTGATGAACTAACTCCTCTTCATCCTTCAAGTTCCATCTAACTGCTACACTGGGTATGAACTCTTCCCTGCTTATCTCAGGACAACTTACACTGCCTATGTTTTCTCAGAAGCAGTATAAGTAACTTGCTTGTCTCTCTACTACCAGGTGGGAATTTAGAAAGTGAGCATTGATTTTCATTCTTTTCTTTTCTTTAAAATTTCCAAATCTGGTATGATCCATTATAAATACTCAGTAAGAACTGTATGAATGAAATGTATGAGTAAGAAGACGTGTATTTTAACTCAAATTCCAGTCTTATGACTTTAATATTATAAAGATGTTTAGTGTTGTAAGAACTAAAATTCAGATGATATACAGTAGCATTAAAAGAATCTATTACATCAAGGAACTAATGATTCTGAGCACAAGTTATGGGCTTACATAGCTTCAGTGTTGTACCTCATTTATATCTATTGCTGCTGTTTTATGAAGAGAAAACAATATTCATGATCTGATTCCTAATATTGAGATCAAATTTACACATAAAATATATTCTTTTATGATTAATCTCCCACTTGAATAAAAAAACTCACAGCTAAGCAGAATATAAACAGATATGGATATTTACTGTACCGGTCATATGGCTTTCAATATGTACATGGTTTGTATTGAATTTCTGCCTTTTCTATTTTTTTCTGATAATATTGAGTGGGTCTGGACACAGGAATTGTGAGGTAAGATAATGATAAAAATCCAGACAGTAGCCTCAAATATAGTAAGAGAACTCAATAAAAACATTCTGAGACCCCAAATACAGCTGGATAAGTGATATGTGTTGAAGGGAAGAAAGCAAGAGGGGTTCAGAGACCCTGGGGCAGGTTTGTGTTCTCATCTGCAGAATCCTACTTGTGATGGTGCTAGCCTGGGGACACTTACTACCCGACATCAGGTCCAAAATGGAATCTTTTCTGCAGTCTAGAATTAAATGAACAACTGACAGTCCCTAGTGATGTTAAGAACACAAGCAAAAACCCATAGGAGGGTGGTTAAGTGGTAGCCATTCTTTCTCAGTACTGAGGTTGTTCTTTTTGAAGCCCTTCTCTTGAACCATGCATTTCTCTCTACTGAATTTCAGTCAACTCCATGGGAGACAACACCATCCGTCTTATTTCATCTTTTTAACAGGGACTTGATGAGGTGACACAGGACTGATTCTTAAAAACACATTACCTGCTATGTGAGGCATTGTGTGACAGGAAGAACTATCTTAGTGACAGGCACCTGACAGCAGATTTGTTGATTTCATGGTCACTTCATTTAAAGTAACAACAGGGTGAAATATGCCATCTGATAATCTGTTTGAATGTTGACTGTGAAAAGCACTTAGCATTTCTGCCAGCTCCCAGGACTACAGAATCTGTTCTTCAAGATGTGAGAGTCTGTCTTCCTCTTTACTTCTTTGTATCAATTTTCTGCCCCCATTCCCTCTTTCCTCAGAGGAAACTCCCCCATTATTTTCTAGGGGAAAAAAAAAAAGATTAGATGGAGACATTTGGCACCAAGGATAAACAGCTGTGCTTTAAGGGACACTTGTAAAAGATGCTATGCATTTGACAGTTCGAGGCTACTAACTAAGGAAGACCTGAGCCACCATTAGGTATCCACAAGTTATGAATTCAAAGAGTATGTGACACTCTTTTTAAAAGTCATTTACATCTCTAAACTCCAATTGAGGATGAGATACATGTGTATGCTGAGGTACCACATCCTTCAATGAAGGGTTATCTTTACCCCTGTCAGGTCATATAATTTGGTACATGACAGAGCATGCAGGTTTCTCTTCCTCTAGGTTGCTTCCTGAGGCCCATCTACCTATATGAATAATTTTGCGTGGCCTATAATGATATTATAAATATTCAAATGGTCCTTGGAAAATAAAAAATGAATCCCACTTTTGCATTTTTTTCTTGAAAAAACAATACATTCAAGTACTAGAAGGTCACATTTCTACCCAGTGTATGTCACTATTTCTTTCTTTCTTCTTTTTATTTATTTATATTTTATGTTTGTAATTATCTTTTTTTAGTGTAAAGGTAGTATGTAGAAGGGTTACAGTTACATAAGGAAATGAGTACAATTCTTGTCTAACATTGTTACACCTTCCCTCATTTTCTCCCATTATCCCTCCCCCCTGTAAGTAGACAAGTTGAATATTGCTTATCCAAAATGTTTGGGACCAGAATTAGTTCAGATTTAAAAAGAAATTTTAGAACACTGGCATAGACTATACTAGTTTGTCATCCCTAATCAGAAAATCTGAAATCCTAACATGCTCCAACATCTAAAATTACATGAAGAATAACCTGGTACTTGGAAATTCTGGGTTTTGGAGCATTTCATATTTTGGATTTTCAGATTAGATTTCTCAGCCTGTAGTAGCAAAAGCAACGTTGATCCTAACAACAACATACAGGCAAGGACCCTGTATGAAGGGTAGCCATCTCCCCAGCACTGCAGCTGAAGATGTGGGTGCTGAAGTCCCTTTTCCCTCTGCACAGTGAAGACAGAGCTGGTAGGAGAGTTCAGATAAAAGCTTTTCCCCCAGCTCCGTTGCTAGCTGAGCAGTAGCCTTTTAATGTGCCAGAGAAGGCAGGACTACAGAAAATAATTATCATCATGTTAATCACAGTAATAATTTGTTCTTATAAAGTGTTTCTCAGTCCATTTTAAAAAATTAGGCAATAAACATGGAATGTGCTAAAGGAAATTAGTGGACTCACTTGCCAAAAGAGCTATTCTTTTAAAGTGGTACTCCCAGCAGGGAAAGCATACTTTAATCATGAATGGCCTAGGTGAAGAAAGGGTTAATTTCAGGATTCTTGACAAAATACTCCAACCTTGGTGGGCTATCTAGAAATTATTTGTGCCCAATGTCTCTATCTTAATTGCTCAGAATGCCACACCCACCACAGCTCAGCTAAGCTACACAGACCTTACCTCCTAGGCTCTTGGGTATCAACATGCTTGAAGCTTTTTAAACAGCATTAAACAGGAGCCCAAAAGAGCCCAGTTAAAATGTACACTTTCCCTGAAAGATTTTTGACATATTCAGTGCTTGTGAAAGCTGAGGGGCTGACGGCCTAGTCAAGTACAGTTGAGTGAGCAGCCTGCCAGACTTCAGCACTCCACCTCCAGGGCAGGTGAACCGTGACACGGGGGGACAAACCTCTCCTGCCTCTTCTATCCCTTTCCCAGAAAACAGAAAACAGAGAAAGAAAAAAGAAAAAGAAAAACTTCTTTTGAACTGTTGTTGGATGATTTCTTTGTTTAAATCAACATCTCAATAGAAGTAGCCACTCTTAGTGATTGTCTATCCCTAGCTTCATAGGAATCTCTTCTAGGCAGTTAATTTCTTACCAAATTTCCCCCACTGACAGCTGGCTCATCTAAGTTGGAGAGTTGTTTTTCCTTACAGTGTGTTTTTCTTTTATAATTGATCCTTCTCTAGCTAAGAAACCACTTCACAATTCTTAGCAGTGTTTACCAAGGATATAGAGGAAAACACCAGCTATACACAGATGAGAACTTTTTCTTAGAATGTGATCCTAAGCACTACATGTTGAGCACTGCTAAGGGTGTGATGTGGCTACATTTACTTCTTTATTTAAACTTCCTTAAAAATTCTTTTTATCGAGTTGAAGACTTCCTAGGATATGCTCCAGGAAATCATTAATAGGTAGTTACATGGATGATGTGCAAACAGATGAAAATATCTTCTAGGAAAACTATTTAAGAAGTGTGTCTCTAAATCAATGGTGATAAAATTTCAAATTTCACTAAATAGGAAGCTGTATATCCATGAAGGTACATAGATGGTGGGTATATGTGTACATGCATATGCATATCTGTGTGGTTATTTTATTTGGGGGGGGGGAGAGGATACTGTCTCTTAGCTTTTTTACTCAAGGCTTGTGCTGTACCACTTGAGCCACAGTCCTACTTCTGGCTTTTTGCTGCTTAACTGGAGATAAGCATCTCATGGGTTTGTAATGTGCTTCTCAGATCTCACCCTCTTGAGTAGCTAGGATTATAGGCAAGAGCCATGGCACCCAGCATGTGGTTATTTTAAATAACTTATAATAGTTTCTATGGAACAGCCTGCTGTCCTCAGCACATTTCCAAACTTCATCACTCTCCTCAGAACCATCTACCTGTGATGCTCCCTAATAATTTGGCATTTGGTGTAAACCATTGTGTGAACCCAAGCTTCATCACTTCCATTTCCTGCCATCTGGAGGGTAATGAAAATGAAATAAAGACCAAAAAGTGTTTGGCTTTGTTGTTGATGGGGCGGGGCACACCCAAGGTATTAAGTTATTCAAACACCAGTAATGTATGGCATAGCACATTCCCACTGTCACAGCCTTTGTTGAAAAGGATTTCCCTGACCTTTCCTGTAACCAGCAAACAAATAAGCCCTCTCTCTCAGCGGGAGAGAGGCACTGGTCCATTAGATCATTAAGCAGTTCTATTCAGACACCCCCCCCCCCCCATTCTCCTGTCCTTGGCCCTGAAGAGGGAGCTGGCAGCAGTCCAATCAGTCAGAGAGAAGGCAGGCAAGTGTGATTGCGTTACAGGATAGCTTGAAATGTCGCAGCAGGACCAACGTCGCAGAGCAGACAGCACCGAGGGGAGGATGTGGTGCTTCATGTGGGGTAGTGTTCCAACAACTGAAGGCTGGTGTTTCAGTCTGCCAAACAACCTAATGACTCACCCAGGCAGGAAAATATTACCACCGTGGGGATATTTGGAGCGTCTCTGTCTGAGAGTAATTAGGGACTAAACTACAACAGCATGCTTCAGTGCTGAAATGAGAAAATAAGCAATACCTCTGTCAAGTTCTCATTGGCGAGTATTAAATGAATATGGGCCCCTATCATCTCTGACCGCAAACTAAGAACTTGGAGCAGATTGTCAGAATGGAGAGCTTATTTCCACATTTTCAGGAAATGAGATAGCACACAAACATGTGCCTACATGTGCACGTGTGTGCACATGCAAACACACACACACATTAAAAAAAGCTGGTAGCATAAAAAAAATGTTACAGTTGGCAGATAGAGTTTTAGGGGGAAAAATCATTACCACATTATATAATTCATTTCTATAGCAGGCATTTGCTCAAAATGGAGCTTTTTCCATCTCTAATTACACTGTCTGCAAATGGGAACAAATGAGCCCAGGATGGCAAATACTAACAATATCATTTTATTAATAAGAATGATACACAATTTCCAAAATCAAAAGCACATGTCTTTAATGAATTTAGGTAATAGAATTATTTCACTTATCCATATCAGTTGCACAAATGTAAATTCTCTGGCAAAGAGGACAAATGTTAATTTTTATTTCTTTGTATTTTCAAATTGAGAACAATTTGTATTCATTAGACAAGGCAAAAACCTCTTTTCCCTTATAATTGTAAAGTGACATTATAATTAAATTGCATAACCTCAGCAGCATCTGCAAGTGAAGGAATCACTTACAAGCTGGCTGGACGAAGCCCAGGCACATTAAACCCCCAAAGGGAGTTACACGTCAATAAGTCTTCAGTGCAGTGGCCAGGTCAGAGCCATGGCCACACAAAGAGAAAAAGATTAGTCAGCCTAGAAGGTCTGAAAAGGTTAGTAGTAAGAACATCTTCTCAGACAGGGCCTCATTTGGTCTTTCCAGAGTCCTGAAATCTGAACAAACACTTGTTTGACTTCCTCAGAGCTGCTCTGTCTCCCTCTCCCTTGCCCCCTAAAAATGCATTTCATAGCATCAAATTCAAATGAGAGACAAGCATAAATTGTCTATCTTCTCCATGCGACCAACCTCTATTAGGCCAGGTTAATAAACTCTAATAGATGTAAGGGCTAATACAATATTCAGCTATTGACATAAACATAAATATAAATTTCAAAGAAAATAACCTACTTTAGTAAAACTACCTGTGCAATAAAAATTAATGAACTCCAAATGATTCTCCACATCTCCACCAAATTACATTTTCAGGCTCACATCTTTAGGACATGCTGGGTGGTTTGATGCATTCCCACAATTCATCTTCCTGCTAAGCCAATTTTCATTTAAATGCAATTAAAGGCTCAAAATGAACATTATGTATTAGATAAAGCCCCAAATCTGCAGACTATCATAAATATGATTTTCAGAAAAATTAATTACAAGCCATTAGGGTACAAGTCATCTTACCGCAAATGTTGAGTTAAATTGCAGAATTAGTTTGTTCGTTCCATTAAATGTTAAATACTGATTTTGAGCTTTGTACCAATTAAATACCACTAGGTCAGTTTATGAGAAAATAAGTTATTTATGGCTAGATTGTCTAAAGTGTCTTAGCATTTCTTCCTAATTAAATAATATGGTCTTGGATAAAAATAAGTTGAAGTGAGTTTTGTGCAAATATTAAGAATGTTACTTTTCATGTGAGCTGTTTTATGAAATTATATCGTAGACTTAATACTATTTGATGTATTAATTTGAATATTTTACTTTCCTTTATTCTTACTTTAACAATGTGGAAAAATTATTAACAGTTGAACATCTCTACTCTGATAAGTGTTAAGTGTGAAATGTGCTAAAACTTGGAACTCTTAAGCATCAAAATGACATTCAAAAAGTTTTAGATTTGAGAGCATTTCATACTTCTAATTTTTTAAGTTAGGGATGCTCAAAGAGTAAATTTATGCAAATACTACAAAATTAGGAAAATAAGATAGGAAACATTTTTGGTCCCAATAATTCAGTTAAGGAACTTTCAAGCTATATAACTGTTTTTAACTGAAATATCTAACAACATGTGGCACTGGTCTAAGACACCAAAAATATATAACCAGCTTCTACATTCCTAGACCAGTACCAGAGTGGAGAGCATTCAGCTTGACGGCTATCTAGGGCCTGGGAAATCAATTGGTTCATAATATGTATATATTTCTTATCAGCTTCTAGCAGTTCATCTACTTCTAGCAATAATTTTGTGTGGCCCGGGAATGATGTTATGATATCCAAATAGGCCTCAACAGAGAAAGAGATTCCCTACCCACCAGTGACAATTGAACCAAGATCTCAAACATCTAATGTTATTAATTGCGTGAAGTCACAAATGGAGAGAAAACCAGTGATAACAGCGGTAGAACTTTGTTTTTAAATTTACCATGTCAACTCTAACTTTTGGTAGGCATTTTCCTAACAGACAATATAGTTATATTGATATATCACAATAATGTAAATCATTGTTAGAAAGAGATCAGAGAATCCAATGAGATACTTTGTTATACTATTCATTGATTGGGTCATTCAATTAAAACTATAGTATTTTTAATTATAGTATTTTTAAAGGTTATAAAACCTGAATTCAACTATAACCATTCTCTTCACTTTCAACTATCTATCTTTTTTTCATTTTCATGTGTGCCCATACTAGTCTTTCCTTCTAGTTCAGCTTTTCTTTTGTTCACAGGTGGTGCTCTACAACTTGAGCCACACCTCCATTCCAACAATTCTGGGGCTGTCTTGGATTTTTCAGTGTGGGCTGGCTTTGAATCTTGACCATCAGACTCAGTCTTTTCAGTACTTAAGTGAGCCACCAGACATGGGCCACCAGAGCCATGCTCAGTTAGGTACCTGAAACATGTCTAGACTGGGGGTGGGGAGGGAGAGAAATGATGGACCAAAACAGCCAGAATATTCAGCAGGTACACATGAAAAACAAGCTAAGAAACTAGAGGAAATGGGTAGGGAGGGGATAAATAGGAAGGGAAGAATAATGAAAGGGGTGGCTGATCAACATATACTGTACACGTAAGATGACACGTTAAACTGAAGCCCTTTTGTAAAAACTATTCAAAACATTTTTCAATACAGAAACAAAAAAAAAAAATCTTCCACCCTAAGTGCAGTAAAAATATAAAACATCTGTTGTTTGTTTTAAAAATTAAGCATAATTTCTGATCTACACAAACATTATCAACAACTTGCTAAAATGCAGAGTAAAAGTAAAACACATTTCAGGTAAAAAAAAAAAAATGACACTTTCCCACTTTTAAAATCTTTGTAAAATGAGAACTTCCTACTAGATAATTCAGTTGATTTTTACTTTATTTCCACAATGGCATTTCATTAAGTATAGAATTACTTTATTGCATTAAGAAAATTTGGACAGATAAATTATTTTACTTACTTTCTTCTCAGACTATAGAGTATAGCTAACTGAGGGGGTTAAGTGACTTTTAAATAACATTTCATGAAAAAATGAGTTATTAAATGGCTAGAACACAACAGTGATTCAAGAAAGATGACAATTCCTTTCCTTGTATGCCATCCATTAGATTAGCTCTAATCTCCATGTTGAAAGACATCCAACTACTTATCACAGTTTTCTAGCTAAGTCTTCCCTTTCTCCAGGGCAATGTATTTGCCTAGCTATTATAGTCTCCTGTCTATTTCTGCCTCAAGACACACCCACAATGTTACTGGACATTAAAAGATAACAATTTGTACATAGGATAGAGAACATGCAAACTGCCTAGCATGAGCTGAAACCCAGATTGTTTCTCAATGAGATAGCAAGGATTCCATATTAACTTAGCAGCTGTATATAAGTAATAGTTTTGCCAACCCTGAAACATTTGTTGGAGCAGGTGTTTCCCAATGTGGGAAGGAATTATTAAAATAAAGTAAATATACATATACCAAGTTCCTTATAATAAATTATTTTCACACAGTTCACTGTGTACACTAAATAAGCCTCGTTAATACCATTACACTACCTAGAAATAAGTACTGAAAACTAAAATATAAGTAGTACTGATAATTCTCTGATCATATGCTCAGAAATTAATAGCAGGGCAAACATCAGGGATATGCAGTTGTGTGTTTTCTCATGGGCTTTCATCGTTTTTCTCTCTCTCTTTTAAATTGTAAAGAGGATATACAGAAGAGCTACAGTTACATCAGTCAGGTAATGAGTACATTTCTTTGTTAACAGTGTCACTCTCTCCCTTATTTTCTTCCAGATTTTTACCTCTCGATTCCCTACCCTCAAGTTGTATAGTGCCAACATAATGCCTAGTGAGCATCACAGCTGAATTAATTCACCCTTTGTCCCACCATTTTGTGCTTCTCCTCCCCCTCCCCCAAACAGATAAACTTACATATAAGACAAAGGGTAAAGAAATCAAAAACAGTGAACAAAAGGAAAAAAAACTGAAAAAAAAAAAGAACTGCAAACAGAACAATTTTTTTTTATGGTTAGTGATGTGAAAAAAAAACCACATAGATTTAAAAAATACATAGATGAATAAAACTCCAGGCTACTAGCTGTTACTCCATCCCTCATCTATACCTGTAATTTCTGCATGCCCATTGTGTTTCACAGACAGTTATATTAGGAAATAAGGGCAGGTCAAGGTTCAATTTTCTGAGTCAGATTAAGATGATAATATAAAGCACATTCAAACTACATTATTTAATTTCTATGTCTGGAATAGCTTAAAACACACATACACTTTAAAAAGGTAACTAAACTGTGCCCTAGTGGCTCACACCTGTAATCCTAGCTACTCAGGAGGCTGAGATCTGAGGGTCATGGTTCAAAACCACCAGGGTAGGAAAGTCCATGAGACTCTTATCTTCAATTAACCACCAGAAAACAAGAAGGGGTACTGTGGCTCAAAGTAGTAGAGCACTAGCCTTAAGGAAAAAAAAGTCAGGGACAGGGCCCAGACCCCAAGTTCAAGCTGCATGACAGACAAAACAAAACACAAAACAAAACAAAGCAAAAACTCACTTTTATAGAAGAATCCAAAAATGTCCCCAAGAAGGACAATTGCAAATAGTTTTAAGTTTCACATTTAATCTCAACAATGTGAACTTTTTTTTGCAATGGTGAAAGATTTTTTTTTCAAAATTTTTATTGTGATTAAGTGGTTACATAATTTCCCGAATTTCACAGTATTATGGGATAGTGATGCTCAGTTAAAGTTACAAACACAACAATGTGAACTTTTAAGACAGTAGCTGAGAAGGATTTCTTTAGGACCTTAAATGAGTAATAAACAAAAACTGGAAATAACACTTTGCGATGAAACAGTCATTGGTGTCTCAGGCTTGTAATCCTAGGCACTCAAGAGGCTGAGATCCAAAGATCGTGGTTCAAAGCCAGCTGAAAAGCTGAAAAGTCCATGAGACTCTTAACCTCTAAATAACTAGCACAAAGCCAGAAATGGTGCTGTGGCTCTAGTAGAGTACCATCCTTGAGCAAAAAAGGTCAAATATAAGCACAAGGTACTCAAGCTTCAGTACCAACACACACACACACACACACACACACACACACACACACACACACAAATGTAAAAAGAAGACTTGGCAATGAGTTTCTAAACAAGTGTCTCTCAACAATAATCTCTCAACAATAACAAATGCATCCGTTGTCAATAGAGTTCTTGATTATAGCCATTCTAACTAAGGTGAGGTGGTATCTCAATGTTGTTTTGATTTGCATTTCTTTGATGGCTAGAGATGTTGAGCATTTCTTCATGTGTCTATTGGCCATCCTTCTTTCCTCTTCAGAGAAGTTTCTCTTTAAGTCTTTAGCCCACTTATTTATTGGGCAGTTGTTTAGTTGTTTCTTTGAAGATTTGTTGTTGGGGGATTTAATTTTTTGAGTTCCAGGTATATTTTAGATATGAGACCCTCGTCTGTTATATGGCTAGTGAAGATCTTCCAATCTGTGGGCTTTCTATTGATCTTGCTAGCTATGTCCTTTGCCATGCAGAAACTCTGCAGCTTCATGCAATCCCATTTGTCCAGCCTTTCTGGAGATGTGGACAGATGGGAACCTTACTGCATTGTTGGTGGGAGTGTAAACTTGTTCAACCACTTTAATAGTATGGAGGTTCCTCAAACGACTCCACATAGAGCTCCCCTATGACCCAGCAATCCCACTTTTGGGCATTTACCCAAATGATCACAAACAAGACCATACTAAAGCTACCAGCGCAGCTATGTTTATTGCAGCATTATTTACCATAGCTAAGATATGGAACCAACCCAGATGCCCCTCAGTAGATGAATGGATCAAGAAAATGTGGTATATATACACAATGGAATTCTATGCCTCCATCAGAAAGAATGACACTGCCCCATTTGTTAGGAAATGGAAAGACTTGGAAAAAATTACATTAAGTGAAGTAAGCCAGGCCCAAAGAAACATAGGTCCAATGGTTTCCCTTATTTGCAATAACCAGTATATGTCTGAGACAAGCAGAAACGGTCAGATGAGTTGATGTTAGGTGAAATGAACCCCAAGGTAAGTATTCAAATGTTTTTTCTTTCATGTGATTGTTTCTAGCATATTTAGAAGATGATTTCTTTGTTGCTTTGAATGTCCCTCCCCCATGGTATAACCCCTGCTTTCACTGTATTTGATATTGGTATAATTTGTGGAGGTGAAGGGAAAAAACAAATTGTTTAAATAGGGATACAGGTGGACCCATTGCAACAATGAGATGTACAAGTCGTTATGTCGAAAAATGAACTTTACAACTTTTGGGGGGTAGGAGGGAAGGGGGAGAATGGGGGAGAGATGGGGAGGGATGGGAAGGGGAAACAAAGGAGGAGGCAACAATGCTTGATAAGAAATGTACTCATTATCTTGCCTGTGTAATTGTAACCCCTCTATATTGTATTTTCACAATAAAAAAATTAACAAATACATAAAAAAACAGATTGATGGAATTTTAGAGACCTTCTTTCTTCATTTATTCAGCATGACTGTGTTTGTTTTCTCTGATAAACAATATGATATACAATATGCTTTATCACTTACTTTCTCCAAAGCATCTTTTCATAATACTCTCAACACTACTTTGAGATTTTGAGTTTCTATTATTTGTGACTTTAGACCCCAATCTACTCTTTTAAATGCTGATATTAGGAAATGAGCATGATATTGGGCCTTTTACTCTCAGCTTTTTCTCTCAAGGCTGGCACTCTACTATTTAAGCTTCAGCTCCACTTCCAGCTTTTTGCTGGCTAATTGGAAAAAAGAATCTCAAAGTTTTGTGTGCCTGGGCTTTCTTTGAATTGCAATAATCAGAGTTCAGTTTTCTGAGTAACTAGGGTTATAGGCAGGAGACACCAGTGCCCAGCTAAGCTACTTTGCTAACACTAAAAAACCTGGCATCTTATATGGTCGTATGTACATAGCCTTTGAGCTTTTCAGGTCATCTGCTAAGATTATCCTATACATATTCTGATTATTGCCAATAAGGGAAACCATGGGACCTAAATAGGGACTGGCTTACTTCATTTAATATGATTTCTTTACAAGAATTTCCATTTCCTAACAAATGGGGTAGTGTCATTCTTTCTGATGGAAGCATAGAATTCAAATATATATATACATAACAACAACAAAGACACACATATATAATTTTATATATATATATATATATATAATTTTCTTGATCCACTCATCTAATGAAGGGCATCTGGGTTGGTTCCATATCTTAGCTATGGTGAATAATGCTACAATAAACATAGTTGTGCTGGTAGCTTTAGTATGATCTTGTTGGTGATCATTTGGGTGAATCCCAGAAGTGGGATTGCTGGGTCATAGGGGAGCTCTGTGTAGTCTTTTCAGGCACCTCCACACTTCTTTCCAGAGTGGCTGAACACCAACAATGTATCAGGGTTCCCTTTTGGCCACATCCCCTCTAGCATCTGTTGTTAATAGATTTCTCGATTATAGCCATTCCAACTGGAGTGAGGTGAAATCTCAGTGTGGTTTTGATTTACATTTCTTTTATGTCCAGAGAAGTTGAGCATTTCTTCATTTGTCTATTGGCCATTCTTATTTCCTCTTCAGATAAGTCGTTCTTTAAGTCTTTAGCTTACTTATTAATAGGGAGGTTGTTTCTTTGAGGATTTGTTTGCAAGGGATTTAATTTTTTGAGTTCTAAGTATATTTAGATATGAGGCTCTTGTCGGTTGTACAGCCCGGTCTGTGGGCTTTCTATTGATCTTACTAGCTATGTCCTTTGCCATACAGAAGCTCTGCAGTTTCATACAATCCCATTTGTTCAACCTTTCTTCAATTTGTTGTGTTTCTGAGTCTTTTATTAAGAAAATTTCGCCTGTGCCAAGGAGCCCTAGAGTTTCTCCTATTCCTTCCTATAATGTTTTCAGGGTGTCTGCTTTTACTTTGAGGTCTTTGATCCATTTGGAGTTGATTCTGGTGCAGGGATCTAATAAGGATCTAATTTTTGTTTTCTACAGGTGTTTAACCTATTTTGCCAACACCATTTACTGAAGAGGCTGTCTTTCTTCCATTCTATTTTTTGGCTCCCTTATCGAAGATTAAATGGCTATAGGTCTGTGGGTTCATTTCTGGGTCTTTGGTTCTATTCTATTAGTCTTTAGGTCTGTTCTTGTGCCAGTACCAAGCTGTTTTGATTACTATGGCTTTGTGGTAGAGTTTGAAGTCCAGTATTGTTATTCCTCTAGTACGCTAAGGAGTATTTTTTGCTATTTGGGGTCTTTTATTGTTCCAATGGAATTTTTGGATTGCTTCTTCTATTTCATTGAAGGATGAGGTTGGGATGTTGATGAGTATTGGATTGGCTTTGTAGATAGCCTTTGGCAGTATTGCCATTTTCATGATGTTAATACTCCCTATCCAAGAGCGTGGGAGGTTTTTCTACTTCCTTAGTTCTGCTTTAATTTCCTTTTTCAGGTTTTTAAAGTTTTCATCATACAGGTCCTTCATTTCTTTTGTTAAGTATTTTATTTTTTGTGGGGCTATTACAAAAGGAGTTGCTTTCCTGATTTCAGCTGCACTCTTCTCATTATTGACATACAGGAAAGCCATTGATTTTTGAGGGTTAATTTTATACACTGCTACTTTGCCAAAGTTTCGAATCAGCTCAAATAACTTGGGAGACGATGCTAAGTGAAATGAACCTCAAGATATGGCCACAAGAGGTCTGTCTTTGTTGTTGTTGTTTTATATGTACCATGTGATTATTTTTCTTTCCTTTGTATGTTCTCCCCCCTATGGTATATCTCCTGTTGTCACTGTACTTGATTTTGGTACCCTGCATTTGTGAATACATTTGTCTAATCTGGGGAGGGGAAAGGAAATAACAGTGAAACAAGGACACAGGATGGCCCATTGCAACAATGATACCCACAGGATATATATTGGAAACAAACTTTAGCAATTGGGGGGGGGGAGATGGGGAGGAGTGTAGGAAGTAGGGGAGGGAAGGGATAGTGGGACAATAACAAGGGAGGGGGTAATAATGATCGACAAGTAATGTATTCATTGTCTTACTCATGTAACTGTAACCCCTCCGTACAGCATCTTTTTTAAAGGCAATGAGTACATTACTTGTCAATCATTGTTACTCCTTCCCTTGTTGTTGTCCCATTATCCCTTCCTTCCCCAACTTCCCACACTCCTCCCCCCCACAAGCATCTTTATAATAAAATAAAATTTTTAAAAAAACATGGCATCTTTATTATTTTCCTCACATCATGGAAAAATCTAGAAAACAGTGGTTATAGAATGAACTATTTAATCACATGTACTAATATTTCTTTATAAATGTAGTATTGGTAGTTTGCATTCCAATCTTTTACAGTGTGAATAAGTCAGTTCACCAAGTAAGTTAGAATTTACTTATATGTTACATAGATTTTTTTTAAAAATTAATTTAAGTTATAAGTTCTAATTTTCCTCTGTAAGGTATAAACTTGTAATTGGTTTCTTTTTTACATAATCATATGAATAATTATATCGATACCATTTCTGCTGGAGTACAAACAGTGTCATTACTATGAAAAAAAAAATCACAGGTAATTTCCAGAATGAATGTTTTGTTTTGCCACACTACTTTGGGAAATAAAAGAAGGAAAAGCATCTTGGAAGACAATTCCAAGGAACAGCTTGTATAATGAAGTACTAGTCTTGTGGATCAAAGGACAAATATAAACAGCTTTTACAAGTAGAACAATCAGGAGAAACCATTTTTTAAGGATAAGGACCTTTTAACCAAGTTTGATCGGGGCCTTACAAACTAACATCCTTTTGGATCCCAATAGAGAAGAAGCAAATATAAAGGTAGCAATCAGAGTGAACAAGCAAGTTTAATAGGCCTTTCCAAGCAGTACCACATCATTCTAAAACTGCAAAGTACAAAATGTAACCATTCTATGTGGAAATATGAAATGTGGGTGGGGGGAACAATTCCAGTGCAGAACTAACATCTGGGACCCTATCACCAGTATACTTACCTAGTAATAAAGACAGTTGGTAAAGTTATTGCTCTATAACTTAACTTTTAGAGACTTTGTTCTCATAAAAGTTTAGGTCCACGTTTTATTTTACACCTTTCAAGAGTGTTCCAACTCTCCTCCTCTAAAACTTAAAAATAATCCCTCATTTCAGTCTCTCTTCACACTTTGATACATAGACTCTGGATTTCACCATTTTTTTCCCATGTTACAATTCATTTCAATTTTCTTCTGGCCACCACTGACCCTTGTTAATTTCTGAATTCTCATCCATCATTTTTTGAGTTCCACTTAGTTTCTAGCTGCAGGACTAGATGTGTCATCACTCTTCCAGACTTGAGCCTATTCCTTTCACCACAGTGGTGTGAGATTTCTATGAGTGCCAATGTTCTTCCACATTCTTTCTAATTCCTTAATAATGCCATTCTTACAAAGGGAAGGAATTGCGTTTCATAGCCACCTATATGGAAGTTGTCTTATTGAAATATTTCCTCCTCCTCCTACCCCTTCATCAAGAATCTATTGCTTTTGACTAATTTAATCATCACCTATTAGCTCACCTATTTATTCAAAACACTTGCTGGGTTCTAAACATTTGGTTGGGTTCTAAAAATATGTGGGCAATCAACTGGCAAGGTGCCTCCTTGCAGAAAGCCAATACTCATATCTGGACAAGGGGGAACACCAACTTAGTGTGTCAAAACAGGTCAGTGTCCCACTTGCAACTGCTGATTATATATTTTTCAAATTTTTATTTTATTGTAAAGACGCTGTACAGAGGGTTACAGTTACATGAGTAAGGCAATGCATACATTTCTTATTGATTATATTTTATATCATGTGAACTATGTTCACATATTTATAAGAAAACTAGTCCTGCTGGGCACCAGTGGCTCATACCTATAGTCCTAGGAAGCTGAGATCTGAGGATCCAGGCAGGAAAGTCCGAGAGACTCTTCTCTCCAATTAACAACCAGAAAACTGGAAGTGGTGTTGTGGTTCAAAGTGGTAGAGTGTTACCCTTGGGTGAAAAAGCTCAGGGACAGCACCCAGGCCCTGAGTTCAAGCCTCATGACCAACAAAAACAAAACAACAACAACAACAAAGAGAGCAAGCTACTTCTGACTAATATATTATGAGAAAAACAATAAAGGTACTGAAAATAAATCTACTAATATATAACAGAAGGAAGAATTCTCTCATCTGTCACTACTCTCAAAGCACTTGGAGATCTGAGAGTTTGGATTCATTGGTCTTATCCCTGTTATTTGTCTCGTTTTGTGAAAGGACTGTTCATTATGAACATTTTAATCATGCTACAAAAATATATTAACTTTTTCATAAACTCTCCTGTAGTTAGATCTGATTATGTAATGAAAATTTAAACCTAGTTCTGTACAAATATGCAGTCTACTTTGCTTTGGGAGCTTCTACAGAATGTACTACTGAACATTACACCCTGCAAGTCTATCTGCATGAAGATACAGTTTAAAGTTTTTCACACCTTAAAGTAGAACGTAACTTGCATTCTTCAAACAGAATGTTACAAAGGCAAACTGCCACAATTTAAGGATTAACTTTTGAATTTTGTAGCTTTGTTATATCCTAGTAGATATGACAATGTTACCTGAACTCACTGCAACAATTAAGCTGATATTCTTACATGACAGTTCAATACAGCAGTTCGGCCAATATTCTGTGGTAAATGTTGAAAGTAAGCTTTGCTTTACTAGCTCCACGTCAAAACATAAGGAACAACAAAAACAACAGCTTGAAAACCTTAAGACTGCGATTTGTATAGTTAAAATACATTTACTAGCTTATATTGTTTACAAATGGGGGGATTTCATTTTTGCATAAGACATGATTTTTAATTCTTTCTTATATTTAAATAAGATATTCACAATTACTGCCCAAATAACATTTTTCTTCTGTAGCATCATCTCCTAGGAAATCTTAAAAGATGCTCATCTTTTCAATCAAACATAAAGTGAAATCTGTGAACACTTTCTAATTATAATGATAGCATAAATCCTTGTTTTGGCAGTACTGGAGTTTAAACTCATGGCCTTGTATTTGCTAGGCAGGTACTCAACCATTTGAGCCACACCTCTATCATTTGCTTTTTATTATGTTTTGAATAAGTTCTCACAATTGTGTCCAGGTGGGACATCTTCCTATTTACATTTCTTCTATAGCTAGAATGACAGGTATCACCATAAGAGCTTTTTCTTGGTTGAGATATTAGAGTCATACAAAATTCATTTCTAAACTGGATTGGAATCATGATCTTCCTGATGTTAGCATATTGAGTAGCTGATATTACAAGCAAGAACCACCATGCCTGACTATGTCCACTTTAATTAAGATATTGGGGGTTGTCTTGCATGGTTACCTAAAATACTGAATAACCTTGCCATTCTTCAGATTTAAAGATTAACCTCTGTCCCTTGGTTTTACATTACAATAAGGATAACCCACACATGAAATTAATTTACAGATTTTGCATGATATATCATACATGTGCTTGGTGCTTATAGCAATCACTACTCAGAAAACACTACATTGAACTTAAACTTTTCAACAATTCATTATGCTGTAATTACTTCTCGGAATATTCATTTTATTCCATGACAAAGAAAAAATGTTCTGGAATTCTGTTTTTTCATTGCCTGTCTCTTCTTTTTTTCCCCCTTTTCCTTTGTAGCATTGAATCCTTCTAAATGAAAAAGATTGAGTATAAACTTAAGCACAGAAAAACTGAACTCAGCTCAAACATAAGGACAAAAAAAGATGTGTGAGTGGATGTAAGGAAGAAAGGGAGGAAGGTAGGCAGAAAGAAAGAGGAATGGATAATGCAAACTAGGATTTCAGGTAACATTTTATTCAAACTCAGGTTGTATTTGCAGAATCTAATTTTTTTTTTCCATGTATTGGTTCTGCCTTCAACTTGAGGGGCATCAAGCTCAGATTCAATGAGGTAGTAAAACACTTACCAATACTGCCAAAGCCACATTTGCCACAGGCAAAATTCAGTTAAAAAAGAAAGAAAAGAAAAGAAAGAAGGAAGGAAGGAAGGAAGGAAGGAAGGAAGGAAGGAAGGAAGGAAGGAAGGAAGGAAGGAAAGAAAGAAAGAAAGAAAGAAAGAAAGAAAGAAAGAAAGAAAGAAAGAAAGAAAGAAAGAAAGAAAGAAAGAAAGGAAGGAAGGAAGGAAGGAAGGAAGGAAGGAAGAAAGGGAGGGAGGGAGGGAGGGAGGGACGGGGGAAGAAGGGTGGGAGGGAGGGGCGGAGGAAGGGAAAGAAAGAAAAAGAAAAATAGTTAGCAAGGGGTAGAAATAAACCTTCCTTTTGGTCTCAGCTTTTGGTCTTGCATATTTCATTCAGGCAAAGTCCAGTGGCCAGCAAAGCTATAGGAATAAGTAAACATGCTGTAAAGTTGACCAGTCTTAGCAGGCAACCTTGCCACTGAAGAGCAGTCTCTGAAAATGTGTCTTGGACTTTATCTTTGTCTTTTGTCTGCAAGTGAGAATCTGGAAAACACTGAGCATCTGGGTGGTTTCATGGAAACCGCAATGGAACTTGTGCTGCAGGAAGCACTGTTCAGGTATTATTACCCAACCTCTACTGACATTGCACAGTATGTGACCAACTCTACAGAGCCAATCTGAAGGAACGGCTGAAGGGCAGTGGGGACTCACCTTAAGTAACCTGAACTCAGCATAGCTGAAGTGAGGATAAATCTCTCATCTCTCCCTCAGCAGAGGTGGAATAATCAGCCTCCAACACCAGTGAGAGGTAGCCCCAAAATGGAGCCCCAAAAGAGTCTCTGGAAAGAGCTACAAACGCCAGCACTCTAATTCTCCTAATGGAAAGATAAGCTTCTTACTACATGGAAGTAACAGGGCTTCTGACAACAGGACCGGGGGAAAAAACTAAATATTTATTTTAGTACGTTTGTTCTGTATATATATTTACTTTTTATTTTATATTTACCTGAACTAGTCATGAATCAAATCACTGATGATCATGGTGGTATTTGCCTATGAGTAACATTTTTAGGAAAACACATATTCAGCACCTACATGTTAAAATAATGAGAGTGAAATGGAATTCAGGGAAGAAAAAAGTCTTTTTATTCACTATGGGAACTGAAGGGTATGAATCTTTTTTCTTAATCTTTAAGGTTTGTCATATTCTGGGGAGCAGCATATAGATATTTTCAGGTGATTGAAACAAAGCACATTTATTTGGAACTTATGATAATAGTTTGTTTAATACAACCACCCAGCCAGGCAACAGTGGCTCACACCTGTAATCCTAGCTACTCAGGAGGCTGAGATCTGAGGATTGCAGTTCAAAGCCAATGCAGGCAGAAAAGTCCAAGAGACTCTCATCTGCAATTAACCAACAGAAAGCAGAAGTTTCTCTGTGTCTCAGGTGGTAAAGTGCTGACCTTGAGCTGAAAAGCTCAGGAATAATGCCCAGGCCTAGAGAGCAAGCCCCATGACTGACAAAATAAAATAAAATAAAATACAATCACCTAGAGCTAGACTTCCACCTTTGACAGGTGAAGAAATCAAGGCGAAGAGATAACACAGTAAATGGTGACTTGCCTCAGCTCATCTACAGACCGTATAGCTTTATTTTAGTTATGTTGTCTTAGTGTCATCACTAAGATTACATGGGGGAAAAGCAAGAAAAACAGATTCTGGGCATCATAATGAAGAAAAGAATATGATTTCTCTCAAACAACATCTAGTCTTGCCTATTGGCTCAAGTACACACTCTACTCTCTGGAAGGAACAGAGTGTGGTTAGTGATTTGAGTACCAGTGTGAGTGGGAAAAAAGGGTGTTTTGGGTTTTTTTTAGACACAGAAGAGAACCACATGTGGTTCTGGTTTCAACCTAGAAGAATAAGCATATTCTTACCCGGTTTGATAAAAAGTTTAGCTACAACTTTCTAATTTATATAACCTCAATGAGATGTTTCTACTTAATATGAATAACAAGGATGCAGTCCATGGTTGGCATGGGACACCAAATTTTTATGCAGACTTTGCAAGTCTTGCTGCAGACCTCAATGATCGCGGTGATCACATCCATATCCACACGTAATTGTGATAGAGTGGTGGTTAGCAGCTGCACCCCTGGTACCCGCATCTGTTAGAACTATATTATCTAAGACATACAGAACTCCAGTGGGCTTAATAGATATAAATCAATACATGGAATGAACACCAGAAAAGAAATGTTGCAGAGGCAATGATAGGCATAGAAGCATGCACATTTATAGAAAGAAAATGTCAATGTTTCCAGTGAAGTTTCCAGTGTTAGGTAAAGTGAGCATGTATATGTATTTACTAGGCTGTATGAGTGAGTGTACATGTACATAGACTGAATACTGGTAATGTAAATATAAACCCATGAATGTGGATGCTAAAACAACTGCAAGATAGTTAATGGGGAAAAATATCTTTTACTGGAATTAAATTTAAGATTTGTGAATACACTTTACATGGGAAAATTAAAGTTCAACTCAATCTTCTGGTATACAGCAGCATCTAAAAATCAAGTCTAATTCCTAGATTCTTAATCACAGCTTGCATTTTTTACTGTTTTGTTTCAGGGAAACATTTGGAAGAAATGAAAAGTCTTCATCTTTCAGTAATTTGAAAGGGCAGAATATATTATAACTTACATTGCATATGAATTTTAGAGTTGTAGCATGCATGATCCCATGAGTTAAGTCCTTTCATTTGTAGAGGGATTCCATATTAAAGTCTCAGCCTACTGAAACAGGACTTTTGATTCCATCCTACCATTTTCTAACTCAACTTTTACAAGTGAATAATACTGTTCTTCACCAAATGGATATCTTGAACTCTCAGTCAGCAAATGAAACTCTCAGCACAAACTTTTAACCATTATTATACTTTGTCTACTCAAGGAATGCTTCTGTAGTAAAACAAACTATACTACATGAGCATCTTCTCTTATTGCTATAACAAAATACTTGACAGAAACAACTTACGGGGAAAGGTCTGACTTTGGCTCTGTTTTGGAGGGTTCAATCAATCCATGGCTGCTTGACTTTGGCTCTGGGTCAGTGGTAAGGCAGAGCATCATGGCAGCAGGAACATGAGGCAGGTAAGATCACAGGATAGTGGCCAGGAAGCCACAGACTAGGAATAAACCCAAGGATCTACTTCCCATCCAGGTTTTATCTCCTAAAAGTTCCAAGTATTTACCTGCTGGCAGGTGGGAGGTACATAGTTGCTTTTGGAGAAATTCTTTATATCTAAACTATAATATACTCTAATTAAAAATTAGGAAGAACACAGCTCAGTCTCAATTGTGCACAGGTAGTCGTGCTTACTTAGAACCAGTCTGTATTTTACCTAAGCAGCAAAGTTACTTTGTGAAGTCAGTGTTGACAACAGTACACAGCTGTTCTTTTTTATTTGACTAGCTTTCTAGTAAATTTTTACCTTGTAGGATATGTTTTGGCCCATGACTAGAACCTTCAAAATGCTACCTGGAGGGCTGCAAGGTTACAGGGTAGGGCCAGGCAGCAATGCTTGATAAGAAATGTACTCATTACCTTGCTCATGTAACTATAATCCCTCTGTACAGTATTTTCACAATAAAAAACTTACTTAATAAATGAAGACTATCCAGATGCTGCACTACATAGACCAGAAGACTTTTACTATCAGTTAAGAGATCTTATAATGACATCTTTTACTTTTCATAATACTCCTCTTAAATGGTAAGACATAATCTTCAAGGTTTATTCTAGCTAAAGCTGTCTTGTTTTGTTAACTTAAGTTTATCTGGGGGAACTCCTGATTTTTGTTCCTGCTAGTCAGTCTTATTGTCCTCCCCAATCTATCTCTTCTTGTCAGGAAGGAGACAATGGTCACATTTTATTCATCTCCTCATAGAAGCTAGAATTAGATTATACACATTATAGATACTTGGTGGTTCTGATTAGTTTTTATTTAAAACTATGTATATACATTTTCAGATACCAATAAGGTAATTTGTTGGCATTCTTTTCTGAATCTTAGCTTGTAACAAGTAAAACTTGTCTATTTTTTTAAAATAAATTATTGTTCCAAGAGTCCAAACTCAATTCCAAGATCTGAAACATCCTAGCAACACATTTGAGGGCCAGGTGCTCAGTGACTTGGCCCCATTTTCCTTCCAGGGAGTCCTCCTCAACATTCCAGGGACATGGCCCATCTGCCAGGGCCCTTTCTGGTCTCTCCACCACTGGCAGCTGTAAATCCTCTTTTCTCTTCAGTGTAGATATTCCTTTATTCAACAAAATTTGAATTCACTATCAATCAGGGGCACTTGAAATAAGAAGCTGAGCCAAATGGGTTCTAACCCTGCTTTCATGCAGCTTATGGTCAGTGGAAGAAGAAGATGTTGAACAATCCATTACACTAACTGGGGCAAAGGAGGGAAAGAATTAGATGCTGAAAGTACATAACAAAGCAGATCAGGACCGGGGTATAATGTAGGCTGCCTTTGGGGAAATTACATTTCAGATAAGAGGGTAAGTGAGATCCAAAGTAAAATCAGTCAAAAGTAGGACAGGAGTACAAGGTGAGCACATACTTCATGATAAATATTTTAGACTACAGCTTAAGTGTAATGAGAAACTACTAAAACATTTCTACTGAGCTATCCTCTAAATAGAACAAAACATGGACTTATGACACCTCCATTTCAACCTTGTTCTGTGCTTATTGGTGCACACATGTTCTTACACCTCTTGCCTTATTTAACACTAGCACAGCGAGTTGCTTACAACTGTTCAATAACTATTGTCTAGCTGGATTAATGATCCATGTATTAATGGTCAAGATTCTTTTACCCTGAGCTGTCTAACTACACTATCAGACTTCTGTTTATTTTCTCACATTACCATTACCATAATAGTATAATGTATTAATTCTAAACTCTTTTAACTATTGACAAAGTTGAATTAGTGTTGTTTTGACCTCTCTCATAAGTGGCCACAATGTAAAACAGATAACTGAAATATTTGAAAGTTTGTGTATACCTTTTAAGTGAATTGTGTTTAGTCACATGAATCATATTGTCCTTTCAACAACTTTTTAGAATGTCTTCACAGTATCCTCATTGTATACAAGTACTTTTTAATATTAATTGGATGTCAGTAAATGTTTAATAAAGAAAGGAAGCACAAGAGAAGATGAGGGATGAACTTCATCATGCCTCCCTTGATCAGGTTCATCTTTACTATCTCTCCATTAAGTCTTACTGAACTATTGTCAATCTTCTAAATTGTCCTCTTGTAATTTTTTTTTCTAATTCATTTGACTTCAGCTTCCATGTTTACACTTTGAGATTTTTTTTAAACTATTAAACTGAGAGCAGATAACACAACTAAAGCAGAGAAAGTAGGAAAACTAGTGGCAAACAAGGCCTAACACTGAACAGTCCATAAGAGAAGCTTCTTACTCCAGATAACTTCAGGGTAAGCATCTCTAATCTGGAAATCTCGAAGGCTCTAATATTGGACATTTCCTGAGTTTTGGCACTCAACCACTAAACTCTGTGGAAGTATTCTAAAAATTGTTGTTAAACTCTAAAATCTAACATATTTCTCTTCTCAAACATTTCAGATATGGAACTCTTGGCCTGCACTAAAATATCTGATGATCATTAGAACTGCAAGGGAAACAAGTGGCATGACAATTTTAAACTGATTTTTTTTAGTCACACTTTCTGTCACTCTGCCAAGACAGCTAAAAAACAATTTAAGAGGGGATTAGATTGATTTTGGGTTCATCATTTCAGAGGTTTGTCACAGAACAGAAAAGCTTACCTATGGTGGCCGGGAAACAGAGAGGCAGAATGCCTGTACTAGCAGTAGTGAAACAAACAAAATCTCTGTCTAGTTTAATGCTGAACTAGGAATTTCATCAGAAATATGTTCTATTAAAATTTCATTTCTGTCACCCTCATCTGAGGTTTAAGTTGTGAAATCCAAAGTAAAAGGAAGAAAGAAATCCAGATCATAATTATAAAATTCACTCAGACATAAATTCTCTTTCTTCCTTTTTTATTCAATCAGTGCCCAACCTATGGGATTGTGTCATACACATTCAGGGTGGGTCTTCTCTCTGTCAGTTAATCCCCTCTGGAGCAACAATCAGAGACACACCTACAATCTAATCTGCATTACTAATCTCCTAAATCTTTCTCAAAAATCTAATCAAATTGTCAATCAAGATTAGTCATCAAGTACTCTGAAGACCTACCTAACAAGCACTGAAATGATATTGCTAAAACATTTCCTGGTCTTCCTGGTAACTTTTTTGTTGCTTTAAATATCACCATTAATTATAGTAACTCAGTCCCTTGAAGCTTTAGTGACTCACAAATATACTTCCTTTAAAAGATGTGTCTTATATCAGAGCAAACAAAATATATTCCAACACGAATGCATAAGGATTATTAGAATACCAGAAATAACATTAGAATACCAGAGATAACACAGTTAAACCATTTGTAAAATGTGCCCCATGAAGGACAGGCCAGAGTGAGTGAGTGTGGATGTCTACTTCAACAACTACAGAAATTCCATTTTATATTTATGCTAGTGGGTAACCTGTCTTTGTAAAAACTCATATCAGATTTAAAATAATAATAAAAATTGAAAGATAAAATTGCTGACTGGTCAGTTTTTTCCTTTATATAGAAAAGTTTCTTTGAGACCTGTTTCAGGGCATATTTTAAATAGAGAAAAATATCTCAGCCTACATCTACAGTAGATATAGAGGTATATAATATGTATGTATAATATGTACAATATATAATGTATATAATACATATTATATATTGCATATATTTGTCATAATGTATTAGCATATATGGGTATATATGTGTGTGTATACATATGTATTGTATAGGGATGTTTGGGTTTTGCTTGTGGTTTTTATAAGGGAAAGGAATAATTAAGAATTAAAATCCAACTATACTGGCCATTAAAAAAAAAAAAAAAAACTATTGAAAGGGAATCCACATGTCAAAGCAAGGATTCTCAGGGAAAGTCAGTGAAACAGAGCCCAAGTCTGGGAGCTTACTGAGTTGAGAGTCTATTATCCATCTTAATTCAGTGAGGTAACTTGATGTCCTAGAGCTGCAAAGTAAAACATAAAGTTTGCAGAGGGAGCTGTGCTTTTCCATTTTGTATCACAGGAAGCCTATACTTCACTGTTGACTGCAGTGTTTTTGCAAATGGGTGCTTTGGAGACACCCTGTAATGTAAGTTCTTAAAAAGTCAAAAATATGTATGATATTTATGTTGCTAGAAGTAATAAGAACACTCAATGCTCAGGCTGTACACCACAGGAGGCAAAGAATATGAAGTACCACATTGTTATCTAAAATGCATCCTTTTCAATTTATCAAAGGGATCAAACTGGAAAGAGAATATGAGCAGAATTTCTGTGGCCCAACTCCGAATCTCATGAGTAAAAGGAATAAAAATCGCTATGGCCACTTGGCCATTGTCAACGGTAAGTCTGGACTGCCTCTGGTAGAAGTTGGGCCCAGTTGTAAGAGTCGATGGTAACATTAGTCTAGAACTCCTTCTGAGGGCTATTATGAAATGACAATATTGTTTTTAGCCCATTTCCCTTAACCAGATTGACAGAATTACAGGTTGACATTATTGTGAAGTTGTATGACGTATCATGTTAACTGCACTACTTTGATTAGCCTTGATTGACAGGTTGTACCTGAACAGAAAGTGAAATACTTCAAAAATATAAAACCAATAGTTCTTGCATGACTTTCTCAATAAACAAAAATCTCTGGCTATTTAATGTTTAACTAGAAATTTCATCCGAACCACATTCTATTAAAATTTTATTTCTTTCATCCTCATCTTGAAGCTGCAGCTAGAGGAAATAAATCTGGGCCACAATTATATAAAATCAGTGTTCACTTTCTGAGACTTCAAATGCATTAATGTTACCCTGCTCAGCATTACTATCATAGAAAAACAGAATCACTTTGGACCTGGCATTCTTACAAGAAGCCTAGGGTGAGATACGAGGCCTTTCAAAACACAATATAGAAGGCCAAGCACATACACCTATTTGCACTATCTCTGTACCAACCTAATACTTCTCTTTTACATCATTCTCATCTGTTATCTAAACAGAAATTGATATACTTTTAGGCTCTGGAACTGAAAAACAGACGGCCTAGTAAATTAAGCATAAAAGCTGTACTTTCCCTCTGGCTCTGTTGGGTGAATTGGACCTACAATTCAAACTGGAATGAGATTGGTAGTTTCCATTCACCATCCAGATTAAAGCCATTCATATTGCAAAGTCCAGACATACCAAGAGGTGCAATTAGACACCACTTGTAGATGCCACTTGCATCTGAATTGTAAACACAGCCATAAAAAGAAATGGGGCTAGATCCAAACATCTCTTCCAATCAAGAATCTGTTTTATTGCATTTCTTTATATCTCTTGAAATCTATAAGGACCATGCTGTTGTGTTTAATCCATGACAAAGGGACAATTCAAAAGCTTCCGAGTTCTATTGTTTGGTATAGACTGTAGACATAACAAGTTTCCACAAAAGAAGCTGTTGGGTCTGGAGCAATCCAGATTTGAAGGTAAGTCATTTAGTTGGGGGAAAAAGGCAAATCACCTTTAAAAAAATTCAACATGAGAAAATTGTTTTTAAAAACGTTTTCTTAAAATTGTGGATGGTAAAACTAGAAAGTTATTGTTATTATGATTTCTTCCTGCACTAATGATCAGCCGATTATCCAATTGGGAGGAAAGAACACAACTACTGGGAAGCACTGGGGCATATTTTGTTCACCCACCCACATAACTGCCTGTCAGCAGTAAGCCCATGTGTCCATTTATTCATACATACATTTGAATTTAATAAATCTGCTATTAATTCCATGAAGTGCACACTTGCACGGAAGAAATACATGCTTAATAACTCCCGAAGACTCACTATGATGCAGGCTGGGCTCTCCCTAGCTGTGTTACCTTTCCTAAGGGCAGTAATCCTTGCTTTGGATTTCTTGTCTTCACTTCTATTCCAGACCTAAACAAGTAAAATATAATCCTGGAATGGAAAGCAGACTTGTTCCTCTAGGGTCTATTTTCTAGAGTTTTGGTTTATATTGATAACCTGAACTGTGAATATTACATATACCCTCAGGCTAGTAGTGAACGGGCTTGGCAGGTAACATAAATTCAGACAAATTTAAAAGCTGTGATAGATATATTCAAGGATTTTAGGATGAAAAATCCACACATACAAACATGCATGTAGCTCCCTGAAGGCTACAGGAAAAGAGTGCCAGCCCCACCTCCCCAAAAATGTGGCCAGCTGTACTAAAGACAATAGCCATTGGGACAGTGAAGCCTGCAATGCACAGAACTAGAAGACAGGGATCTCTTGCAGTGACAGCATTATGGTGAGAGAAACCATCATATTAGACAAAGACCCTAGCCAGTATTATGTGGGAATATGGAAAGATGTAAACTCTCTGTTATAAAAGGTTATTGAAGTCATTACAATGGATATCATGGAGCCTCACCATGCTTTTACAGTGCTGGATAAGCAACTACCAAATTTTATATACGATTATGATGAACTTACCACATGATTATTTGTACACACACAAATAAGAGCATTTAGTATAGGCTGTATGTCATAATGCCTACATTCAATCCTGGCTTCTAAATGTACTAAATACATGCTTTGAGCAAGTAACTCTTTTACTACCCTATCTTCTCATCTTTAAACTAAAAAACTAAAAAGCCATGGTTCACAGATTATGAGATGTTCAACCATCCATAGGAAACACTTACCAGTATAGTCTCAACAGAAAAAAAAAAAGATCAGGTCTTGCTATTTCTACCATTAAGTAAGATGGAACCACATAGTTACGTTTTCATGATTGCTAGCTTAATTTCATAAAGTTATTCTTTTGCTTCATCTGTTCACTGGACAAACACTGACTAACCCATCTTGAATGTACTGGGGCCACTTTATTCTTGGTTTATTCCAGATTGAGGCTCCATAATAACTTGAAATGTATACAATGGGTTTTTCTTAAGGTATTTTTAGTTCGAATGTTTAATCGAAGCATGATGTGCAGTAAGAAAAGCAAATGTGCCTTGATGTACTTTACATAGCCAACTCACAGCCCCACAAATACTTCCTCCTGCTAGTACCTGACCAATTGTTACCTCTCTCAAGACTCCAACCTATGTAGTTCAGTTTTGCCTAATTTTTTGTCTTTAAACAGAATAGATCACACAATATAACACTTCATTGTCTGGTTTCTTTTGTACAACATCATGTTTGAGATTCATCCATATCATCACATACAGTAGCACAGATGGTTTCTTCAAGTATTGTTTCTATATAAATAATAGCTATTTACCTATCTGTGACCAATCTGATAAATCTTGAGTAGGACCCTTACCCAACCCAAGCTTAACATTAATAAGAAGATGATGAATGACCTCTCTCTGTCTCTGTCTCTGTCTATCTGTTTCTCTCTCTCTGTCTCTGCCTGTCTCTGTCTCTGTCTCTGTCTCTCTCTCTCTCTCTCTCTCACACACACACACACACACACACACACACACAAAGTCAATATGTAGTCTCTGCTAGCATCAAACATATGATTCTCCCTCCTCAGCATCACCAGTGCTGAGATTATAGGTGTAGGCCAGCATTCTTTGAAGATAGCTTTATGTAGACTCTTAGTAAGGAGAGGCACTCAAGGGAAGACTGGCTTTAGTTTACAAAATTTGGGTTTTACAGAGGATGCACCAAAATATATATGCGCAAAAGCAGATGAGAAGGAATGTAGGATGTTGATAAGGGACTCAGTAAGAGCTGGGACCCCACACCAGATACACTTGGCTCTCCTATGGCCACACGGCCCAAGCTGTACAGAAATCCCACCTCTCAAAACTTCTTCTGGACTAACTTCTATTTCAGAGGGAATTTGTGTAAGTCTGTTGCAAATGATTGCATAGTTACTTGTGTATGATTAGTAATCAACAAATGGTAAAATACTGCTACTAAACAAGAGGATTAACCTGCTCACAAAGCTTTGCAGGGAGAAAATATTGCATATACAAAATTACTGAATAACATAACTGAACAATACAATGACAGGGGCAAATGATAGACCAATTGGGTAGACTGCACATATACTGAATTTTAGGGAACACTGAACTCCAATCCATGTTCTGTCACTAATTAGCTCTTTATTCCTAAACTGGTCTTTATTTACTCTCAGCTTCTATGCTCTCAAGTAGGAAGTAAAAGACCTTTTAGTGCTACATTCTAAACACTCCTCTGAAGTGTACTGAGAAGCTAGATTGAAGGTATGCTGATGAGTCCTGGATATACACAAAGTCCTGGGCTTGCACTGAGCAGAGGAAGAGACACACACAATCAGGTGGAGGGGAACAGGGTAGGTAAACAAGGAGAGATTGGTGCTAATAAAAGCCTCCATACGGGGCAAGACAGCCAGGCAGTCTGTCCATCTGTGTACGTCCTGTCCGTTATTCTCCCTCTTTCTTTCTTTGTGCTCAGTTGCTCACAGCAACATCTTCCCAGGACCTGCATGCCTCACCTCTTCTCACTGTGGGATTTGTAATCACAGAGACGTCTGTTGACTAATCCCTGGGAATTCCATGGCCCTTTGCAGCTGCTCTAAATTGCTCCATTAAAAAATTCTTCATGCAATCTACATTGTAAAACTTCATGTTTAACAACAAAATGAGCTTGCAGCAAGGTGCCCATACAATGAGACGCAAAGAAGGCGTCAAAGCCATTTCTAAGAGATAGGGTTATTCCAAAAGCACTTTTCACATACATAGCCTTCTCCCTACAAATAACTCCAGAATGACAAAGTTCATTTCTTCTAACCCATAACCATATACCAGCTATTTTAAAAATTACAAATTGCATTTCCAGGCTTTTGTTATTGAAAGATAAATATCCTAGCTGCAAATTAGATTTCTTTTCCCTTAGTATTACTAACCATGTATCTTCTGGATGACTCCGGGGATAACCACTCTTCTCTGTTCTCTGCTCAGGGAGTAGCCCCAACCCCCGCTCAGGAGATGATTTTAAAGAAATCAGGGCTGCTATTTCACTATGGAGAAATATCATCTTTCTACAGCATCAAAGGGATAGTCCTTTGTTTCATTTTCGATCTTCTTCACAGTGGGAAAGTGGTGATTTCAAAAAAACCTCGTTGTCAGAGTGAGTCAATCCTCTAACTATGGCAGAAAAGGTGATATGAAAATACCGTACTTAGAAACCATCCAATAAAAAAAAAAAACTTACAACAAAGCTAATTTTTTAGTCCTCACATTCCTGCTATAATATCACAATAACAGGAAACAACACTGGAGAAAAAAAAGCAGTTACTCATTCATGTTGATTTTCTGGGGCCTTCCCCAGGAGATATCTCCACTGAATACACACAAGTATACAGGAACTATGATTCTTTTAAATAATAAAGCATTTGGGGGTCACCAGAACCAGCACAGTATATTGACATTATACAGCTGCTCACCAATATATCCAAAATTGTTTTTTTAAACAATTATCTTTATTATCTCACAAAACAACAGATATCCATTTGAATGAATGGAGGAAAAGCACTGTCTACACAAATGTATACACCTATATAACCCATCCCCCGCCAGGAGGGAGTTAATTAGGCTAACGAACCTTAACCATATCAGATAATTAGGATCTGTGGAAGTAGAGGAACCAATCCTGGAGTCAGGAGTATGGGGTGGGTCTTGGACAAACCATCTAATTGGCTGTCTGGTCTTTGGACTCAACTCAGATATTCAGTATCTGAAATGAGGCATGATTTCTTCCTTGAGGTACCTCACCAGGCTGAGGAGTGAAGATAAACTAATGAAGCTATCTGATAATCTTTACCATGGGTGCTATGCCAGGATTAAAGGTTTGGAGGAATACAATGGGATGCAATGGGATCCAGAGGACCAATGGAGATCACAACAGAGTGCATCTAATTAAATCTTAACTTGTGGAAGAAGTTGAGAAGGTTGGAAGGAGTGATCTACTTTAAGGGTCAAGTTGATTCTGAGTCATAACTGAAGCAGAATTTAAACCAGAAGGGGCCAAGGTATTCATTTGATACTTTGAGAAATTTGAGGATCTGGTTATCAGAAATTGAACTCAAATGGCATGAAGAAGAAAAACAAACGAATAGCAGTTGGGGCTGCCATAATTACAGGATGAGGAGCAATCCAGGCAGGAGGCATTGCAGGTACAAATGTCTGAAGATAAAGAGGAGAAGTAGGTTGGCAAGGGGGCAGGGTCATGTGATTGTGGGTCAGATAAGAGGTAGAAAAGAGGTAGCATCTTTTTATTTAATCTCTAAAAATATTTACTTTTTGGTGGCAAAAGCACTTGACATGAGATGTATCCTCTTAACAAATACCTAAGTGTGTACAGTGTGTACACTTCAGATGGATAAAACTAGCAGCATTTCTATGCTTTTCTACTGGCAATTTTGTCTTTATTTTCTACTTCAGAGATGGATCATTGGCTTTGCCCTGTCAAGATGGATCAGAATGAGAAAACGTTTCACTCAATAATTAGAGGGTATGCCATAAATTACCTCATCAACTTATACACAAAAGGTGATTTTTTTTAATATTTAGGTAGTTATACAAAGGGGTTTCCATTCAACACATCAATTTATGAGTACAATGTATCTTGATCAGTGTCATCTTTACATCATTTTTTTTTCAATCTCTTTCAGTCCCACCCCTCACCTCAAATTGTCCTGTTCCATTTTCACTGTTTTGGTAGTCATAAACATCCCCATTTGATAAGTAACTAAAATGATCCAATGGGGATCACACCAGAAGCCAAACATCTAACTGTAGCAGCCCTAACTGCTATTCATTTGCTTTTATTCTTGATGCCATTTGAATCCAACTTCTGGTAATCAAATCCTTAAGCTGCTCAGAGTATCAAATGGGTATATTATTTGAATTATATTTTCATTTTCCATATGACTTATACTAGTAAGCATAAGTGCTCCAGATGCCCTTTAATTAATCTTGGAAAAGGAAGTCATAATACTTTTCCATTTCCCAAGTAGCATAATGGTTTCAGGGCAAGTTCTGCCATCACATCAGACCTGTGTTAGCTACCTGACTGTGAGCAAGTAGTCTTTTACTTCAGGTTTCCCATTTATAAGATAAGAGAGATTTTACTACAGACAGACATTGAAAAGATTAAGTAATATGCAGACATGAAATGTGTAGGCCAGTGAGAGGAAAATAAGTACACACAAATGATGCATATTTTTCAATATGAATTTGCTTTTACAATAGTTCTTAGGAGTTTGCAGAGAGTGGCTCAATTGATGAGTGCCTGATTAGCAAAAACAAGGTCCTACGTTCAAACCCCAGTATTTTTTTTTGCATTTTTTATTTTAATTTTATTGTCAAGGTAATGTACAGAGGGGTTACAGTTACATAAGTCAGATAGTGAGTACATTTCTTGTCTAACTTGTTACCACCTCCCTCATTTTTCTCTCTCTTTCCCTCCACCATCCCCTCCCCCAACTTGTACAGATCATTTCCAACATATTGTCTTGTGAGTATCACTTTTTCATTGGTTCCCCTTTGTCTCACCATTTTGTTGTTCCCCTTCCCTTCTCTTCCCTAATTCAGATAAACGTATACACAATAGCCAGGGTACCAACATCAAATACCATGACAACAGAAACAAACCATAGGAGGAAAAAAAACAAAGAAAATAGAAGTCACATAAAAAAAGAAAGAAAATAGAAGTCATATAGTACATTAAAAACAACAACAACAACAAAAACCTCTTGTGTTCATGTCTTGGAGTTCATCTCGCTTAGCATCATCTTATACGGTTATGTGTACATAGCTATTGAGCTATTCTGCTCATCTGATAAGATTATCCTAGAAGTATACTAATTATTACAAATAAGGGAAACCATAGGACCTGTGTTTCTTTGAGTCTGGCTATTTCACTTAAGATGATTCTTTCCAAGTCCTTCCATTTCCTTACAAATGGGGTAGGTGTTATTCTTTCTGATGTAAACATAGAATATCATTGTATGTGTGTGTATATATATATATATATATATATATATAAAATACATATGTATATACCGCATTTTCTTTTTCTTTTTTTAATTTATTTTATTTTATTTGTGAACATACTGTACAGAGGGGTTACAATTACATGGGCAGGATAATGCGTACATTTCTTACCAAGCATTGCAGCCTCCTCCTTTGTTTTCCCTTCACATCCCTTCCCAGCCTCTCCCCTCCCCCCCCAGTCCCAATCCTTCCCCCCCCCCCCCCCACTGACATTGTAAAGCTCGTTATGGACATGACAACTTGTACTTTTCATTGTTGCAACAGGTCCACCTGTATCCTTAAACGACTTGTTTTTCCCCATCTCCTCCACAAGTTATACTGACATCAAATATAGTGAAAGCAGGAAACCCCAGTATTTTAAAAACATCAATGACTCAAAAAACAGAGAGAGAGACAAAGACAAAGACAGAGAGACAGAGAGAGACAGAGACAGACAGAGATAATTATCATAATATTTTGGAAAAAGAAAACATCTTAAGTAATATTGAGTAATCTTGTGCCAGAAACTTGACTATTATCAAATAATCAACAGGATATATAAAATGCAAATACATAGAAGCTTCGGAGTCTATATATATATCTCTATCATGATCATTTTTTACTCACATCCAATCCTAGCCATCCTGCACACATAATTCATATATGCCTAATGAATTTCTTAGGATGACTTTGCTTAAACTTTTTTAGAATTCTGAAGTTCATAGAATTTGATTTAAAAATATTTCAAATTCTAGGTGTAGTGGGCATTCCTGAGATCCCACATATGTGGGAGGTAAAGATGGAAAGGTCATCATTCCAGGGCAAACCAGGCAGAAAAGTTAGACCCTAGAATCACACCAGGTATAGTAATGAATATCTGTAACCCCAGCCATTTGGGAGGTAGTATGATTAAGATGTGAAGACAGCCCTGGGCAAAAAGCATAACACTGTATTTGAAAAATAAACTAAAGAAAAGTTTAGAAAGCTAGGATCATAGCTTAAGTGATAGATTGCTTGCCTACTAAGTGTCAATGCCAAGTTCAAACCCCAGTACTGTCAAAAAAGGAGCACTATTTCTTTCTCTGAAGAAATAGTTGCTCTTACGTTAAATTAGAACTCTAAAATACAGCTAAACATAAAAATATTTGGCATAAGTTGTTTACTCACAATAATGTTTTTCTTTTATTTGTTGCACTTTGGTGACAGTAATGTGAATGAGAATTATTCTCTTCCTGCCCCCTCTTCTCTTCCAATACCAGCACTTGACCTCAAGGCCTTGGGATCTCTTAGCTCTCTTATGGCTGGTACATGAGTCACGTCTCTAGACTAGATTTTAGCTTGCTAACTGGAGACAGAGTCTCACAGACTTTTTTGTCCCTGCTGGCTTTCAACTGCAGTTCTCCATGTTTCAGTATTGAGCAGCTAGGATTACAGGAGTAAGCCACAAGTGCCCTGCTGTTTTATCTTTAATAACACAATTTATTCTTGAAAAGAGGTAAAGATTACAAAGATATAAATGATATGACATGATGTAATAAGTCAATAAGAAATAATAATAATATATGAAGGAAAGAGAAAAAGGATGGAAAATTAAAAGAGGAATAAATAGTAAATCCCTTGTGGGATGTCCTCTGAACTTGAAGAAAGACAACTCTGATCTTCCACTGAAGAAGTCCTAAAGTCTGGGCATATCAATCATTCAAGAGAAACAGAACTATACCTTTAAAAGACTATGGAGAGACTTTCTCCACTGGGTTCCAAATCAAAAAAGAAAATCTGATGTATTATACCCATAGTGTTCTTAAAGTAACACAACAATCACTGGCAGTTTTTAATTCCTATTTTGTTGTAATGCTCTGATGCCATTACACAACTGGACTGCAGAACTTTCTTAGTGGATCACAATGACACAGTCTGAGGTTTCCCAGTAGATTGTAAAGATTCATCCCTAGAATACACTGTGATAGCTAAATACATCTTTCTGAAGGCAAGAAAATATGCTCAGATGGTTCCTGTACCTCTCTGAAAATTCTTCAAATATTATTTGAAGAATTCCATTCTAGAAATATTAACTGATGGTGACAGAGAGCACTTTCATAGGTTTGAGTGACCTCAGTAATGTTAATAAAGAAAAATAACCCAAGTACTGAGAACGTGAATGCCTCTATCACAGCAGTCCTCATTTTATTTATAGACTCATAGGAGAAACATTAATACTGGACCAAAGGCAAGTACTTTTTGGTAACAATGGCAATTCACTGTAGTGAACTGAACGCAGAACAATAATCTTGGACCCTAAAGACCTTATTCCAGGACCAGGGCTGTGGCATTTAGCCTCTCTGGCAATCCCTTTAATCACTTGTAAAATGTGAATGTTGAACCAATCATGACAATCAATGATTATGGAACATGTCTTTGTTTGACACAGAGAGTCAGCAATATGAATTAGTGTCCTTGTGCTACGGTAGGACAGTCATATATGATCATCTAATGAATGACTCACAGGTCTCTGAAGTCCCCTCCCCCACTCTCAGGAAGGATTCGTAATTTTAACTTAATGGAACAGGGCTAGATTTTGAGTCTTTGAATCAAAGCATCCAGTTTAAAATGGACTTTAAAATATTTAGGAAGAGATCCTAGTGGTGGAACAGCACAAATCAGAGCTGTCTGTACTGAGGATGGGATTAGACAGTTGGATGAGTTGACAGAAGGGTCGTGAATTCAGTGTTCCATCCCCCTGCTGCCATCCCCCAGCCTAGCCCCTGTTCAGACCCGCTCTAGGCTAGCAGTAGAGCTGACTAGTTAAAAGACAATTAGTCCAATTTCACATTCTCTAGCAGCCGAAAAATTTCATGTTATTTCAGTCACAGTGGATGGATGCCAAGTTCACTGAAAGCAGCCCTGCTGATTTATCCAGTCCATTTTAATACTTTAGAAATACTGTTAAAACATGGCTGTCCTAATTACGCAGGGATCAACGCGCACTGTCCCTCTCACCCAGGATTCTCCCAGAAGGGCTGCAATCAGCTGCATTCCCCTTAATTTCACCATGCAATTCCAACTAATTTCATCCTAGTACAGTGCTGTCAGACAACTCCCATGCCTCTGCGGTTTTAATCGATTAGCTCAATGTCTCTATAATGCATCACCAGCTGCCAGGCACAGAACTGGACGCTTTGCAAGCATTTCAGCTAAAAGACAGTTTAATTACTACACCAGCATCTCAAAGGCATAGGCACAAAGCCTTGGAATCAAATTATTAAAATATTTGGTGTCAACAAGCCACTTTATAACTGAGCAAACAATGACAATCCAGAAGATGGAAATAAGGAGAAAGTCAGTTTTTTTAAAAAATTGTGAGCAAGCTTTCTGGTAGACCCTAATAGATTCCAGAAAATGGGTTTTGTGTTACTGCTTCTGTAAGGCAACTATGTGTGACATATATGGACAGGATATATCTATATATTATGTATTATATATACATGTATACACATGTATTATATATATATACATATATTCACATGCATATATGCATTATATAATATATTATATATTATATAATTTATATACACATGTGTGTATATATATATGTATATGTCAGAAAGGAATATTTGACAATCTTCGAGCACTATCCTTCAAAAACAAAAAAGAAAGGACAGGTATCCTGCATTAGCAAAAATGGAGAGTAAAGGAGTCACAAATTTGATTACCCAGGACTCCCAAATCATGGATTAAAATAATTAGCTCTGGCCTTTTACCTATTCCTTAACATCAAAACTCACACAAGTAAAATTAAAATACCTTGGGTCAAAACATACTACTAAATAAGTGCATGTAATATTCAAGCTAGAGAACTCTTAGAAGTTAACTGGTTCATTAACAGACTTTTTACACTCTCTGGGTAACAAAGGAACCAGAAAAATTATAGCAAAGAAGAAAATAATGTTTCTAGTCATGAGTTCACTGGACATGACAGTAAAGACTGCACACAAAAGAAGAAAAACAACAATCTTTCTAAAAAGTCTACAATGAAAGTCTTCAAAGATGAAGGTCAATACATTTCCTAAGGCTACTAGGAAAGCCAAGAAATCCACTATGACAAGGTTCCAGGTAAAGATTTTTTTCCTTTCCTTCCCTTTTTCCTCCTGACCCCTCCCCTTCCATTCCCTTCGCTCTCTCCCTCCTCCTCCTCCTTTCTTTTCCTTTTTTGTGTCAGTACTGTAGCTTGAGCTCAAGGCCTCATACTGGGATTTTTTGCTCATCACCAGTGCTCTACCACTTGAGCCACATCTCTAGCCCAGCTTGCTGCTCAAGTGAAGACAGAATCTCACACCTGCCTACGCTGGCTTCTCACTGCAATCCCTCTGTCTCCCAAGTAATGAGGATTCTGTGTGAGACATCAACACCCAGCTAGCTAGCTAGCTTTCATGCTTCCTTCCTCCTTCCTTTCTCCTTCCTTCCTTTTCTTTGGTACTTTTTTTTATGGGGTTTGCTGGTCATGGGGCTTGAATTTAAAGCCTGGGCTCTGTCCCTGAGCTTTTGTGCTCAAAGCTAGCACTATACCACTTGAGCCACAACTCCACTTTGGATTTTTGGTATTTTATTGGAGATAAGTTCTCACAGACTTTTTTGACTGGGCTGGCTTTGAATCTTGATCTTCAGATCTCAGCCTCCTGAGTCGCTAAGGAGGCATAAGCTGCCAGCATCCAGCTGGCTGGCTGGCTAGCTGGTTTCCTTCCTTCCTTCCTTCCTTCCTTCCTTCCTTCCTTCCTTCCTTCCTTCCTTCCTTCCTTCCTTCCTTCCTTCCTTCCTTCCTTCCTTCCTTCCTCCCTTCCTTCTTCCTTTTCTTTCTTTCTTTTTGGTGCCAGTTCTGGGGCTTGAATTCAGGGCCTGGGCATTGTCCATGAACATTTTTGCTCAAGACTAGTGCTCTACGACTTGAGCCGCTGCTTCATTTCTGGCCTTTTGTAGTTAATTGGAGATAAGAGTCTCATAGACTTTCCTGAGCTGGCTTTGAGCCATGATTCTCAGATCTCAGCTTCTTGACTAGCTAGGATTACAGGTCTGAGCCACCAGCATGTGGCTTTTTTAGTTTAATTTTTAAAAATTATCTTTAGTTGCTTCAATTCAATGTATCAATTCAACATATCAATTACTGAGTACAATGCATCTTGATCAATGTCACCCTTCTGTACTTAAATTTAGAAAGAGAAAGATGCCACTGATTGCAAAACAAATGCTTCTCAAAAAAACCTCTCAGATAATATATGTATCCAACTTCATTACCCAAAGGAAAGTTGAGCATTAAAAGGACCCTTATCTCCTTAGTATCAAAACGACAAATCTAGTTACAAACAAAAGTCAATAGCTTGTTTAAAACGAGTTTGGTGTAAATATAAGGAGTATCATTTTAACACTAAGTTTTGGTATTTTACATTTCCTGCTTTGACATTCCTTTTGATTATAATTGCTAACAGGTTAACAGGCTCTGGACAAGCTATGACAGCTATCCATTCAGTCACATGTAAATGTAAAGAAGGGGCTTATGTTACCATCTGTTATCTTTTGTAACCTGAACACTTAGAATGTCTATTTTGTATGTTCTCAAAGTGTTCTATTTCCCATCTTTCATTTCTTTATAACTTGCTATCAGAGCACCAGTAATTCCTCTGCAGTTCCTTAACTACATTATGTCATACCATCCTCATAATGTCCCATTGGTGTTGTAAAGAAGGCTTTACAACACCACAAATACAGAAATAGTGACGCAACTACTAAATGAGTTTTCCCAGATTCTAATAGTTAGAGAGAAGACCATGATGAAGATCCAAGTCATCAGATGCTCATCAGACCATCTTTCTATTATATGGCCTGGATATGATATATTCAAGAACAACACTTAGGTCTTAAATATTCCAGCACCCCCTTCTTGCTTAAGCTTAATGAGCTACTTTTTCCAAAGTTTCTTATAGGGTACCAATAAAATTATCACCAAAGGAGATACTTTTGAGAGTGAAAGGGATTTGTCAATAATTACACTAGAATAAATGACTTAAACTTAAAACAGGTTTCGGACTCCAGGATAGTTACAAAACATACTGTGGTGACAAGTTCCATGCCCCACACACTGATAACTATTCATCCTTATGCCTATATGCTGAGACTGGAAGCCAGCCTTCAAGCAAGCCGCAGACAAGGAGCAGGTCTCATCCATTCAGTATACATTCTTGATTAGACAGTGGTAAGCAGCAGGTCCTCTGATGTGTTCAGTTCATTGTCAATAAGCACAATAAGTATTACTTATCTGCATTCTATCTGTGGCTCTCATAGCCATTTCAATGTGGACCACTCACTCTAATTGCTCATATAAAAATAACTAAATATTGACAATTTCAGTTGATTTAACTTGGCATTTTGAGCATATCTAGTATTTCATTTCTAGGGAAGACCATTTTCTATTCTGATATTAGAAAACGCAAGATCCCAACTATGCTTCCTTCTACCCAGTGTTCTCTTGATTGCCTATCTAATCTGCCCAGAATCATGCTAAGAAGCTCTCAACACCTCTGATCTTCAAACTTCAGTGTGAAAAGATTATATGAATTGCCTCCCCAAATCTTGTTAAATTGTAGAATCAGCAGGTCTGAGAGGGGCCTGAGATTCTGCATCTCTAACAAGCTCCCAGGTTACTGCCAAGATGGCCGATCCCTTCACTGTGAGGAGTAGCTTCATATTGTATGACTCTGGCTGAGATAAGTGGCACTGCCAGCCTCATTAGCCATTAGCTGATAACCCAAACTAGTCAGTCAACTTCTTTCATCTTCAATTTTCACATAGAATGACACTAGTCTCACAGAGTTCATTTTAGATTGAATGAGATGAAGAACTCAGAACGATTACCTACTAGGTGACTAGATGAACAAGATGGAAATCATCATTTTTGTTGCTTTTAGTTGGTAAACACAGACCCAAAAGGAACTCTATTCTTGGAGCTGCGATTTATAGAGTGATTTCTAAAGTGTGATTCTGGGACCACTAGCATCAAAGATGTTGGGAACTTTGCCAAATGCAAATTATCAGGCCAAAAACTAAGCCTACTAAATATGTAATCCTGAAGGTGAGACTCAGAAATTGGTGTTTAATAAACTTTCCAGGTGATTCTGAATAACAGTAAAAAAAAAAAAAAAAGCATTGGAGCTGTTACTTAGCAATAAGCTTTTTAACTCAGAAACAGTTCCAACCTAGTTATATCATAGGTTTGACCTCATTTAACTTGGATGTTTGTTATTCTTTCTGTGTCTACTCTTTATGCTGCACCTTCAAGAGCAAATCCTCATGTCCTTCCTGCCCGTGAAAATGATATAACCACTTGTGTTAAATTTTTTACAGAGAGCTTCTTAACATTTTTTAAAGATAAAAGCATTCACTTCACAATGTGGTATGATACAGTGAAGTACTACTGAACTTTAAATTTCATCTACTCTTCCTTTTGTCATTCCTGCTGTGGAGATATCCTCAGTGTTTAACTACAAAGAGGACCATTTATTCATACCAGATTGTAAAACTGAGGGGCACTACAATTGCTCGGGAAGTTTTCATATCTTCAACACAATTTTCATATAGCTTGGGTACTTTTCATATCATTCTTTTTACTTACTTATGTTCAGATCCTTCTTGATACACTTTAAAAAAAAACCAGGCTCCCAGAATCTCTTTGAACTCACATTTTACTACCAAAACACAGGTTGGAGTTCTCAACATCCTCATCCGCCCAAGATGCAGGTTTATAAATGTAGAGTCCACAAACACCATTTCCACATCTCTAGATGACTTTACTTAGCATTAATAATATAATCGCTATAAATATCATCCACTCTGACAATTCTCAAATGGATACCTACTCTAGGCCTGACCTCCTGCCAATTCACAGGTTCACATAAACTCTCCTTATTATTAAATTGAGTATTACCTTATTTCAAAAGTAGGCATTCTGCCAGCATGATTTTGGTTTTGCTTTTTTTTTTTTTCTAAATATAAATTCCCACAATGTATTCAATAGCTTAGGCAAAACTTTGGAATCAGCATGAGTTCAGCCTTCCTCTCAAATTCACATCCAACCCATGAACATAAAATTCTAGGCTTAGCCTGCAAATTATATCCTCAATTGGACTTCATCATCTTCTCCACCACACCTCTGTGAAAACCACCTTTTTTCCTCCTCTGAACTCCTACACTTAGTCTTTTGAGTTACTCGCTCTGCTTCTGTGGCACTTCCAAGAGGAAAAAAATTTAATCATTCATATCATGCTTATTCCCACCTTAAACTCTCCAGGTACTTTCTTTCCTTTTAGAGAAACAAAGCCTATGCCTGGTCATTGTAATATCTGAGTTGCTATTTACTGGAAGAAAGTTCCTTCTACTTTCCAGTCTCAGTCCCTCCTGCTATTGGAAATTTACTCTCTCCCCTTTAGAAAAGAAGGATATCCATGAGAACAAAAATGTGAAATCAGAAAACAGCACAAAATTATTGACAAAGTGCAAAACCTCTTGGCAAAGAAACACCCCAAGCAAAGGCTGGCTACTGGTCAGCTTTAGCCTCTTTTCCATCCTTGCTTAAAGTCAAAGAACATCTCTCCCTCACTCAAGTTTACCAAGCTGGCAGCTTTGCAGAAGGCTACTGACAACCTTGAGGCTTATCAGCAGCTGCACTGAGTTGCTGCATTAGTCAGGAGATCATAATAAAAATCATTTCTGTAATAGTGTTAATAGCACTGATAGTATCGTCATGCTGACCAAATCAAGATTATGTTTTGCCTATGCTCCTGTGACTCAAGACTATGTTTTTGCTATGTTTTGCTTCTGTAACTTTGCTTGCTTGCCTCAGTAGCAAAGCCTTAAGCCTACAGGTGACATCACCAATATCCTCCAATTGAAGAACACCACTAAGTAGTCCCACTATTATAAATTATTAGTATGATATTTACCATAAAGAACAAATTAATTTAAAGGTCATATAACCACAACCAATGAAAATGTGCCAAACCTGCCTTGCATGGCTTGTCTATGTAACTCCATGTAACCTACCCCTATAAAAACCCATCCTACCCTGAGCTCAAGGCCATCTTCCTACTTTCCCAGTAGTAGGAAGTGGTGATAAAGTTCCTAGCGCCTTTAACTGGGTGTCTTGGAGTCTCTTTTGGATCTGGAATAGATATAATAGTCATGGCTGCTACTCCAACATCATCTGCCATACCTACTTCTTTCTTATTCTATTCCAGCAGCACCATTCCCCCGGCCTTTCCTAGATACCACACCAGCTCCCATGGGAACTCTGCAGGCTGCTTCCCCTGTGGTCTCCTCTAAAGACTTACATAACTTTCTCTCTCATGTTTCTGAGGTTCCTGCTTAACTACTGCTTCTCAGAGAAATGTTAAATACTTGAGCCATAAAATCCCTTATTGCTCCCCATCCCTTTGTCCTACCTTATATTTTTATAGGTCTTGTCATTGACATCAGATGTGTAGTTGTTGACTTTTTTTTTTACTAGCAGAAAGTAAGCTCCATATATATTCTTTTGTCTGTTACAAGTAACTGACACACAATAGGCATTCAGTAAGTAATGATGACAAATAAGTCACAGCAATTCAGATAAAGTGAATTGCATATGGGAGGTACCCAGGGCTGAGACTAGAGAGGCTTCCTGCTCTCCACCATCCACATCTTCCATTGACCATGCTGCCACTCTGCAGCATCGTGCACTGGGTACCGAAAACTGCAGAATAGCAATGAGTCTTTAAAAAAAACAATGTTTGGCATTTTGTGGTTGTGTTTTCTCTGCAAATGAAAAATACTTGGTATACTACAATAAAAGTCCCTGTTATTCACTGTCACCCTACATTAGTGGATTCTTCTTTGTAGCATTTACGGTGGCTTGCCATGTACATGTGTATACATTCTCCTCTACTAGAATATCCATGTTGGTGAAGGGCAGGGCTATATAATGCTTATCTGCTACACAGCAGACATACAAGTGGCACACAGTAGGTATTCACTAAACACTGAAAAGTTAAATAAACAGTTAAGCACATTCCACCTATCATTCTCACAGAAAATGAGAATACTTAAAAGAAACAAAATTTTCTGAGAGAAAACAATATGCCAAGTATAGTACCATTTCTTACAAGGCATGAGAAGGTACTCATCATAATTTGTTTGTAATAATTTATAAAGTATCTTCTATATCAAAGTATGTTGTGTTCATTATACCTCTTTATAATAATCCAGTGAAATAATTATTATTACATTCATTTCACAGGTGATTGAAGAAGCTGAGGAAAAAAGAAATAGCTTATCTAGTATATCAGAGTTTAGATGTGATGTACTTGGGATTCATCCTAAAAATATAAGGGGACAATACATAAACCAGGCCTATATAGGCCTGGTAAAAGAGAGACACTTAATTACTTCTAGTTATGGTCATTTATGTGTTCCCTTGGTGAGTGTGTTCAGGACTTTACACAGTACAGCCATAATACATTCATACTTCATTTACTTGCTCAGGGAAAATGCATTTTACTTTCATTGTAGAGATGATGAGCATACTCATCAGTATCCAGTGTCTGAATGCCACAGGTGGTGCTAGCACAGCCTAGGAATGGAAAACCAGCAAGTACAAAAGTCTTTATTCCTATCCATTAGGATCAGAACTCATCAGATGTGGGAAAGCCTTGGTCTATATGAAACTAATTACAGGAAACATGACAATAACTTCACTGAATTGTTTGACACTCGAAAAATGATAGAATATCTGTTCTTACATCCAAAGATGCATATATAGTTTCATGGCTTTGACTTCTTAAAAATTAGATTCATAAAATTATGTTTTGAAAGGATCTGGCTTTGCTGAAACAGAGCCGGTTGATCAAATAGCCAAATTATACTAATGTATTATGACTACCTACTTAAATTTCTCCATCAAAGCCAAACAGTAAAAACAAAGAAGGAAGAAAAACCACTGGGAATATCATCAGTAGAGTCAGAACTGTGCATAGACAGGTCCTTTAAACATGAATTCTATCCTGGATGCATCTATTATGAATTTGACTTCACAAGGAAGCAAAATTACTTAATTCATTATCAACCTAGCCTGATTTAGATCTATGCATGTGAAAATCTCTGTTACTAATTTTAATTGCACTATTCCTTCTCTACAGGATACTGTTAAATTGGTTTGGTGAAATAGTAGTGAATCACATCAAAGTGGTGGGCTACATTTTATAATATATCTAAATAACTATCCCATTTTCTCAGCATGTTGCCATGCATTTTAAGTATTAATATTATGACTCTGGTTTAGAAGAATGTAGCCTTTTCCTTTAAAATAAATTTTCTTGCTCTTTTAGCACTGTTAAAATTGGGCTGGATTTTAAGTTGGCTAACGAGTAATAAAAGAGTAATATCTGCTGCAGGGAACCACAAAAACCATGCCGGCAGGCACATAAAATATGTTCATGCAAGTCACTTGCAGATACATCATTCTGATACAGTAATGGTTTTTCCAAACTAAGTGGGCTCCCTTTTGTAGCTGTACTTTATTATCTGGATTCTTATTTTCATTCTTACCCTTGGATCTGTAGAGAGAAGCCTTTTCTCCCCTTCTCTTGTGCACATTTGTAGATTCAGAAAAGAAGAAAGGGTCAAGAGAAAAGTAGCAAACTCATGATTCAGATTTGAGAACTCGCACTGGCAATAGCACTGTGGTGAATCTATGACTTCAATTTGGGGCAATGTTTCCATTTCTCCAACTAATGAAATGAAAAGGAGCCATGAACTTCTCTTACATAAAAATTCAGCTCTTTAAAAAAAAAAAAAAAAAAAAAAAGAGCTTCAGATTGCTGGCATGTACTTCTGAATGGAAGGCTTTGTGATTGATGGAAGATGCTTAGGTAAGGGAACTAGGAAGACCCAATTCTAGACTTCTGCACCTCATCTCTGAACTTAGCCCCTAGCTAACTGAGAGCATTTTCTCAATTTATGGGGGTTTGGGTTATTTCGTTTGTTGTTCCATTTGTGATTTGAGTATTCCATTTGCTGGATAAATCTGAGTTTTCTAAAGCTCACTCCTAGAATAGCATAGGTAACACTTTAAAACAAAACTAAAAGAAAGGAAGCTAGTTATAAAGTTAGAGTGATGATGTACTTAAGAAGAGATGGATGGGCTGGGAAGGTGGCTCAGTGGTAGAGCGATTGCCTTGCATGCATGAGGCCCTGGGTTCGATTCCTCAGCACCACATAAGCAAAAAGAAAAAAGCCGGAAGTGGCACTGTGGCTCAAGTGGTAGAGTGCTAGCCTTGAGCTGAAGAGCTGAGGGACAGCATCCAAGCCCAGAGTTCAGGCCCCATGACCGGGCCAAAAAAACACAAGAAGAGATTTAAACTCAGGCCTCAAACAAAGGGATGGAGGCAGATTATAATTAGCACTTTGGTAGATGTGGGAGGATGGAAAAGCAAGATTAGGATAGGCAAAGGGGAGATTAAGATGATATTCACTTAATGGATGGTACTATGTGTAGGAATGGAAATATAAATTGTATACTCCGGACATGTTCACCTTGCAATGTTCAGTGAGATAAAGAAGAGTGTAGAAACTAAGGTTCACAATCTAGATGAGAAATCAGGACCACCTTGGTTTGAAGTAACTGTTTTACAGGAAGTTGTTCTGAGTAGCCATTCACTGAGCAAGTATTTACTGACAATATGACAAGCATTTATTCTACTTCTGGAGATACAATGAAACAAATATACCTGCTTTTATTTTTATGAGTTTCAAAACCCTGAGAATGAGTATCTGTTTATCCAGAGCGTAAGATGATGACTATTTTCTACAAATTTAATCTACACATCAGAATTACCTAAAGCACTTCAGCATGCACATGGACATGCGAGTGTGCATGTACGCGTGCATGCACACACACACACACCAAACTGACAAGATAAAATTATGTCTTATGACTTCTGATTTACAGATAAGAAAATAGAGCCTCTGAATTTTGCAAGAACTTTCCCTAAGCCATGCACCTAAAGAGTAGCAGAGACAAAAGGTGATCCTAGGCTTGCTTCTTTTTTTTCTCAGATGAAAAAGATGTGAATTCCTACCTTGTATAGATTGAGAACAGAAGAGACACAGAGGAAAAGCTAGAGCACAGTCTGTATTTAAAGCAGGAAGCCAAGGGCAAATTCAGAGCCAACATCAGAAAGAAAGAGTAACCAATTAAAAAAAAAATCAAAAGAAGGGGCTGGGAATGTGGCTCAGTGGTAGAGTGCTTCCCTTGCATGCATGAAGCCCTGTGTATGATTTCGTACCACATAAGCAGAAAAGGCCAGAAGTGGCACTGTGGCTCAAGTGGTAGAGTGCTAGTCTTGAACTGAAGAGCTGAGGGACAGCATCCAGATGACCAAAAAAAAAAAAGAAATCCAAAGAAAACATAAACCTGCAGTAGAAACCAGTGAAGAAACCCAAGGAAGATGTAGACCAGTAGGGGACAATCCAAAAAGTCACATGCTCCCAGCCAAGTTAGGCTCCATTTGTGCAGACTACCTACAGGAGAGATATGAAAAAGTCAAGAGCATTAATATAGATATGGTCAAAGCCCACAGGACAAATGCAAAATGAGCACATGGCAAGAGTGATTTGAGATACCTAGTAACGAACTGATAAATAAAGGAAGAAGAAAAAAAGGAAATGTTTGGCTAAAGTAACATGAGGAAACAGTCAAGATAATAACTGAAATTAGCTTACTTTGAAATGTTAAGAGATTTCAGATTTTGTTGTGTGTTTTTGTTCAAGTCCTAGGACTTGAACTTAGGGCCTGGGTGCTGCTGTCCCTGAGCTTTTGTGCTCAAGGTTAACACTCTACCTCTTTAAGACAGCTCCATTTCTGGTTTTTTGTTTTTGTTTATGGTGGTTAATTGAAGATAAGAGTCTCAGAGACTTTCTGAATGGGCTGGCTTTGAACTATAATATTATTCTGATCTCAGCCTCCTTACAAGAAAGGATTACAGGAGTGAACCACCAGAGTTTGGCCAAGATTTCCGATTTTTAAAAGAAAATTTCCCATATCACTATCCTTTTGAGAGAGCTTTTTTTCTGATCACTGTAATCATTTTGGATGAAAATTATTCAATTCTTTCATTGTTTTATCTGCCAGAATTCTAATAATATTTTGAGGATACAAAGTAAACACATGTAAAAATTAAATTCAGTGTGCATTTCTTATCTGTCCCTCCTACAAGGTATTTAAGATGATGACTCTGGTTTCAGATCCCAAAGCTCCAGCCAAACAAAGCAGTTGTGACAAAGGTCATAAATGTCCCACTGCTATTATTGTGGGTATTATGATCAGCAAGGTGGTGCTCTCAGTGGAGGAATGTGCAGCTACTGAGTAGTTAAGAAAGAACTGGCTGGATATTATCATGTCAAAAAAAAAATGCCGTGTATCATTCAAACCATGATTTCCCTAAGATGCTGAGCAAAACAGGATTGAGAAACATGATTTCTGGCAGGAGGAAACAGATTACAAGAGCTAGAAAAGGAGGCTGGCCCCAAGCCTGGAATTCAATGAGCACTTGAAAGCGTCACCTTGATCTTCATCAGCTTATTCATTGTTGCTGAAAATTTAGTCACTTAATTTATCCATGTTTTGGGGGAAAAAACAGCACAACATCTCAGTAATAACAATCAGCTTGATTTTTGTTTTTCCCTACTTTCCCTTTGAAAGAGTCATTAAGGATCATTCAAGGGCTAATTCTTTACCTCAAATTAAAAAGGAATATCACTTGTTTAATTTTATAAATACCTTGTCAAAAAATATCCCTCCCCACCCCCTACAAATGGATATATTAGTTACAGTACATGCCAGAAGAGTGGAAGGTGAGATAGGAAAGTGCTAATTTAATTATGCTAATACAGTTCCAGTAAATGTGGAGCCAGATGGTAGAATAAGCAAACAAGGGAAGAATTTTTGAAATGAGATATTTAAAAATAAATATTTAAGGTCCAAAGCTGTGTGCTACTAGCACTGATGGAATGATTTGCCTTCCCTGGGCATGTTACCTACAAGTTGGTGGGAGGCGACCAGGGGCAGATTTTGAATGATACTCTGGTACCACACCTCACAGAAAGCCATTCACCTCTTGCATTCATTGACCTACAATTTACATCCACTACCTTCAATATCTGTCTAGAGTATTATCTATCCCATGACTGCCTTTCACATTACAAACCATGCTTATTCTGTAAGCTTAATGGGCTAAAGTTATGACGTTTATTTAGAAAATAGAAAAGTTTGGTATTGGTGGTTCACACCTGCAATCCTAGCTACTCAGGAGTCTGAGATACAAGTATGGCAGTTTGAAGCCAGGCCAGGCAAAGAAGACTCCATGAGACTCTTATTTCCAATTAATCACTCCCAAACCTGAAGTGGCACTGTAGCTCAAGTGGTAGAGTGCTAGCCTTGAGCACAAAGAGGCTCAGGGACAGTGCTCAGGCACGGAGTTCAATCCCCACAGCTGACTAACTAAATAAATAAATAACAGAAAAGACAAAAACATTTTTAAATAATGATCTACCCACCATATTGATGATTTATGTTACTGATTGCTATTTAGGTGAATTATCCTAGAAAAATCTACTTAAGGAAGGTCTTTATTCTTTTGAAGTAATACATTTTTTGTCACCTTTCCTACTTTTCCACAACATCCTCTTTGTCTTTGTTCATCCTTTGTCTTTCTCTCCCTCCCTCCCCTGCTCCTTCTCCATACCCTCTCTGATACCTCTTTACCTCTCCCTCCTTCCCCTCTCTTCTCTTCCTTCTTCCTCTTTATTAATACCATACTGTTAATGTGTAAAATTACATCTCCACTGGGAAGAATTGAACTTTCCCTATCGTGCTCTTTTAGAGAATTTTGTCCAAGACTTTTGTGGCAGATGTCATGAGCTTAGGCATTCAGCAACTCTCCAGTTTCTGTGTGTGACTGTCATTTGTTCACCAGTATACCCTTCTCCCAAGAATTATCCTCAACTACTGGGGCCCAAGTTTCTAAAAATGTTTAGGAGATGTCTGACATATCTGGAGTATAAAAGACCAGCCATCTTCCTCAGCTCTCTAAAGACTTCTTGCTCCAGAACCTGTCCTGTTCCAGGTGTCCATTCATCCTTTATTATATCACTTGTGAAAGAATCCATTCCAGAATCTGCATCAAGGGTGCCAGACTAAGACAGCTTTGAGAAAGCAGCTTGCCACTTCGTAATTTCATAATTCTATAAATTGGTATCTGATTCCATGTTTCAGCATAACCCCACACTCTGGAGGCAATTTTACATTTTACAGGCATTAATGTCAAGATAATGTCATGAAAACATGGAATAAAAATTGTGGCATTGGAGGTAATTCTTTCATACATCAGAGGCCATCCTGAAATCGTATTTATGAACCAGTACCTCTTGCTTTAATTCATTCCAAATACCCTGAATAGTGTTCCAATGTCTCCACAGTTACCTTAAATAAGTATCCAAATCAGAAGCCTAAAACTGCTAAGTGACATAGATCAATGCTCTTAATGTCCCAAAGTCAAGTCATCTACTTTTGTATTTTTGTCTCTAAATGTCTGCTTTTAGAGGTTATTTAAAGGAGAAGGCACATGACAGAGTTGTTCATGCTGGTTCAAAGCCTTACCTAAACCGTTCAAATCTCAGCCCTCACTTACTAGATTTGCATCTTAAGACTGGATGGAGAGTAGGTGGACAGATAAAAAGTGTCATCTACATGACTCTCTTTCTTCATCTTTAAAATTAGGAAAGCAATAGGATAAAAATGTAGAAGGTTTTTGTGTGGGGTAAACTTTAGTAGAGGCAAAGAGATTTTATTAAAGCCTGACATAGCATAAATATGTGAGAGATTTCAGCTATTTTATCTTGAAATTTCTCTACCTTCTTTATGAAACAGCATTTTACATAAAAAAATCAGTCAGTTTCTTAGAAATATACATATCAAAGTCCTACTAGAGTAAATGAAATAGAGCTCAGGTTTACTGACAATACTTCAAGAAGACATTATCCTATCATGGCATAGCATTGTGCCCTAAGGGCATTAGTAAAAGATGTGAAAGGCAGAATTCCCCTTTTCATCTCTGTCCTCCATCTTTCTGTCTGTCTGTCTGTCTGTCTGTCTGTCTGTCTCTCTCTCTCTCTCTCTCTCTCTCACACACACACACATACACACACAGGAGCATATGGAGGGTAAAGTCATAGAAAATACTACAATAAGAAATACCAAGATCCTCCCTTAGTTTAAATAGTGCAAGTGAACTTTACAATATCTATGACCTAGACTGCCATGAGAAGAAACCAAAAAGTTTTTTTCAAGTTCCTAACATCTTAACAGTAAAAGCTGGGCTGGGAAGGTGGCTCAGTGGTAGATCGCTTGCCTTGCATGCCTGAGGCCCTGGGTTGGATTCCTCAGCACCACATAAGCAAAAAGAAAAAAGCCGGAAGTGGCGCTGTGGCTCAAGTGGTAGAGCACTAGCCTTGAGCTGAAGAGCTGAGGGACAGCGCCCAGGCCCAGAGTTCAGGCCCCACGACCAGACCCCTCCCCCCCCCCCAAAAAAAAAACAAGAGTAAAAGCTATATCAAGGATATTTTGGGATCTTCCCAATAGTGACAAGTATGTAACAGGCATTTCATCAATGAATGACAAAGTAATGAGGGACTAAGCTAAAGTAAAGTTCACATGCAGCAGTAGAAGAGAGGTTAGGTTTGAAAATAAATAAACAGGAGAAGAAGTGAGGGACACAGAAGAAGAAGGAAGAGCAATTATGGCAAAACCAACTGTGCAGCAATGATGACACACACACTAAGAGCAGCTATGAGAACAAATAATTGACTCTTACCCTTTTATTAGTTTATTTAAAAAAATATTATACGTTGAAATAATCTCTCTTAAACTCATAGAGTTTGAGCTGACCAAGAGACCCTGCATGTCTCTTAAATGAGAAAAATAAATCCTGCAGGTCGATTAAAAAATAACTAGTGAGAAGAGCAGGTTCAACATTTGGAAATCACCAAGGCCACTGAAAAGCAATTCTGGATGTAGACTTATCCAAGAGACAAGGTATGGCTTTTAATTAGAAAGATCCCTAACAGAAACAGTCACTTGGACTCTTGTTCATAGAAGACAAACATACTTCTTTGGCTAAGTTTCCTATCCCAAGGCATTCTGATCAAGTGATAGAGTGCTTGCCAAGAAAGCTTGAGTTCCTGAGTTCAAGTTCCAGTATCACAATGAATAAATAAATAAAGGAAATATTATTAATAATGAAGAAATTATATGTACAGTTTCCAGCCTCAAGAAACATAGTTTAAGATGGCTAGAATCCAGTCAACCATATCTGTACAAAAGAAATATTTTAATTGTTTCCATTTGTAATTCTTTTGGAAATTTTTATGCACTAAGATAAACTCTAGAAGGATATGCCCATACATTCTATTTTACCTTCATGAAGAACATTGGCTTATATTATAAAGGCATATAAGGTGGGGAGAAAAGCTTAATTTCATGGTTGAGATTTCATAAGCATTTGAGTGGCTACAAAACCTTTCAATTCATGCAAACACAGCTCCTCCTTATTCTTAATTTTCTTCTGTACATTTTGATGAGGTGTCAGAAAGGACAGCAGATATCTACAGCCCTTGTGTAAGTCAAGGCCTTTAAATGCCGATGCTACCTCAGCAGCATTAAATTTAAAAAAATTTGCTATCTGGATATATTCACTTAATATATTCTCATTTGTACATTTATGTAGCAAAATTGACACTATAATATATAAAGTACTATGAGCTAGAAGCTGTATCTTCTAGTATTCTTAATACCCTATGAATAACCTGACCTTGATATGCCCAGCTTCCCCAAAGTCTTAAAATTATACAATGTGAATTGTGGCATTTAATTTATTTTATTCTATATGCTTTAAAATGCAACCATTGATTTTTAAAAGCCTTTGGGCAATATACAATAGCAGATTTCATAAACTATGGGGCAAAAATGACAAAGCCATAATAACAAATGTCAAGCTGGCAATTACCCATCCCAAACAATTCCTTGCCTTGCTAAGTCAGATATTCCAAATGTCTCTTTTGGACAGAAAATGAGAGAGAATTTTCAAATGTACCAACTCGCTGAACAGTCTTCTGCATTTAGACCTTTGATATTTATCTCTAAAGATAATCAATAAGAGGTGTTGGCAATACCTGAGATATAAATGCAAATATCTGTGGTAGCTGAAGTATTAGGCATTTTAATTATTTTTATACAAGCACAATTCTACTAAGGGTACCCTGTAGAAACTTGAGATGTCCTCTGAAAATTTCTCAAAATCACACTTGATGGGCAAAGAAAGTATCTCCCAAGAGTGGGGAACTTCGGACTCATAGGTTTTTTTAAGGTCTTCAAAATCATTTGGTTTATGATGAGACAGACATATATGTTTCTCATCTGCCTGTATTGATCATCTGGAATGGCCTGTGAATGATGTTACACATATTCAAAGATATTTAGAAGAAAGAAGGTTCCTAACTGCCATACCTACTGGACATTCTTTAGTGAGCAACCTAGAACAAATCTCCTAGGGCCTTCAATTTTATCTCATCTTTAAAATGCAATGATTATGCCATATGAATATAAAATACGTAAGGCATCAGATACATAGGCAGTCAGCCTGTAGTTTGTTTTTTTCTTATGATTACTTTTAGTTTATCTCTGTACATTTCTGAACCCATGGAAAGGTGACGATGCATAGGAGAGAATCATAACCCTGATTTGGTCTTGAAAACTCTTATGGACAGATTTGGGTGTAGGACTTAGAATGCAAAATCTGATTATTCCCTCTGTCTGAACTGTTTTATTTCAGATTCTTTTGCAAAATGACAATATTGGCCTAGGAGATAATATTTCTCTCCGTTATTCAAAGTTATTGAAATGGACTTGGAATTGAAAAGAAACAGTATTTATCTCGGCATCACTATTAGATGGGGGGAAAATGATTGTGAATATTATCTTAGGCAGGTAGGGTTTTTTAACTACAAAGTTAACTTCAAGCAAAACAAAAACAAAATAAAGTATTTTCAAGAAAGACATCACCAAATGGGCACATTAATACAGGATAACAATCACAGCACTCAGAAGGTAGAGGCCAGATTATCACTAGTTCAAGGACAGCCTTGGCTACATGGAAAGTTCTAGGCCAGGCCAGCCTGGGGACTAATAGTGAGATCTTAGAGTAAGACAAATAGACAGACAGAGACAGTGACACAGAGAGAGGCATGGAAAGAGAGAGACAAAAGTTTTATAACATTCTCAATGTGAGCTCTAAAACACAAAAATTACAGTAAAGGCTAAGTAAACTAGAGAACATTTAACTTGTTTCATTACATACTAAACAGTAAATGGGAATTTACATATTTTAAATATAGATTTATATTACTTATTTACAAATATATATTCAATCTCTAAAATATTATTCTTTTATAATTCTAATAAAGGCAATCACTGAGAGTTAAACATAAAATAATTTCAGACAACTAACCTAGTTTTCTACATTTTCTATAGTGAATAAAATATTTCAAGTACAAATGAAATAAAGATAGTACTGGATATGGCTGTTAAACTGGGCTACAGTGCCACACAGCTCAGGTTTGCATCCACAATTATTCCAAAATTTACCTAAGGTAAATTGTGGATCTATCTTCTAGCACTTCCCTTGAGTTAGAAAAATTAGCACTTCTTAGTAGAACTGCACTGAGCATTGAATAAGTGAACACATGTAAAAAGTTTAAAACAGAAACCAGCTCATTAAATGTTAGCTTTTACTTGATTTGCTATTATAACATGAAAAATATGTTAATGCCTTGCTCTTGCCAAATATCACAGAAAAGGTTAAATTCATTACCGTATAATAGAGATTGTGACATCCATAGGTAGAAAATATGTTGTAAAATATGAAGAAGATATGAATCCCTAAGACAATTCTACAGAGTTGCTAATACTATTTCTAAACTAAAAAGTAATGTCAAGTCTTATGTTTAAAGCATACCTTACAGTTTTGTTTGAAATGTCTACTTTTTCTGAAATAATGCTAGATGACAGAGTTCACTCAGGGCTACAGTTCAGAAACTGGAGGCACTGAGAAAATTCTGGCATCAGATCGTAAGAGTCTTTGTTGTCCCTTCTCCCTTTATATCCTCGCCATGGACAAGGTATAGGCAAATATTTTCCCACAAAAGCCACAGTTGGAAGTAACAGCAGACAGGAATCTTGCTTTTAGGAAACCACTGGAGAGTCAAAGAATACTCTGAAGGAGTAATGATGATCGTGCTCTCTAGAACTTACATCTCACTCACTCTGTATCTGCCATTGGACAAGCCCCGGCCATATCAATGCAAGATGTATGACCGATTACTGACAGAAAGTCATGGAGACAAACTCTGGAGACAGGGAGGATAATTGAAGTTGGAACTGGGAGATGCAGTGGAGGTGGAGACCTTAGATCCTGGGTCTCTGAGAGACTCCCCGAGGAAGGAGACCAGAGAGCTTGATGAAGTGGAAAGATAAAAGGGCAGGATGTCATTGAGGCTGAGGACTACAGGAAGGAAAAGAAAAAGAGAAACAGCTGTTGGGCACTAGCCTCAACGCCTATGGTATAAAAGGAGCTTGCTAGAAGGAGACAAAGTGCACAACTCAGCAAAGCAGAACAAATTTCACCCATTCCTCAAATATTCCTGCCACTGTGTAGACACTAACTCTAATGAAATCTCTGTCTTCTAGTAAAATCCAGTTAAATGATATGTATGTATATATAAAGACTATTATTTATTTTCACAGTATCATAGCACATAATGTTAAATGGAAACATTTACATTTATTTTCTTTAGAAACACCTATCTCATTTACTCATCTGGATTAGATCATTCTCAGTTGCCTTTTAAAATAAGTTTTTAATAAACTACTCTCCATTTTCATTATTGTGTAATATTTTAATTATTAATCCAAAGACCTTGCTTCCTGACTTAATCAATCTATTTTTTAAAAAAACTGTAATAAAATAACAAGAGTCACTATGAAACTAGCTATTGTTTTGCTGTGGCTATGTATGTCCAAGGTAACAATTTTACCATTTCATTATGATTTGATTGAAGCCACTTAAGTTGTGTGTCCTACCTAATTTCAATGAATCAAGGTGAAAATATGACCTTGCAAGTCCTGGAATCCTGCTCGATTAATCAACTTTATCACGCTCTGCCTGCAATCCATCTGGCTGTATACTGATCTTGAAGGCAATCTGAAACAATGGGACAAAACTGGAACTATACCCACTATACTTATGGTTTTTGACTTATGATGCATAATTTGTCTTAAGATTTTTAACTATGAGACAATCAAGACAAAATTGGGCAAAAAGTTTCGGCTGGGATTTGAATTTCTAATTAGGATATCTAGGATGATGAAGGCAAGGCAGGAATATCAACACCACAAGAGTTGCATGCATGCTGCTTTCTAAAAGAAAGGCTGCCTCTTTTCAACTTGTTAAAAATTGCTCCCTCTACTTATATCTTTGGAATACATCAGGCTTAAAACAAAGCAGAAGACAGAGTCATTTTTAAAGTCAACCCTTTTTCTTTCTGCCAAGCTTCTAGCAGGTAGTTTATTTTAAACACTAGATGAACTGTACCTTCTGCTTCATTACCTTCCACAAAATAGTGCCCATCTCCCAAACTTCTGCTCACGCTCTCAAGGCAAGCACTGACTCTTCATGATTGTTGCTAAGCCCAAGAGCCAAGAATTCCTATAATAAGATAGCTACCACCTCTATTTCCTCACACTGCTTTAGGATAAAATGATGTCTGAATATCAAACTCCATTATGTTAGAATAGAAATAAAACTACCTAACTTCTTACATGGAAAAAGTATATTGTAGGAAAATTACTTTGACACATAAAATAGTTATGTCAAACTTTGTAATATGATGATCTGAAATGCTAACTCACCAGCTATTTATATGCTTAAATGCAATATTAAGTCTGGGAATAGTGTGAATATAAAACAAACATTTTTTTTTTTTACTAGTACAATTGCTTTTTGGAAGATGTAGTGTCTGGAATTGGTTAAGTGCCTAGCAGAGCCTAATATAAGCTTTATCTTCAGTCCTATCATCAATTTCACAAGGAGAATAGCTTCTACAGAGTACCCAAAAAGCCATCTTAAGGGAGGAGAGAATTTTCCCAAAATGCAAATTAGGATTAAAGTATTGGGACTGCTTCATAAAATTTGCATTACATTTTTTAGACATTACCTGTAATCTCGGCACTTAGGAGGTAGGATTTCAAGTTTGAAGGCAGCCTGGGCTATAAAGTAAAACCCCGCCTTAGAATAAACAAAGGCTGCTGATGTAACTCAGTAGAGGAGGCCTTACCTAGTACGCTAGTATGCTCAAGCTCTAGGTCCCCATCAATTCTATCTCTCTCTCTGTCTTTCTCTGTCTCTGTCTCTCTCTCTCTCTTTCACACACACACGCACACAGAGTCACGTTTGGGTCAAACTATAACAGTATTTTACTAAACAGATATGTCCAGCTTATAAAGAGGAATGAAGAATACGATCCATAAGAAGGGGTTAGAAAAATCTTCACAGAGGCTGCAGCAGCATTGCAGATGATTTCTATAAAGAACTAGTAGATCTGGGTTACACAAGAGACAACAGGCTGGGACCCATCATGGGTAGAAGCATACCTAAAGCAATGGGAAAGCTTCATGGTAAAGGTTACTCTGTGTTTCTTAGGGTCAAAAGTGGAATAACACTTTCTACCCTCGATAATAAAAATGTAAAAGAGATCTCTAAATGCTATTAAAACTCTAAAAGGCCACACAAGTATAGCTCATCATTATAACTAATTATGAGCTGATTTCATTCATTATAGACATTATAGGTTTTTCTAATGACCCAAAAGGAGAACTGCATTATTATTATTAATTGAGAATAAGTGTTTAGTGAGTATGAAACAGGGATGCTATGAAGGACAAACTAGCATGGGGAGAGGGTAGAAATGAAAGGGGCAAATACGATCAAAGTACTTTATATACACATATTAAGCAGAAAGCCATTAAAACCACTCAAATGGAGGGATGAATGCAAAAGAAAGAACAGTAAGGCAAATTTGATCAAAGTACTTTATAGGCATGTATGGAAATTCCACAATGGAACCCTGCCCCAAAAGAAAAAGAAGGCAAACAAATCAGTGTGCATGGAGAAGGAACAGGATGGAGAGATTATAGAAAATAGATGAGGGATATTTGGTATCTAGACAAGAAGCAAGGAAGGCCATGCTGAAGTTGTTAGCTATGGTAAAAACAGAAGAATAAACCTAAAATTTAGCATAAGTAAAATATCCACTGAAAGCTTAAATATTACAGAATCTGATCTGTGAATGATGATTTTCAAATTTCAAGCCCAAGTCCTTGAACACAGTAGCAGAAACTGAAGAGGCAATTTAACTTAGAGAAAAGATAAGCTTAATTTGAATGCTGCTACTCAATATACAAGTGTGAGGGTAGATTAATCATAACTTCAATGCAAAACTTAGACTTACATGTGCATTGGATAATAACAGGGGTCAGCTTGAACTTTGGTTGATCTTAAAAATAAAATAGTTAACCAGGCAGAAAAATGTTTTTTATATAAAGATTGAAGGTATCAGTCATGCATCAGTGGCTCACACCTATACTCTTAGCTACTCAGTAGGCTAAGATCTGAAGAATAAGATTCAAAGCCCAGGCAGGAAAGTCCCTGGGATTCTTATTTCCAACTGACCACCAAAAAACCAGAAGTGGAGTTGTGGATCAAGTGACAGAGTGCCAGCTTTGAGTAAAAAGTTTAGGATAAGCACCCAGGCCCTGAGTTCAAGCTCTGGTACTGGCACCTCCCCTCCCCCCCAAAAAATCGAAAGTATCTACATACAATCATAAACAGATGCTTGAAACTCTAAGTTCAGGCTCCAAAGGTAGTAACACAATAATCTAAAGAATCTCCTCACAAAAAAAAAAAAAAAAAAGTAGGACAAAGCCCAGGTTGGGATAAAGAGATGTGAAGTAAGATATTGGCTTTGGAAATAATTCTTTTTTAATTTAATTTTTTATAGTGAAAATACTGTACAGAGGGGTTACAATTACGTGGGCAAGATAATGAGTACATTTCTTATCAAGCATTGTAGCCTCCTCCTTTGTTTCCCCTTCCCATCCCTTCCCATCCTCCCCCCGCCCCCCATCCAATCCTCCCTGCCTCCCCCTCCCCCCCCCCCCCACCAAAGTTGTAAAGTTCGTTTTCTACATAAGGACTTGTTTGGAAAGAGTATGAAGATTCCTCAAAAGACTCCACATAGAGCTCCCCTATGACCCAGCAATCCCATTTTTGGGCATTTACCCAAATGATCACAAACAAGACCATACTAAAGCTACCAGCACGACTATGTTTATTGCAGCATTATTTACTATAGCTAAGATATGGAACCAACCCAGATGCCCCTCAGTAGATGAATGGAAATAATTCTATACCTAAATGATGGCCAGGCTAGGAGGTTCCAGGGACCAACAAAATGAGTGCATGCAATGGGCTTTGGGTTTGCAGTAGACCAAGGAACCACTCCATGTCTTTGTGTGGAGACTTCCTTGACTGTTCTTCCCACTTTGCTTCAGCATTGCACTGAGCGAGTCATTCATACCCATTGCTAGCTTCATGGTTAAGACACTGACGCTTCTTGTTATTTACTTTTATACTTTAATATTAATACATATAGCTGGCTTTTATCTGGTATGAAGATGGCATGTGTAGCAATCATCACTCCTCTGCTGTGCTCACATACAAGCCTCAATGATTTGATCTTACTTTCTAGTTTTTTCAGTTTTTCCTTTAAAAATAAAATCTTAAAACATGAATTATATTTACAATATTTCTCCTCTCAAAAATGTTCCATGAGCATTGCCTATCATTCATACTCCTTAACATGATTTATCATTGATACTATGAATATCCCATGTAATTATAATTCTTACTAATGTTCTGCCTATTTAATATGATTAAGAAATAACTAAGAGGAATAAAGAGAAGCACTTAAGGACAGTGCTATAAAAGTAAGATTGTATGAGTAAGTACCATTGTTCTAGTTTATGGATGAGCTATGATTTAGTGGCAAGTTTAATTTGGAAACCATCCTATGAGCTAAAAAGTTAGAAATGTGGCTTATTTTTGTGTGCTGTTACTAGGGCTTGAACTTGGCCTGGATATTGTCTTTTAGCTTTTTCACTCAAAGTTCATGTTCTACTACTTGAGCCACAACTCCATTTCTGGCTTTTTGGTGATTAATTGGAGATAAGAGTTTCATGGACTTTCTTGTCCAGGCTAGCTTCGTACTGTGATCCTTGAATCTGAGCCTCCTAAGTAGCTAGGACTATGGGTATTAGCCACCAGTGCCTGGCAATATCTTTTTCATAAAGTCATCTACAAAGGAAAAATCAGTAAAATACAAAGAAAGGAAAAAAATCAGAGCTGATGTCTAGAAGTTTGACCTAGGAACAAGAAGACTCAAAACCCTGAACTGAGATGTTAAAAGACAGAATTGAAAGCAAATAGACAGAAAAACATCAGATCCCATACTAAAGGCAATCTTTACGTGAACACAACAGAACTAGACCAGCTTAATTGAAAGCTAGACACGTTTCCCTATTCAAAATAAGACTCAGTTGGAAGTTTTGTAATGAGAGATAGAAAGGAAATATGAAGATGACCCATGAAGGACATAACCATGATATAGGTGAGAGCGCAGTGTCCATTTTTGATCAGACTATACCTGTATACTCATAGGACTTAAAACATCAAAATGATGAACTACATACATTTCACATCTATGCAGCAATTCTACTCAAGAGAAATTTACCTATTCAGCTTCCCCTAGTCCCAGGTACCCACTTGGAAAAGACAGAGTCAGGCCTAAATGATAGTCCTAAAGCATAACAACACATAGTAAGTAACTTAGAGTTGCATAACAACTATTTTCAATTGTTACTACTTCCTTAGATGACAAGAACTTGCTTCACTACTAAGCTAAGTGGCTTAACTTTCCTGTCTCCATAATGTCTTAACAACAGAATTGAGTTGATTGTTCTCAATTTCCTTTGCCTTGCACTTCTCCAGAAGTGCCAGTCAAAATATGCTGAAATTCTGAATTTAGAAAGCCCTATAAAATGTAGCTAAATCTGTCAAGATATAATCTCTCTATTGCAAATATGAAATCAAGCCAAGTATAAGCCAAAATGATTCCTTTACGATTACTGGAATAAAATCTATTCTTGAAAAATGATTGTGGCGTTTCTCCTTTGTAATCAATCTAATAAACAGAAAACCTTACAGGATGAAATGGCACTCTTATTCTTGGGAGAATATAAATGAGAGTAACATTTTTAATTGTCATGAGCTACCTTTCTCTAAAGTGACCAGTTGATGGAGTATTGTGAAAGAGTCACATTCAATGTTAATGAACAGAGGACATTTTGAGGAACTTAAGTGTTCCTTACACAATTTAAAACTCTGAAGATTGATCTAATTCCATGGCATACTTTATTCTTTGTTTGAACTAAAAAGCAATCCTGTCAGCACACTTGTATATAGACACAGTTTTTAGTCAAATAAGGAATAAAATCAATCCCCTAGACTTACTGAATACCAATATTTCACTAGCAGCTGCCATATCCAAAAGGCTATCTAAATAGTATGGTAGGATAATCCTTCAAGAGGGAGGAAACTAAAATTACCAGAGAGGCACAACCAGGAATAGCAAATCCCAGAGAATAAGGACTTAAATGAAAAACTAGGTCTAGCAGGAATAGGAGTAGGGTGCTTCCTCCACTATGTGCAAGAAAAGGAGGCCTGTGATGGTAGACGGAAACAGCCCACAGATGTGGGAACTGGAAGCTAATGGAACTCACACTTAAGTGTCTTCTGTTTCTAGAGGAAGGAGAAAGATGATCTTTTAGGGGAGAAGGAAGACTGGGACAAAGAGAAATAGAGATATGAGGAAAGTGGTCATTTGGAGATCGGGTATTGACAAGGCAACCAGGAGCATATGCAAAGATCTGTAGTAAGTGGATTTGAGACATAAACATGATTTAGTATCACCTTTGGAAATGATCCACACATGCACTTGATTGTCTGCAATCCTCTTGGTTGCCTTACCCTCTAAACATCTGCTTTCCTGCCTGTAAGAAGTGAAAATGAACAATGTCTGAGAGCCATTCAGCCCAAGCTTTCTACAATTTTTGTTTTTCCTGTCACTTATCAGTTCAAAATGCAATCTAGAGAGAGCCTGACTTTAATATTGACTAGGCATGGTAGCTCATCACTGAAATGCCAGCTACACAAGAGGCAGAGATCAGTTTGATGCCAGTTCTGGCAAAAAGTTAGCAAAACTTCATCTCAACAAAATGAAATCTGAGCATGGTGGCATATTTCCATACTCCCACAGTCTAAGGCCAACCCTTGGCAAAAGTTCGAGACCCTATATTAAAAAAAACCCCAAAAATAAAAGGGCTGGGGCATGACTCAAGTGGTAGAACACCTACCTACCAAATGTGAGGCTTGGGTTCAAATCCCAGCATTACAGAAAATAACCTCCCAGCCCCCACTATTGACAACAGAATTGTGCTAGAATAAAAAGATGGTAGGAATAAACTTGAAGATTCCTATTATAAGGTCACTGTAATTCATGAAGACATACTGTACATGGGAAGACAATGAATGTTATGCATTCTTATCACAAAATTGACAACTAGGTAATGTATTTGTTAATTAGATAGATTTAACTATTCCATGATATGTACTTCAAGATATTATGTTACATGCTAAAAAATGCAATGTTACATGTTAATTTAAAACATACAAAATGCTGGGCGCTGGTGGCTCACGCCTGTAATCCTAGCTACTCAGGAGGCTGAGATCTGAGGATCGAGGTTCAAAGCCAGCCTGGGCAGGAAAGTTCGAGAGACTCTTATCTCCAATAAACCACTAGAAAACCGGAAGTGGCACTGTGGCTCAAGCAGTAGAGCACTGAGCGTAGGGACAGCACCTGAGTCCAGAGTTCAAGCCCCATGATCCACAAAAAAAAAAAAAAAAAAAAAAAAAACCAAAACAAAACAGACAAAATAAAATGAAAAATAAAGCCAAAATTAGTGTGTAGTAAACTAATAATGCAAATGTAAAACTGCATCAGTTATGAAGGAAATATAGTTAGGGGATTTATTCAACTTTAGTGGAGAAATTGGCACACATTTAGTTTCTAGTGTGTGGGATTTCTTTAAAGTTAAAATAACCACTGTGAAATAAAGTAACTCTGTTTTGAAGAGGTCTCACTGGATTTTATCCTAATTTATCACAAATAAAGAGCAAACTAAAGTTGATAATATTTGGGATAGATCTTAAGATCTAATTAGTAGTACTACTAGTAATTTACTATTTCCTATATTTAAATTGAATCCTATTACTATTTATAATTTATTAAAACAAAAAAATCAATCAAAATAATTACAATCCAAACAAAATGAGTGAAATTATTTATTTATACTCTTCACCCCCAGAAGAGCAGGAAGCTTTTCCTTTAATTAAATGCATTGCTTATTAAGCCAATTTATATGGTCAAATGATCTTGTGGTTAAGGGATTTCACTCTATGAAAAAGTACAATGGAACTTTTCAACAGTATGACTTTTTAAATGGTTATTGTAAAGATGATGCACAGAGGGGTTATATTTCCATAAAAGTCAGGTACTGCGAATATTTCTTTTTGAACAGTGTCACCTCTTCCCTCATTTTTTCCCATTTTTCCCCTCTTGGCCCTTCGCCCACAAGTTGTAGAGTTCATTATCAATACAGTGTCTCCTAGTATCACATTATGGATATAGTGTCTCCTAGTATCACATTATGGATATAGTGTCTCCTAGTATCACATTATGGATATATTGTCTCCTAGTATCACATTATGGATATAGTGTCTCCTAGTATCACCTTATGGATATAGTGTCTCCTAGTATCACATTATGGATATAGTGTCTCCTAGTATCACATTATTGATATAGTGTCTCCTAGTATCACATTATGGATATAGTGTCTCCTAGTATCACCTTATGGATATAGTGTCTCGTAGTATCACATTATGGATATAGTGTCTCCTGGTATCACTGCCGCATTTGTTCACCCTTTGTCCCACTCTTTCTGTGCTCCCTTCCATAATTACAGTAATCAGACTTTATCTGAATATTGACAATTAAGTCAAATGATAAACTGTACTTAGAATATAAAACTACAGTTAAATCTTATACTCTTGAACTCAGGTTGTGAGCACTATCCCTTAGCTTTTTTTATTAGATGACAATCTATCACTCTAGCCCCTGCTCCATTTCTGGCTTTTTGCTGGTTAAGTGAAGATAAGAGCCTCACAGACTTTCCTGCCTGGGCTTGCTTTGAGTGATAATCCCTAGATCTCAGCCTCCTGATTAGCTTGGGTTACAGACGTGAGTTCAAGCCACAGCACTGAAAAAACAAAAAGGGGGGGGGGGGATGTGTTTTTATGAATGATTTTAAATTTAGAAATCTGTTCATCTTCTTAACACAGATTAACAAATAATTTCTGGCTACACTTTTAGCAGAAATTCCGAGAAGTAGCTCTCTTAGAAGTTGACATATTTTCTTTACAACCTTACAACTTCCCATAAGGCATCTTACTGGCCTGAGACTGTGATTCATAGGTAAGCAACCTGCTGATGGTATACCAATCAGTCACCAACAAAGACCCTCAATGAATTCCATATAATTTTTGACATGTAGTAAGATATTTCACACTAAGAAAGGATGAAATAAAGACCTTAACTGTGAGACTGGCCTTCTAAGATCAAACCTAGGACTCCATCAGAAATTTACATTTACAGGTGCTTTTCTATAACAGAGTTAGATTAGGCAAAGTCATCCCTTCCAATATGGGATAAGAGAAGCTGGCCCATGCTAACCACAGAAAGAAACTAACAACCACTTAACAATTGATTCTTGGGAAAAAATAGATTTTTATATGACTAAACAGGGTCCCTCCAGATTAAATAGTCCATGATTTATAAATACTCCAATTGGGGTGATGTGCTTCATAGTGTGATTATGTGATTATTATGATTAGCACTAAAATATAGCTACTGAGCATTAATTTCCCTATATAAAATTTTACAAAAGAGTTGCAAATTAGATGAGACAGAACAGTTTGACAGATGCTGATATGTTTCCAAAGTTTCACTATGATTAGAAGTATCGCTTCTGAACAACAACTGGCAGGAATATCTTTTGACCACTGTTCATTTGAACATTCTGCTCACACAGTGCCCAAATTACAGTCAAAGTGAAGACAGTCATTAAGCAATTTCAAAACAGGGTCATTTTCAATGTTCTCATGTTAACCACAGCATGTTAGGGCTGGAAAGGAACATATCTATTACTGAACATGAATAAGGTCAAGCACACACTTCCCATTCATGCAAGCTCTTGGCCTTTTCCCAGTTTCAAATATTTCTGGCCAACACATCCTTAATACTTTTCCAGAGATGTCTGGGGGGGAGGGAGAAACACTAAGATTGGGTCAGTCTGCAACTAGTTTCCTGAACAAATTCCTCCCTCCAATGTTCCAGAAAGATCCTATCATCCTGACACAATCCATAAATTTATATTTCCTTGCATATTCTCAATGACTTACACCCAAAACTAAGCACTTTCCTTAGACACTTGACATTAAGAATTATAGCTGAATTCTAATTCATTTCATAGTTGATAATCCTTCCAGAACTTTGATCAGTGGAAAAACGTCACTGGCTCTGTAGTATGTTCATTCCTTGCTTATTCCCCACATGGCTTACTTAGCTTATCTCAGTGTTTTTCAAAGTTATTGGATATCTATAAAAGTGGTTTTTATAACTAGCTATCTCAAAGGATGAGTCTCCTAAAGCATTAAGTCATTCTTCAATGCATAACTAACCTAATGAGTATCTACTGCATCCAAGGATTTACACAGGCTTGGAGGACACAATGATAAAAGGCTTGAGGAAGGTGGCAACAGCAGTAATAATGTACACACTGATATAGAAGTGCAAAGAAAGAATCCCAATCCAAGACTTGAATCAGGTTTAAAAGGCTTTGCCTGAATCTGTGGGTAAATGCTAGAAAGATGAGTCATTCACAAAGTGAGAAAAAAGTAGCAGAGGTGGGAGCACTCTCACTGAACTTGAAGGAGCTGTAAAGGCCAGAATGTATAAGATGTGTGTTCATGGCAGAAGTGGTAAGAGATGGAGTTATAAGTGTGGACACATTTTAGGGTGTGAAGGGCTTATAGATTCCTCATGTATAAAACAAAACACTCTTGAATACTTTTATATAAGAAAATGATATAAGTAATTTCTCTTTATAGAAAGCAAACCAGCTACTCAGGAGGCTGAGATCTGAGGATAGCGGTTCAAAGCCAGTCCGGACTGGAAAGTCCATGAGACTCTTATCTCCAATAAACCACTCAAAAACTGCAAGTGGTGCTGTGGCTCAAGAGGTAGAGTACTCGCCTTGAGCTGAAGAGCACAGGGACAGCGCCCAAGCCCAGAGTTCAAGCCCCAGGACCAACAAAAAAAGAAAACTAGGGAAGCATATAGTTGGAAAACAGGAATGGAAGTAGAGGAAGGGGAGGGGCTAGAGTCAGGCCCTCTAGTCATTAGTATAACTAGATGAGAAAATAGCCATAGGTTCAAATAAGGCAGAGGGAATGGAGAAGGGCAGATCTAAACTAACTGGAAGGAAAGTGTAGAACACCATGTTAACTTCACAGTTTGTGTTGAAGTAAAGGTACAGTTACTTTCACTGAGCTAGCTGACTCGTGAGGAGAAATAGGCCTTAAAAGATAACTGAGTTTGGAATCAAACCTTTTGCAATGAGGAGCTTGTGGAAAATGTACAGTAGAGAGCTGGACACTTGGACTTAGGACTTCAGAAAGAAATCTTAGGTAGGTAAAGAAGCGTTAAGCCACAGGAGAGGATATTCCCCTAGTCTATGTGTGCAAGAGTATTGAAGAAAGAGTAACTCAGAAAACAGTCCCTCATAAGGGCATGAGAAGCAGATAAAGAAGAAGCACAATGAGTGATTCATTGTAGAAACTGCAAAACCAGGGCAAAGTGATGCTTTGATGCCAGAACAGAAACGTATGAAGAAAGTAGTGAAAAGTAAGGTGGAATAAAAAAGAGAGTACACAGCAAAAATTATAGTTAAAAAAAAAAACTTACTGGAAATGGAGCTAGAAGTCTGATTACTGTTGGGAAATCAGCTGGGCTGAGCTGTTCCTCAAAATGAGAGGGAAAGCCATTCTCAGATGCTAAATAAAATTCATAAGCTTGGGAATTTGCTGGATCAGAGTTTGACTTCTGACTCTACCAGTTGCTAACTGTGCTTAAGAAGAAAAGTTGTAGGATGGGAAGGGGAAACAAAGGAGAAAGCCACAATGCTTGATAAGAAATGTACTCATTATCTTGCCCATGTAATTGTAACCCCTCTGTACAGTATTTTCACAATAAAAAAAAGAAGAAAATTGTTGAATTACTTTGTGCCTCAGTTTCTTTGCCGCTAAAAAGAGATAAGAATCACCATTTCATGGGGTTATTTTACATATTGAATTAAATGGGATACTATACATAGAAGCACTTAACATATTGCCTCGTTCAAAATATGTAATACACCATATTCTATCTTAAACACCCACACACCCACAGAACACACAGAGACACAGAGACACACAGACACACACAGACACAGAGGGCAGTCACACCTAGAGAAGCCCTCCTCCCATCCGTTGATTCCTCCTTCCTCGACCTGATTTGAATATTGTCCCATGTGGAGACAATGCATCTAACTAACAACTTGTACATTCACAGGAAATAAAATCAGATCTTTCAGAAACTCAGTCCTCTAAGCTATCCTTGACTTTTGAAAGTTTTCATATGCCTCACAAAAAATAAGCAAGTTACTCACTGCACTAGAGAAATCATGCTTGCTTGTCACAGGCTTAAATACAATATTAGTAGACACTAACCTAAGGAGTTTATTATGTACACACAAAAAATAAAGAGCTACAATACCCACCCATCAAATAAAAATCTCCTATTCATTATGATCTGGAGCATAAAGTACTGACAATGAACAAATGAATTGTGATGTCTAAGATCTGAGAGAAGCTGAGCCAGGACCCCTCTAAACCTGAAGGAAATGCAGAATAAAAGTCTTTAAATTTAAATTTAGGCCCCAAGCTAAAGCCATGTATAGGTGGTAGACTACTTCATAGATGTGTTCTTCCATATGATCAAGGAAACATTATTATGAGAATCTTAAATTGGTACAATTATGTTTTTATGATTGAATAAATTTCATCTACAAGCTTATAGTCAGGATTTTGTTTGTATGTCTATATGTGTATATATTTTTTCATTTCTAGTTCAAAATTTTGTTATATAGTATACCTGATTTTTTTTATGAGACAAGATCTTGCTATGTAGCTCAGGATATCACAATCCTTCTAGCTCAGCCTCCCACATACTGAGATTACAGGTGAATGCCACCATGCCTCACAATATTAGATCTATGTTAAAGGTGTGCTATGTCTACTTTAAGTGAAAAACAGGAAAGATCTGAAATATAACTAGGAAAAATAAGGCTTTGGTTTAAAGACATGAAAAACCACACATAAAAGATTAGAATGGATTTGGAAGGACTAGTCTATTCTATTCACTGTACCACATATGGCTTTAGCCATACAATGCAATAAAGTGGTCATAATCAGATCCAATACAAACAACTCAGGCAGGCAACTCAGTTTATTCAGGAAATATCCTTTCAGCTACATATGACTTCTGTATATGGAGGTATAGCCAAGGAAACCTAAGCAATGCACAATTCTGCAAATATATGCTATTAATTTTGTTTCACCTATTTGATCCTCCACTTATTCAAAGCCAAAGCAAAAGGACACTGAGAAAAATGAAGTTCTGGATAAGAAAAGAAAAAGGGAAATGGCTAGGGAAAGCATCACATGAAGTAGTATCGATAAGCAAGATTGATGGCTTCAGATTTCTCTTTGTGTGTACTGACAAAAGGCAGCAGGCTTGGCTTGTTCCGGTGAAAAATGAACAGGGTCAGTAGACGGTCTACTTCCAAAAAGTGCTTTCAAGAACCCAGCTCTCATTTCTCAGTCAAACATCTGCCTATGTCCAATAGGCTACATTCTACCACTGCTGTTGTAATTCAAAGTTTTGCCCATTTTGCTAAATAAACACATACATTTGTGCCTTTCCTTGTTTCTGTTAAAAACAAGCCTTCTGAATAGAGCAATATTTTATTATGGGAATACCTATCATTACATTTATGCAATCAAGTTTGTATAGCCATTTGTGAAGTATAAAAAATGTTCCCACTCAATTAGTTAGTTCCACTAAATATTCCCATCCTTCAAATACCAAAATGGCAAAAAAGAAAAAGAAAAAAGGAGCAGACAAAAAGCCAACAGGAATGTTTTTGAGAGTGGGAGAGGAAAAAAGAGACCCATTCATAACCACAATGAAGCATGAATAATTGACAATTTTGAATGTAAAGATCATTCAAATAAATGTAACTGATGGTTCATCCACATAGGGTGCAAGTCAAAGTAAACAGACAGTCCACTTTAGAAAGTGTCTAGTGAATTGATTTAACAAGTTTAATGCGAGCATCAGTGTGGGGCTATTACTGATCGTAAGCTTTACTGATGTTATTTGTTCGCTTGGAAAAATACCGCTCTTTGGAATGAGCACATTAAGGCTAAAATTGCAGAGAAAACCCTATTACAACTTTATTGCTGGCAAATTGGAACCAAACCTTGTCTGTATATCAATTACTTAGAGTTACCACAGAGATAAATCCTTTTTTTTCTTTTTCTTTTTTCTTTTTCGTGTATAGGCTCAATCTTGAAGACAGTGATGAGAAACTCCTTATTATACCCTACCAACATCGCTAAGGTTTTCTTAGCAATTTCAAGAAATTGTCAATTAAGTTCTTTTTATTAGGTTCCAAAAGCTGTTAAGTCAAACACAAATCTATCATAAGGCTTGTAACAGCATGTTATTTAGGCACATTTCAATGCTTCACTCTTTCATTATCTACCTACCCCCATGCAACTGCCAAGTTCCAGCAATGTAAAAGAGTTTCTTGTTGATTATCTTGGGCTTGTAGAAATTTGAAGTAAGTGGCCACTCCTTTGTGGCAAATGTTCCACCAAACTCTCATTCTTATTAAAAGTAGGGACACACATACACACACATATCTCATGTATATATCTCATATATATATATATATATATATATATATCACATATATATACATATATATACACACATATGATATAGATTTGCTTCTAAACAATCCAGTGGAAGGAAAACGTGTGGTTCAGTCATATAAATCCTCAAAATGCATAAAATCAGGAAAGATTTTTAAATAGTAGTACAGATGTGTCTATTACTTGCTGCTTTCACTTGTGAACTAGGAAATCATTACCAGACAGCACCAAATCACTCACATGGCAACTGATGGCAAAACTGCACTGTCCAATGGCCAGGACCTAGGCAAGGGTAAATGCTTTGAAAAGACAATCCTGTGGGTCCCCAGGAAAAAGGAGAGATTCAGTACATTTGGAAGAACAAAACAATGGAGGTGAACAGAGGTCAGCCCCAAAGGCAGCTGCTCCTTTGACCTCCTAGACAGACAAATGGGACTTAATAGGAAAGAGACACAAAATGGCACATAATTCTAATGAATAAATATGGCCAGATGCTATTCAGAAGTCTCACACTGGAGGCATTCCATGATTTTCACATTTTAGATGAGACTGTTAAAAAAAAAGGAATTAAAATGGAAAAAGAATAACATAATGATCATCAGCTGAATGAATGCTATTAATAGTCTACAGTGTAAATCTTTAAAGATATTTTGACTACTGACCTCATGAATCATAAAAGGCAATGATAGATGAATACAGTCATTATACTCAATGTACATATGTAAAATTGCAAACCAAACTTGAGCAGAGAGGTAAGGTTGGGAGAGATGGGCCAGAATGATGAAAGGGATAACATTGATCAAGATGCATTTTACTCACAAACTAGCATGTTGAACTGAAACCTTTTTGCACAACTACTTAAAACAAACTCTCAAAATAAAAGGAAATGAATTGTGTTAATAATCAGAAATACCCTGTCCTAGTTGCTCAATACAAATCAGCATTGTCTTAATCTTTCAGAATTTTAACAGCGTCCAGATAGAGATTTAAATGTGGTGCAAATAATGCATCAGGAGGACAGTGAGTTCAAGGCCAATTTGGCTACCATATAAGACTCCCTCAAAAAACATATTTAACATTTCCTGATACATGACCCTCAGCAATTTGAGCCTGACTTCCTGAGATTCCAAGCTAGAAGGACCATTTTACCTCCACAATAGTCTTCAAATACCAGCAATAAAACCTAGCCTAAAACAACAGTCAAAGAAAACCATGAAGATACTATGTATATCACATTGGAAAAGCAACACAGTTGCAGAATTTGAAAGGCATTTACTGTGTCTTCAGATGTCCATTGCTCCATTTTTATAAGATCTTTTTTTTTCTTGAAATCTGACTGGGTAGTTTCCGTGGCACTTTGCTATAGCCTGAATACTTGGTCACAGGCTAACGACATTTGAAGAGGAAGAAGGTCAAAGCTATCATTATGGTGGTGACAACCAATCACAGTGGGGAAAAATAAGTTTTATTTATTACTCTTAATACAAGAAACCTTTACTGTGGAATATAATTGCACTGTCACTACACACCAGAGATTTTTAATCCCCAATCATTTCAACATATTTTACAGTTCATTACCTTTCCAGCTAGATATAGCAGGAAGGACTCTCCTGAGCTTATACAAAAGCATTTTAAAAATCTACTGTTTTTACACTCACATTTCAAACACACAAAATAGTAGACTGAAAGAGGCAGAACATGTATTTCAAATGAACACTGGCAAGAAAATATTTATCTCATAATCAATTTTAAATCTCTCCACTAAATATCAGAACAGCAAAAATTATGAATCATGGAAAGAAATGGAAACAATGTAACAAACAGGTTAGAATTTTAAATTGTTTTTATGACAACACACATGGCAGTGTCCAGAATAAATATGACGGACTACAAACTTGCCAGCGATGCTCCTAATGTTGCAACTGATACAAAATTATGCTGCCTTTAGGGAAAAGATTATCTGTTATGATTCTCATAAGTTCTAATAAGTGTCACTGTGAAAAGGCAAGAAGTTGCATCACTGAGAATTTTGTTAGTAAAAACTTATCACTTGCAGTCGTTTTTCACACATTGTAGCTCATGCATCTTACCCTGCCTGGATTGAATTGAGACTTCATCACAATTGTGCCATGACAGAAGTTGTCTAGTTAGCTGAACTGTGTCATGAAAATAGAATTTACTTTTCAAACATGGATGGATTCTGAAAAAAAATTTTCTTGTAGATATAGAATACTTGTCTTTGTGAGAGCATAAGAAACAGAAACCAAGGCTACTTTGCATTCTCTATGCTTCTTACCAACTAACCTGGACATCATTCTTGGGAATGCTTTAATAAAAAAAAACTGTTTACCAAGAGGTTTTAATTACGAATAATCACACGGTTTTCTACAGGGGTCCTTTGAAAAACAAATAATGAAAATGATCTATCTTCTTCTCATCAGTGATGCATATTTGAGAGGAAACTGTTTAACTTCAAGTCTGAGTAGAATCTTTTACTTGGAACTTATAGAAATTACACAATGAACGGTACTCAGGAGGCTGTGATTTGAGGATCTCTGTTCCTAGCCATCCATAGCAGAAAAGTTTGTGAGACTCTATCTCCCATTAAGCACCAAAAAAAAAAAAAAAAGGCCAGAAGTAGAAGTAGAGCTCTGGCTCAAGTGGTAGCTTGAGGGCTAGCCTTAAGCATAAAAGCTCAGGGATAGCACCCAGACTATGAGTTCAAAGCTCAAGACTGGTACCATAAAGAAAAATCAGTCACTATTTCAAAAATTAACTTAAAGCCTCACCTTATTTTTCAGGAAAGGGAAAAAAAGGACATAATGTAAAACAAGGACAAATGACCTCTATTCACACTTAGTAGCCTGCAGTATTAAAAGGTTTACCTGAGGTCGCCAGACAGGAAACAAGAAATTCCTTCAGATCTTCAAAGGTATTTATGAAGCAAAAGAGGGAAATTAAAAGTGAATGATTAAATCAAATTAACAAGGTAATTATGATTAGGGTGAACAATGGGTAGTAAAATATTGATTCAACATTTTTATTTCAGAATGTAAAGAAATATGCCCAAATACTACTCTAGGAATCTTTTCTTTACCTATTGTTTTATTAGCAAGTCTTAGGTTAATGAAACTATTATTCCAAGAACAATACATGCCATTCTGACATAAAATTTTTAGCAGACTCAAATCAAAAGAGTACTTTCATGGTCAGAAATCAAAGCTTACAAGATAGCTAAAACATCAGCACTGAGGATCCTACCACAAGTCAGGCACCAGACAGTTTCTATCTCTCACTCAATTAGTGCATGCCTTCACCATAACTGGATGAGGTGGTCACAGATAGTCTGTCACAAAATTGAGGAGCCTAAGTCCAAGTTTACAAAGCTGGTTGATGGTAGGGCAAAGCTTTGACCTCAAGACAGTTGACCTCTAAACCCATGCTTTTCCTGCCAAGTATAAAATTGTTAGAGGAGAAAGAACAATATCTTAAAAGACAAGATTTTGTTTTGTTTTTAAATCATAATGGAAAAAGAATCTAGCATTGATAAAAGTTAAAAGTGTGGTATTTCTATATGTATAATTATACAACCCATTTTTCAAAAGCATGAGCTCATCCTGTCATCCTACTACTCAGGAGGTTAAGATCTGAGTATGAATGTTAGGGCCAACTCCTAAAGAAAAACTGTGAGACACTTATCCAATAAAAAGTTAACCAATAAAAAGCCGGAAGTAGATGTGTGGCTCTCCATCAAAGCATGAGACCATTTTGGACTTTGTCGATACCATAGTTGTGAAATAACTTACAGATATCAGAGAGGGCTTAGACAAAATTATAATGGGTCCTGAAAGCAGCAGCTGTTTCTGTAAAATTTAGAATCTCTGCTTACTATTGACATACTTGAAAAAAAAATCATGTGAATGACTAAGGGCAGACAAAGCATATCCATCTCATATTCTTTTGCTATCTGCTACCCTACTCCTGGTGCAAAAACATATGTTAACCATTTGCAAGTAACATACTTTGTATTTGGGTACTTTAAGGAAAGTTAGTATCTTGTAAATATATATTCCCTTCTATGGCACCAATCAAGAAGCAGGTATCTGTTTGAAGAAAATAGAGGGAAGAATAAGCATGGAATCAGGTGTTAGGCCAAAGGCATGCAACACACAATGCTAAGAGTACTGGATCTGGAGATCTATTATCTTCATTAGAACTGTGGTTCTTCTAACTGGCTAGTTTATTATAATTGAATGAGATCATTTATAACATATACTTAGTGGACTAGCACATAGAAACAAAGACTCAGGAACACTGATTATTATTATTCTCCAATAAAACATTTAGAATCATGAGCTCTAACTGGGGCTAAAGAATGTTTTCTTGAGAGCTTTCAGATATATCAAATTTTCTAAGGTTAGGAAGCAATGGCCCTAGAGCTAAGGCTTTCAGACAAATTTCTATGAACTTGTATCTTAAAGTAAAATATCTTCAAGGCAGAAAGGAAGAAAAGTTGGAAGTCATTGGCCTACAGGAAAATCACTTGTCTATAACAATAACGAAGACAAAGTCAAAACAGTAAGGGAATCAACAATTATGGAGTGACCTCTTCTTTGCTGAACTAAGATATTAATTTCCAGTGTGCCAGACTAGGCAAGTATAGGTAAATTAAAAGCTCTGGTTATGTGGTCTGAGAGGTCAGTAGAGTGATTTAAAAAAAAAAAAGTATATTTTAGTCCTAACTGTATACATAGTAGCCACGTGGCCTCAGATTCAACTGTCTCTTGGCCTGGTTCATCTTTACAATGGAGATAAAATCTCCCCTGTGTGTAGGAGACAAAATTAATAGAGAACAAACTATTAAAAAGGTCCATGGATAAATGAAACATATGTTACACTATACCTATAAATTGTAAAGTCCCAAATGGCAGGACCAAAAGTATTATCTGTCACTAACAACGCAAGCACCTTGATTTCAGAAGCATCACACAGTCCCCAAAGTCCAACGGCCTATTGGCTGAAACCAACTCTAGATGCTGATAAAAAAAGACTTATCGGTTTTGGAAGGTGACTCAGTAGAAGAGTGCTTGCCTTGCATGCATGAGGCCCTGGATTCAATTCTTCAGTACCACATAAGCAGAAAAAGCCAGAAGTGGTGCTGTGGCTCATGCGGTAAAGCACTAGCCTTGAGCTGAAGAGCTGAGGGACAGCGCCCAGGCTCTGAGTTCAGGCCCCATAACAACAACAACAAAAAAGTTATCAACTACTTAAAATCAGAATTAAAAAATTAATTTTCAATGTACTCTAGTACATTTTCTAGCACTCTCTAGACTGATAAAGCAGAAGTTTTAGGTTCCCATGAAACTAAATTCAAGTGCAACTTATAACACTGAGAACCACGCAAAAATAGTGAAAAATCCACTCAGATTGTATTTATTTTGGTATGTCATTTTTATATTAAATAACTTTGAAAGTTAGAATTGTCAAAGAGAAGGCCAAGTTCCAAAGAGATCATAAACCTGTGCATAAAATCAAATAAATCTCCCCCGAGGTGAAGAAGGCTCGGTTAAGATAGATGCCTTTCAGAGACAGACTTCATATTTTCCTTTTTAAACTCAACTGCATTTGGAAAGGCAAGAGTCACTTCTCCCTTTAGAGATTAAGCTCCTTTTAGACTAATGATGATCCCTAAATCTGACTCTGGTGCTTTTATTATGAACAATGAGGCTCTAGAATGATGTACAATATAGCATTTATGCTTCTTTGTTTTCTTCTTTTCTTTTTTAATTGTCAAGATGATGTACAGAGGGGTTACAGTTATATAAGTAAGGTAAAAGTACATTTCTTGTCAAATTTGTTACCCCTTCCCTCATTTTTCTCTCTTAAACTTCTCTGTTCTACCCCAACCTCTCCCAAACAGACCTTCAGCTTCCAGCAGCAGAAACAGTCTAATTCATGGCATATAGGAGGAGATTAAAAACTGTAAATTAATAATATAAATGAATGGTCTTTTCTCAGCAGGAAGTACAAATAAATTAAAAATGCAAATTCTTGGACCTTACCTCAGATCACAATCAGAAACTCTGAAGAGAGGCCTACCAGTCACCCTAGCAGGTGATTCTGATGGATGCTGGAATAGGTACTCAAAAACAATATTTTTTTTCAAGCTGGGCACCTGTAGCTCACACCTGTAATCCTAGCTACTCAGAAGGCTGAGATCTGAGGATCATAGTTCAAAGCCAGCCTGGGAAGGAAAGTCTGTGAGGCTCTAATAAACCACTCAGAAAAACAGAAGTGGCGCTGTGGCTCAAGTAGTAGAGCACTAGCCTTGAGCTGAAGAGCTGAGGGACAGCACCCAGGCCCAGAGTTCAAGCGCCACTACTGACCCCCCCAAAAAAGTTTTTTTTCTTAGAAAAAGTCTTTGTATATGTTACATAAGATTACCAAGAAAGAGTAGCATTCTCAAGAGTGATTATAGATTAAGAAATAAATAATCCCATTTGTCTTTTTCTCACCAGAAATTCTATCTCTGATGAGGTTTCTTTGATTTCATCATAAAATTAAAACTCTTTTATCTTCTGAAGTCATAGTAGTAGAGATAGCAGTATGTTAGTAATAATTTTTTTTGCAGGCTATATAGTAGAACTAGTGGTAACCACAGCACTGAAAAAAGAAATGAATATTTAACCTTCATCTATAACATGCAATACATACAGAGGTTATTTGAACAACACTGAGAAAAAGAAAAATGTAAATTAAACAGCCTCTTTAATCTGTTCCTATGCCAGAGCTGTCATCAAAATGTTCTTGAAGTTTAAAAGCTTTTAGTTAGAGAAGAATGTGGAGTATAGAGGGAAAGATATATTAAAAAAAAAAGCTTGATTCTATCTTTTTTCACTCAAAGAAAATACATTATAAATATTCACATCATGTAATACTACAATCTACGGGAAGAAAAATATATTATAGAAAGTATTTTGTAGCATATTCTGTTAGATTTACCTTAGAACAATGTGATCCTAACCCATGTTCTCTCCTAGACAGCTACTTACCTTTGGGCTAATCAACAGACTCACTGATCATCAGTTAAAAGTTTTCCCTGAATGTACAAATGTCACCAAGAAATTAGGTAGTAATAATCTACAAATCTCTAAGAAAAGTTTCATACAATTTTTGTCATATGAATAATGGTGTTGTATCTGAACCTGTCTTCTTCCTTTGTTTACCCTCTCTAATTCTGAACTTACTTTGACAAGGTCATTGAAAAGGTTATGGAGGAAAAATAATTCACTAAGCTTATTTCTGTTATTTGTAAGTACTCTCTCCACTCAGCACCACCATATACTTAACAAGTAAGTTGTGTAAAACAAACAAAGCTTATCATTAGGATTTTTTGCAAATGGGTATTTACTACTTTCTGGAAGTAAAAAAAAATGGGTATTTACTACTTTCTGGGAATAAAACATAAACAAGACAGGTATTCATATTGAAATCTGAAGTACTATGGCTTCCTGTCTTTTAATTTTTTAATTATTTTAGATAGTTATACAAAGGGATTTCAATTCAAGATGTCAATTTATGAATACAATGCCATCAAATGCAGATAATCAAATGCATCTTGAATTTGAGAAGAGAATGGTTTACCAAAATATTCCTTATATTGCTCTGTTTTCACTCTCAAAACTATGTGATTATTTGTCTACTTTTTTTCCAAGTCAGGCTTATGTGGAACTTACTTTCCTTCACCAAAATATTGAGCATTGAAACATCATTTAGATGACTGACAATTGCAAAAATCATAAAATCATAGCTTCCCTGGGTTACTAATCTATCAATTCGAAATTAAAATACTGCAAAGAAGACTTTGAAGTAGTCTTATCAGAATTTGTATTTGCAAGGGTTTACAAATAGAGAAGTTTATCACTTATTATTTAAAACACAAAACTATTTTCATGTTACATCAATATGCATGTCTAGAAGCTTGTTTAAGGAGACCATTCACCATGCAAAGTTTTAAATGCACAGTATCAAAGAATAATTTTTGACATTTTGATTCATACATGCTTATAAAGCTCCAAGACAACATGGTTTAATTATAAAACATATTTCTACTGCCTTAGTCATGCCAATTAAATTTGATTGGATACTTTCTTTATTCAACAAGCCCCTTTCATGTCATTTTAATTTACTGTCAAAGCAGCCTGAATATTGGAAACTAAATTATTTACTACAGCCCATAAGCCAATAATGTTCCATTTGTCTCGTACAGAGGGAGACTAGACTAACAAGATTATTAAGGACATTACTTGTAATAGCGAATGTCCTTCACTTTATTTGAGCTTCATGCTGTGCTTTCAGAGATCATACTTCAAAAGAGCTCCATTTCATTCCGTCACAGAACCTCTGATATAAATTATTCCCCACTCCCTTTGTAATATTCTGATCATAGAGAAAGTGGACCCAATATTGTTGGGTTGAAATGCAAGCACTCTCTTCTAAGACAGCTACATAGTTTATTTGTGTTAAACATCTTTGATGCCCTCCCTTGTGCCAATATTGCAAAACAGAGAAAAACATCAGTTGAATTTATCTCACAGTGATAGTATTTTCACACATTAAATTCATACAAGCTTTTTTGTTTTCACTGTCCTGAATGCAAACAATGCTTCTAAGATTCTGGGATATACAAGTAAATCAATAGTCTTAGTTTTCAAAAAATCACAGTAGACATTATATAGCTGGACAGACACTTCACACAGAGCTCTATTATTGTGAAATTCTAGAAAAGGAATTAAAATGTCTCATCCAGAAGCACTCTTAAAGGCACAAAATAAATAGAGCTGTGGTAAACTCTAATATGCCCTGGTCCAAGGGAATTCTGTTGAACTTGAACTTAGCCTCATGCTAAGACTTATTTAACATCTTCATTAGGAGTCTGGAGAGGAAGAAACACATCAATTATATTCACAAATGACAATTAATTGGGAAGTGTTGTAATTATTAATATAGAAATAAAAACAACACAAAGAGCGCTGCAGAGGTCTAACCTTCAGAAAAATCCCCTAAAAATGGCACTGATGAGTAAATTAAGAGGTTATACAAAGTACAAATACTAAGTCCCAAAGAGGTACTTAGAAACTATATTTTCAAAGATAACAGGAACATGTCAGATTAGCAACAAGCTGTAAAAACCATCTCTAACTAAAGCTGAAAAGGGGAGACATGGAGGAAAAAGCAAAGCCAACAGCTCTCACAGAATTTATGGGAAGCAACTACATCCCATTGGCTTCTGTGACAGTGAATCCAAGATTATTGAACAAGGGAACTAATGTTTTAATCTTCGTGTTAAAGGTAAAGTGATATAGGTTATTCTAGCTTAATGATGATGGAAAAGTTCACAGAACTTGTAACAATACAAAGGATGGTTTCATTTCCTGTAATGAAATTGGACAGTGGTGTGTGTGTGTGTGTGTGTGTGTGTGTGTGTGTGTGTGTGTGTGTGTGTGTGTGTGTGTGTGTGTGTGTGTGTGTGTGTGTGTGTGTGTGTGTGTGTGCGCTAGTATTTGAGCTTGAGTTCAAGTCCTTGACCTCTCACTTGGCCTGGCTTTTTCACTCAAGGCTAGCTAGCATTCTACCACTTGCACCACATCACCAATTATGACCTTTTGCTGATTAATGGGAAGAGTTCCGTGCATTTTTCTGCCTAAGCTGGCTTCAAACCATAAACCTCAGATCTCAGCCTCCTGAGTAGTTAGGATCATAGGTATGAATGACCAGCACCCAATGACAATAGTTCTTTTAAGTTACCTCACGGTGTTCAAAGGAGTGTATGAAATATAAAATTAGAAGTGAGCCAGAAAGACCCAGAAACACTACAAATCAAAGAAAGGTTGAACAAATGGGGTTGCATGAAACTGCTGAGCTTCTGCATGGCAAAGGACATAACTAGCAAGACCAATAGAAAGTCCACCGATTGGGAGAAGATCTTCACTAGCCATACAATGGACAATGGACAATATCTAAAATATACTTAGAACTCAAAAAATTAAATCCCTCAACAACAAATCCTCAAAGAAACAACCACTTGATTAAAAAGTGGGCTAAAGAATTAAAGAGAAACTTCTCTGAAGAGGAAATAAGAATGACAAATAGACACATGAAGAAATGCTCAACTTCTCTAGCCATAAAAGAAATGCAAATCAAAACAACATTGAGAGTCCAACTTACCTCAGTTAGAATAGCTATCACCAAGAAATCTAATAACAACAGATGCTGGAGGGGATATGACCAAAAAGGGAACCCTACTAGCATTGTTGGTGGGAGTTTAAACTTGTTCAACCATTATGGAAAGCAGTATGAAGTTCATCAAAAGACTCCACATACAGCTCCCCTATGACCCAGCAATCCCACTTTGGGGCATTTACCCAAACAATCACAAATAAGGCCATATTAAAGCTACCAGCACAACTATGTTTAACACAGTATTATTCACCATAGCTAAGATATGGACCAACACAGATGCCCCTCAGTAGATGAATGGATCAAGAAAATGTAGTATATCTATATCTATCTATCTATATCTATCTGTCTATATATATATACATGTGTGTATGTGTATATATATATATATATATATATATAATACAATGGAATTTCATGCCTCCATCAGAAAGAATGACACTGCTCCTTTTGTTAGGAAATGGAAAGACTTGGAAAACATTATATTAAGTGAAGTAAGCCAGGCCCAATGAAACATAGGTCCAATGGTTTCCCTTATTTGCAATAACTAGTATATATCTAGGATAAGCAGAAAAGGTCAAAAGCTATGTACATATGGCCATATAAAATGATGCTAAGAGAAATGAACCCCAAGATAGGGACACAAGAGATTCTATCTTTGTTACTGTTGTTTTTAATGTACTTATAAAGTATTATGTGATTTTTTTTGGTTTCTTTTGTATGTTCTTCCCCCATTGTATAACCTGTTTTCACTGTATGTGATTCCAATGCCTTGCATCTTGTATATACATTTTTATAATTTGGGGAGGGGAAGGGAAATAACAAAATGCTGAAATAAGAATACAAGTTGACCCATTGTAACAATGAGATGTACACGACACTATGTTGAAAACGAATTTTACAACTTGGTCAGGGGGACTTGGGGAGGTGGGGAGGGAAGGGATGGTAGGGGAAAAACAAAGGAGAGGGTAACAATGCTGTATAGGAAATGTACTCATTACCTTACTCATGTAATTATAACCCTCTCTGTACAGTCTCTTTACTATATACATATATATATGTACATATATATATATAAAGACAGAAAGAAAAAGGAAAGAAAAAGAGTGTATAAACACAATACATAACCAGGAATTACTCTAATATGGCCATTTATTTTGGTTTTTAAAAAGAAAAACTGAGCTTCAGCTATAGCATTCTGTCAAAGAGTGATCAGAATAAACTGCAAAGGGAGCTTACTCTGAAGGAACTAACACAAACCTTCAAATATCATATTTTAGATATCCTGTATATCACACAAGATGAACAATTCATTCTTTCTCTTACATGCACGCTTCTGTACAAGGTAAAACAATTCCACTAAAATAATAGAAAGAATTACATTGTGCAATTGATGTAAAGTACATTTTCTCCAGTAATGTGAAATAAGCTATTTAGTAGTGCTTCAACCATTAAGCAATCAACCATCTTTTGATAAAGGAAAATATAGTAGGCCCTTAGCTACATTTGAAGGGTTCTGTATGCTACAGTTAAAAGTAATGCATTCGCTCATAAATTTCTTCTTCAGTTACTGCACTGTTTAACTCAATTATGAAAAAGAACCCTACTTCTAATTTCGCTGAAATAAATGCATGTGAAGTGAGAAAACTGCCCTTTTTAGGTGACATTGGTCTCCGTTGTGATATTGGAGAGCATGAGGTGACACTCCTGCACAAGGCTCAGGTTTACGCACTAATGGGCGAATATTTCAAGGCAAATGCAGCTATAATGTTTATGCTAAAAACAATAGGTTATGACAGCCGTCAGATGTTCTATATCCCTCAAGTGTTGAAAATAAATTGTTTTCTTTTTGCACACAAGAGATGGAATTACCAAGGTGAAACATGACAGAGAATTTGTAGAAAATCATCTTGTTTGTGAGCAAGGCTTTCTTCCTGGTACTCATTGATATAAACAGTACCCCACAGGCTACCTACTGTGTATTACCTTAATGAGTCAAATGACAATGAGTACTGAACAAAGAGCCTTGAGAAAAGTCTTATCGATATCTGCCTTCTACTAAGATTATATTTCCACATAAAAAAAGTTTTGAGTTCAAATGTGACTTTAGAGCAGTTTCTTTTCTATTTCTAGATAGTGGTAGGGCTGGCATGCATTAGACTTGCAGTGTTATCTGTTCTGTATGTGGATGACTTGGCCTTCGGTAAGTACAAGCTCTCTTGCACCACTCACTATTGCTTAGCATCAATGCACTGAAAAACCACTTTCCTTTTTTGCTCCATCCACAAGACACAGGAAGAACAAACTGGAAGATAAATGTAAGGCCATTACAGGGAGAGGAAACTTTCCTGGTTTCATTTTAGCTTACTCTAACTCTTTGAGTTTTGGTACTTACTTTCATGACTGACCTAACTTCTCAGCTGAAGGGCAACTAGTGAGCCCCAGTGATTGGTGACAGTGTTCCTATCTGGAGAAATTGGGGAAGTAGAGACTTTACCCCAATTTTTGTATGTATTAGTTACAGTTCACTAAACTACCAGACATTACACATGAAGAAAGACTTTCCATGTTCACTTTATATGCCATTCTGTGATTTATTCCTCCATTATTAGACCATTTGCCATAGTGTAAGAGCTAATTACTAAATTCACTAATACAAATGGAAAGAACTAACTCATCACACTTTCCCACTAGGTAAAAGTTACATGAAGAATTTCATTACTGCCTTGATTCAATTATACTTCGGTTTCATTTCAATAATATATGTCCACAGACAGTATCATCTTTTGTCATTTTAATTTCTTCACATTTTTAAAATAACACACAGAAAAAATTAAATAAGTTATTACACTTTAGGTCACTTAAACTACTTGAATTTTTAACTACTGTATTTGTGTTTCCCTTCTATCAACAATGGCTCAGCTTCCTGATCTACTTAATCGGAAACCTAAACATTTCTGAGTTTATTCAGAAGAGTTTATGCTTTATAATATTTTTTGCAGTACTGTAGAGAGAATAGTGATAGACACCAGCTAATTGTAAGAAACAAGTAATTGTTCTCAATGAAAAATGATCCCATTTATAGCTTGATATATCATTTTCTATTTTTATTCATATTGATAAAATCTCATTATCTTTATACTTCCTATTTAGATAATATCAATATAAGCACTAACATTTATAATCCCAGAACTGTACAGACTCTCAGGTAATGTGTTTACAGTCTCAGTAATATCTGAATTTAATGTCACATATTTCTTAGCCCTAAATTGAACAAGAACAAAAATATGCCCTATAGACATTGGATTTATCAGTTCTTGCATCCCCAAAGCATGACACTTCATTTTTATATGAGCTGATGTTTTAATTATTTTGCTATTTCATTTTGAAGGATATAGTATGAATTCATAAGCTTAGATTCTTTATTTAAGCAAGGATGAGAATATACACATTATTCTTATGAAAATACTCCACAAACAACTATATATATACATATATATAGTCAAGATATGTATTTTAATGTTGCAATTATAGCATATGCAAAAATGCATAGTATGCATTATACATTTAGATATATACCACGTTCAAATATTTTAATATACTTATCTTCTTTATGTAAATATCTATGCAAAGTTCTATAAATAAAATTGTAAGATAGAGTGAATAACATTTCAACACAGAAAAATGTATGTATATGCAAATCTATCTATGTATATATATATATATATATATATATATATGTATGCATGTATATTTTCCTGATTGAACTTTATATACTACCCTCCATTTTGACTGAAACAGTAAAATAACTAGCATGTTGCCTCTGAAGCCGAAAGCAATTTCCTTTTCTAATTTTAGTTATGCAAAGCCTATGGGCATCATCAGCATTTAGTAATTAGTTTTATAATTACTGCTGTTTTGCTCACTGTCATTCAATTTTTCTTACAACATGGTCTGGGATTGAAACATCCCACATCCACAGCTGTGTAAATTGCTATCCATTTATAAAGCAAAAAAAGTAACATTCCACATACATCATTATTCAGTCAAGAATGTGTTGCTGGTACTTAGGTGATGCCTTGAGTGCATCGGCTGCCCACTGGAAAAAAAAAAAAAAAAGAAAAGAAAAATGGCATTCTGGATTCCAGGAACTGCTAACAAAGTAAAGCGAAGATATGAAAGCTTCCAGAACAGGAAGATTACATCAACAAATACAAGGAAATACCAGAAATCTAAAGATTATGATGTCAAGAGAAGCATTTTAAACCTAAGTAACCCTAGTCCCTTGCTAGAGGAAAGATGAAATACACACAGCCTACACATCTGTAGCTACTATGATGCTCAAGTCACTGTTTCTTTAAAAAAAAAAAAAAAAAGTAGCCAGCAAAACGTTTCAAACATAATATATTAAAATATCAATTTTTTTTCTAAACTCTAATGAAAACTCCAGCTCATGGCTTTGATAATTTCAATCCTATTTCAATAATGAACTGCTAATCAAAACACTGATTTTTCTCACAGAAAGACTTAAAATGTTAGTTGGGCACTAGTGGCTCAAGCTTGTAATCCTAGCTACTCAGGAGGCTGAGATTTGAGGACCTCAGTTTGAAGCCAGCCCAGACAGGAGATTCTTGTCTTCCATTAATCACAGAAAAAGCTGGAGCTGGCACTGTGATTCAAGTGGTAGAGTGCTGGCCTTCAGCAAAAGGAGCTCAGGGGCAGTACCCAGGCCCAGTGTTTAAGCCCCAAGACTGGCAAAAAAATAAAAATAAAATAAGATAAAATGTTAAAACTAATAAAAAAAGGTTCAGTATAATATGGTCATAGCTTCTCCCTATCTTCTCCAAAAAACTCAGGAATATACCAGTTGCATGTATATTTTCTTATGAATTATAGCAAATTTAAACAAAATGTGAGTTACATATTATAGACTAAGATGTTTGAGGCCAAATCTGGGATGTTCATTGACTGAGGTCAAAATTGGCTTTGAAATAGGCCATTAACTTGCGGGAAAACATTTGAACATGGTCTAGAATTAAAGAATTTAGTCACTGTCTCACTTTGCCTACTTTCCTCATCTATGCCATTGTAGAGTACTTATCTAGCTTCATAGGACCACAAAGTAGCTGAAGTAGAATTACCACTACAAAGATCATCTCAAGAGCAAGAGACGTCTCTCCATGTCTATACTGTGACCTAGATTATGCGCCTTTAGACCTGTGGAATGGCCCTGACTTGGGTTGTTCTTTAGCTTTACAAACAACTCACTCACAATTCCTGCTATTTATGCTTTTACAAATGCTATTCAGACATTTTTTTTAATACCAGAAAGTTTTGTTTCTACACATATAAACTACAAATGTTTCAGGAGTGGAAATGGTCTTCTGTCTCTTTTCTATCATTGAACACTGGACCACATGGTTAGCTAACACATACTTTTTGTTTCAAATGTATAAAGAGAGGTGAGCAGGGATTGCTACTAATTCTGATATCTCAAAACAAATAGTTGTGGAAGTGACACCAGGAGTGAGCCAGAGATTGTGGTAAGACAAAATGAGAAAGCCTGATAGTTGAGTAGAAAGCTTTAGCTTCAATCCACTTCTTCTGAGCCAATACCAAGCAATTCTTCTTTTTTTTTTTTTTTGCCAGTCGTGGAACCTGAACTCTGGGTCTGGGCACTGTCCCTCAGCTCTTCAGCTCAAGGCTAGCGCTCTACCACTTGAGCCACAGCGCCACTTCCAGCTTTTTCTGCTTATGTGGTGCTGAGGAATCGGACCCAGGGCCTCATGCATGCAAGGCAAGCACTCTTACCACTGAGCCACCTTCCCAACCCCAAGCAATTCTTTACAAGAAAGGACGCCAGGCAAACCAGGCTAGTCCTGTCATCTTTCTGGCTTTGAAACCAGAAGGTTTCCTCTAAATCCATTGATTAAGTGAGCTACAAGGTAAATCAAACAGATGCTAAGTATCTCTAAGAATTATGACAAACCATTGATTATCTTAAAATGCTTGCAGTCCAAGGACTCATTTGATCCAGGGTTTCTGAAAGTGATAAGAAAGAAACTCATGTATAAAAGTTCTTATAACCCCTGTTTTCACTGTATTTGATGTTGGTATAATTTGTGGAGGAGAAGGGAAAAAATAAATTGTTTAAATAGGGATACAGGTGAACCCAATGCAACAAAGAAATGTACAAGACAGTTATGTGGAAAAACGAACTTTACAACTTTGGCGTGGGGGGTCGGGTGGCGTGGGAGGGATGCGGCGGGAAGTGGGGACTGGGAAGGAATGGGAAGGGGAAACAAAGGAGGAGGCAACAATGCTTGATAAGAAATGTACTCATTACTTTGCTCATGTAATTGTAACCCCTCTGTACAGTATTTTCACAGTTACAAAAAAAAAAAGTTCTTATTTCCCCATGAATTGAAAGGCAGGAGATCTGGATCAAATTTTTTAATCCAAACACTTCTTTCCAAAACTGTATCTGTCTTTGAGCATAAATATATGTGTCTGAGTAGACCACTGACATATAGATGTTCTGGTGTTTCTTGCCCAATTTTGCCATCTCGCTCAAGTGTAAGTCATAAAGGGGCACTTAAGAGCTCTTTAAGGAAGGAATAACAGAGTTGTTGATGTTACTATTATCACAGTAATTGCGATCTATATTAAGCTGAACCTGCTGGCTGCAGATCTCCAAGTGAATTTTTTAAAAAGCAATAAATTGGACAAAAGCTAAAGAGATTGACTATTATGCAGGAAACAAAAAAAAAGGCCACAAATTCCCACTCTTCATTCATAGTGTTGTTTAATTAATGCATTCAGGTAAGAGGAGGCCAAACACAGGACAACCATAAAGAGTAAGTGGGTTTCCCCTTAACAAATTTACCCAGAAATCAACAAAGCCTGAAGGTATCCAGAACAAGAGGGAGATGGAAAGGTGAAAGGGTTCATTTAACATATCTAATTATTTCACCTGAAGATATGTAAGCAATAGTAAATTTATTTTTACCACCCTCTCATTATAGATGCAGTTTCTTTTACACAATGACTTAAACTTTTTATATTTTATTTAATGTAGAGCTCACAAATTAAATAAGCTTACAAATTAATGATAATGAAAATGTTTCAAATTTTACTTTGCAATCACAAATGTAACTTCAATACTGTGTCTAATGTAGTTACCAGAAAGCTCTACTAAACCTTTTACCACAGCCAAATGTTAATAGAAAGTGAATTGCAACATGAGCAATCAAAACCAAAAAAAAAAAAAAAAAAAGGAATTTGATAACAGTGGTACATGTTCAAAATCTTATGAAACTTAGCATTCATAGTTACAGATTTCTAAGTAACTGGTGAACTAGCTGTCTCCTTAAACAGGTGTGGTAAAATCTTGCATGGCTTTTGGGGGGGGATAGACCTGTACACAAAGCAGGACACCTGTGTGCAGTGTGCTCTGGACTAGCCACCACCAGGGGCTCCTTGCCTATCACTATCCAATTCTCTGGCCTTGAGAGCTGGGAGAGCTATCAGTCTGCCAAGGGGTTAGAATTAGGCTTCCACTAAGCATTAAAACTGCTAAGGATGAAACCATTTAACAAAAAAAGCACTGTTTCCATATCTTAGCTATGGTCAATAAGGCTGCAATAAACATAGTTGTGCTGGTAGCTTTAGTATGGTCTTGTTTGCGATCATTTGGATAAATGCCCAAAAGTGGGATTGCTGGGTCATAGGGAAGCTCTATGTAGAGTCTTCTAAGGAACCTCCATACTACTTTCCAGAGTGGTTGAACAAGTTTACACTCCCACCAACAATGCAGTAAGGCAATCCAGATGCCCCTCAGTAGATGAATGGATCAAGAAAATGTGGTATACATACACAGTGGAATTCTATGCCTCCATCAGAAAGAATGACATTGCCCCATTTGTTAGGAAATGGAAAGACTTGGAAAAAATTATATTAAGTAAAGTAAGCCAGGCCCTAAGAAACATAGGTCCCATGGCTTCCCTTATTTGCAATAACTAGTCTGAGTCAAGCAGAAACAGCCAGATAAATTGATGTTAGGCGAAATGAACCCCAAGGTAAGGACTCATATGTTTTTCTTTCTTGCTATTGTTTCTAACATACTTATAACATGATTTCTTTGTTGTTTTGTATGTCCCTCCCCCACGGTATACCCCTGTTTTCACTGTATTTGATGTTGGTATAATTTGTGGAGGGGAAGGGAAAAAAATTGTTTAAATAGGAATACAGGTGGACCCATTGCAACAATGAGATGTAAAAGAGGTTATGTCAAAAAACAAAGTTTACAACTTTGGCTGGGGGGCGGGGAGATGGGAAGGGATGGGAAGGGGAAACAAAGGAGGAGGCAACAATGCTTGATAAGAAATATACTCATTTCTTTGTCCATGTAATTGTAACACCTCTGTATTTTCAAAATTAAAAAAAAAATGAGATGTACAAGACACTATGTTTAAACTGAAATTTACAATTTGGGAGGGGAGGGGAGGAAGGAGTTGGGGGGGAAGGAATAGTAGGGGGAAAATGAAGGAGGGATTAACAATGCTGGATAGGAAATGTGCTCATTACCTTACTCATGTAACTAACCCCTCTGTACAGTAACTTCATAATACAAAAATAGAAAAAAAAATAAGCTAAAAAAAAGCACTGGAAAGAAACACATTTCTAACCATCAAAGCACCCATGGGTTCTTTATCCTTCAAATCTTTGGACAGTAATTTTAATCCACAGTTGAAGTCCTCGTTTCCTCCCCAAATCCTTTAAGTCTATCTTTCTCTTAACTATTTTCTCAGCTGCAGGATGATTATACAAGAATGCTAGAAAATTCCAGAGAAAATACTTAGAAAATTTTCTTTTATTATCCATAAAGGTGCCTTGTTTAAGGGAAGTTTAATATAAGCAATCATCAGTTTGCAAAGAGAAATGTCACAAGAAGACGTATCTCCTGAAAACTAGAGAAAACTGCTCCCAAGTAAAAAACAGGCTTTTAGAATTTTCAAGATTCCTTTTAACTTGCATTTGTGTTTCAGCATTTTTGCTGGCATAAGATGTCGTTTCCATTAGAGTCATATCTAATACATATTTGAATTACCAACATTTGTATCTTGTTGCAAATCATTTTCCACATTAAGAATGTTCATTTCAAAGAAAAATGTCTTCATTAAAGAGTCAAAATAGGAATAATACTAAAGAGGCAGGCTACACAGTGTCGTTGCTTTTCATTATATTTGGCAGCATAAATATGGTCAGACTCAGGCAACTACAACTCTTTGTCAAGAAAGACTTCAATTGAGTACCTTTCACACCATCACTTGAGTTCTTAAGGTAATTCAGAAAAGAAAAGACCACTCTAACTCCTGTCCCCAACTGCTACTAACTATGAATTCTAGCAACACAAAATACTAAAGGGGTTAAAACTGGAATAAATTAACTTTATTGTCAATCATTACATACAGAAGAATAATTAACTCAGTGTGTTTATTTATCTACTTTTCCTACTTGATTAAATGAATGATTGATGACAGGTTCCTTGTTTTCTTTTCTCCCTTTTTGTCAGTATAAATGATCAGTATGAAACTAAACGGTGACATTAAAATGAAATCATTAGCAACCTAAAATTCATGGCCACTTATATGCAAGAGCCTCTCTTCCTTTGCTACTGAGAAATCTAATCAGATCCATTCACGCCCAAACAAATGTAGAGCAGAGTTGGATGTTTCCCTAATCAGGTACATTCCCTCTTATTTTCTCTCCCTATTGTCATGATACCGTCCATTCATTTCTTGTAAAGATATTCTCACAAACATAACTTATAGGATTCTGGATGCTTTGTTGGTGAAATTTATGAGCTCTATGACTGCTTGTTTTTCAGTCTTTACTAAAACCAAGGAAGATTTCAACAAGTCCTTGAGGTAGATTCATTCAAAATTAAAGCATCAGATAATTGATCATGTGAACCACTCAGCTGGTCTAAGACTTCATGAAATTTTATAACATTTGAAAACATTATTTGTTTTACTTCCCTACAAATCAGGAAGCTAATATCAGCAGCAGATACACACTAACATCATCCATGATCAATCAATATGGACATGAGCTTCCCTATATACACATAGTAGATGTGACATACATGTAATAATTGAGTTGTCTTTAGCCTCCAAATTCCTGTCTAGTGCTATGTGCTCTAGAAACCAAAGTGAAATATTATGATATCTGAGAAACCTGTATTTCAATACTGATTTGTATGGGCTGCTCTTCTGAGCATTGCTTAATCATTTATTTAACATGTTACCCTTGTTGGACAATATTGTACTGAAATTCTTTGAATAAGACTCATGAAATGTAACACCTCAAAAAATAGTTTAGGTAAGGAACAAAAATGGGAGGAAATAATATTAGAAGTAGAAAGATGCTGAGAGAGAATTACAGAACATAGTCTAGAAACTTACATTCCACTAATCATATCAGTGGACACATTTCTCTAATCACAGGAAGTAAGGCCTATCACAGAAACAAAACTCTAAAGAGAAGACACAGTGGACAAGGAGAGTGAGTCCAGCAAGAAACTAATTATCTTGAGGAATTATAAATCTGCCATACCACTACTTCATGGTATAATGTCACATGTGAGAAACAAACGGGTTTAGTGTACTTTTATTTATGACTTCATAATATAAAGTTTCAGTTTGCAAGCAACTATGAGTGAGTGTGTCAGTGTACTTTAGTTACTTGTTACTCCAAAAGCACATATCCCATGGTGGTGATGAACTGCTCAAAGCAATTGCTCCAAATCTACCTTAGCCAACAAGTTGGTTATGTTGAGAAGAAAGCCCATGGACTAAATCTGAACCTTTTCTTCTTGTGGAGTTACTCAAAACCTAACAAAAACAATGACACCAATATCAATTGGACTACAATCTAAACAATTACCTTCTTGCTACTCTCATTCTATTTGGGAAGCCTAGAATATGCTAGAACATAATGGCTGATAAGAAAAGATAGTGGTAACTAAACAGACACTAACTGTATCTATAAAAAGTCTGCTACAAGTGTAGAAGATAAAATTTTATAGAAAATTTATTTTTAGTCTCCATTGCTTTCTTGAATAGAGGCTAATATTAAATAGAATTGAGCTTCCTGAAACATTTGTATAGGTATGGGTCAAACTGAATAGATTTTATTTAGTATAACTTGTCAATACACAACACACTGAAGTTCACTTTAAGAAAGGATTTTGTACAGCATTTTGTTTTTCCCCTTTACTTGCAAGATCTTCTGCATATAGAAAGCAATGGTGATTCAAAAGTGTTCTGCATATAAAAGTAAAAACAATGAATGTTCACTATGGTATTTTAAGTATGAAATGAAACAACACTAGACGTATTATCTGGCCATACTTTCTTCTGAATACCAAAGAATGTCTTTCTATAGTATAAAGAGCATTGACAATTCTATAGCTGGAAAAGATGATGCTTAAGTATAAGAATGATCATAAATCTCTATGCTGTCCCATCAGAAAAGTCTACATTCTTGAAATCAATAAAGTGAAATTGCTTTGAGTAAAACAAAAGAAATGTGATATAGATAATTCTGGGCCTCCAAAAACATACAAAATGCTTATTCGAGTGACCAATTGTATTACAGAGTTTAGTTTTTATAAAAATGGTACTTACCGGAGAAATACTATACACAGAAAATTTCTCTAATCTATAATAAATATGAGTTTCCACTTCCTTACAAAATTCACACAACTTACCTGGACCTTAATCATTTCACAAAGTACGGTAACCCTCTACTGCCTCCACATACAAGTGAGAACAATTACAATTATCACTGTATGTTTTTATCAAACTAAGAAACATCCAAAATATATACCTGAGTAACAATTTGAAGTATGAAGTAGGTTAGCTGAACAAGTTTTTAAGAAAACATCTGATTAGGAGTGAAATGACCCAATGTTAGCCATTTCCCACACTCACAGTTTATGCTTTTTCATTTATTTATATGAAATACTACTACCTTAGGGACAGACAATCTAATGTATGTATATTTCATTCTCACTAGAGCAAAATGAGTCCCAGTTTAAGAGTACATATAATTCCATTATGCTGAGCAATTTTTGCACCTGTACAGCATATGAAAAATACTGGATTTGGTGAAATACCAACACGGCCACACACTCTACTCAGAATTAGAGGAACTTCTGATTAAGTCAGTGCATAGGATAGTTCACCTTACAGTATTCACTACAAATAAAAAATAAACTAAAATAAAATATAAACTTAAAAAAACTACAGTTTTCTGGGATCTCCCTTATAAAATTAATCTATATTAAATTCCATACCATTTTTGAGTATATGATTTTTTTTTTAATCATTTAAAGTAGACATTCTAATCTTATTTTATATAAATATCAAATGGTTCATTGAATAAAAAAGGAAGCTAAAGATCAGTTCTGATTTGAGTCTCTGTGGTTGGAAGAACTTTGAGAGTTCCTTCCTGGGAGTCATAGGTTTTAAAATTCATTTTATATTCTTACTTTCATGACTGGTGGGAAAGGTAGCTGAGTTTTTGGTTTTTTTTTTTTCCCTGTAGATTTTAGAGAATCAGAGCAAAGAGGGCAGATATGAGTTTAGACTTGATTCAGATCCTAGAACAATTGCACAGTGCCCACGTTAAATTACAGAGAATTAACACATATTAATTTGGCGGTGGTTGTGTAAATGCTTCTAGCATTTCCTACAGCACTTAAACTCATTTTCAGAGAATGGACTGCTGTAAAAGAATACAGGCTCATTAAGACTTTATTTCCTCAAAATGCTGAAGGATGGCAAGTCTCTGCTGTGAGGGGAATCATGGCATTTATCTCCTTAGCTGGAGGGTGAGGGAGATGCCAGAGCGTCTTGTTTTTGAGCAGGCATCACAGGTTTGAAAATGAAATTTTCATCTTGTTGTCACACCCTGCCTTACCTCGTTTCAAGGCTGGCTGTGTTTTCTTTACACAGTCTAAAATTTTAGTAGGAGCGCAAGCCAAATGTTTAAAATGAATGATCAACTTACAATTTGTATGAATCTATTCTTTCATGCTGCTCTGCTTAAAAATAGCATCATAAATGCACATCTGCAAAGACTGTGCAACCCCCTCCTTTCCTGAATTGTACAAATTATTAGAGTCGTTGACAAAAGATTTTTTTTTGTTTAGGGGTTGGTCTGGGCACTCTCTTTGGCAGACTGCCACTTTTCTAGCAGTGGAAATATTGCTTGCAGAAAGCCACATTGTACAGAACAGCTGTTCTGCTAAAACATTGAGCTAGCAGCCCAAGAAATGACTGACTTCACATGTGAAGCAGAATTGTTCCCTCCCTTTGTGCTAATTTAAATGAAATGAAAGTACAAAACCTTTTCTTCCACACTGTCTAGTCTTCCCTCTGAATTACAGGCTGTAGGGACAAGACGTGAGCCCTACACGGAGGTGAACACTTGATTCTCCCTCTGCAGCCCTGGGCTGTTCTTGAATTTCAGCCACTGGACTTCAAGGCTCTCAGGGTAGCAGCTCCTCTTCAGATCTAACTCTTTCTTATATTTGGGTCTTAGATATTCAAGGCACTATATTCATCAGGATTTCAAAATGTAAAAACATACCTCAGTCCAGCCTTTTTCCATCTGTATGAAAAGCAAAGACACCAGAGAAAAGATACTAGATTATGTTTCATTAAACTCTTGGTTTATCGGGTAAGCCATGATATATAACTTTTACTTGTAGTTTGAGAGGATTTGTAGATAACAGAAGTAAAAACTCTATCCTACATAGCACTGGGTATTCTGCTTAAAATACTCATCTGCAAGAAAATGTCTTTGTAAGCTCACCTGACATCTCATAGGCCTAAATTCTCATGTAATATCACCAGGTTTATACCTTTAACTCTACTTGTGTCTGATTTTAAGGTACAGAAAACCACTGACTGTCTAAAGTTAAAACCTTAAAAATATATTCATTTGATATTTTAGGAGATAAAGTATTTTATTGAAAAGCTATACACATAAATATATTCTACTTAACATGCCCTTCTATTAAAATTGTGCAATTCAAATAGTCACCCAGGAGCCATCTGCCTTTGCTGTGGTTTGTTCTTTACCTACTCCCAGCCCCACACCAGCACCTTAGCAGTGGGGAAGTCTGGGATTTCTTCTGGGTCTGAATTCTTAAGTGTCTTAGTTTTTCAAAGCAGTGAGGCATGTTAATAGGCTGAAGCAAAATAACACATCTGAACAAAGAACCTATTAGGAATTGGGGTAGTTCTGGGCTCAGGCTTCCTGGTATCCCATGACTTAACACAAAATTGTGATCAATTACAGGTATAGGTATGGTGATTTGATTGTGGGCACAAAGAAAGAAGCCCTATGTACTGAGTTTGTGGTTTAATGGTCACAAAATGATTACACTGGCATCATTTAGCATATGTAATTTTTAAATTGTAAATATTAAAATTTCAAGCTATTGAAAATCTCATTTTTTCAGATCTGGTTTCAAGACTAACTTCTTATCTTCCCTGTTTTGTATTAACTTTCTCCCTGTGGTCCCAGAAGAATTTCCTTACATCTTTTCTTGATATAAACAGCACCTTCTCTTTTTATTCTGTGAGAATTTGCCACTCAATTGCCTATCTTTAACTCCTAGAGAAGAGGAATCAGGTTTCTTCCCTCCCATAGAGCCTAGTACAGTCTTGCAATATAATACACATTCAAATGCTTAAAAATAGGTAAATAAAATTAAAGGAGAAGAAAAGCCAATATTTTAAAATCTTTTTTTTTTTTTTTTGGTCAGTTGTAGGGCTTACACTGTTTACACTGTTTACACTGGGCCTGAGTGCTGTCCCTCAGCTCTTCAGCTCAAGGCTACTGTTCTACCACTTGAGCCACAGTGTCATTTCCCGTTTTCTTGTGGTTTATTGGAAATAAGAGTTTCACCGACTTTTTTTCTCAGGCTAGCTTTGAACCTCGATCCTCGGATCTCAGCCTCCTGAGTAGCTAGGATTACAGGCGTGAGCCACCGGCACCCAGCTTAAAATCTTTATAAGGCCACAATTCTGAGGAAATATCAGCCTTTGGAATATTATTCTACATTAATTATTAATAAACTATATCTTTTGTTTCAATAAATTGGCTTTTCATTTCAGTTACAATCTATTTGGAGAGATCTTGTTTTCTTATCAATTCAGTAAAATAGCAATAAATTAATTTTTAAAATCAACATCTATAGACTTCATTATTTTAAACTTAAAATAACATTATAAGGCCTTAACATTCCCAAATCACCTGTGTCATTTAAGAAAGATTTTCCATTCCCTCTACTCTTATCATATTGAAAGTTTGTCTTAACATGTTAGAATCCCAAGAAGTGTTTAAATACTGGAAGTTGACCTCTCCCTTCTTTAAATATCCTTTTTAAAAGTGGAATCTGAATAAAACAAAAACAAAAAATATTTAAAAATGTTAAAAAACACAAAAAATAACAAAACAAACCCTTGCTTCTTACATGCAATACAAGTCATAAATAGGAATTCTAACAAACCCTGGGTAAATTTCATCTTCCCAACAGTGCTTCCAGGCCCACTACAGCATAAGGCAAACCAGAAGAATTGAGTGCTCAGGTCTAACTTTTGCAGGCAACAAATCTGTGGTCAAAGATGTGTTCCTAGAGACAAACATTGTCTCCAGCTCCATTGACCAAGATCTTGCTTTCCATAAACCATTCTGGAAGATACAGTAAGATGATTAGGTTGACCAATTACCATTCATATAGCTTGATGGACCGTTGGCCTTGACAGCACGAACTATACCCTTATTAGGTTGCCAGAACTCTCTTATTTATGGACTTACTAAATGGGGCCCCCAGAATTCATATGTTGGAAGCCTTTATCTCTAGTGAGACAGTGTCTGGAGGCAGAGGCCTTGTGAAGCAATGTCATAAAAGTAAAATCATGAATGGGTCTGTGCCCATGCAGGAAAAGACATAGGAGATATAGATTTCAATTCTATCCCCCTCTCCTGATCACACTGAACCACACTGTAGGTAACCAGGAAGAGAAAGCTCACTGAAAACCACATTATACTAGCACTGAAAACCATATTATACTAGCACCTTAATCTTGGATTTCTAGCCTCCAGAAATTGTGAGACATAATGTTGATTATTTGAGCTGACCAGTCTATGATAGTATCTCCCAATAACCCCACCTGGTAGATACCACCAGAAGTCTTTTTTCTAATCTCAGGAGGAGTATCTTCCTTTTCCAACTGGAACTGTCCATATAGCAACAAATTCAGTGACTAACCAGCAAATTAAAAAAAAAAAAGGAAGCTTGGGCAAAACTGCCTACCAGAAGGAAGGCACTACATAACACAGGCTGAAAAACTTGCTAACAGATGCTTCTGCAACTATAGGAGCTCAATACCCACAGAAGATACAATGAAAAGCACTTTAGGTCAGGTGTCAGCTAAGCAAATATCACTGTATCACTTTACAAACATCCTTGTGAATGCCCAAAGTGAAGCTTACCTACATCTGCTTCCCTGCTTTTCTTTCCTGCCTCTCTCTAGAACATGCCGCATTTTACACATTTTGTTATGCCATCTTCATGTCTCTTTTCAAAATAGAAAATGATAGCAATTTTGCTTTTATGCTAAAATTCTTGTAAAAACCTGGATACTATTCATCTATTTTTATAGAAGAAAGCCAATATTTTAAAGTATTTATATAAAACCCAAACTGTGTACACAGTCTGTTTTCATCATCAGTGCTGATATTCAACACAGCCTTATTTCATAAACTGTAAAATTATATATGAGTGATGTGCTTTAATTACAAAACATTACTGAAATTTTGTTTGTTTCTGAAGTGCTCTGGGAAGTTATGACTGGAAATACACTGAATTTTAGTGCCTTACAAGCACTGAAATAGCATAGGAGCATGGATTTTTAAAGCACTCAACCAAGTCTGGTAATTAACCCATACCAGTGGACATGGAATGCACAAGAACTATCCCCTATTAATTATGCATGATTTACAGAGTATAATAAGCTATATTACATTCTGCTCTCAAGTTTAGTTATATATCCTCACTTCTATACATATTTGGGGAAATACTGAATTTTATCTATAATAGGTCAAGTCAGTCTTATAAATTTCATTCATAGTAATACTATTAACACTATTAGATTACTGGGCTGGGGATGTAGCTCAGTGCTAGAACATCTGTTTAGGATGTCCAAGTCCTTTCTGTAGCATTACTACCAATACATAAATAAGCAAACAAACCCAGACATAAGCAAGCTCACCTATGATCCTAATTTCAGAAGCCAGTCCTGGATAAAAATATTAAGACCTTATCTGGAAAATAGCTAATGCAAAGAAGGGTTCAGGCTAAGGCTCAAGTGATAGAGCTCTTGTCTTCCAAGCATGAAGACTGGAGTTCAAGACTAAGTACTACAAAAAAGAAAAGCATATTAGATTTTTGTGGGTAGGGCTAGAGGATTCTAATCAGGGCCACGTCTTTATGTACACTAGACAATTGCTCTACCACTAAGCTACCACCACAGCCCTGATAGTGAATTCTTGTTATACAAATCTTAAATGTCTTCTTTCTGATGACTTTTTATGATGGTTGCAGCCACATTATGCATTAAGCTCTGAGTTTAATTAGGAAAAAGTACTAATGAATTATGTGGGGAAACAGATAAAACTAACCAACTGACTAGCTGTTTGATTACTAATGTTAAAATAGCCAATAAACAATCCTATTTAGAAGATGTTTTTAATTATGTTTCTCTAATAATACCCTGCACTTAGAGAAGGCTATCTGAATAGCTCTTGTTTGAATCATTTGCATGCCAAAAGCATCAAGGCAAATCATATCAATGATTTAATATGGTGCTACACTTCATTTTTCTATCTCATACCCTATACACAGAAAATAATATACAGGTATGCTTACCTAACACAGATGCCAATACCACACCTCAGGGTGAACATGTTAGTTAATTGTGTATGGCCATCATAATAGGCAATATGGATATGCATTGGATCCGAAGATGATGTTTATAAAAAGCACATTCCCAGTCATGCATTGTTATTGCTATACATTTTGGGCAAACATGAGTCGAACTTTTAGAACCAGTAGTATGATTCCCAACAGAACTGATTCTAAAAAAGGATCAGTGTCACCACCCATTCTATTCCTGGACACAGAGACTAGCAACCTGTAGACAGAACCATAGATTAGCATATGAGCCATACACATGCACATGTGTTCACATGTGATGTTGATGGGAAAAGGTAATTCCATTGAGGTTTACAGAATACAGAATAAAAATATTCTCATGCAAAAAAAAGGTGCTTAGCAAGTATCAGAGAGATCTGAATTCTATTCCCAACTTTGTTATTGACTGTTTTGTCACTCAACTTCTCTCTTGTTTTCTCAATAAAACAGAAAAGAGATTGAATCCAGTTTTAAACCAAAATTTCTACTGGCCTTCCATCTCTGATCAGGTTCTGACATTTGCTGACATATTATAGACCCAGGAAGGATATGAAAAGCTGCAGCCAATCAGTATTCAGAACCACATTCATTTTACAGGTGGAGGTCACCACATGTTTATTAAGGCACAGCTAAGACTTATGTACAGTATCTAGAAAGCTGTTTCTGAAAATTAAAGCCAGAGTACAATTTCAATCATATAAAGCAGTCAGAGGTGACTCCCTCTTTGCTAGGCCCGTGAAATATTGTTATCTGCAGAACACTGAAACTATATATTGTGCCTTGCAAGAGGTGATAGGGCTAACAAAAGCACATTAAAGAATTCCAGTCTAAGAAACAGAGCACATAAACTTCAAAGTACTAAATAAGTGAGTACAGTACAGTATAAAGCAATACCACTGGATGCCATGACTAAAATATGGCTTTCTCAAGAACGGGTAGACTTTTTAAAGTAAGTTCGATGTGACATAGAATATAATTGTGTTCTGTAAAGTTTTGTCAAGGGAGTATAAGCAAATAAAACATACATAAAGTTCCACAGTCATAGTTTTCCTGTATCATACATTTCAGAGTGGATTTATTTAAAACACGATTGTGTGCTTGTGTGCTGACTTATTTTACTATCTTTAAATGGTAATGAGTACATGTGTTAAATCATGTTTTTTTAAAGAGTTTAAGACAGAAATTATATAACCTATATGAAAAGATATAGATATAGTGTGTGTATGTATGCATGAGTGCATGTACACATGCATGTGCACCTACATACACACACCAATCCTGGGACTTGAATGCTGAGCCTAGGCACTGTCTCTTCTTTTGTGCTTAAGGCTGGTACTCTACCACCTGACTCACACTTCAACTTTTGATTTTTTGCAGCAGATTTCATTAATTGAAAGTTAGAGTCTCTCTGATTTATCTGCCTGGGGGTTGGCTTCCACCACAATCCTGAGATCTCTGTCTCCTGAGTAGCTAAGATTACAAGTGTGAGCTACTGGCTCATGTATTTTGAAACCATAGTCTAAGGGAGCTATGATACCTTCATATACAGGGGAACCAAGCGAAAGCAGGAAAAAAAAAAGAAAAAAAGGAAAAGAAATAAAAAGAAAAAGAAAAGGAAAGGAAAAGAAGTATTAGCAGAATGTAAAGAGCTAAGAGATTTAAGAAGCCCAGTAGTCTCAAGAAAGGCTAATTTGACAAAGTACTTGCTAAATCTTATCTATGAAATTAGGGTGTGGGATTAGAGTAATCATCCAGACCAGAACCACTGACAAACAGGAAATCTAAGTGAGAAAATTGAGGTCTAGGCAAACTTTGTAACACAGGTCACATGGAACATGAATTTTCTTAAAATCTGTCATACCATTATTTATTAATTTCACTTTTAGTTCTAGGAAATATAAAACCTTCCAAGACAGAGGATTTACTAGAGCAGATAATTAGATATTTGTTGAAAATCAGATTTGAATTGAGAAATGCAAGATAATCATGGGTTTCATGAGACTGGTTTTCAACTTCTTCAACTCCTCTGCATCACAGAAAAAAAGCGACAGGGCAAGGTCTGACAGCTCATCCCTGGGACCATCATTTCTCTTAACTCTTTATTCCTACATTATTTACTTCGCTTTTGTTTTCACACTGTGCCTATCATTGCTCTTTGTTTTTATTCTCCTTTTACTGCTTCCTAGCTTTGTTCTCTTTGCAGACAAACCTATAGATATCTTTTATCAGCACTATTTAAGTCTGAAAATAGAAATCCTGGGTACAAATCAATCTTATACAATTCAATTAAAAAATTTGGTTCTAACCTTACTCTCACAGGTTCTATAAAAAAAATTCTAGAGAAATGAAAATGAATAAGATGACCTAGACTGTCCCTTCAGTTAGCTCATACTGTAAATCAGAGATAAAATGTAAAGAAAAAAATTATAAGTTGACAATACCTTAGAGAAAGAAATGACTAATGCTCTAGGAAGGACAGAAAGTTTCCATGAGAGCATGGCATCTGCGTAGGGATCTGAGAGTCAAACGGGAGTTCAATAAACTCAAAAGAAGACATCAGAGCTCAGAACATGATACCCAAATGTATGGGTATGACATATGGAGTACTTTGAACTGAAGGAGGCTAGAATACCCTCAAAAGGAAGATATGCTGTCTGACTTTCTTCAGTCCTTCTCTCTCTCTTTCCCAAGAGGATTAAAGAAACTAGAACTCCTTTCCCCCTAGAGCAAGCCGTGGAACCCAGGCATGCCATTCTCTGACTTTCTCCCTGCTCCTACATGAGCCTAAAGACCCTATGAGATAGATATCCTACCCCATGCCTAAGACATGGAAAGCTGCATAGACAGCTGAGAAGAATCTGAAAAGCCAGTTGGCCAGCCAACCCCCTCAGTTTATTACCATATGATAACCACCATTTGTCTAGCCACGTTTCTACAGGGTTGTCAATTTTTCATTGAACATCAGCATAAAAATACAGTTTTCCTTGTGTATATGACTTCATTTCTGAAGGCTTCTATGTCCTATAAAACTTTGATTAGATAAATTGGATATACTTTTCTTTTGTGGACATGTCTTTTGTTACAGAAATGTCAGCCTTGAAATTTGTGGAAAAATAGTGTTATCTTTCAGCTTCTATAGAAGCAAAGGACATTGCCGTCAGATGCTAGCACATACAAAGACATACATATATGGTTTACAAGGCTTAGTATTAGGAGAGAAAAGTGAGTTATACTGGAGAGAGGGCTAGACTGATGAATCTTAATATAGGATGCAAAATGATATGTGCATACTCCTGTGTCCATGCTGTTATTTCTACTTCTTTTGGGCAAAGAAAAAAAGCCTTACAGATGAAAATAGAATTCAAGCAGTTCCCCTGATGAAGTTAATAATGAGATTTTTTTTTTATCCTATACCCATGCCATTCACCATGTATCTTTAGAGTTTCTTCCAAAAGAGATACAGTGTATGTTGCAGCCCATGGCCCTTGGTTGTGTTCCTACAACTTCTCTGACTCAAGCAAGGTGGACAGAAATTGAACACTGTTCCAGTTCTGACGACCAGCTTAAGACATTGTGACTGGTTGTTGTCCAATAATAGCTAATAAATACATCTGCATATTTGTGTATCTCTCAGTCACAAACAATGCTTAAAAATATTCTTTCTGTGTTTGGAGTTGAGGGTAATTTGGGATGGTCATTTATAACAGAGGCACTTGGGAACAATAGTGATCAATAGTTGTAATAGTGGCAGAGTATAGTAACAAGAAACTGGTAATGTAAATGTATTTTTTATGTGGAACTGGATGATCATTCAATGGCTATAACCACCTTCATCGGTAATAAAGGTTTTCATGGATAAAGTATGAAAGTGCATAGGATTAAGAGTCTCAGAGATAAATTCTACAATATTGATACTTCCCACAAGTGTCATAGAAAATGATGCTGGGGAAGTGTGGGGATGTAAACATTTTTTGTCCTAACATGATAGACAACAAACTGAAAGATTGCTCCTTACATGAACTCTCCTCAGAAGCAATAGCCTCACTGGAAATTCATAAGTGGATTATACCATGTAACTAAAAAGCCATCCTAGAAGCAGGTATGCTTCTAGAAGCAGGTATGCTTCTAGGCAATTAATATCCAAATTTCCAGATGTTGGTAAGAGTTGGAAATTGCTACCAAAACAAACAGCAATAAAAACTGGTAATCTGGCTTTGCAGGATTCAGTTTCTACTTGGTGGCACCACCAGCTCTGGATTGAATCAAAGGGAAGTACAGAGTACAGATCAGAAAAGACCATCTCTCAGGCTTCTGAGGATGATGAAGGTATGAAGAAGAGCCAAGCAAGAACCAAGTTTCCATTTTTAAACCTATTCTCCTAGCCCTACAGGAAGCTAAGGGTTCAGTCTTGGCTCTACCTTTAGCTTGTGTAAAAAGAAAAAAGGAGTGCTATGAGCAGAATGCACTCAGCCATGTATTAAATCTAAGAACTTTTAGCTCTCAGATTGTTTAGTAAGGAGGCATATGACACTTGCCCCAAGCATAAATGTCACTTGGTAGAAATGTATTTGAGTACACAGTAAAATGCCAGAACAGGAGGTAGAGGACCTTGGAGCTGTTTAGACCAAGAAATCCTATCACTAAATCAGTGTTAGAATCTCTTCCATCATCTTTCCAGTGAAATGAAGTCCAGTTTATGAAATGCTATCTATGCTTTGGGGATCACCATTACAGTAGTAATTTTGTGTCACTCTGTAGGATAACCTATGCTTTGTTACCCTACATGTCTACTTTAAATGCAACTATGGAAGCTTCAGTGCTTAAATATGAAGCTAGTCTCTGGCTAAGTGATAGATAACATGTTGCTTAACAAAGACCAGTAAGTCTTTCCTCTAAGAAACACTAAAATTTAATTCACAAAAGAGACCTAAACAGTGAATAGAAATTGTGTTTAAATGGTAAAGTTCCTCCCTAACACAGATAGGTTTAATTACCAGTTGTTTTGCATATTTTTCAATTATTCTTTCCCAAGAACTAGGAGTATCTTATATTTTACCTGTTTTAGCATCTTTGGCTGTCACATGCAAAAATTGGTTGTTTAAAAGCTGCAACTAAAATCAAAATAAAACTTAAGACTCACAATGGTAAATATTCCTGGATTAATAGAGTTGCATACTTCAAAAATTGGCTGAAGTCTCTGATATTAGACAGACAGAAAATTTATCTAGTTTTAGTAAATGTCAAATCAGCAGCTATTGCTTTTAAGATTAATAAAAGATGTAATGGTTTCTAGATAGACTCTAAATAGAGATTACTATGAATGGAGAAGTGATTTACCAACAGCCACCACAATGAGATTTCTTTAAAGGTTACAATCATCAGTTATTTAGCTGAAACACTGCTGAGAATGCCTGGTCATTTCTTGAATAATGCATAATGTTCATTGTAGATTTGATCTGTATTATAACAATACAGATATTTTTAAAATAATAGAAAAAAATCTGCTACCTTCCAATTGCTTAACATATCATTTCCATGAAGTAATTGACTCGGGACATATTACACACTGTCACCTGAGCGTTCTCTCGGCAAGCATAACTTGTAATAATCTGTATTTTACAACAGGCATCACAAAACAAACTCATCAACCTTTATAGACTGTTAAGAAAAGATGCAATGAATGCAGGGCAGAATGAAAGACCTTTCTGAGGCAGTAAATTTAAATGATTAAACTTCTATAGAGTTGTGTGGGACAAATTTGAATTTGAGCTTTGAAATTTAATTATTAACATGATCGACTCATCACATTAAAAATGTTGCCTACATGGTGTAAATACTTTTCATATGAATTTCCAAATGCCTGTAGGTTTATTCAAGAGACTGTTCAGAGAGGCACTGAATATAATGTCTCTCGTTTTTATTGTTGGATTATGAACTGCACTTCCCAGGATGCTGCAGGCTATTTATATAAGCTTGTTTATCCATATGAACTTCTTCAAGGGCACAACACAGAAGACCTTAATAAATTAAAATGAATTTCTTTTGATGTTGTTGTTTCATGAATGTTTGATCAGAATGAGTAGCAGTTTTGCATTAAAGAAGTCAAGTAGAGCAATAAATTGTACATATATTCTTGCAGCAGAAGCAGCTTACAGAAAGTGCCCACTGCATGCTAGGAATTTCTGAGATTTAGAAAAACAGGATGGATGCATTGGGCTTGGAGTTAGTGCTAGCTTACTGTCTTATTTGCTGAGAAAAAGTAATATACCTGTATGAACTTAGATGCTCTGCTATTATCTAGTGGGAATTTTCTTTTTAATTGTAAGAATTTCTATGTCATTTTAGGCTTCTAAATGCCTATCAAAACCTTCCTATTTCTCTTAGGGACAGCTGCATACATTCCATAGACTGTAACAACCATAGAACAGAGACCACATTTTAACTCCATGATATTAGTTATACAGTTGAGCTAACTGGAAGCCACAAAATATAAATTAATTAGTCATAGTCAAAAACTGAGAAAACTCTCCCTTGCAATATTTTATGGTGGCAATACAAAACAAGTATCATTTATAGAAATGGTATGTGAGAGACAGAGCATTAGGAACACAAGAAAACCAGATTCTTGTCTTATATCTGTTAACAATTATAAGGTCACATCTCTTATATGAAAAATGAGGCATTCATAAAAGTTATAATTCTAAACATAAGCTGGACTATCAAACTAGGTAGAATGGAAGGACAAGAAACATCATATTTTTCTACTTTGGTTTTCATATAAAAAGGACTATTCATCCCAAACTCTTAAAAATGGAAGTACTTATTACAATTTTATTCATACCTTTAGTTTGGGAGATAGTACTTCAGTATCAAGAACATTCATTAATACATTCTCAGTACTGCACTGCCAAGTTACTACTTGTATTCTCAAGAGTAGAAGGGATGTTCAATGACATCAGAAAGAGAGCTTCATTTACTGGTCATGAGCTACCATATACTGACATCCTACTTGTGAGAGGTACTCCAGTTGTGTGTTCTCCTCAAACTTTGAATAGCATAAGTTCCAGAGAAATGGATTTTAAACTATGGCCTGTGGGCCACCTGGAAGCTGCTGTTTTAGAAATACAATTTTATTCGAACCTGGGCACCTTCACTCATTAGCATAGTGTCTATGTCTGATTTCATGCTACAATGGGAGAGTACATACCAAAGACTACAATATTTACTACATGGTCTTTCAGCAAAAATATTTATCAATGATTACTTTAATTTTAATTTAATTTTAATTTTCCCCATAACACAAGCATAACACAATCCATAAATAATTATAGATTGAATATCCCTTATTTGAAATGTTGGATCCAAAGTGTTTCATATTTCAAACTTTTCTTCAGATTTTGGAACAAATGATATCTTAGAAATAAGAATGAAGTCTAAACATGAAATTCATTCATGTTTCATAAATGCCAAATATATATATATATATATATATATATATATGTAGCCTCAAGGTAATATTATATGATATTTTTAATAATTATATATTTGAAACAAAGCTTCAAGTTGTGGCATTATGTCGGTACTCAAAAGGTTCAAAAGTATCTGATTCAGATTCAGAATTTTTGGATTAGAGATGTTCAATCTATAACAGATTCACACACATACACACAGAGATGTACATGTGATCATAGCTTATAGCATGCATTTGTAAATAACCACTACTTTGATCTCTGTAACTCAATGAATATCTTATAAAATTTTATATCTCACTTCAAGAACCCTTTCCTATAACAGCTGAGGCTACAGGGCCTCTTCCAGAGGAAGCTGTAGGGTGCCATCATATAACTAGAGAATCAAATCCCCCAAAGAGATTACTTGCAGCTGCCCCAAATGTCAATTTTATTCCATGTTCATCAAGGGTTTAGATACAAGGCTGGGACATAAGAATCTAGCAGCTCCTTTAAATCAGATGCCTTGAGGTCTTAAAGATAGGGAGTTAAAGGCCAGCATCATGTATGCATCAATAAATATATACTTGCATATTTAAATGCTAAAAGTGGTATAATTTACCAGGAGTTTCAGAAATGCACAAGAAAATATCTTAAATATCACAAAACTAGACCTCTCATCTAAATGCAGTAAATGCATTAAAGATTTAAAGAACAAATACATATTTATACTCTTAACTTTTAAGCAATATTTCTATAGAGAAACACAAAACATTAATGCATTGATTTTGTGGTCATTAAAATCATTAACTCAAATGCCTGCTCCAGTTGGACTCTGCTCGCTTCCTCTCTTTGGTTACATAAAGCATAACTTATCAGCTCCACCTTTTAGCCAATAATCTCAAACTCCACCCACCAAGAAGAATCTGATACATTAATAACATCACATAAATAAAAACCCAGAAGACTTTAGCTGGGAAAACCATTTAATTCCCCTCTCTCTGAAGCTTCTTATTTATAAAGTAATAGAATACTTAGGCTGATAGACTATTTGACAATAAAAGAGAAATAGAAGAGGTTTATTTCACCTTCACATGGTGTCTTTCTCATGCAGAGTTCAGATTTCCACATTTGTATCCCTTTAAAGGATTTGATATGCAGGAAAAGAAGAAAGGATGTTGGTAAACATTTCATCATATAGACATCTACAGACCACCATATTCCAAATCAAACAGTGGCCTAAGACTTACCTTTTACTGAGGTGTTAGGTGGAGGGCCTTCCATGCGCAAGTTCCACGGAGGGTCTCCTTGGTTAGCAAAGTCCCTCATTTTCAGATAGCTAATTGTAAGTCGGATGATGGATGCTTTATCAAGCTGGCTGGTAATGGCTGCAGGAAGCGGCAACAACTTGGCCAATTCGTAGAACTCAAAATTTTCTTTTCCCCGCCGGGAGCGAGCAGCATCTCGAGATTTCTCCTTTCTCAATGCTTGTAAACTGAAATCAAGGGAGTAGGGAAGTTGTTTAGAATATAGGGTTTTGTCATTGGACAGAAAGTGGTTTAAGTCTTGGCTTTTCTTTTCCCTCCCTATCCCACCCAAAAGCTACCAAAAAAACAAATTTCAAACATGAAGGGCCAGACAATGGCACTTTTCTGGCTTATCAGAAATTCAAGTTCAAGGAGTAAAAATTGTGTTTTGTTAGCTCTTGTTTCGTAACAAACCTAAACACACATATGGAGTTACATCCATTGTTTCTGAGACATGACGTTTAGAGGTGAGGCTTGATGTGATTTGCTGTAAGAAATTGAAAAGACTGAGTGTGTGGCTCATATAACTATTCTCAAGTTAATGATTTGGTTCATTCAACTCTTGTCACCAGGGGATCTTAAGCCATCAAAAGGAAACATTTTGAAATTTTTATTTTAATTACTGTCTTGGGGAACAAAGGTAAACACGAACACAATTCACTATGACAGAATCAACAAATATCATGCTGATGTGTTTCCATCTTTCTGTTAGGATCATGACACCTTCAGTCAGGTGAAGAAAACAAAACATCTTGATTTAAATGCAACTTCAAAATAGTGCTGATGTTGATAATACTGTAATAATACTGATAATACTGTAACTCCTGATTAGTAGACATGTATTTGTAGATAGATTCTTTATGATACTAAAGAATACATTGCCAAAAAAGTCAAACTTTGGGATAACTTAAAATTTGTGTTGAAAGATAAAAACTCTTGTCTAGGTTATTAAAATTTATAAGCATTATAGACATATTACTTCACAGAAGAGACAACAGGTAGAATCCAGCGTTTTCCTTTAACTATTCATGTGCATTTCTGTTTGAAGTTAGCTCACATTGCTGAGGGCAGAATCTGGCACAACTGAGGGTGTGTGTGAACATCTGATGAGACAATTCCTCTGAATTGCTCTGTCTGTTTTGTGTCTGATGAGAAATGCATTCAGATTCAGAACCCAATGATAAGTAAATGACTAATATTGACAGTACTGAGTTATCAGTAAAATAATCATTAACTATCCACACTATTAAACTCTGAAGGCCTTTTAAATCTATGTGTTCCCATTATAAAATAAAAGAAGCTTGGTATTGTTGGCTCATGCCTGTAATCCTGGCTGCTCAGGAAACTGAGACCTTACTCAGGGTTTAAATCAGGAATGGCCATGACACTTGTATCTCCAATTAACTACCAAAATGTTGGAAGTGAAGCTGTGGCTCAAGTGGTAGAGAACCACCCTTGAATAAAAAAGCTATAGGACAGTGCCCAGACCAAGCTAGGAGTTTAAACAGCAGTACAGGCATGCACACACACACGCACGCACGCACACACACACACACACACACACACACACACACACACACACACACACACACACACCAGGAATGAAGAACACAGGAAGTCTGGAAGAATAGGTCAGAATAATGTAAAGCGTGACTGTTCTCTATGAAGACACTATGGAGAAAAATATGCCCCACTTTATCCTAGTATCTGACATTGTTCACTGTGCAAACTGCATGCAACACAAACACAATATTTGTCTTTATATCTGTGTTATTTGAGAAATGCCATGATGCTCTAACCAGATTTGTGGGTTAACATCACAATCAAGATATCACGTGCATTCTAGTAATAATAGTTTCTATATTAGCTAACCACATTTATCTCAAACCTAGACAAAAAAATGCTATCACTTTCAGAGTCAGTCTCAAATGATAACCTAAGGCAACAACATCACCAATTTACATGGAAAGGGCATATGATGTCATTCATTTCTTAATATCTTAGCTACTATTTATTTGATTCTACAAATGCTCAGATTTGACAATAAAAACCATGTAAGCAAAGTGAGAATCATCTTAAAATCCAACAGAGTATATGTGACCAGGGTCCAGTTAACATCTATGATTTTAAAAAAACCACCTTAGGTCTTCGTTTAGACAATGAGCGCAATTTATGTAACCACAACTAGGTTGGCTGTGTCAAAGGAATACCGTGTTTTGACATGTTTTCTCCATCATTTATCCACAGAGGAAAGTGCAGTTGTTCAAGCTTAGTGCTTTGCTTTTTTTCCTGGTGGTTAATTGGAGATAAGAGTCTCACAGACTTGCCTGCCCAGGCTGGCCTTGAACTATGATCCTCAGCTCTCAGCCTCCTAAGTAGCTAGGATTATAGGCGTAAGCCACCGGTGCCCAGCAGTGCTTTGCTTTTATGTGTAATCCTGCAATCAAAAGCTATTGCAGAGGATAAGCTAAACTTATATTCAGTTTTTAGTTCAGTAAGTGACTATGATGGAGCTCTAGAGCAGCAGTTGCAAACGCCTTGAAGATTACTGTGGGGAATGTCACAATACAGAAGGGTCCATGGGGACATAAGAGGTCAGTAACCCAGCAAAGGCAAGGGAGACATAGTTCTAACTGACCACTGCCCTAGGAAAGCTCATTTGCTATTCCAGATATCCCAAGTTGCAATTTCTGGAGAAAACAAAAATATGAATTGTTATATGACATTTTCTAATTTTATGTTAACTCAACTTTTTATATTACATAAGCCAAACAATCATATTCAAACATGGATCACTTTATGATTGGGATCATGGATTAATTTTATAACTGGTAATAATTTGGAAAGCCAGTTTTCAAGGTAGTTTTACATGGATGTTATGTCTAATTTTTCCTTTCCACCTATCACCCAAATGATCACAAATGAATTCATTATCTAATTAATATTTCTAATACTTAGTCTAGAAATTTCTCTATGCAACTCAAGCAAAGTGGATGATTAAGCTATCATTCTGAAATTGATATTAATGCATGGGCTTGTCAATAAACTAAGAGAAAAAAGTGCCCATGTAATTGTAACCCCTCTGTACAGTATTTTCACAATAAAAAAAAATTAATCCTCAGGAGGGCCAGAGACAGTAAAGGGGGAGAGAAAAAATGAGTGTTGACCAATGGCCACTAACTTATGGTTAGTTAGAATCAAGAGGTACTATTTCATCGTCTGTTGTACTATAGCATCAATGAGTATACATTTTGAGAAACTTAGAAGAAATGATTTTGAAAGTATTCATCAAAAAATTATAAATGTTTGAAAAATAGATATATTTATCCTGATTTAAGCCATTATGCAACAAATACATGTGTGGAACATGATTATACAATTTCCTAGTAATACTTATCTCTTTTATGTTGTTGTGCATCAGGTAAAGACAACAAAATTTTAAAAACACATAGCTTAATTTTAGTAAGAAAAAAAAAAACATTCTGCTTCTTGAGTGATGACGGAAATTAACTGAGCAGGCTCCAAAGGACAGAGAGTTGTGATATACTCCAAGAAGAGCAGTAAACAGACATGGATGTGTTGTCTAAACATCGTGCTTCTCTAAAGAGCAATCAGGACTCATTTTATGTGTGGCACTTCATGTCCTTGTTTTCTTCTCCACCTCCTGTCTCCCCCCCCATCTCTATCTCTAACTCCCACTACATCCCCTTACTAGTAATAAAAGGTTTCTATGACTCTCATATCTCTTCATTATGCAAATGCCATAGTTCAGGAGACTTTTAGAACAACATCACTATGTCTGTAATAAGTAATAATTAATAATGAGGGTAACACATAAAATACAGTCAATAGATTATAAAGGCAGTGGAGATGCTAGTATACTAGATGAAGCTAAAGACCTTAAGGCAATAACAAAGTTTGTGGATTAATCTTTTGCTTGCTTTTGTGAAGTAGGGACTAAGTTATAAGCAATTTTCAAATGGAATTAAGGACTACATTAAAGCCTAAGGTAAACTTTGTGTTTGTGTATTTTGTTCTAAACAAACAAACAAAAAAACCCTGGCCATATATGTGGAATACTAAAGGAATGGACATTTTGTACATGAATAAAAGGTTATAGTGCCAGTCTCTACAATCTAAAATATAATTAAATTTTGGATCCATCCACAAGTAATTTGATCTACACTTCCCCATGCTCTATGTTTTTCCATCTAGACTCAAAAGAGCAGAAAAAAAAGTTTTTTTAATCTCTAGCAGATACTGAACAAATATCAACTCTTTTTGATGACTACATTATCATCTTCAACAACAATAATCATCTCAGGCATAGATCAACAAAAAAGTCATCATTCACTTATATCCACTAATATTTTTCCTCCTTTGGGTAGCATATACAGAAGTGTGTGTGTGTGTGTGTGTGTGTGTGTGTGTGTGTGTGTGTCAAGGGGAGATAGTAAATGATTTTCATATTCTCATAAGGGGTCCAAACCAAAAGGGTCATTACCTTTTACCTAGAATTCCATCTTATAAGGACATGGAATGTAGAGCCAGACTGCCTTTTATAAACCCTGGCTCTATTGCTGCCTGATTGTGTAAAGCCGAGTAAGGTGTTAACTGCTATTGCCTCAGTTTTTCTTGTCTGTGAAATATGCTAACACTGTTCCCCCTTCATTAAGATTTTTTACAAATAAAATAATGACTTTTTGTTGAAATGCTTATAATGCAGCCTGACATATACATGACATGGTTAATGAACACCTAAGCTCAGTTCATGGTGCTAGTTCTATTCTCTTTTCTTTTCTTTTCTTTTTTTTGTCGGTTGTGGGGCCTGAAGTCTGGGCCTGGGAGCTATCCCTTAGCTCTTCAGATCAAGGCTAGCACTCCACCAATTGAGCCACAATGCCACTTTTTCTGCTTATGGGGTGCTGAGGAATGAACCCAGAGCCTCATGCATGCAAGGCAAACTCTGTACTACTGAGCCACCTTCCCAGCCTGCTAGTTCTATTCTTAATCCACAAGTCTCATTCATAATATACTATCTTTTTCATTAACAGGATCCCTATTCCCTAACACAGTATATTGTGTACTTTACTGAAACAAAATTCCCTTATGACTGAGATACTAAGGTTCTCTCCTAACATAATCATTATTCCTATGGTTTATTCACTGTATATCACAAGTTTGCTCAATTAGTCATCTAAATATCTGCATGTGTTTAATTAATGGAATTATTTTCTGTACAGGACAGTAAAGAAGCAGTGTTAGAACATTATCCCAGAAAATAATGGCCTTCAGTTGAAGCAAAGGATATTTTCTTTATATATAAAAATAAATAAGTAAACAGATGTTAAGAGAAATAATTATTCAAGGTGATTGTGAAAATATCTATAGAGGAATTTTAAATGGCAATAGTGTTCATTGTTTAAATAGGGATACAGGTTGACCCATTGCAACAATGAGATGTACAAGATGCTAAGTCGAAAAACGAACTTTACAATTTAGGCAGGGGGGTTGGGAGAGTGTAGTTGAGGAGGTGGGAGAGAAGGGATGGTAGGGGAAAAACAAAGGAGGAGGCAACAATGCTTGATAAGAAATGTACTCATTACCTTGCTAATGTAACTGTAACCCCTCGGTACAGTATTTTCACAATAAAAACTTACTTTTAAAAAGAAAACATTTGGGCAACAACAACAAAAAAAAGATCACATTGTATTCTTAGAAAGAAGTTGATTTCTCAAAATATCTTTCAAAGGTCACATATTTCAAAGTAGGCAAAACCCCAAATCCAGGACCATGGAGAGCTCATCAGGATATGTGGTACTTAGAAAGAAAACGTTTGATTGTGTCTGGGTCCTCAGTCTGCACACTGAGGGCCAGGCCACAGTGTGCAATCCTGCTTAAGTCAGAACCAGAAAATATAATGGCCAAAGACAAATCTTAATATAAAGGGAACTGCCAGTGTCATGAGACTTGACCAGGATTTGCGATCTCTGTGATTTTCCCATGGAACTAGAAGGTGTTGATAATTTATTGGTCACTTGTCTATAGTGGAGAAAATTTAACTTCAGATTTGAGTACTCATTAACTTTAAAAGAAATAAACTTATCCTTTGAGGTTGATGAAATTTAGCTTTGCGAAATTGATTACTTTGGTTTCCAACTTCACAGAAATGTCTATAATTACAGAAATGATATAGTTGGGACATCTACAGAAGATAGAATAAAGATAACAAATGCTTTATCTTCTCCAATGATTTCTTCACAACCATGTTTTTAATCAATTTTTAAAATAATTATATTTGTAGAACAGCTTTCACTATGCTATCATCAATTAAAAAAACACAATATATGTAAGTAAAAAATTCTTCCTCTAAGTCTCAGTATGATACCTTTCTATAAACTTTTAGAATATACTATCTGGTCTTTATCACAGAAGATGGCAGATTTTGGCTATCCAACTATAGGTAAAATAAGAGATATGCTCAAAATGGTTTTAAAATTTACCTTTTTAAAGTACTTCTAAGGAACCAGACAGGCAGGTTTTTATGGATTTTCCTACTTGTTTTGCTTAGGAGAACCCAGCACTACAGACTTCTACTATTTATCAATTAATCTGGCATGCAGCCTCAAAGGAAGAAGGTCGACCTGTATTAAAAATGCAGCCATCAAAAATTCATCAAAGGCTTCAGCATTTTAACTCATGAACCTTTGAACACCTGCATACTTGTCAGATCTCTGGTCAGAGTTAACTGTGAAATCTATAGTTACTCCAGTACCTACACTTGCTCTGACACGAGCTGAATGAGGAGGCTTCCCAAAGAAAAGTCACAGTAACAATTCTATAAACAAGCTTGCCCTTCCTTTACTTTTAGTAAAACAGCCCACTCCAAACTGATATCACATGAAGTTCAAAGTCAATCAAATCAGTCTGCTGCAAAGACAAGAATAAACATTTTATCAGGACTTTTATTTTAACATGATTGTAAATATCATCTTCCTTACAAAGGAATATAGTTCAGGGATCCATAAACAACTATTATATGGTAGGGTCATGGACAATAAAAGCTCACAGGTTGAAATCTTTTAATGCTCTCCAAGAAGAGGTAATAATTTCAGAAATCTTTGTGTAACACATGAAGAAATCTGGATAGTGAATGCTGGATAAAACTGGAACCTTCAAGTTCAAGGTAAGAACTCTGCTGCTTAACTAATGCACTGCTCATAGCTGTCATCATTAATTTATGTTAGCCTCTGTAAACATCAAGAGTATAATAGGCCAATTTCACAACTAAATATAGATGCACATTTTGCCCTTATATAAATGGCAGATTGCTGCTGTAGATCATCACTACAGCAACACGTCAGTAAAGATGCACTGTTTGATGGTCTGATGCGCACACAATATATAAAACCAGTTGTAATGGTTGTTTGGAAGCAAAGTGTAACATAGCAGCAAAATTTCATTTGTTCCACAAACTCAGGATGTATTAAGCTTGGCTGACAAAGACTGTTTGATGTGTTAAATCAGTTTGACCTTCATTCTTGCTTTATTTTTCTCATTTAACATGTGAAATGACCATTATTTTTCCACATGTAAGAAAATATCAGATTGATTGCTTTTATAACGTATCCAAAAAATCTGCAACTGGTAACATATGATAAAGTATCAAAAGTTAAGATGTATATTTACAAGTTTTAAGCTAAGATATATTCTGATTGAATAATCATGACCTATTTGATTTATGATAATATAGATCAAAAAAGTAGTTAAAACCATTCTGTTGAATGCCTCCCTCCCATCTTCAGAAAATGTCTTGTGTATGTTTGAATGTAATAATTAAATTAATTGTTTTTAGCCAATGAGAATTTTTATTATTAGCACTTTAAATAAGAGGATTTAGTTCCAGAATGAGCCATTGGAATGGGAGCAAAGAAACTCAGTGGTCTGCATAGTTCTACTTAACTAGTGTTCACCTTGATTCAAATAACCTGTGAACGAACCACAGCAAGACCAAACTATTCATTGTATACTTTGGTGTCTGCCCCAAACCCTTCATGAATCAGAGTTTTTGTTCTTCATTTTCCCTCTAGAACTTTAAACTACACAACTGGCAGTTCCATAATAATGAAAAAAATGGCAGCTTTATCAAGTAATATCTCTCCGCCCAACAAATAACACTTTACCTTGGAGCAACTTGTATATTTCACACCTTAAATTTCTATTTACCAAATCAGCTAATCACTTCACAATTGAACTCAGAACAAAAAAAATTATCAATTAAAGTGGTTGAAACTCCAGCAAATTATCATTTAGGAATGAAGTAATTGCTTTCATCAGAGCAGAAAAGCCCGCCAGAACAGAAATGTCACTTTAGATTAGTGTTCTCACTCCTGAAGCTATGGATGACACAGCTGATATAAGACTAAATGCCAAGACCAATCAATTGCTTTTGTGGCTCTGCTCTGAGCTGCTGTAAAAGGGGCCATTTTCTAGGATCTACTCTTCATTATAGTAAATGCTATCTCCTTGGTAACATAATTCCATTTCTCATAAATTCTGTCTGAGACCATTGTCCTAACAATGGATGTTTGTGGAAAAGAATGCTGTTGGTTTAATGCGCAGAATTAAGTATGAATGGCTGTCAAACTGCTCGAGTTTACTACTTCTTAAGCATAAATTGAAGTCTTATACATTTAAAAAGAGTTCTTGGGAGAAATTAATGTCCTGAACACGGGAAGATACTGTCTTTGAAGGTTTTGTGCCACTGGTATAGGATTTTGAGTGTTCTAATAATTATCTGTCCTGTACATTAAATCAGGGAGCTTACACCTGAGGTGGGAGAATACTTCACTTCCTTTCTCAGCAGTGTAGGTTGCAAGTGCAGAAGCTCAGAAGTAAGTATGGACTCATTAGGTATCTGTATGTGATTTCTCAATAGCCACAAATGTGGGTTTTTCTTTTCTTTTTTTTAAAGATGTTCTTTAAACTGTCTGTTTCCTGGAAAGCATCCAGATCTTAATTTATAGTGTTCATCTGCCTTCCCCCTCCTCACTAAAGTTACAAGACTCTGGTTGCAAGCTCCAATTAAAAGGAAATTGAAGAAGCTAATATAGTGAGAAGGTGGCAATCCCTGCACTGCTCTCTTCAGGCCTGAAGTTCAGAAAGAGATTCAGGATCACGGGCCTTTGCCCGACATGGGATAAAGGCTTTCTCATCCTGGTGAGCACACATGTGTAACTTCTATTAACAGTAACAGGAAGCGTGAGCACACATTGAGAGAAGTCTGTGGCTAAATAGTTGAAAGGGGCAGAGCATCTCCTCTGAAAGACAAAATGAGAAGGAAGGATGGGCAACCTTGATTGCAAGATATTTTACTATCCATGGAGAGGGCAACTACTGGAATGTCTAGCACTCTAAGGAACCACGCTATCTTTTTTTTCTTTGTATCAATAGCAGGAATGTGAATGTGTATGTGTTTGTGTGTGTGTGTGTGTGTGTGTGTGCATGCACACGCATGGGCACATGCACATATACACCAATACTGGGACTTGAACTCAGGGTCTGGGCACTGTCCTTTAGCTTCTTTGCTCAAAACTAGTGCTCTACCAATTGAGCCACAGCTACACTTTCTGCTTTTAGCTGTTTAGTTGAAGATAAGAGTGGTATAATTTCCTGCCCAAGCTGGCTTCAAACAGTTTTTCTGTCAGGGCTGTTTTTGAAACCCAATCCTCAGATCTCAGCCTATTGAGCAGCTAGGATCACAGGTATGAGACACTACCTGTTGGCTTATTTGGGTGGTATTGAGAGTACTTAATACTATATCAAAAAACAGCACAGAACCTAATAAACCCTAATATGTTTGAATGCTGTCTTTTTTCAGCCAGGTTCTAAGTGTCTTAAATATGTGTTATTGGATTTTCACACTTGGAAGTATTGGCCCTGGAGTGGGAAGGGGTCAATATCAAAGATTGGAAGGCAGCTAATCCATGCTGGACCCATCTAAAACTAAACAAGTAACTACTTAACACCTCTAACTTTTCACTCATCATATTTAAATGGAAATTAAGTCATCAACAATGTTCTATTCAACTTATAGTCACTCTTAAACATTTCACAATAAATTACAAAAACTTCATTTCTTGGGCTGGGAAGGTGGCTTGGTGGTAGAATGCTTGCCTTGCATTCATGAGGCCCTGGGTTTAATTTTTCAGCACCACATAAGCCGAAAAAGCTGGAAGTGGTGTTGTGGCTCAAGTGAGCTGAAGAGCTCAGTGACAGCACCCAGGGCCCATGACCGGAAAAACAAAAAACAAAAAACCTTAATTTCTTAATGAAATTAAGAAATTCTTTAATAAGATCTCATTTTTTAGGCTGAAAAATATCTTCTAATTTGGAGCCGACATATTTGGTGTTAATTGCTGGAAATCCCAAGCTCAATTGCCTTAGAATTCAAATTCAAATGACCTTTTCTAGAAGAAAATTTTATTTTTTCTTTAATGGCCACCTTTAAACACAATTGACAAGTCCATCAGCCTTGAGAAACATTATATACTATGCCTTGTTTATCTGGATTCTTTTAAAACCATACCATTTATTCAGATTCCAAAACTGCAGTATAAGGTTACCAAGACTAAATTGTATTCAGTTCCAGGGGAACCCTTTGCAAAGACATAGCCAAACACTTAGAAAGTTGCCTCTAAGGAAAAAAAATAACTAGAAATATCATTTTCTTAGAAATACATTTCTAAAATAGATTAATTATAACTTTGGTGAAGAAAAATTACAAATAAAACTAAAATTTAATCTTTCAACATATAATTACAATAAGCAACTAGCATTTATCTAAATTATGGAGATTTCTCAGACACAGGGTAGCCCATGTTTGTTAGGAAACTGAAATGGTCCAATGGTAGACAGTAATTTTCTCAACAAGTCTTGATCATATAGATGCCATTAAAAAATTGTGAGCTGGGGATATAGCTTAGTAGAAGAATGCTTGCCTAGCATGCGCAAGGTGATCCCTAGCAAAGGAAAACCAAAAGTAATTTAAAAAATCTTTAGTAACTGAATGGGTAGGGCAGCAAATGATTAATTGAAATGTTATATAATGTGATTAAGCATTTGCCTCCTGACCTGACGATACAACATAATACTTGATTAAAATTAATACTCATTTGCTATTTAGAGATACTTTACATGAGCTATTTCTTAAATACATCTGCTATTTTCTCTCTGCATTTTACTTGGATTTGGGCTGACATATATATATATGTATATATAATTATGTGTATGTATATATATATATATATATATAATATAAAAGTTTCCCCTTAAGTCTCCTTTTGAGTTACCAGGTAACAAAAGATCATTTAGTCCTTATTTATTCATTTGAAAGCAGCAGTGTTTCCTAAAAGCCTAGTTACAAAGTCAGTGAAAAGATCAACAAGCTATCAAAGGCACTGGACAACTTTGCCATATTCTTGTGCTTGTGATATGAGTCACTTTTTAAATATACCCAGATACTCATACTCATACACACACACACAAACACACACACACACACACACACACACACACACACACACACACACACACACACACAGATCATGGAAGTAGAGAAATTAATTGAGAGTTTGAGGATTTAGCTCAGTGGAAGAGCTCTGGCCTGACAAGTGCAAGGCCTTGATTTCAGTCCTCAGGTCTGGAAAATTTTTTAAAAAGCTGTAAAGAGAAATGAATTGAATAGATGATTTCTCCTTGCTATACTTCCCAATAATTCAACATTTCCAAAAATGTTCAGGTGATATTTGAGCTTTACAGGTATCAGATAAAATAAAATTGGTATTTTGCTAAGTTACCTGGTAACTCAAATGTTTTCTTTCCTTCCCTTTCATTTTCCTGTATTTTTACTTTCAGAAAATTTGTAGATTCAGATTCATCTGGATTAGTTTCCTCTCTTTGCTCATAAAAGAGAGATAACTAACAGCAGGTTTAATCCATTTTTGTGTTTCAGATTTATGACATTGTTTGGTCTAGTATAAATGAATTAAAGGTAAGGCTTAGGAACTTAAACTTCCAAAAGATAGAAGGAAATTATTTAAATGATAAAAGAGAACTAGGTGGAAGAATGTAGTATGAGTATGACAGTAAGGGCGTTATTGAGCAATGATGGAGTGATAGGGTGTAAGGAATATTAGAAAATACTTGCCCAGTGAGCAGTAGTACTCAGTATTCAGGAACAGATTTGCTTCTAGATGAGAGTATGGATCGAAATTAACTATCTTCCTTTTAAAAAGAAGCCAAAATCTAAATATTTATAATGGATTATTTTTCAGTTAAAAATATTAGCATGTTTCTTTAAAAAGAAAATTCTTTGCAAACCACTGTGGGCTTCATTTAGCTAACAGCAGAACCATGTGGATAAATGCCATCAATAATCCTCACTGAAAATAGGACTTAACTATTGGCACATTAAAATTTGGATTATGAAGATTTATAACAAAACCAGGTTATCCTGACAAAATGGAGAAGAGGCATGTAATGAAAGCAAACAAAAACTGCTGAAGTCAAAAGGGTTTTTTGGTGAATTTTTTTTCTTTAAATGTGCTCTGTGAAGTTATTTCTTTTTGCCTTTGTTGTTTTTCCCCCTTTGGTTAATCCCCTGTCACTGTTTTTTATTTTGTTACCCTGTGTCTTGTATATATGGCTATCTGAAGGAAAGGGGAATAACAAAATAGTAAGAAAAAGGATGAAGGGTGAACAAATACAACAGTGATACTCACAAGACACCATGTTGGAAATGAACCTAATAACTTGGGGAAAAAGAATCAGGGGAAGGATAACAATGTTCAACAAGAAATGTATTCATTACCTTACTTATGCAACTGTACCCTCTCTGTATATTACCCTTATAAGTAAAATAAAATAAAGAGAGAGAAAGGAAGGAAGGAAGGAAGAAGGAAGGAAGGAAGGAAGGAAGGAAGGAAGGAAGGAAGGAAGGAAGGAAGGAAGGAAGGAAGGAAGGAAGGAAGGAAGGAAGGAAAGAGAAGGATAGGGAAGGAAAGGGAAAGGAGGGGAGGGGAGTGAAGGGAAAAGGGAAGAGAAGGGAAGGGAAAAGGGAAGGGAAGGGGAAAGGAAAGGGAAACGAAAGGGAAGGGAAAGGGAAGGGAAGGGAAGGGAAGGGAAGCCTTTGAGTGTTATATAGAGAGTTTAATAAATGATTCTGGTGGGAGCTCGAATGGCTAGAATATTTATAGAAATGCGAGGGGTAAAGTCTATGAGATTTCAGATGGGAATGAAGAGTCTATCAGAAGCTGAAGTGGAGATTATTCATGTTACTGTGTGGCGAAGAACTTTTCTACATTTAGTCCCTTCCCTGAGATTTTGTGAGAAGCTGGGTTTAAAGCCAAGTAAGGAAAGTAAATGTCAACACAGTCCAGCATTCAGGCTGCCTAAGTCCTTTTGGGAGCTTACAGCACACCATCAACACATCTTTTAGACATCACTGTTATCACTATTGCTTTCAGTCAGGTTATATGATAACTGGGAGTCGAAAGCAGAGAAGTTTTGCTTTTGTTTGTTTATTTTAATGTGCACACTGGCTAGAACAGGAACGTTGTAGATGACTGCAGTGTGCTTATTATAGAGAATAGAATAATAAAAAACAAACACCAACAAAACAACAACAAAAAACCATGAACTGGGGCAGGGAAGGTGTCTCAGTGGTAGAGCGCTTGCCTTGCATGCATGAGGCCCTGGGTTCGATTCCCCAGCACCACATAAGCAAAAAGAAAAAAAAATCCAGAAGTGGCACTGTGGCTCAAGTGGTAGAACACTAGCCTTGAGCTGAAGAGCTGAGGGACAGCGCCCAGGCCCAGAGTTCAGGCCCCACGACCAGACCCCCAAAAAACAAAAAACAAAAAAACCCATGAACTTGGCTGTACCAGGACTATAAGAAAGACACACTGAGGACACCTCAAAAAACAGCAATATCCCACTCACTGCAGGCTAAAAGGTGTAAATGTGAAAACTCATTTAAGACTTGCTCTTAGCCAGGCGCCTCCTGTGGTTCACGCCTGTAATCCTAGTACTCAGGAGGCTGAGCTCTGAGGATCACGGTTCAAAGCCAGCCCAGGCAGGAAAGTGCATGAGACTCATCTCCAATACACCACTAGAAAACTGGAAGTGGCGCTATGACTCTAGGGGCAGAGCGCTCACCTTGAGCTGAAGAGCTGAGGGACAGCGCCCAAGCCCAGAGGTCAAGCCCCACTACCAACAACAACAACAACAACAAAGACTCGCTCTTAAGAAAGAAACAGCGCTTGAGTATCATGCCTGCATAGCACCTCCTTCTAGGATTAATTTCAACATGCTCAGCTGTCCAGGCACTCTGGACTTAAGTGTTCAGGGCACACAGCTCCTGCCCCCACTGTCAGCAGAACTTATTATCATCCACTTCAAGCCGTTGTGTAGCCATATGTAGTGCAAGAGTTGAGGGGTCATGGAGGCCTCTATCCTGATTGCAAAGGAGGTCACACTCTGAGTACAAGGTCAGAATCCCTATGGGGAGACTCTGAGAAGGTCATGCATGAAGCATGAGAAATAAGATGAAGATATAATAGAGAATACTGGCAGTTGCAGATGCCAAGAATATGGAACATTTGTCAAGAAAAGCTATCAGTAGTGAGCAGAGACCATCTAAGAAAGATGGCATGTGGGCTGTAACTAGTAATATCATTAGGATGGGGCTGCCCCAGCCTTTGAGGGCTCCTATTACTCCACATGTTTTAGATACCAGACAGGGAGCTACAGACTTTATTTACCCTGTTGTTCTTTGGTCTAGCTTTAGTCCAATCATCAGCTATTCCGCTATCTCCCTATTCTCCAATTGTAATGGGAATTCCCCTCCTTTGTAATGGGAATATTTGCCCTGTCCTCATATATGCTAGAAGTAGGCAACTTTCCTTCTGATTTTTCAAAAGCTTGAAGCTAAGAGTTGCCTTGAGTCAGAGTAGTGACTGGGCTACTCTTAAGCATTTGGACATGTGTATGAATAGACAAGGAAAGAGGACAGAATGTCATGGTTTGAATATGAAAGTTCCCTGACAAGCTCATGTGTTGAAGGTACTGGCTCTTAGTGTATTCTTTTCAGAGGTTGCTGAACCTTTAGGAGATTGGTTCTTGGGGGAGAAAGAAACTAAGGGCATTCCTTTAAAGTGTATCTTTTCCTCGGCTCTCTCCTCTCTCTCCCACCTGAGTACCATAATGTGAGCAGTTCAGCTCCATCACATCTTTCCACCATGATGCTCTATCTCCCCCTAGTCCAGGCACAATGGAGCCTGCTGACCATGGACTGAATCCTCGAAAGCTCCGAGCAAGATAATTGTTCCTTCTTCACACTGTTTCTCTCGGGTATTTGCCACAAGGACAAAAAGGCCAATTATACATTTAACTCTAGAAATAATCAGGAAAAATATAGATCAAGGCAGTATTCCATGGAAACCAGTCTATCATTTAAAATAGCTTAGAAAGCTGAAAAAAACAGGTACATAATTGCATTTATAGGTTTATGCCACAGTTTCGAACACTTAATCACAATGACAGCTCAACCAGCCTTCTATGGTGGCATCCTATGAAGATTCTTTCTTTGCATTAAAAATTAAAGTAGCTATTTTTTTATGAGTCATCAGAGGCAGCCCCTCCAAGTCATTAGTAATTATCAACTTCTTAAAAGTACACGTTAGACAACTTTGTTTTTATTAGTGCAATAAGAATGTTGAGACAGTGTCTCCCTTGTGTAGCACAACTTCTTTCAGTATATGTTGAAAGATGATTATGCTGATGAGATCTGAATGTCCTCAAAAGTCATGATTATAAATAGTAAACAACACATCCACTAGCAGTACTAATGAAATCAAACCTACCTAGTAAATCAGTCCTTGATTGACATTATGCAAGAGGAAAGAAAAGAAAGAAACATGAAGACTACCCTCCAGGCTTTAATACTCATAAATGCTTCTCCAAACTCAGACGTTAATGGAAGCAAGAAGTAGGAAGCAAGAGACTGTCTAGCATATCTTGGTAATCATACCTGGCATAGTTGCATCACTGTAAATCCTTCCTACACACCAGATGAAGCCATAGCAATAAGAATGTGGAGGAAATCTCTACAGGGGACTCCTAGATGGGCACATTTGCTAGATCTATGTAATCAGAAATTTAAAAAAATAGATTGGAGAAATACTAGAAGGTGAATGGAAAAAGAAATTACAGAGAAAAGAATCCAGGGTGGTAGGCAGCCTACAAATCATATAAGGAAAAATGTTAAGTTTCTGAGATTTAGAATAAGACACCTATCTGGAAGGGCCTTCTGAGAGTCACTGTTTTCCTATAGCTAAATTGCATCTGCTCTAGAAGTTGCCTTTTGGCTTTTAAGTGTTTTAATTCATCTGCTTCTCTTACAGGGGCATCCATGGCCTTCTCATTTGTTTCTGGCTACACATCCCCATTCTCTGGAAGTGTCCTGACCCCACCTGCCAGAGGAGAGAAGCTGACAGCTCAGGTGGAAGGAACAACCATGATATCTAGGTGCAGAATGTGCTGCTTTATAAAATCGATCAGAATGGTACAATTCTAGTCAATTTCACTCACAGCAGGTAGAAGCATGAGAAACATGCTTATGTAAGAGTCTGGCACTGCTCTTCATCTGTAGCTTCCATGGCTGATTGTACAGTTGATCTCAATTGAAAAAGAAAACACACACACACACACATACACACACACACACACACACACAGCCTGCTGGGTAGGCATGCTTCAATTTGCTTCTCTTCACTTGAAATACAGTAAAGAATGGTATATATCCAACTCTAGGCTATAATTTTATTGATAGACTCTGATGGCATTATAAAATCCCTAAGGGCAAAGAGCAAGTGATTTGCTCATGGCACTTGAAATCCAATACAAAATTACAACCTTCATTTGGAAGCACCTTTGAAACTTTTTTTAATCACTCATGATGCATGGTTATCAATACCTGTGTTTGGACTATGATGATGAGAAAGAAGGAGAAAAAAATAGCAAGCCAATTCCTACAGAGAAAATCCCCACAAATTCTGATTGGGAATATCAGAACAACTGATTCAGAAAAGCTCTATGCAAATTGTGAGAAAAGTAGTAAGAATTACATATGAGCAAATTTGATTTCTTCTTCTTCATAATGATTTCTGTCAATATTTATGAGCTACTACTTGTTCAGTGTAGACTAAGGACTTAATATGCAAATTCAAGTTGCATTTTGTAGTTCTAGAACTTGAACTCAGGACCTCTCACTGGCTAATCAGGAACTCTATCATTTGAACTAAGCTCAGCCCTTTTTTGCTTTAATTATTTTTTGAAGGGTAGGATCTCAAGCTTTTGGCCTAGGGCTAGCCTCAGAAATGATCCTCCTACTTACAGTTTCCTAAATACTGGGATGAGAGGCATGCAGCACCATGCTCAGCTTATTGATTGTGATGGGGTTCACTTTTTTCCAGAGCTGTCTGAAAACTGTGATCTTCCTAACTAGTTTGGATTAGAAGCATGAGACATCATACTCAACCTAAATTTGGGTCTTTTATATTGTGGCTTACAAATAAATTTACCTAAACTGGATAATTTGTGCATGAAAGGTAGGAATAAGGAGAATGTCTTGTTAACTCCATGTCCATCTACTTAACTTTCACATGAACTCAGCAGGTATTGTGTGACTTTGAAGCTTTAAACGAAAAGGTCCCAGTGTGATTTGAAGACCGTATGGAAATATGTCATTAGTGTCAAAGAAGTTCTACTATCCATCAGACAGGGAAATCCAGGTGAATAGTATAGAGTTCGTTTCCTCTCTCTAGTCAGGATACTTACATTCCTAGGCACAAGGAAGCTAAATAAACTACCAGAGACAAGCCCTTCCTAGTAATTCCTGCTGCCAGTGGAGGCCCTGGACATAACCAAGGTATGCATAAAAATGATGTGAAAGCATATCTACACTAAAGCAATTGAAAAACAGACCCAATGGAAAATAAAGTTTATTGGGTAGGAACAGGTGGTCCAGATAACGGAGACATTCTATGTTAGGAAAAACTATAACAAGAAATCACAGATATTCATTACAACCAAATACCTATCCATATGTTATAGTCACACTCTCTCTAATAGTTTATGATTTCAGTAAGATGTTTGAATTTTCTCAACTTCTGTGTTTCCTTACCTTAAAATAAAAGGGCTGTTTTCTAGACCCCCTTTGTACCTGAAGGCTATTTTCACCTGTATTTTTGTCATATAACATCAGTGGAACTATGGTGAGTGTGTCTGATGTGTATGAAAGTTACTGCCCATTTCATTGTAGTGTCCAAATGGTGTGGGACTTCTCATTGTCGAGCCTGATAGTGAATACCACAGTCACGAAACCTTTGCTACACGAACACACAACCTGCCTTTCATGAAGGATTCAGCAAAGGATTCATTAAAACCATGCTCTATACGTAACACTAGCCTTATTAAAATTTGTGCTTTATTTTTCCAAAAGAAAGCTTACTCTCAAGAAATTAAAAAAATACAGAGCACAAGCAGTTCCTTAGTATTTGTAAATCCCATGGTTTCCCTTATTTGCAATAACTAGTATATGTCTACGACAAGCAGAAAAGGTCAAAAGCTATGTACACAAGACCATATAAGATGATGTTAAGCAAAATGAACCCCAGGGACACATGTGCTTTTTTCTTTCTTGCTATTGTTTTTAACATATTTATAATGTACTACGTGATTTTTTGTTTCTTTTGTATGTCCTGCCTCCATGGTATAACACCTGTTTTCACTGTATTTGATTCCAGTGCCCTGCATCTTGTATATATACTTTTCTAATTTGGGAAGGGGAAGGGAAAAAACAAAATGCTTAAATAGGGATACAGGTTGAGTCATTGTAACAATTAGATGTAACAAGACATTAAGTTGAAAACGAACTTTACAACTTGTGGGGGGGAGGGAGGGAGGTATTGGGGAGGTGGGGAGGGAAGGGATGGTGGGGGAAAAAACAAAGGAGGAGGTAATAATGCTCAATAGGAAATGTACTCATTACCTTACTCATGTAACTGTAACCCCTCTGTACACTATTTTTACAATTAAAAATGTATTTAAAAAGAAAAAAACACCCAACCCCTCCCCAAATATCAGCTACCCGATTATTTACATAAGAGTACAGAGTTTAGAGGAACGCTGGTGGCTCATGCTTGTAATCCTAGTTACTCATGAGGCTGAGATCTGAGGATCACAGTTTGAAGCCAGCCTGGGCAGGGAAGTCTGTAAGACTCTTATATTTAATTAATCACCAAAAAGCTGGAAGTGGAGCTGTGATTCAAGTGATTGAGTACTAGCCTTGAGCCAAGTGCCAGCACTCAGGCCCTGAGTTCAAACCCCAGTTCCAGCACAAAAATATCAAAACAAGTATATATTTTATATATGAGTATTTTCTATAAGAATATATTCTATGATGTATATTTTATTTAGAAATATTTTATATAGGAATACATTTTTATATAAGTATAGCTCTGTTTTATATGTAAAACCATATTTAATAGTTGGTTGGAAGTTCAAATAAAGGCATAGAGCTTGCATTTTTAAAGAACATCTATTTACTCTCAATGTACACATAATGCATTGCAACTTTTCTACAGTGTCACATATCTGGTTCATGCAATCAACAAGCACATACTGATTGCCGTCTGACAGCATGCTAAATAGAAATCTGTCAATTAGGTTTATTTTGTGGACATCAGTGCTTTTGGCATCTCTAGATACAAATGAAGGACAAATGTCCCCAAGCTAATATTTACATTGTTCTTCAACTTACTTGCATAGCTGACTCCATAATTCCTCCTACACACAGGCTTAGAGCCCATGGGATAGTCTTGTCTATGACCTAAAATAACCACTCTACTCCCTCCAATTTATTCATACTAAGACTTTGAAACATCAGAGATCAACATAGGTATGCCCCTCTACATTCTACCAGTGACCCATGCCTTTTTTATTTGCTCAGAGATAGGTGACTACTATTCCTTTCACTTACACATAAATCTGATTTTCCACTAATAATATATATTATACTTACATCACCAGCAAGTCCCAGTGTATAATGACTGAAATTGCTTTAAGTACTAAGAAAAACACCTAGCAAACCCTATCAACCACATGTTAAATAAAAATGCAATCTCCTTTCAACAGGAATGTGTAGAGAATTTTTCATAGTGCAAACAATGTTTGCATTAATTTCACTGGGACGTTTGCTGGCTAGAGCCTAACATTTGGGTAGCTTATGAATTTGATTTGTTAGCAGATACCATTTAGCTTAAAGTTTGGCAAAACCAAAAACTCTAAGCCTCCTAAACTTGGGGTGAATGGAGGTGGAGGCATGGATGGAAAGGCTACAAAAGGAAAGGAATCACCTTTACAAAGAGCTATTATACCTGATAGGCTCCATGCAAGACAGTTGAAATGTGAGCTTCAGTATTCAAAATAGAAAGGATACAATCATATGTCTGGTTAACTTACAGGAAATAGTTCCAGAGACAATTTTACACTAACTACAGTGATTTGGGCAATTTTTTAAAATAATACCAGCCAATTTCTCTCCATTATACTCTGCTGGCAGAAAATAAAACATTTCTCTTTGAAATGATTGCCTTTGGTTTTGTTAAATCATGCATTCTGTCAACATGTGGTCACCATTTTTACATGATCTTTCTGCTTCCCCAGAAAAGAATGAATTCACAGTCTGAACCCTGATATAAATATGTAATCTTGCAACTGTTAAGGCTTCCTCTATTACTGCCAAATGAAGAGATAAGAAATGGATTTGGTATGAAAGAAATGGAATGGAAAAAAAAAAGATGATGATGACCAAATAAGTATAAAGCTCAGATTCTCCTCGTATCTCCTCCAAAGCCAGATGAAGAAAATGCTCAGGCTGACCATTTTTCTTACTGTAACAAAAAAGGGATTATGTAAAGTTCATCATTTTAAAAACTAATATTTAAAAGCACATTCAAAAACTATTTATGCCAAGAGCTATGTGCTGGCAACTTTGCTGCAGCCAGCAAAAGGTTAGAGGATCTGAGGTTGTAATGCAATCTTAAAATAAGACAGACATTATCTTGTCATTAAATAAAGACTTTTCAGATATAATTGTAAAGTGTCTGGGCTATAATTGCTTCCACTCACTGTGTCATCCTGTGGGATGAGATCCTTATCACCATCTTCTTCTAGCCTGTCCATTCTTTAAAGCTAAATTATTTTTTGCAAAGAGAAATACAGATGGTTGTTTTGTTAGTCCTCCCTGAGCCTCTATTTAGTGGCATATCAAGAAAGTTTCTCTTTCTGAGAGATAATCACTGCAATGCTGATTCCTCTTGTAGCTGGATTTCCCAGAGAGGGCACTCAGAAAGAATCCTTGACAATGTTGGTTTATTTTACACCATAGCTTCGACAAATATTGCATTTCAAATGAATTTCTAGTAAAAAAAATGCAAGTTTAAGCCTAAGAAAAACAGATTATTAAAATGCACCAAATGAATTCTGAATTGGATGACAATACATAAGGTCAAAAAAAGAGAGAAAATATTCTATGTGAAAGACACAACAAAGTAATGCTCACTCTGTAATGGGTATTCTGAAGACTAATCCCAGAGTAAAGGCAGCAACTTGACCAGATTCGGAGTATATATTGTAATGGGATAGAGTTAGGGGACACTCATCTGTGCCCCTCCTCATACTTGCAAGACATAAAGCTAATTAAAATATAAACCACAGAGAATGCTTCTTTAAAAGAGGCTCTACTATCCAATACCAATAATAGGGTATATTTCAGCTTTGGCATGTAATAGAATCATCTAAGTCTCAAAGTATGACCACTTTGCAAAAGCAGAGAAATTCTGCCATGTCCATGTGAAACTAAAACCTTAAGTTTAGAACACGGTTAAAAATTTTAAACTAACCATAATATGTTATTTGTTTGTTTACTTGCTGCTGGTAATAAAGCTTGAAACCAGGGCCCAGGTGCTAGTCTCTTAGCTTTTTCACTCAAGACCAGCACTCTACCACTCTACCACTTGAGCCAGAGTCTATTTCTGGCTTTATTGTTATTGCTTGAGATAATGGTGATAGTTAAGAAGATAAGAATCTCATGGACTTCCTGTCCAGGCTGTAATCTTCAGATATCAGCCTTCTAAGTAACTAGGATTACAGTCGTGAGATACCAATTCTATCCAGAAGCATGTTTGAACATGTGACTTCTTAGAGGGTAAAAAAAAATTAGGAAATCATATATATACTACACACATACACACACACACACACACACACACACACACACACACACACACACACACACACACACACACAAAGAAATAACAGATTTTTGTTTTCAGTCTTATCAACTATAACCCCATGGAAGTTTCATAAAGTGCATATACATTCACCCCACTCCTTGGACTGTACAGATTTCCATTCTATAGTATCTGATGTAGTTCATGGAGAAAAATGACCTGAATTGTGGCAAAAATATGAATAAGAAAGTCAGGCCCCAGTGTGCTTCAGGTTCCCTTGCTGGCAAAAGCACAAGGAAGTATCAGCTTCTAGCAAGCAGAAAAAAGTAGGGAAGGCACCAAGCACAACCCCAGAGGCCTACCCTTTCTGGGCTTTGGTTGGCAAGATAAAGAAAACAATATTTACTAGGGAAATGGGGTCTCTGATATCTCTCATCAGTTTAAATTTCCTTTTGTCTTAATAATTTCACCAAGGAGCTAAAACCAAATAAAAGCACAGAATGAACTAAAATATAACAGAATGAGTTAAACATAACTAAGTAAGATATACTAATTTCCAACCAGCTCTCTAATAACAATGTTATGCTATGGACATGCAAGGGTATCTGATCTCTCACTCCATAAGTCAGGCCTCCAAGGCCTACACTAGTGGTCAGTAGGCACACAGGGAAAACTCTCATTGGCTCAAGAAAAGGCTTCTTAGTCATTACACAAACTATGTGAGCAGATTTTTAAAACAATAGTTATCATATATAAAGAAACCACAGTCCATTCCTTCCATTTCCCATTAGTCACTGTTTAAACAAAAAGGTGTAATAAATTAGCTAATAATTGAGCACTATTTTCTTCATCAGGTATTAGTTGCTTCATATCATTTCTCTCTCTCTGAATCCTTAAATATGATTATAGATTGATAAGTGAGGGCAAAGAGGTTTACAGATGTCAGATCATTTGCTGCATCTAACAGATTTCATATCCCAGTGAATCAGTCTGCAATCTCATAGTAAAACTAAGCAGCCACCTGAGAAGAAAGCACGGGCCGACTTCAACCAGGAAGGTGAGTTTTAAACTACATCAGTTAGTGTTGTTAAAAAAAAAAAAAAAAAACAGCAAATTTAGAGGATCTTTTGAGACCCCAGGATTTGATTTGAGAACCGGTTATGTTATAGTAAATTGGAGAAGTCTTATTTTTAAAAATGTATGAGCTCAGTGCAGATAAATTTGGAAATAAAACAACACGGTTGCTGTGTGTGGCCATCTGCCACCCTCAGCAGCATCTCTGGCTATGGAGGAACTAAGAGTCCTGGTTGGTGGTTTCACTGTGGAGTTAATTGAAGCAGTCCTAAGAATAATTTTAATTCAATGTTTTAGATCCAAATTCTGCTTTATGATCCACAGCGTATTTCTGAAAACTAGAGTGGGCTAGATGGACATTTTGAGATCTTTCAGATGAAAACATGATCCAGTTAATTGTTCTGCCTTTCATCTAGAACTGATGTCAAGACACACATAGTATTAGAGTTTGCTCAATGTGGTTAAGAATGGCCTATGTTACTGATTGAAGAATTAGCCCCAAAGAGTTGAGACCTTCTATCTTTATTGTTTTTCAATTCTGTCATCTAAATGCATTTCTCTATAGTTTCCCTTGTTTTTGTTAAGTTATGACTATTCTTCAACAAATTTGTAAGGTTCAAAACTTGGTTAATTATACGGTACAATATTATATGCATATAACTTCTACTATTTATTTCTAGAACTTTCTTTCATACTAAGAACATGTTATTTTATGAGTTATGTTAACAAGTAACTTTTAAAAAATCCCACCTTCCTGTGGGATCAAAGGTCACAATTCTTAGCTCAAATCTGCAATCCTAGCTACTCACAAGGCTGAGATCTGAGAACCATGGATCAAAGCCAGCTCAGGCAGGAAAGTCCATAAGACTCTTATGTCCAAATAACCACCAAAAATCTGGAAGTGGAGCTGTGTCTCAAGGGATGGAATACTAGAACTGAGCAAAAACATTCAGGGAATAGTATTTTTGCAATAAAACACACACATACACACACACATATAAACATTCAGGGACAGTTCCCAGGCCCTAAATTTGAGCCCCTGGGCTGGAGCACACTAAAAAGGTAGGGCTTCTCCCCTTGTACACAGCACCCAGTTTTGATAGTTCCTCTATTTCTGTTGTGTGATCATCTTAACTCCACCACTGTCTCTGAAGTTAGTTGTTTTTACTCTATCTCATTTTGATCCTTTACAAAACAGAGATAAAAGACTATTCTGAAGGTATTATGTGACTTATAGAACAGCAACTAAGAATTTGGGGGATAAAAAATCTCTGAGCCTTCATTATCATCATAACAAAATTAGCATCACTATCTATTAGAAAGAGAGGAGAAGTGAACAGAAGTAATTATCTAAGCTATAATTTGGACTTGACAATAGAACACCCCTCATCAGACTAAGAAAGGACTCCATAATGATGGGTTCTAAGGGAGAGCACCACAATCACCAGGTTGTATTTAAAGAAGAGAATCAAGAGACATGTACCAGAACAATATTCTGAGACTAACAGCAGGGGACCACAGGTATGTTACCTAGCAGACAGAGGAAGGTACACTGAAAATCTGTCAGTGACAAGCAAAAGTTAGATGTTCACTGCTGCCATTCCTTCGCATTTTCCCTTTTCCACACACTTACAAAAAACAACTGGAGTCAAGGATTATGTTCACTGTATTTCAATCCTCAATTAACCTAGTCCGTATTATGAAATACTATAAAGGTAGCCTCCAAGTCTTGCTCCCTTCACAAGGTATCATTGTAAATTGTTTCTTATGTACATTCCCAAAAGAGATGAGTCAGCCCATTAGCTCACTTATCCAATGAAATCATTGGATATATTATTTTCTCAGTTGGCTGGGGAAAACAAAAAATTATGTTAAAACAATACTGAAAATTTGTATGATATATTTAGGAGTTTGTTAGTAGAGGTGGAACTTCAAAGTAAAATAATATGCACATTGCAATATAATTAAGCCAGAGAAGATTCAACTATTAGCTAAAAAAAACCCAAAACACATTCCTCATTCTTTTGTGAAAACATCTTTTGATTTGTCTGCTGACAGTGACCAAAGTAAGAAAAGTTCATGGAGTCATTCATTTATTTACATAATTTAAATAAGTTGTATTTGTATTGCTTTTCCCATTTTCCGGGTGTTATGTGGATTTATAACATTCCTTTGAAAATCCAGGGCCATAAAATAATACTTACAAAAGTCTAAAATATTTCAAAATGTATAACAAATGATGACATAATACAGAACCCTGTAATACCCTGCTGCTTTCCACAAAGCAAGTTCCTAAAATATCATGTAAATAAAAATATATCTGTAGGTATTACTAGTTATTGGTAGACTTGTTGAGCTTTTATGGTATGGGTTTTTTTTAATTTTGTTTTGCTGTTGTTTTGGAAGAACTATTAAGCTTTAGGTGTAATGTCTGAGATAAAGAAGTCATGTTATAACTGTAAAAGGGACACTGTTTTGGAGAATTCATAGATAGGGGAAAAAGAAGATGATGGGGGAACATGATCAAATATTTTATATTATAGTATAGAATTATACTTAAAGGCATTCTATCATATGCATATATGTAACTATCACAATAAGACCTTTTTGGATAGTTCATTTATACTAATAAATTTTTGAAAGAAGCAATGTTGATGGTCATTAAAAACATTGCACTTAATAAAATATCCTCCTTCTTGTGTTCCAAGGTAAATTCTGTAGTTATAACAAAACTTTATTCCATTCCCCTCTAGTCTCCTCTTCCTAGGCCTTACTCAAGAGTACAGTCTAAGGCCACTACTTTTTAAAAAAAATTTTTTAATGGTGAAAATACCGTACAGAGCGGTTACAATTACATGAGCAAGGTAATGAGTACATTTCTTATCAAGCATTGTTGCCTCCTCCTTTGTTTCCCCTTCCCATATAGCCAACCAAGGCGCTATGTCCCAGTGCTTTGTACACAATACGTAATTTTGTGAACCTCTCACCTACTGTGTATGAACAGTCTCTGAAAATAAAGTGTGAAATTGAAGCACCTTTGTCCTTAAAATGAGCACATTCTGCCAAAAAATGCTCTCTTCTGTGAACTTTTGGCACTGACAAGGCAGAATGCAATAACCTTTCCATTCAGCTGCCAAAGACAGGAAGCTAGATCCAAAAGGAAGAAGCCAGGTAAATTGTTTAGGCCCCTGACCTAACATTCTCCTTGGCATGAAAAGATTCATTCTTTAGCCTTCCAATATATTAACATTGCCAATTGGAAAGGGTCCTGCCAAGGGAATAAATTCATTATTCTATACCAGTGAGTAATTCAGATAAACAATCTGCAATACTTAACTGGTTTTCTTTTTCAAGGCATGTAAATAAAGGCTATTCAGGAACTATCCTTCAGAAATCCTCTCTCATACGTGACCACTAACTCTTAAACATAGATTAAATCAGAAATAAAAAAAGAAAAATCATCCCTAAAATTCTATCTCTAGTTTTAATCAGGTATGATGAATGTTTCTATCATAATCAAAGGAAGTCTATAAAGACATGGGGGAATATTCATTCAATATTGCCCTGAAGATAATTTGGAAATGACAGCTATCCCAATGACAAAAGTTTTATTATGATGTTAACAAAATATCTAGAGATAATATTTCTCTATGACAACTCTGTGTCCTGAACAGAGTAGAAATTGATATAGCTATCTGAGAGTCAATTAGTCTGATGTACACACTGAAGGTCTTCTATACAATGAGATTGTGGTGGCACCCAGGCTGCAATGCCATGAGTATTGAGTTTACAATCTGGTAGGAAATAAAAGACAATTTAAGAAATAAATGTTATACTATAGAAGAGGATAGGCACTTTATAAGGTATAAACCAATAACTCAAATTGACCATTTGTGTCTTCAAAAGATAGGATTAGAATTCTCAATAATCCTTTCCTCATTCAAGCATTTGCTTACCCATTCAAAAAAATAAACATAAGACACTATTACCCCGCTCAGTGCTAAGAACAGTGATATAATAAGAAGCAGAGGAGACAGAGGCCTTGCCCTCCTGAAACCTCTCTTCCGTGAAAGAGGTTTTATTAAATAATAACACAATAAGAAAAATCATAAAGATACTACTAGTAATCACAACTGACATCTGTGCAGTGCTTACGTATGTCAGTGAGCTAAAATGCTTGACATGTTTGATCTCAATAGTCTTCACAGCAGCAGCATGAAGCACGGATACCCTGAACTGAAGCCGATACAGACCATGACACAAGACTGCCTGAATTCCAGTCCAACCTGATACCATCACTTGTTAAGTATGTGACCTTGGACAAGTTCCTTGTACAACTTCTCTGAACCATACCACAGCTGCCCACTCATAAAATAGAATTTGTAGCATGTTCTGCAAAGTTTAAGATACTTTTGAATGCAAGGCATAACCTAATTTCAGAGGTGAAAAGGAAAAATGTATCAAGTTCTACTAAATAAAACATGAACTAATAATGTCTCATCACATATGGTTGTTATGATAACTAAAGCACAAAACACAGAACACTAAGAAGTATACCTAGTATAAATATTCAGAAAGTAGTAGCTTTTGTTTAATTGTTCTGTTTTTCAAAAAGAAATAAGTTGCCAACAAAGTTAAGTGATATTATAAAAATCCAAAGAAATTATTTTGAGACTAGTAAAAGTAATGCATATTATTTGTTAAGTAAGCTTCAAAGGTAACCACAGTGATGCTTTTGTTACAAAGTTGGGGCTGGGAAGGTATCTCAGTGGTAGAGTGCTTAGTTTGCAAGCATGAGGCCCTGGATTTGATTCCTTAGCACCACATAAGCAGAAAAAGCCAGAAGTAGTGCTGTGTCTCAAGTGGTAGAGCGCTAGCCTTGAGCTGAAGAGCTGAGGGACAGTGCCCAGGCCCAGAGTTCAGGCCCCACAACTGACAAAATACAAATAAATTAATTAATTAAAATAAAGGAAAGGTGAATGAGAGGCATTACTTAGATAAAGGTGGGGAGAACAGTGTGGCAGACAGGCAGCTTCAAATAGCAAGAACAAAGTACATATGGAGATGAGCAAGGCACATATAGAGAGGAGAGGTGAGAAAGGAGAGCAAATCTGGAGCAAAATGAAGAATGCTACAGAAATGGTGCAGCAAAGACCCTGCAGGATCTATAGACGACACTGAGGAAATGTAATTTCCACCCTAACAGTAGGAAGAAATGCTAAGGGTAGAAAAACTGGATTAGCATCTGTTATTGTTATTGTAAAGGTGATGTACAGAGGGGCTACAGTTACATAAGTGGGGTAATTACTACATTTCTTTTTGAAGAGTGTCACCTCTTTCCTCATTCTCTCCCAGTTTTCCCTCCCCCAAAAGCTGTACGTTCATTTTCAATATAGCATCTAGTGAGTATCACTGCTACATTTGTTCATCCTTTGTCCCACCATCTCTGTACTCCCCTTATTCTCCTCCCTAACAGATAAACTTACATACCAGACAAAAGGTACAGAAATCAAAAACAGTGACAACGAGGGAGGAAAACACAGAAACAAAAAGCAAAATAGCCAAAACCTCTTCTTTCCATTTCTTGGAGTTCATTTTGATAAACATTATTTTATAGGCCTATAGCTGTTAAGCCTTTGTGATCTTCTTCTAAGGGTATCCTCCTTTGTCTCACTGTATGAATGTCTAGAGTCCTGTATAATTTATTATGTCCAAGTATATTTTTTTGGTCTTTTACTATCCAGTAAATACACTGTATTTACCTGTAGATTTATAGGCATATTCTATTTACAACAAACAAAGGAAAACATGCAATCTATGCTTCTTTGGGTCTAGCTTACTTTGCTTAATATAATTTTAACAACTAGCTGGAAGCAAATCAGTTCAAAGGCTATTTATTGTATTCCAAGAAAGGCAATCCAGAATGGTTTGTGCCATTCTCAAGGTGCAGTCAAGTGGCAGTTTGGGCTGGATACATCTTTATTGTGGGGCTTTTTCAGTGCATTCTAGGTTTTGTTTGTTTTCTTATCCCTGGCTTCTGTCAGGGATACCAGGAGTCTTTTCCTTGCTGCAACAACCAAAGTGTCTGTAGACATTGCAAAATATCCCCTGGAGGAGAAAATGCATACCCAGCTGAGAACCAGTAGTTTAGAATGATACTGGGGAATTAGAGAGGGAGTACATTCTGTAAACACTAAGTCAAAAATTCAGGAGAGTTTGCTGATGAATTGGAAATGGCATGGAATACAGAGACAAAGATATAACCGCATCTGGAGTATCTGACTGTGCAGCTGAGCAGGTGGCGATGCCATGAACCAAGAAAGCAAACACAGGACTCAGAGCAGATGGAAGTGGCCAACCATGTGTTCAGATTAAGGCCTGCAAAATCTGAGCTATCGTTCTGACAATAAAGTGGTCCCAATGTCATGAGCCCTTGTTGGTTCTTCAACTGAAGTTCAAAAAAGGAAATGTGGTGAAAGGGGATGAGATTCTTGAAAGCTATCATCATAGAAATAGCAATTGAGGGCTTCTATGAAAAAGAGCTTCACTTAAAATAAAAATCATTTAGATTGAATTAGTTCATCACTGGAGACCAGAAGTTCTCTACAATAAAATCATCATGACCCTTCAAGGTGGTAAGATGCCTTTTTTCAAGCACTTCAGTATTTTCAACCAAACAAACCTCTAAGTGCACAGGCACAACAGAGTATACTTGTACTGGAGAGACAGAGTTAAGTAAAAATGTAACTTGAAAGTATATGTGGTTCGCCCCAATCAAGGGTGCTTTTTTTAAAGGCTTAATTTGCAAAGCAAAGTTAAAAACGAAGATCAAGAATGACTGGGAGGGAGTAGGAGGAGGTCCTACTTGTCTTTTCGCAGAAATCAGTGATCTCCTATCCTAGCATCTTGAATTATATTCTGATTACAACTATCTTGCCTGAGACCCAAGCATTTCTCATCAGAGTTCAGGATTCACTTGATTTCCTCCCTAGTGGTGTGTGATAAACATAAGAAAGTTCAATTCTTAATCACTTCAGATCTCTAGAAGTTTTGAAGATAGAGTCCATGACCTTGGGGACTACTTGCTAAAAGGTAAAAAAAACAACAAAAAACCTAGTTCAGTTCTATTATTTAACTTCCATAGTCTTAACCTTAACTCACAGCATCCCTCAATGGCAAAAGAACCACAAAGAACAAAATTACAGTTCCCAAGTGGTCATCTTCCAAAAATATTCCATGGTCAGCGTTAGTAGGGACAAGAGCCTTACATGAGACAGAATTTGTGTTGCTTTGATTTCCAAGGAAGCTCTCCACTTATTTAAGAACACATTTGTTATACTTCAAGCAAAATTATTTTGCCCAAGTATCCTCCCCACTTTTATCTAAATAATACCTAGGAATCATGCCAGATTACCTCTAACTGAATGTAAATATAAGAAAAAAATGACCATTGATTGGCTCCACTACGGAAAACATGATTCATTTTATCATTGTGGAGGTAAGTCTGCCTTATAGAGACCCAAACTTCCTACTCTTTAAAACTGTAGTCATTTTCCATTTTCTGAACATTAGCACAGATAACACAACCTGTTTCAGGGAGACCAGCTTTAAAGTCACAAACGATATGAATTTTAAGCAGGAAAGAACAAAATAGCATCACCAATGTGCATAAAGAAAGATATGTTTATACTGGAAGGGGAAAATGTTCATACATTTAATTCTGATATTTTAAAATACCCTTTTCTTTCTAGTTCTTTTGCAAACAGAATTACTCAGAATGTTGAGAAAGCTAACAGAATCATCTTAATCGGCTAAAATATTCAGCGATAGCCCTTCTTAGACAAGAGTGAATAGAGAAGATCATCACAGAGGGTATTTTCATTTCATTCATGCATTCATGCCTTCATTCATTCATACATATTATGCTTTAAAGCCAAACCATAGAAGTCATAGAGTTTTCCAGGATGACTAAGACATGATGCATAGTTACAGTCCAGTGAGAGGAGATGGACAGGTAAGATTCCCTTCTAGGTTTCAGACTGCCTAGTAACCTTCCTTATTTTATAGTTACTCTGAACAAAAACCTAAGATTTTCTTCACCCTAATGTGAAAGCTTGGCCCTCCCAGAGATGCTTGCTCCTGTTAAGTGACAGCTCTGACTGTTACAATGACTACATTACAACTCTACAGCATCTCACGTTCTATATTTCTTTTACTTTTAATGTACTCCAATATCTACTCACTTACCAATCCTCTTATCCCTCCTATGAGTTTCTGTAATTTTTCTTTCCTTACACACTACTATCTCCTGCAAGCAAAGGAAATAGTAGTCATTTAACTTTATTCCTGACTATAATATAAACTTTAATGTGACAGAACCCACAGCTCAAGGTACTGTGATATTACAAAGTGAAATAGTGAAAATTTGACCTCAGATCAGATCAAAGATTTTATGACACAAGGATCCTTCAGACAAGTCATTAAAGTGACTTTTCAAGGATTTTGGTAATAATATGGTGAGTGTATTGGAACAAATTGAACATCTTAAGGACAACGAGAATCCATAAAGAAGTATGGTAACATATGAGGTCCGTAATTATGGCTTGAAATAGAAGCAAATGATGCACCTGGAAATTTCAACAAGGATCAGGCCATAAAGCCCTTTAAATGTCATTCAAGGCATTTGGCCTTTCTGTTTAGGAAACAAGGGGTCTTAAAAGACCATAAACAATGGAAAGATACAATTCTAGTTAGGCAGATCATTCTGGACAAATGAAGAATGCAATTACAGGATTGCTAGAGAAATGGAAGCCAGCATATCTGGACAGGACATATAAACTTGAATTGAGCAGATACAAGTAGGATAGAGAAAAGCATCTGTATAGATTTTTCCATATAAGCCCTTCCCTAAATTGAGCTGCCATAGGGATTCACAGGGTGTTAGGAAAAAATCTGAGAACAGATTTTCTCAGGTGCATCAAAAGTCAAAGGAGTAAACCAAGTGCTGGTGGCTCACACCTGTAATCCTAACTACTCAGAAGGCTGAGAGCTGAGGATCTCCATAGTCAGCCTGGTCAGGAAACTCCCTAGATTCTTATTGCTATTAAACTACTCCGAAAAAGCTAGAAGTGGTGCTATGGCTTAAGTGGTAGAGCACTAGCCTTGACCACAAAGAGTGTCAGGGATGGCACCCAGGCCCTGAGTTAAAGACCAACCCAAGAGTAGAAAACACACATACACACACACACACACACACACACACACACACACACACACACACTAAAAGTCAAAGGAGTAGTAGCAAAAAAAAAAATGGCATGCATGTAAATTTTTTTTTTTGGTCAGTCATGGGGCTTGAACTCTGGGCCTAAGTACTGTCCCTGAGCTCTTAAGCTCAAGGTTATTGCTCTACCACTTGAGCCGATTTTCTGGTGGTTAATTAGAGATAAGAGTCTCATACACTTTCCTGCTCGGGCTAGCTTTGAACTGCCATCCCCAGATCTCAGCCTCGTGAGTAGCTAGGATTACAAGTGTGAGCCACTGGTTCAGGGCTAACATGCATGCAATCTTAAAGAAGGAAGGGCACCCAAATAAAGGCATCATGAAAGTCTAAGGAAAAGATACTTGCTTATCGGAGGAAGTTGTCCACCAAGTCAAAAAAATGAGGAAATGGAAAAGTTACTGGTTATTGCCAGGATTTTCTTGAAGTCTGATGATTTGAAGGAGGGAAACTAAGGAGCCAGATTTCTATAACCAAGTAGAGATTCTCAGCATACATTGTTAATGTGAAGAACTGAGATTTTTTTAAAAGGGAGGAAAATTTAGCCAGAAAAGTTACAATGGTAACAAGGGGATATTTTAATGAGAGGAAGAATTTTTAAGCTGTATTTTTTTGGCTTTTCTTTTTGGTACAGGGAATGGAACCCAGGATGTTGTAGTTGCTAAGCAAGCATTTTGTCACTGCACTAAATCCCAGCCCTTACTAATGGGAAGATTTGAATATACTCACAAACTGGGGTAAAAGAGTTCACAAATGACCGCTGGACATGACCTGATTGCCCAATCATCAGTTCAGCATAAAGGAGTTAGAAGCTATAGTGACAAAATAGTCACAATTATTATAGTCACAATTATTGTGTCTTTAATGCAGACAAATTTAAGGGAACAAAAGTTAAATATGTTAAGGATAATTTTTATCAATATAACTATACTATATGTTTTACTGCTATATTTGCTTTGGTATTGTTTTTAAGCTTTAAGCTTGTTTTCTAGGAACTGAAATGATATGGATAATTTAAGTTATCTATAAAATAGATTATACCTTGGATATTGCTTCATTGGATATGATGAAAAAACAACATGGAATGAAAGGTAACAGTGGTGTTATTATCCTAGGAAAAGGTAGCAAAAATTCCAAACTTCTCTCACATTTACTACTGCCAAAACACATCTAGGACAAATTATAGAATTTTTTAAATTAAAATACACTATAACCCTTGCATTTGTAATCAAAACTTAACATGCACAATCACCATTGTCTGCAAAGAGCCCTGTGAAGTGTTAAATCTGTCTTTCTACTCATCCACCATTTATTGATTACCTACTGAATACTCTGCATACATTTTTGTGTCTGGGGGAGGTAAAGAATATTGCAAAAGCAAAATTCCTGTTAATAACATGCTACTGTATCAGGAGAAAAAATAGCACGTTTGTGTCATTCTGATACAAAGATTAAACCATATTGTAATCTATTGTAACCTAAAGGGTTTTTGGTTATTTACATACATTAGAAACTGGCAGGCAAGAAGTAGGAAGTTCAGGAAGTAGGAGGGAGAAGGGCTAGTGATATGTGCCTAAGCCCAAATGTCTTTCCGATTTTGTCACTTGAATTTAACATTTTATAGCAGCTATTTAACTTTAATTTTTCCCCACTGATATTAAATGAAAATGCTAACTAGTTACCAATTAAGTAACATAAAGGCATTATTAGGCATAACTTCTCAAACTACTGGATGCTTAAAAGATAAAAGTTGAAATGACAACAAAATCTACTGCAGAAATATGAAATCATGGTAAAAATCCTTCTCTTTGAGTCAAAGTATAGTAAATTAGCACATGGAAGACATGTGTTTCTCTGTTTTATGCCAGTTCTACATATCTGAACTTATACAATCTGATTATCTGACATCATTTTCTGCTTTTAATGCCTCAACTTTATTATAGACAATTTCAATATTCTTGCAAATAACTCTATAAATACCACCTCTCCCCCTCCCCTGTCCTCTTTTGCTTCCATATATGTTCATAAATATACACGAGTGCACAATACTTCTATTACACATCTACTCATTCATTGTAATGACCTTGTCATCATTCAGCACAGAGTATCAGATTTATCTATCTTGGTCCATAGCAGCTGCCCATCTTACAAGTAACTACATCTTTCCATGGTATCTCCCTCACTCATAGGCACATAATCCATATGTAGTCTGCTCAAAGATGAACAATGTCATCAAGTAAGCTTTTCTTGGGGAGTGCTCTAGTGACTCTCCAGGACACAGAAGTGGTAGCAAAACATGACATATGTACACAAACATTGTTTGACTTCATAACAGACATTCTGACCAGGACAATGAAACTTCCTGGCCTTTTTACCTTCAGCCACCTGTTTAAATCCCCATCTTCAAATTATCTGCTCCACTAGATTTCATAAACATGTTAGCTCCACATATACTCTCTTTTTGGGAAGGGTTAAAGCATGGAAGATATTTGTTATTGATACCATGTGCTCTTATAGTAACAGTAAGGATTAGGTACACTGTTAATGAACACATTGCAAATTATGGTAATTAAAAATATTGTTAGAATTTCATACTGGTTTGCAAACAATCCTTTCTTTTTGGGCTTACCTGGTCTGCCAAGCTAACTGGATTTCAACTCCCTACTCCAACCCTTTAAATAACAAAAATGTAGTTCATCTTAAGTGCTAACTGCTTTCTACCTCCTACATCTCTTCTGTTTTCTTCTCAACATTTCTTCATACTTTGAGGTTATCTATGTGAAGGAAATTCCTTCTAGGAAATTTCCTTAACTGGGCAGTTTTCCTTCAACCAATATAAACTCAAGTTCTGAAGAGTTCCACTAACACATCATCTAACATTCATATTTGACTCTACACATATTAGCTTCTGTGATTTATACATTTGTCTGCTTCATTTCCTTTCAAGAACAAAGGTGCCATCCACAACTTACACAAGATTGAAATAGAACTGATGCATTCCAAAGGGAAATTGAAGTATTGGGTTTGGTCTAAGTTATTTGCCTGAGAACAAGCATACAACAAATTCAGGATTCTGGACGGAAGGACACAATTACAAGAATAGCACAAGTAAAAGTGCTTCCATACAGGATGACATTGGCATTTTAAAATTTTTTACATAATCACAATTTGATTATTACAGGAACAAATCATATCTGAAGTCTGTTTCTTCAAATCTATCCCATTCTGGAAGCTGCAAATCTCTCTTCCATCTCCAGCTGGGACTGTCCTTCTCTCCAACCAATACCATTATTCTAGTATCAGTGCAAGAGATATTGGGCATCCCTAGTCTACTCGGCCAGCAACAAGTAGAACGGGGATGATCAGAGTCACAAATGTCACAACAAGTACCCTCATGTCCTACTCTAAAAATTGGCCAGTGACATAGAAAAGCTGTAGATATATTATTTTCTTCCCTGAAAATGTCATAGATATAGATGAAAACACTGGTTTCTTCTTCCTAGGGTGTATCATTTAGCAGGAGCACCAAGGTTTGTTGTAAAACAATTACTTTCCCAATTTATGAACAGAAATTGTTAAGAGTAAGGCCAGGCTATACTGAGAAAGTTGTTTGAACCATAAGGAAACAACACAGAACACTTATTCATTTATTGAGAAATAAATAAACATTTCCGAAGTACCAGCCACTGGAGAAAATTAGGTTCTAGCAAAATGTAATCCATGCCTTTAAGTATACATAGTCAGCTGAGGAGGTCACCAGTGTACAGGAAATTAGAAGTCAGAATAATATTCTTTTTTGGGGGGGGAAGGAGGTCCGGTCGTGGGGCCTGAACTCTGGGCCTAGGCGCTGTCCCTCAGCTCTTCAGCTCAAGGCTAGCACTCTACCACTTGAGCCACAGCGCCACTTCCGGCTTTTTTCTTTTTGTTTATGTGGTGCTGAGGAATCGAACCCACGGCCTCAGACATGCAAGGCAAACGCTCTACCACTGAACCACCTTCCCAGCCCCAGAATAATATTCTTACAAAGTGGTAGAAGAGAGGTCTATGGCAGAATTTAGGAGTGGCTAGCCAAGGCTTAGTAAACCTGAGAAGGCCTGATTTGGGGGTTTTACTGTGTAACTTTAGCCTTTGAATTCCAGATCCTGTCATAATCTCTCAAGAGCTGAGATTTGGTTTCTTTCCTTTCCTTTATTCTTTATTTTTATTTTTTTTATTGCTAGGGATTAAATTCAAAGTCTCACATTTACTAAACAAGTGACCCATACTTCTAGTTACTTTGCTTTTTGCTTTTAGTTTGATTTTCAGATAAAATCTCTCATTTTTGCCTGGCCTAACCCGCTATCCTATCTGTGCCTACTAAGTAGCTGGTATTACAAGTAGGTATCAACACATTCAGCCTTGGACTCAACATTTCTTTCTAAAGGCATAGTCAAATAACAATGATCTTGGCAGTACTGAAGTTTGAACTTAAGGCCTTGCACTTCCTAAGCAGGCATTCTACCACTTGAGCCACATCCTATCCCCCACCCTGCCACCAAAAAATAATCTTTAAAAGGTATTAGCCACGTAAAGGGGCTATGTTTGCCGAAGAAAGGGAAATTCATAGTATAGTTCACAATAACATTTACAACACTAAAAATAAAATATATTGAGTTAAAAATAGCTTGAACCTTGGCAATTCAGAACAAGGACATGTAGCTATTTTCCAAAGCAGAGGGGAGAAAGTAGAATGTCATTCTAAAACTCACATTCAAATATACCCCAGGGCAAACATCATGCTGGGATTCATGTACAATTATTTATTTGTTGCTTGGCAGAGTATCTTATCACTGGCCAACACACCTGTTTTGCCATAATATTTATATAGAAAAAGCATGTTGTTTTACTGAGAAATCGCTGTCTTCTAACATGCTGAAGATGTTGAAAAGTGATTGAAGAATGATTCATGTGCATTTAGATTTGAGAAGATTTTGTGGCTGCCATTCTTGTACTTCTTTTCCTTCACTATTCCACTTATCTGGAGCATTAGCATATATTGCGTTATAATTTCCTAGAGCCCCAAAGATTCTGGTTATATGGCATTTTTACACATGTCTCGGGAGTTCTGAACTTGTGTGATTAAAACCACAGAAATGGCCTCTGACATGGTATTCTTTATTGAAGGCACAATTTTTTTTCATTATTGTCAACAGGTTTATTTCTCAGATTGCACATAATAATGTAGAGCTAGGAAACCAGTGCTAAATTAGTCAAAGAGACAAAGGATAACATAACTTACTTTATCACTTACCAGCTTTAAGCTTCCATGTCTGCTTTTGTAAAACTAGGATAATAATAGTAACTACAGTAAACCATAAGATTGTCATGTAATTACTAATAAAAGCTCCGTAAATATTGCTAGCATTATAAGTGAGTCATTTGGTTTCCTTATAGGTAAAGACCAGTATAAACACTTTTGTAAAAAATATATTTTGATGTATTCATAACATTAAGACTCCTGACAGAAATACTTTGTCAAAGGCAGAACCAAAGAAAATCTTGAATGGCAGTCTGTCAATGGATAAAAATACATATAGCTAATCTTCAGCAAAATACTAACAAAGTAAATTCACGGAATAAAAATTTGTTTCCTACACAAGAAAAAGACAATAACCAAGGGGTAAAAAGAAAACCTTACAGCTAGCACTGCAAATTGAAGCTTTTCCCCCTAAAATAAGGAATCATACAAGGATTCCTTCTTTCAGTACTGCTATTTAGTTAACATTCTTCACAAGGTTATTAGGCAATAAAGTAAAAGACTGACTATGGGGCAATGACTCATCCATGTAATCTTGAGTTCTGAGAACTAAGATTGAGAGCCAACAAGGGAAGAAAAGTCTGTGAGATTCCATCCCTAATTAACCCATAGAATGCTGGACTGAAGCCATGACTTGGGTCTGTACAGCGCCAACTATGAATAAGCAAAGCAGATGACAAGGCCCTGCATTCAAGGAAGGAAGAAAAGGAGGGAGGGAGGATCACCTATAATAGGTCTCTGTTCAAATAAGACATGATCCTATATCTAGAAATTCCTTATGAATCCTCAAGAATGCTCCAAGAGCCAAGAAACTGAGCAAAGTTATAAGTTAGATCAACAGAAAAAAACTATTTGTGTTTCTATAGATCAGGAATAAACAATATAAAAAAGAAATGATTTAAGCAATTCCATTTAAAACATCTCAAAGAAATAGCTATTGAGAAACTTAGCTAAGTAGGTTAAATACTTATGCAATGAAAGCTGTAACAAATTGCTGAAAGGAATTAGACATTTAAATTATTTAAATTGTCATTAAGATAATAAAAAATAAACAGTGAGATATCCACATTTATGGATTGGAAGACTCAATGATGTTAAAATATTACTGATGCCAAAACATATCAACAGATTCATTTCAATCCTTTTCAAAATCCCAACAAGCTTTTTAGGAAAAATGGAAAAGATTACTCTCAAACTCATACAGAATTTCAAAGAGCCAAGAATAGTCAAGTAGACCAAAAAAATGACAATATAGTTCATCTTTCTTTCTGATTTTAAAAGGTAAAGCCTCAGTAATCAAAACAGTATTTGTGTAAGGATAGACCCATGGATCTATGGACTAGAAATCAAAGAAATTCCCCACAGATCTATAGCCAGTTGATTTTCAAGGATCTAACTTTATCCAGTGGTGAAAGAAGGTCTCTTCAAAAAACTGTGCTTGATTATAGCCATTCTAACTGGGGTGAGGTGAAATCTCAATGTTGTTTTGATTTGCATTTCTTTTATGGCTAGAGAGGTTGAGCATTTCTTCATATTCAATTGGCCATTCTTATTTCCTCTTCAGAGAAGTTTTTCTGTAAGACTTTAGCCCACTTGTTTATCAGGCAGTTGTTAATTTGAGGATTTGATGTTGGGGGATTTAATTTTTTGAGTTCCAAATATATTTTAGATATGAGACCTTTATGGGTTGTATGGCTAGTGAAGGTCTTCTCTCAATCCATGGGCTTTCTTTTTGTTTTTTAGATATGAAACCTTTATCTGTTGTATGACTAGTGAAGGTCTTCTCTCAATCCATGGGCTTTCTTTTTGTTTTTAATTAAGTTTTTTTTATTGTGAAAATACTGTACAGAGGGGTTACAGTTACATGAGCAAGGTAATGAGTACATATCTTATCCAGCATAGTTGCCTCCTCCTTTGTTTTTCCCCTACCATTCCTTCCCCTCCACTCCACGCCCCCGTCACCCCCGCCACCACCTAAATTTTAAACTTCGTTTTTCCACATAGCATCTTGTACATCTCATTGTTGCAATGGGTCAACCTGTATCCCTATTTAAACAATTTGTTTTCTTTCTCTTCTCCTCCCCAGAAGGGAACCCTAATGCATTGTTAGTGGGAGTGTAAACTTGTTCAACCACTTTGGAAAGCAGTATGGAGGTTCCCCAAAAGACTTCACATAGAGCTCCCCTATGACCCAGCAATCCCACTTTTGGGCATTTACCCAAATGATCACAAACAAGACCATACTAAAACTACCAGCACAACTATGCTCATTGCAGCATTATTTACTATAGCTAAGATATGGAACCAACCCAGATGCCCCTCATTAAATGAATGGATGAAGAGAATGTGGTATATATATATGAATTCTATGCCTCCATCAGAAAGAATGACATTGCCCCATTTGTTAGGAAATGGAAAGGCTTGGAAAAAACTATAAGTGAAGTAAGCCAGGCCCAAAGAAACATAGGTCCTATGGTTTCCCTTATTTGCAATAACTAGTATATGTCTGGGACAAGCAGAAAAGGTCCAAAGCTATGTACATTTGACCAGATAAGATGATGTGAAGCAAAATAACCCCAAGATAGGGACACAAGTGGTTTTTCCTTTCTTGCTATTGTTCATAACGTACTCATAATGTACCTGTGATTTTTTGTTTCTTTTTATGTTCCTCCCCCTCGGTATAACCCCTGTTTTCACTGTATTGGATGTCGGTGCCCTGCATCTTGTATATACACTTCTCTAGCTTGGGGAGAGGAAGGGAAAAAACAAAATGTTTAAATAGGGATACAGGCTGACCCATTGTAACAATGAGATGTACAAGATACTATGTTGAAAAATGAATTTGATAGGAAATGTACTCACTACCTTGCTTGTGTAACTGTAACCTCTCTGTATAGTATTTTTACAATAAAAACATATTTTTTAAATGTGCTTGGAAAAATAGATTTCCACATGTAAAAGATGAAGCTGAACGGCTCCTTCACCATTTGAACCACAACATGAATCAATGGCCTAAATAAAATAACCATAACCATAAACTTCCTAGAATAAATCACAGGGAGTATCTTTATGACTGTGGATTTGGCAGTAGTTTAGCTATGATATCAAAAGCATGAATTAAAAAATACAGGTAAACTGGACTTCATCCAAACAAAGTTTTTGTGCATTAAAGGAATAGCATAAAACTGAAAAGACAACGTAATTGTGAGAAGTGGTGCTGATGATGGCACATGTAGTTAATACCACTGGATTGTACACTCACAATGGTGAAAATGGCTAACTCTTATGTTTTATATGTGCCTATGATCACAATAAAAATAATAAAGAAACAGTTCTAACCAAATTCTTTGTTGTTTGGAATAATTAACTAATCAACAAACAGCACTTGTTTTCATTGATAGTAGGCAAATCATAACTATGTCCAAGTTTTGAGAAGGATAATACTAAGTACAATCAACATCACTAAAAGAATGAATGAATGAATGAATGAATGGGCAAATTCATGAGTAAGTATACAAATGATGGCAAGAACTCTTTTAAGTTCTGCAGATGAGTAACTAGACTTTGATTTTCTTTGTTTCAAACGATACCATGCTCTTTCGATACCAGTTCATTGTAAATAAGAATTTCTGATTTTACCTTTTTTTCAGGTGACTCATAATACTAACAAGGGTAGCTTTCCAATTCTGAGATACTTTAAGATTATTTTTGGCTACTCATTTTTTCTTAGAAAATAATACTCTGTGGAATGCAATGTCCTCTTGCAATGTTGTATGTAAAGTCTCAATACACCCAAGGCAGTAGCTTATAAATTAAATTTACTTGTTTTTCACTCAACTGTTCAATAAAAAATGAACAAACTAGCATGTATTCCCACTTATTAAAACACAAAGCCCCTTCTTAGAGAAGCAGATTTATCACTATGCCAAAAAGTTAATTGCTTGTTACACTGTGTTAAGAAAAATATGTGAATTCTTTCTCTAACCATTTTTAACATTACAAATAAAAAGCCTTTAAACACCTCTTTCATTTTATTTTGTTTCCCTTTGAAATAAGTAGTTATGCCTCCTATAGGGGCAAATTTCTGAGCAGTCACATTTCAGTTTTTATTTTGTTAATATAACACCACAGTACTAGAAAGCAGTTTTGTACAAATGAGTTTTTTTTTTTAATGACGTTTTCAAGAAGGAATGGATTACAACCCTATGTACTCTTCAAATACCAACAGTATCTTTTTAGGTGAAAAAAATCCTTCAAGTTCCAGAAAAGTACTATGGGAATTTTGTCAAAATCTCTTCAGTTTGATCTGGTAATATGCAAGCATTTGCCTTTACTATTTACATATTAATACTGTATCAATATTTGTCAAACACATCAGCTTGATTACAGTTCTCATTGATTTCCAGATATAAAAAAAAACCTTTTGCATAACTATCAGAGTAAAATATTCAGTAATCTTAGGACATAAAATATATGCCAAGACACTGTCCTTTTCCTCAAAATGTTATTTTCTTTTTCATGTGCATCTACAAGAGTCATAAGAAATGGAATAGTGAAGAGATCAACGAGTTTGGTTAATGGTTGTGGTCAGGAGAGGCCATAACTTTCCATCTCCTCCATAAAAATCTTGACACACCATTGTAAATGTCACAAACATTGCTAGCCTCCCATTCTTCCATACAGCTCTTCTTCCTTATGCCCTCTTCTCCCGCTTATAACCTTCATTTTCCCACTCCAAATATGTCCATTCAGCCTCTGAATTATCTATAAAGATCCTACATAGAGATTAAAAGATTGGTGGACCATGTATGGGAAAACCCAAGTTAATAGGCCCGTTAGACAGAATAATAGGTAGACAAGTCAAGACATTGACAAAAACAGGGGGCCAACTGGATCTACGTAAGAAAAGGAGGTAGCAGACACACTTGTACTGTCCTTTCTTAGCTCTGGGGATACTATCTTGCAATTGTTAAATAAATGCATTACAAATTAATGACCTGTGGTATTTTAAAAATTGTTCCTGGAATAAATTATGTGGCACACATGCATCTTATTTTAGAGGGAAATAACCATGACAATGAAAAACCTATGAAGATGCTCACCTGATACTGAAGTTTTAAAGTTCTGTACTACTATTCTATGTAAAGTTTACAGTAGTCTGTGGCTATTTTGGCTAATGGGAGACTGATGTGTGGTATTTGAAATAGACATACTGCAGCCTATGAAGCATTTGAACCTGCATGAAATGAACTGGAATCCCAGACCCCTGGCCCAAATGAGGCAGAATATTTTAGGGCTGTTCATAGAACTCTTAATTAAATGTGATAGTTATGACCTGATCAGAACATAATATTTCCATGGTAATATATACCTGAAAAAATATGCAAGACACTCAAATCCCCTTTATGTGGGCACTTAAAACCTTAGAAAATTAGTTAAGTTTATCACAAATTCTTTTAGATACTAATGGACTCTGCCAATATTTTCTGTCTATTCACCAAATAATATTTTCCCATGTTGGATACTCTCGCAGTCATTATGTTTTAAAACACAGAATTATAAAGAAGAAACATTTCCTATTAATTATTGCAGTGGTATAATCTTATATACACTATTGAATGATATTGCTTCCACAGTTTTTGAAAGGAAGGTTGAAACATCTGACTTTTGCAATTCAAAAAGAGACGAAGAGTACAAGTGGATCAAAGAATAAAAAAATCACATTCAAAAAAAAAAGTCAATGATTTCCTAGTCTTCTTCATAGTAAAACATACATGATAATTGTTTTTCCTACATTCAGAATGGTACCATTACATGCTAAATATTCATTCTTAGAATAACTCTGAATGGGCAATGATTCATCTTTTTTTCCAAATAGCTGACACACTGCATGATCAGAAAGTTTGTGTGGAATTTTTTTAAAAAAATAAGCAATATAGCATGTGAACTTTGATTTATTATGCAATTCATCTCTATCTCTCTGTGCTATACATAATTCAGCACCACATAGGACAGTTCCTATATCATTAATATTTTCCAATCCTTTTCAGCTTTAAGGCTATGATGATTTTTAAGTGTTTCAAATGTATGCCATTTATCACTAATATTATGGTGGCATCATTGCTATTTTAAACTCTCATATCTAGGGGTTCATAATTTGGCACATAAACTTTGCTTGATGATAAAACTAGATTTGCTATCACCTAGTTTTGAGTCATTTTTCAAAAGAAAAAAATGAATACTAGTAATTTCTAAGTCCAATTATATTTTAAATATTTAATACATATATATGGATTATAGAAATATAAGAAGTGTGAGTTATACTGATTTGTTTTCCTCAAGTATTGGTCTGGTTTATAGGAAAATAAACACAAAGAATTTTGAAAACATTAAACTTCTCCAGTTGTTTAAGAAAATTGGTTCTATCTGTGAGAAAATAAGCTTTGACTTTTCTTAAAATTACATGATTCATAACAAATTTGTTTTTCTAGTTAAATTATTATACAAGATAAATTAAGTAGTCTATGCTAACAAGATTATATGTAAGTCTACTTGAGTAGATAACTTTTGAATTTTATTGAATGTCTATACTGTAGCTGCAAATTTTACTGTTTGAACAAAATCTTATACATTCTTTCTCATTCAGCTCAATAGTTTTGAATATCTGTTATATGTTAAATTTTCAGAAGGAAGAAATATAAAAACTGACTTTTTATTCTTAAGCTCAGTTAATTAGTTTTTAAATTCAGCTAAACATGAAAGTTTTATAAATGTGAATTTTTCTCTTCAAAAATAAAAAATATGATTTTTCAGTATTTGTTATGATTTCCAAATCCCAAGACTATACAGCTATAAAACATACTAGAAGTCAAATATTAGACATCTATGATGGTTAAAAAAAAGTGTTCCAAATAGGTGTTGTGTCCTCTCCATGATTATGACTGCAAACAATCATCCATGGTTATGTTTGCTGTGGTTACAGTTACCCCTGATCAACCACAGTCCAAAAACATTAAATGAAAAATTCTAGAAGTAATTCTTAAGTATTCAATTGTGTGCTATTCTGAGTGTGACAAAATTTGATGCAATCCTACCTCTGTCCAGTGTATCTCCTCTGTGTATGTAACTTTCACATTAGCCATCTTTTTAACAATCAGATCGATTGTCACAGTATTAAAATACTCATATTTAACCTTTATTTAAATAATGACACCAAAGGTCAAGAGTAGTAGCATCTAAGAGAAACCATAAAATGCTTCCTATAAGGAAAAGCTCAAACTCTTCCGCTTAGTAAGGAAAAGGTCTTTTGTTAAGATTCACAGAAAGAATGAATATTCTTTTTTTATCTTTGTTTTTGTTCTTTACATATATATATGTATATATGTATATAGATATAGTAAAGATACTGTACAGAGGGGTTACAGTTGCATGAGCAAGGTAATGAGTCCATTTCCTATCGATCCCTTTTTCCCCAACCTCCCCAACTCCTTCCTCCAACCCCTACACCCTTCAAGTTGTAAAGTTCATTTTCAACATACTGTCTTCACATCTCATTGTTACAGTGGGTCTCCTGTATCCTTATTTCAGCATTTTGTTATTTCCCTTCCCCTCCCCAAATTAGAAAAATGTATATACAAGATGCAGGACACTGGAATCAAATACAATGACAATAGGGGCTGTACCATGGGGGAAGAACATACAAAGGAACAAAAAAAAAAAATCACATAGTACATTATAAGTACATTAAAAATAACAACACGAAAGATAAAATTTCTTGTGTCCCTATCTTGGGGTTCATTTCACTTAACATCAGGTTATATGGTCATATGTACAGAGCTTTTGACCTCTTCTGCTTGTACTAGACATATACTAATTATTGCACATAAGGGAAACCATAGGACCTATGTTTCTTTGAGTCTGGCTTACTTCACTTAATATAATTTTCAGAAAGAATGACACCACCCCATTTGTTAAGAATGAAGTTTCTACCTGAGAAATTGTAAGGTTAGAAGAAATTCATGTTAGTTTTACTACCGCATCTTAAACTGCAAAGGTTAAGTTACACTCACAGGATGTGCTAAGCATTTATTACAGATAGAAATAAACCCTACCAAATTTGTGGTTTATGTATATGATAAAAACATGAAATACATAGTGTTCAGTAGCACAATCTGTGGTTCCAAGCACCCATTGGGAGTTTTGAAGGGTACCCTAAGTGGATTTGGGTCACAGAAGTGAGACTAAACCTTAGATCTGACTTCAATTCATTGCTCTTCAGTGTCAGAATGCTTTCATACAAAGGCTCATTTGCATAACTTAAATGCAAAACAGCATTCTCTAAATCTGGCTGCCTTTTTTGTATTCATAGCCCACAGATTTCCTATCTAAAACCCCACCTTTCCTTAAATTTTCTGTGATTTATCATATAATACAATTCAAACAAAAATTGGACAGATTTGGCAGTTTTTGTATGCTTTACCTACTTTCCCAATTTATAAATAATTCCTCCTAACAATGAACATAAGTACTAAAGTGAAGTATTAAACTGAAATACAGACCCATTCAACAGTGTATAAAATACATATTTTTATTCAGTAACGTTGAAAATAGTTCAAACCCAGGTCAAATATTCTTGATACTCTACCAGAGGGCTACATAATCCCTAAAATGCTCACTTAGTAAGCTGTCAAGTATAGATTATAATTACTATTATATACTTTTTTCTAATATGATTTTGAAAAAACATGTTCTAAGAAAAATAATATCACAATGTATCTTCAACTTGTGGTACAATGGGAAAGTATTTATAACAATCCTCTCTGAAGAGATCCAGTTTTACTTTCTGGGAACTGTTTAAGTTCCACTGTTCCAAGTTCTTCTCGCTTGAGAATGTCTAGTAGGGTCACATGTCTATGAGCCCTATTTTCCTTCTGAGTTTCCCTGTTCTCCAAGGCAAAGGCTACTCTTAACCCTTCAGGCTGAGAACTGTCACATACACAAAATGGTATCTAAACTATAGTGAAGAGAAATACAAATATGCTAGGGATTTTCATCTCAGAGGCCATCCCAACCTTTAACATTTACTTATCTTGCAAGAAAATGTGCTCTAATAAACCAATTGTGTTGGCCTGTGAGTCTAAGCAGTTTCTTTTTTTGTTTGTTTGTTTTTTGGGGACCCGTCATGGGGCCTGAACTCTGGGCCTGGGCGCAGTCTCTCAGCTCTTCAGCTCAAGGCTAGCACTCTACCACTTGAGCCACAGTGCCAATTCTGGCTTTTTTCTTTTTGCTTATGTGGTGCTGAGGAATCAAACCCAGGGCCTCTGGCATGCATGGCAAGCGCTCTACCACTGAGCCACCTTCCCAGCCCCAGTCTAAGCGGTTTCTATATGCCGTCTTGGGTTCTTCCTTAGATGTGCTACTTCTAAATGCTCAGAGAAACCAGAGGTCAGGGGAGAAAATAAAGTACATTAAAAAAAAACTAAATAAAAAATCAAAACAAACAACATTATGCAAAATCAGTCATTGTTCTCCATCTCATATCCCAGAGATGCCCAAGAAACGCATGATTTTGTGAAGCCTGCTTAGGCTAATCATTCCTCCCACGGTATGGCATTTTCCCCGAGCTGCTAAGCAAGGATTCTCATTAAAGTATATCATTCCCTGCAAGAGTATATCACTAGAATTCTCTAAAACTTTTCAAATTCAAAAATAAACCTGTTTATCAAGTTTTTCCTTTTGATGAAACAGTTAATTCTCTCCTCCTGTTATACATTACGAAGGAATTGCTTTTGCCTAATTCTGCTTTTCATGTCACATTGGTCACAAGTGTGCATCCGTTGACAAATTAATTACATGAGTGAGTCTCTAGCATTATATCCTATTGCCAGAAAAAAAAAATACTGGTGTGATGCTCCATGGATACAGTATTTCATGGCCCAGAGGTTTCAGATTTTAATGATGCAAATGCAAGTTCAACAACAGTTGGAGACTTTTAAATTTACCTTTATAATACATACATGTCTGCGTATTCTTTCTTTTTCTTTTTTTTGTTAGCTCTCTAGCTCTTAACATGGCTTGAACTCTTTATGAAGTTGCTTTGGGAACACTCTCTCCAGGAGATTTCAACACACTCAAAATAAATTTCCCATACAGCTTTGGAGAGTTTATAGAATCACTGAAGCTGTTTATGGCCCTCTGCTAAAAATCTCTGTGATAGAGCCCATGTGTTCACTTTTGTAGCTAATAAACAAGGTCTGTAATTTATATATAGGTTTCTAAACTGTTAGAGTACTATCTCCTATGTAGATACCCAGCATTGGAATTTTCTTCTGAGAGATCTGTGTAACTAGATTATTAAGTATTTTCTGTATGAAAACAGGTTTTGAGAAATATACAGAATGAAATGTTTTCAACCATTACAATGTTGTACTTAAATTATTTTTAAACAATTGAGGAGCAGTGTGGGGAAGTTTGGTGAGAGGAAAGTAGTACCTTTATATCTCCACTTAGCGATATGCTAAGTGAAATGAAAAACATTCTTTTTAACCTTTGTTAACCTTTTCCTCCTGAGCTCAATTTCCTTGCTCTTTAAATGTCTTAAAATTAGTGAAATGATTTCATCTATATTTTCTCCACCCCAAATTTACAAGCGAGGCAGAGTCAGATGTGTACCTTCTCAGCCCAATTCCCCTTCCATGGCAGACAGCACAGTAATTCTCCATCAGAGGAGAGCTGAAATGAAAGCAATATGTCTATCAAAGGGGCCTTACACTAAGTGTAAATTCCTTTACTCTTTCAGATAAAAGGGCAAATTATTTAATTCACTTCCTTCGACAAGCATGTACAGTGCAGTGAAAGATATTGGATTAAGAAATGTAGGAAAAAGAACACAAAGAGTCTTAGAAGATGTCTGTCCTCCCTAAAGAGCCAGAAGGTTCCAGGGACATAGCAATTGAATTGTCTATAGGATGCAATCTCTGGTGGTGCCCAGAGGTGGGAAAGAGTTAACTCAGAACAAATAAAACCAGCTTCTTGATTTGAAGAGGAAAAATGAAAGAAAAAAATGCTCCCCCCCCCTCCCCCCGATTAAATAAGAAGAAGAACGCTGCAAGAATAACAGGGGAGAATTAAGCCAAGAAGTTAGAGAGATTCACATATTGTATGTCAAGAAAGCCAGATCATGATCACCTCCACATAGGCAGCAGTGGAAGAAACAGAGAGGCCTGGGGGTGATGGCACACAGTGACAGTAACTTCCAAACATGTCAGCATAGCTAAAGAAGAAAGGATGATGCATCTACTGACAAAAGGGAGATGTTGATGATCACACTTTGGGGAAGGGAGTCACTAAGTACTTGCAGAAAGCTGATAGATGCCAGAAATTAAACACTCAGCACACTATGGATTCCTTTATCGATACGCTAGAAAATTATCAGTCCATAAGTTATTTTGTTTGGGAGCAGGGAATGGTGGGATAAATGTGTATGTTTTTTTTTTCTTTTTTTCCCCAGTCCTGGGGCTTGAACTCAGGGCCTTGGTGTCTGTCCCTGAGCCTCTTTGTGCTCAAGGCTTTGTAGCACTCTACCACTAAGCCACATTCGCAACGCATTTCTGGCTTCCCAGAGGGCTTCCCAGGAGGGCTGGGAATGTGGCTTAGAGGTAGAATGCTTGCCTAGCTAGCATGCATGAGCTCTGGGTTTGAGTCCTCAATAACACATAAGCAGAAAGAGCCAGAAGTGGCACTGGCTCAAGTGGTAGAGAGCTAGCCTTGAGCAAAAGAAGCTCAGGAACAGTAGAGTTCAAGCCCCAGGACTAGAAAAAAAGTCTCAAGGAGTTTCCTGCCTGGGCTGCCTTTGAACTGCAATCCTCACATCTCTGCCTCCTGAATAGCTAGAATTACAGGCATGAGCCACAGGTGCCAGCAAGTATGTTTTCTTCCTATCCAATCTAACTCTAGACTGAAAAAAAAAAAAGTTACAGGGAGTTATAAACCAAGCAACAAAAGGGTATGGCATACTATTTCAAATTCCTTGCCCCTTCCATCTTTTTCAACAAAACAATCCATTAACAAATGCTTTGGTAAGACCTCCAGATTAGTGTTGATTTTATCAACCTTTTACTTACATTTACACAGTTCGAACTTTTAGCTTTGCTGTTTGGCATTGCTGTTTTAGCATAGCTGTGCAGCTCCCCACATTAGCCCTGAAGCTACTTTAGGCTACAAGTGGCTGCTCTGTAAGCATTGGAACAAATCTCTGCAGTCCCCATAGAAATCTCATGGAATGCAGTTTCCTGCTGGTTTGTTACACTGCATGAGAATAATGATAATATGAGAATAGCCCCACTAGATTATGCAATGAAACAAAATTCACACACCATAGCCCAACCAGAAAGACTTTAACCCTTCTCTTCTGCAATTAAAGTTTCCCATTTACATGGAAAGGTTGTTTATGAATAATCCCACCAGGAAGTCATCCCAACAAAATAAATCACCCAGTGCTTCCCTAAAGGCTAAGCCCAATGCTTGGCACCTAGCACAATAAGTATTTGTTGAACCAATGATGAATGCTGACCCATTTATCCTGATTTTTTTTTCCTCTGCCCCCAAATAAACTTACACTCTGCTAAATCTGATTTTCTTATATGCTTTATGGAATATTTCAATACATTTTTCCATATTTTAAGCCATTCCCTTAAGAATTTTCATGGCTCTCTCTATCAAAAGTCCTATTAAAATTTTAATGCGCTATCCATGGAAAGGGAAGTTATGATATTAATTCCTTGTCATGGATACCGAGGAAGTCAGTGAATCAATGGGGGGAAAAGGCCAATAACCTATGCTACTTGCAGGACAAGGGCTGAGCTGAAGTTATGATCCCAGATTTGCCTTTTGAGCTGGGTGCTCAACCAAGTTATCCAACCTAGTTGCACCTAGTTATCCTCACCCATAAGCTGAAGATATAAAGAAAAATTATCTGTGCAATAACTGTGAGGAGTTAATGAAACACCAGGAAACACTTAGTGCACTGCCTGACACATGGCAAATACTAGTTCCCATTTACTAATCACTGTAATTTTTTTTAACGTTATCTATTTAAAATGTATCTTGGGCTGGAGACTGGTGGCTCTTACCTTCAATCCTAGCTACCTAAGGAACTGAGATCTGAGGATTAAAGTTTAATGCCAGTTGGGTAAGAAAGTGCACAACATTCTTATCTCCAATTAGCCACCAAAAAGCCAAAAAAAGTGGAGTTATGGCTCAAGTGGCAGAACACCAGCCTTAAGTGTAAAAGCTAAAGGACAATGTCCAGGCCACAAGTTCAAGTCCCAGTATTGGAACAGCAACAACAAACACAATCTTTCAATTCTTTTAAAATGAAGAATTTTATATTCAGTAATTGTGAATTTAGAAAACAACTGAGAATAATATCTGTGACTGGTAAAATTTCTTCTTAAATCGAAATCTTTTTAAAGCATAAGGCATGAAACTGTATACAAAACAAAGAGCTTTTGTCTTCAGTCGCGTGATAAATTCTTTATTCTACTTTCCAATATGTAAAACTTCTTCACAAATTAAAATCATTACAGAGCTTCCTGGCAAACAGAACATATAGTTTAACATTTACTGATAGAATTTGAACAGAGTGTTTCAATACTTTGCTACAGAAGAGAAAATGGTAATAAGAAAACCATTGGCTCTCTTTACACAATTGTCTGCTTTAAAAGGCAAATCGGAGAACACATGGATTTTCACAAGTACTGAATTAAAGCCTCACAGCAAACCTTATTATCATTTTTGAAATATTTGGCTGCGCAAAATCCAACAGACAAGCTCTTTCTAAAAGGAATCCTGTCATTTCTTTACTGCCCATAACCCCGCCAGCTTCCCAATACTCCTCTGACAGTATAATCAGTCAATTCAATCAGAGAAATTCTAAAGTACAATGGTAATTTTCTCTCACTTTTTTCTTTACACTGTCAGTTCTAGCCACCTGCTGAAAGCATTGAGGTGGAACAGCTCAGTATTAACTCTGAAATTAGTACCAGTCCCCAGTTAAATGCCTGGCACATTCGGAGTAGGAGAGAGAGTCTTAATGGCATGTAAGCCCATCAGTGGAATCAGAACATTACTTAAGCTCCTGTTTCTTCAAGTCATTCCTACTGACCCTTGGTATCATGACTGAAGTCAGCCAAGAAAGGACATGGATACAAATTTGCAAGATAATTCTTCCATTTCTTGCCTGAATTCTCAGGCAAGGTGTCTTGATGGCCTACTCTAAAGAAACTTCTGCACTCAGTATCTAGCCTTTTACAATAACTAAAATGTCTAACAAGGTCTCTGTAGAAAAAAAAAATGATACATTTAAAATAAAGGATTCTGTTTCTTTAAATCGCAACACAGGATCTGTTACTGTGTGTGCATTTTTGTTTCACATGGGCCCTTAAACAGAAAGTAAAGTGCAATTACCTCTGGTATCTTACATGCCCCAGCACCTCTTCTGGCCTGCCGAGCTCAGCAGGTAGGTCTGTGAGCACTGACTGTGGCCGCCAGGATGAAAGGCATTTACCAACTCCACTCAGAGGGTTGTCAATGGACAACCTGTACAAGATTTATGCTTTAAATAATAAATGAACTAAACACCTTGAGGTAATTGGCTGTGTGAAGCTTCACAATAGGCCAGATAGCTTGTCTGAACAAAGTAAAATAAGATTAAATAATGAATGAGAAGTGCAGAGAATCTCAAGCCAAACGAATTCTTCATGGCTCTTTTATTAAAAGTGAGGGGTAGGGGAGTTAGTTTTCGTGATGGTAGGAAGTGGCACTGTGTCTATAGTAACGATTTCGAAGATGCATCGTTTTCTAGATCTCCAGTGTAGGGTGTGTGGCAAGTCAGCCAGCCAAGTTCAAGTAAAGGGTTGCTGAGTGATGCAAGTTTGTCCACAGTCTACATCATGCTCAGAACTGCCTGCAATTTATGAAGACAAAAACCAACATTTGATAATGTCGAGGGGAAAATTGTCAGGGTAAACTTTTGAAAAATAATGCTTCTGGACACATGTATGGCTTTAACACCATCTGCCACCACAGGGAGCATTGTGTCAAGCAGCTTCCTCGAATAGCCATGGTGGAGTCCCTTCTCCTGAGCACATTGCCTCCTCTCTCCTTTCATCCCTTCCTCTCTCTCACATAATTAGTCACTGTATTTGATGTTGGTTCCCTGGGTATTGTATATGTGTTTATCTGAACTAGGAAGGGAAGGGGAACAACAAAATGGTGAGACAAAGGACAAGGGGGAACCAGTGCAACCATGATACTCACAAGACGACATGTTGGAAATGAACCGTACAATGTGGGAAGGGGAGGTAGGGAGGAGAGAAAGTGGAAGAAAAATGAGGTAGAGAGTAACAAGTTCAACAACAAATGTACTCAGTACCTTATATATGCAACTATAACCTTGAAAATAAAAATAAATCGAAAAAAAGAAGTTGATGATGTTTGTTTCCTAACCTGGAGAGAGTAAGAGACTATAGCCAATGGATAATACAATCAAAATGTTGAAAGCATCTAGAAGGAAACATACATCTCAATTAGGAGTGTTGTGCTTATGAATTCCAATTTCATAAATTTTAATGTATTATATTTAGCTTTCTCAACATTAAAATACAGGAAGGGAGGAAGGCAAAGTAGGAGAAATATGAGGGACAAGAAATGTACTTATTATCTTACTTATGTAACTGTAAACCCTCTATATATCATCTTGACAATAAAAAAAAAGGAAGATTGGGCTGGGGAGGTGGCTCAGTGGTAGAGTGCTTGCCTCACATGCATGAGGCCCTGTGTTGGATTCCTCAGTACCACAGAAAAAGCTGGAAGTGGTGCTGTGGCTCAAGTGGTAAAGCACTAGCCTTGAGCTGAAGAGCTAAGGGACAGTGCCTAGGCCCAGAGTTCAGGCCCCATGACTGACAAAAAAAAAAAAGGAGGATTGTTACCATTGTTGAATCTAAATATGAGAATGCCCTTAATAATTCACTTATTAGTAAGAAGTACTTATTAAAGTATTTATAAAAAAAATGATATCTGGAACTTGATAGAAAATACTTGTGGCAAAGGGTTAGGTAGGAGGAGTGAAGAGATTAGAAAAAGTAAGTGTGCAAACAAATTTGCAATAGTGGAATGAGACAGGAGTGCATGGAAATGTATTATTCTACATTGTATTTCGTTGGACATCTAAATATTTCTGTTGTGATACGTTTACCTTTCAAGGTTTTCAGTTAACAAGTGTCTTATAGCAGTAGAGTGACACAAAGAATCTAAGACTAAAGGCTCTTTCCAAGGATTTGCAACATTTAATTCAGTAAATAGGCATCCAAGACCCACTCTGCGTTAGGCACGGGCACCACTCATATCTTGCAACTAGCAAGCATGGGCCTCCAGCCTTTCCATTGGTAGAGTGTGGTAAGGTGGTAAGCAAGGGAATTTCCCTGTATAGAGTAGTAATCAGCTTTAAAACCTAGCCCTTCAGTTTTTAGGACAGGTTTTATTGTTCTGTCCCCAAAGGAGCAATTCGAGTAGTTCTTACTCCCAATTACACACACACACATACATATATATATATATATATATATGTATATATATATATATATATATATACACACACACACATATATATATATATACACACACACAAATACAAAATATATGCATGCATATACCTACATATGTATGTGTGTACACATATGTACATGCATACATGTGTATTTGTATGTACATATGTATGTATATATAAATGTATATATAGTTAAGGAAAGAAAAAGAGGATGGCAGTCCATACTGGCCTGTGGATAAAACAAGAGTCTGTTTTGAAAGTAACACAAATAGGGGCTGAGAGAGCAGCTCTGCTGGCAGAGAACCGGCTTCACAAGCATGAGACTCTCAGCTCAAACCCAGCACCGTGATTTGAAAACAAAGATTTCAAAAATCTGCACTTGGCACATAAATATAAAACTCCATACCAAGTACAGTTACACATCAATGTCAAAGTTTAAGTATCCCTATTCTTGACTTTCATTCTCTTAGGTATAGTATTTGTCGACTTAAGGAAGTGGGAGAGAACTGGGGCTTTGAGGTAAAGATATCCCTGTGTTTTACCTTATGTTTAACAGTTGAGTAACGCAGAACTTGTTAGTAAATGTCTCTGATCCCAGCTATCTACTTGCATACAAGGATGGAATATTAACATACAAAGTTTTGGGTTTTTGCTGTTGTTGTTTTTTGTCAGTCATGGGGCTTGAATTCTGGGCATGAATGCTGTCCCTGAGCTCTTCAGCTCAAGGAGAGTGCTCTACCACTTGAGCCATAGTGCCACTTCTGGTTTTCTGGTGGTTAATTGGAGATAAGAGTCTCACGGACTTTCCTGCCCAGGCTGGCTTTGAACCATGATCCTCAGATTTCAGCCTCCTGAGTAGCTAGGATTATAGATGTGAGCCACCAGCACCCAGCCACACAAAGACTTGAAAAGTCAAAAGTTATCATAAATGTAACACTTAGGAAAATGCTTGACATGCAATAGGCAAATAATTAATATTCTCCTTATCTTCATAGTATTTGCCAGAAATATTGAAAATATCTATGATGAAGACTTCTGTCTTTAGATCTTGAAAGCAAATTTAAGTATCTTAACAGTCTAAACTTGATCTGGAAAAGATGAAGTCATTTGCACATGCACATGGTCCAACCAGAGTCTTCCTGCATTTGGAAACTTGGTGTATTGAACTCCACTTTGAATTTATGAAAACCTATGGTCAAGGACACATTCCTTCAGTATGTACTACAATAAAGACTAATGAGGTGAGGTGGTGAACAAAGCATAACAGTTACAGAAACTGAGGACGCTTTTCCTGGAAAAGAAATGCCCCAAGGGCACTGCAAGCCACCAGCCATCACTCAGTGGAACTCAAATGTGAAAGTGAAGGTAAGGGAGGAAGTTATGCTTATAGGAGGCTGACCTGCCCTCAAGAAAAGTTCCTCTGGTGCCGTAAATTTTAGAGGAACAAAATGTCAACCCTTAGAAATTATAGTTTATTCTCACCAGAGGGAATCACAGGCTTTCATGTGATTCAGTTAACTAAATTATTTAGTTTCTGCTAAATTTGAGGGGTTAGTTAGTATTTTGGACTAGTCTTTGCTAAATAATTGATTAAATGGTCTTAATATCTAAACACTGAGTTAATAAACTCAGAAATAACAGGCTTCTTTAGTATTTCAGTTTTATACACAATTTAATGATGGTCCTGAGAATATAATGGTTTGATCATATTATCACTTATTATTAAGTGGGAAAGACTAAATTTGAATCCAGACCTCCTTGCATTTAATAACATGTTCCCTCTCTATCATAGAACTCAACTTTACACAGGCTCATGCCTGTCATCCTAGCTAGTAAGAAGGCTGAGATCTGAAGATCATGGTTTAAAGCCAATCCAGGCAGGCAAGTCCATGAGACACTTACCTCCAATTAATCACCAGAAAACTAGAAGTGGAACTAAGGCTCAAAGTGGTAGAGTACTGGCCTTGAGCACAAAAGCTCAGGAGTGCCTGAGTTCAAGCTCCACAACAGCCCCCTCCCCGCAGTTTAAACAATAAAGTTTTATATTTCATTTTACCACAATATAAGTTCCATTTACCTGCCACTTAAAATATACTAAATATGCACAGTATTAAAATTAATTTTTAGTCTAAAGTAGCTGTTGGTTTCTATTTTAAATGAAAAATCTTAAAATTGTACTGTCTGATGCCCTAATTTTTCTAGTGGAAGTTAACAGTGAGTTTCAAGAAAGAAGTCCTCATCATTTAATTTTATTAAGTATTTTATACATATTTATACCTGTAGAGGCATTAAGAAGACTAAAGATATGGGGTTAAATTCTAAGAGAAAAATCTGAAGTTGATTAGATTCTCAAATACTTTACTCAAATCTAGCTGTGATCACAGACTCAAATTACAAGATGTTTCACAAGTTACTACAACCCAATACAACCTCAAAAACTCATAAAGTGATTTTGGTGCTTCTCTTGATCATTGGATAGGGTATACAAAAGTTACCTTTATGTATTGGATTGCTACAAATGCCAAATGAGAAACTATGGATTACTTTTGACCTCTTCTGCTTGTCCTAGATAGATGCTAGTTATTGCAAATAAGGGAAACCCTGGGACCTATGTTTCTTTGGGCCTAGCTTACTTCACTTAATGTGATTTTTTTTCCAAGTCTTTCCACATCCTAACAAATAGGGTGATGCCATTCTTTCTGATGGAGGTATAGAATTCCATTATATATACGCACATATGTGTGTGTGTGTGTGTGTGTGTGTGTGTGTGTGTATGTATATATATATATATATACATATATATATATATATATATATATATATATATATATATATATGACATTTTCTTGATCCATTCATCTAATGAGGGGCATCTGGGTTGGTTCCATATAAAGGTACCTTGGGAATGATACCCAAGTCTAAACAAGCAATTCATTTATGTTTCATATATATCCTGAACATATTTATTCAGTAGTTTTAGTGAGTCTATGACCAGTTACATAGGTCAGTATGGCTTCATGTGGCTTCATGGTACATCTCAAAACATTCTGAGTTTTAGAGCATTTCAGGTTTCAAATGTTGTTCAACCTACTGCAGACCAGTAATAATAAAGCCTTTCCTTAAAGCATCCCTGTCTTATAGCTTTGGTACTAGCTATTTCTCTTTCTGAGGTTTCTCTCTCCCCATCTTCTTCCTTCCCTCTCTCTGTATCTCTTCCTCTCCCTTTTTACCCTTCTCTTCCAACCTCTCTTTTCTTATGTCTTATTTTCATAACTCAGTCATAACCTCAGACATCCTATCTTCAGCTATGCCATCAGTGTCCATCTCTGAGGTATCTCAACATTACCAGACACTGCTGTGTCTCTTGTTTTTTTTAATTACTTCTAGTAGTTAAAATTCTTAGGTTTTTATGCTCATTAACATATTTTTATTAACATATTTTTACATGACCTTTCCCATTGGCTGTCCATTAAACAGAGCTCTGTAACTAGTATCCAGAACAAATATAGCCATCACCCCAAAAATACATATAGAAATCTGTGATCCTCAGCTCAATTATTTTTAACACATATAATAGATTTTTCCCTAGAAACAAGTCACTGTGAATTTTTAAAGAATGTTAATATTAATCTTTTAATAAAAATTACAAGTATAAACTTTTAAGCCTTATTTATACATTTTACCTGTGATTATTATATGTTATAGTGTTAAACAGAATGCTTCAAAGACCCATGTATTGCAGACTAGTCATCTCAGTCTTTGGAAGTTGGTAGAATTTGGTGGGGGAAGGACTTTAAGTCATTGAGGGAATGTACTTGGAGGAATTTATCAGAACCTCATTCCCTGCTTCTCCTCTATTCTGCTCCTGGTGTCGTAAGGTGAGAACCTTTATTCTATCACATATTCTACATATTGCCACTGGCAAAATAAAAAAGCAACAAGAGCCAACCAACCATAGATTGAAACCTCTGAAAAGAAAATTAACTTTTCCTCCTTATAAGCTGATTATCATAGGTATTTAGTCAGGGTGATAGAAAGCTGACTAGCATGGTATACTTCAATAGCTAATACTTACTGAACACTAGCTCTCAATTCCAGACATGTTCTATGCACATTTGTCTTCTACTTTAATGTACTCTTCACACTCCAGAAAGAATTACTAAAACCCAGCCTCCCATATAAGACCACTGAGACACAGGAGCACGGTTAATTGGCAAGGGTAACATGCAAGTTTGTGGGAAGAGACCAAACCCAGGCAACTGAGCTCCAGATCCAGGTCTCTTAAACAAAAGAATCCACAGTCTTACATACAAGGTATACTTTCCAAGAATAGTAGATTAAGGAAAGTTAATATAAAATATAACCCTGTTTTCTGATTCATGGATCACCTGAATAGGTTCTAATGATCTATGATCATTTTTCCTCTCTTGCCCTGCAGAAGGACACAAATGATGAATTCTGTATTTGTACTACTAAAAGGAAGGGTGCTATTATGATACCTGACTGTTAGACAAATACAGGGTATATGTGTGATATATTGGCTAGTCCTTCCTGTGAACGTTCCTGCAATTTAAGAATTTCTTTATCCAAGGACAAGTGCTTTCACCTTCCCATCTGTCCTGTGAATTTTCAAATGTCTGAGACAGGTGGCCTGTTGGAAACCTAAAACCCTGTGGGTACAAAATATGATTAAAATCTGATGTTAGGCTCTCTAGTAAAGAAGAATCCTGTGTTTAGGAAGGGTTTTGTAAGTAACCTGCAAAATGTGTCAAAGATAATTTGAACCTTACATAACTAAAATCTCTTTAATTCTAGATCAGCATATGCTAACTTTTGCCTGCTCAATTTCCCTAAAGAAAACTGTACTAATGCCTACATGCCACTATCATGATCAAATAACCCATTCTTAAAGGGTTGAGGACTAGGGTTTTTTTCTCTTTTCCAAATTTACAAGTGGCTTCGGAACCAGTGTAGTCTGATATACAAAAACAAAAGAAAAAAGATTCCTAGTATACTAATAGTTTTCCTCTGAAACCATTTTTGGTAAATGTAACCACAGTTCTTTAAGCTATATTTATAAATACTGAATTAATGATAGTTAATAAAATCAGTTAATAATGTAAACTGTGTTCCAAAGTTGCATAGTTCAGAGCCCATTATGAAATAAACTACTTTAAAAATCTTCGCAATTACCATATTTTGTATAACTATCAAGTACCCTGGGATTTCTCTGAAAGCTGAATGCACCAAAAGAGAATTGGAAGGGTAGTTGTCAAAAAAACACATCCATTTTCTATTGCTAATGGAAAATATAATACCATTTTTTATAATCCATTTTTCCTAGAAAAGATGAAAGTTTAATTGAACTCTATTTAGTGAGAACTGAAAAATCTATGCGGAGTTGCAAGTTTGGCACAGAATGCTAAGCAAAGATCATGCAGATAATTAAATTTTAAGTGTTAAATTATTTATATTTTTATAAATAAGGAAATTCAAAAATCTAAGTAAGGAAATGTTTGAAGAGAATATATATTACTAGTTTATTTTCTGAAACATTAATAGATGAGAGTGTGTAACTTACATTTTGTTACTGGTAGTGTTGGCATGACTCTAATTTAAAAAGCTTTAGCAAACTTAATGAAATTAACCTACATTGATTGGCATTCTGATTCAGCAGGTATTAAACACATCAAGGTAAAAACAAGGCCTCTGTGACAAATTCAATAGATCAATTTGCAGTGATGCAAAAAATCCAATAAATTGAAATTTAACTAAAAAATATTGTACTACTGCCAATCCCTCCTAATAAATAAAGTAGTCATTTGAGACTCTACTACTTACTATTATTACCATGAAATCTATAATTATGTTTTTCTTTGATTCTGTAGTCTTCAACCTGGCTTTCTTCTTTTTAATGCTCCTATTTTCCTATTATTATTTTTCATGCTACACCATTGCCTAGACCTTCCCAAAATTTCTCTATTCATTTGATCATAAATCTTTACTAAGTAGTGATCTATCTTTGCCAAAGAAATATGGCTTCTCAAAGGAAGCTTTTAGGGCTAGGAAGGTGGCTCAGTGGTGGAGCGCTTGCCTGCATGTGTGAAGCCCTGGGTTTGATTCCTCAGCACCACATAAGCAAAAAGAAAAAAAGCCGGAAGTGGCGCTGTGGCTCAAGTGGTAGAGCGATAGCCTTGAGCTGAAGAGCTGAGGGACAGCGCCCAGGCCCAGAGTTTAGGTCCCAGGACTGGACCCTCCCCCCCCGAAAAAAGGAAGCTTTTAAAGGAAGTTTAAATGAATGCATAATTGCCAGAGCCTCTGAAGAGAAGTCTCTTTAGAGAAGTGAAAGCACAGGAATTTTAAAAAATGCAAAGTACACAACAATTCACCATTTTAATATGCTGGCCTCCCCAAACTGGAAATAAATACACATATGAAAATATGTCTCATCTACTAGATGAAATATGGCAGAGATACCTAACCAACTTCTGCTGAACACCTGAGGACTGCACCCCCACCTCTATACCTAGGAATCTTTCTGGGTGAATTTCAGCAATAATCTCCTCCACATCTGCATTTTATATGCCAGGAAATAACAGTTCTGGTTTATATTTATATTTCTTTAGGTAACTATGACTAGTATGTAATTATCATTCCAAAAACCTGAAATTATTTAAAAATACCTAGGAGAAATCTGAGATCTGAAAGAAGGATAGACATGGTAGAGAAGAAGGAAAAAGTGTTGTCAAGGGGCACATTAGAGGGGTTTGAACTGACTGTAAATAATTTTCCCATGAAAGCAAAAACTAGTGCAGAACTATCCCAATTCTAAACACTGTGTTCATATTACTATATATCCAGATGGTCAAGTCATGGGTACAGCTTGGCAGAAGGGAATGGTAATTATCTTACGGCAAAGCCTTAAGCTGGGATCAACCACCTACATCTTATGGGCTATGTCTGGCCAACGACTAGTTTTTGAATAGTGGGTGAGTTGGAAATAGTTTTCCCTTTTTAAAAAGCTGAGAAAAAAGGTAATACTTGGTGAATGGAGAAATTATGTTCAACTCAAAGTGCAATACCCATAGTCTAACTGGAATATAACACTCTTGACCAGGAACCTAAATCAATCACATATATCTAGCCTGACTATTCAATACTAAGAGCTAAATCTCTAGGTAGAAAATCCTGAGGAAGAGGCCTCAAATGGCTGCTTTATATACAGATTCTTAAATTATTTTCCTTAAAATATTATAAAAAGCATTTCAATATAAAACAAACAACTCTTTTGTCAACATCTGGCCTGTAACTAATTGCTCTAACATTTGTGAGAAAGAAAATCCTTTTCTCATGAGAACAGAAATGAGTGATGTCAATGCATGAGAGGGGGGTTTCTCCCAGCATTTATTACCAGCCCAAGAGAACAAAATTAAAGATAACAGATATCCACATCCTTTACATTTTGCAAAGATGAATGGCTTTAGATTACTTCAAGATCAGTGGATATTGGTGGCTTTACAAATACAGTGTCCTCCCAGTCATAAAAAGGAGTCAAGAAGCACTAATCCCTATCCAAAGGTGACCTATAAACTACAAAGCAGAAGACCACCTGGTCAATGGACCTCAAGGCATAGCTTCTGACCATTAAGTACTCTTTGACCTTAATCTAAAATATTGGCATAGCAGAATTTTTCAAAAAGATTATGCACACATTCCTTAGGATCAAAGGTGAGTTAAGGGAAAATGTAGTCAGGAGCATAAAGCAACAGCAAACCCATGACGGACCAACTAATCTCATAGCAGCAGTAGTGCCACATCCATCAGCAACAGCTGTCAACACAGTGAATTGGGGACCTGGCTTTGCTTTAGAAATAGCTCCAGTCACTCACTGCCAAGGCTCCTGGAGCCAAAATGGAATTCTAAATTAGAACTTGGTAGCAGCAAAAAAAATGAAGAAGAAAAAAGAAAGAAGGCCAACTCTACTTCTACTCTTCCTCAGTGAGGCCTCCAAGTGACACTTGCATGACTAACACTTCTGAATTAGAATGGCGGCTTCAACCCACACTGAACTCACACTGAATAGTCCTTCCTGGTATAGTCAGGATTACTTTTTAAAAACTTAAGTCACTAAGAACTGGAAAACAGGATAAGAAGCATCAGTCATAAAAAAAAAAAAAATGTTCAAGGTAAGCAGATGGATAGTGGCATCTTATTTAGGAACGATGAACTTCAGAACCACATACCCACAGTACAAAATGCCAATAAATAGGCCAATACTCAACAGAAGCCACCAATCGTTTGGGCTCTAAAGCCCCAGTTCCTATGATCTGGAAGAGAAGGTAGCTCGATAGGGAAGAATGTAGCTAAAATAAGGAGAATCATATGAAAACTGACAAGCAATTCAAGGGCAGGCTGAGCTGCTGAGATCATTTCTACAGAGATGAAAGTGGGAGGAGGTTCATTGACTGGAGATGGTTAAACAGGAGCTAGATAATACCAGGAATAGCTGAGAATCTAGAATAAGCACACCAAATGATCACCTGCACTATGACAACCCCACTTTTTCAAGCTCAGGTCCATGGTACACCGAAGTGGTATAAGTGAGATAATGCCAAGAGGGATGTTACTAACAGACTTCTGTGTTCCCTAACAACAGTGAACTCAATAGTGAAATTCAAGCCCAGTTCAGATACTCATAACTTCCAAACCACTTAATTAAGGATGTTCAAAAAGAGTTAAGTCTCTTAAATTGAAGATAGAGCTTACACAAAACAAACAGAAAAATGGTCATTTGGGAAAACCAGACCAAGCAAGGATAAATGAAAACAAAGCAAAAAATTCATATTCCTACTAATAATCAGAAAAGTGCATATAGAAAAAGGAACATGATAGACGCATGAAAAACAGAAAAAAAAAAACCTTAATCTAAAAAATACTATAATTAAGAGAAACCAATAGACGAATTAAAGAAAATAATTGCTCCAATCTCGTGCAAAGCCAAGCAAAACACAAAGATAAAATATAGGAAAATAAACGGCCCACATACTTCAACATCCAAATAGGAGCAATATGAAAGTAATTCAGGAACAAAAGGATACATTTCCAGATTTTAAAAAAGGACCATTAAGAACCCAATGTGGGCTGGGAATGTGGCTTAGTGGTAGAGTGCTTGCATAGCATGCGTGAAGCCCTGGGTTAGATTCCTCAGTAACACATAAACAGAAAAAGTTGGAAGTGGTGCTGTGGATCAAGTGGTAGAGTGCTGACCTTGAGCAAATGAAGCTCAGGGACAGTGCCCAAGCCCTGAGTTCAAGCTTCAGGACTGGAAAAAGAATAACCCAATAGATGAGGTGAATGTAAATTCAAACCATATCACACTGTAAGTCCAAAGTTTCAGGATATCTAGGGAAAAGGTTGTGTACAATTATCACCTCTCTCAAATCTTTAAACAAGAAAGGAACAGTCTGAGGATGGAAACCTGGCCTCAAATTCTGAGGTAAAATTCTGTCTTTTCTAGAATTCCATACCATAAACATGAATCTGGTAGGAGGATGAAATGTCACTTTTTAACACTTAAAGGTGCATACAAAATTTATCTTTCATATACATTATTAGGAAACTACCAGATGCCATGAGAAAACAAAGAAATAGTACAGAGTAGGTACCATAGGTGTACTCATTCTGGAGGCCCGCCAAATATGACTGTCACTGCAATCAGCAGTCTTGCAGGTAAGATCATGACAATGATGGATGTAGATGGAGGAGGAGAAGGAAAGGGAGGAATAGGAGAAGGAGGGGTGTTACTAACATTAACAGCTGAAATAGGCTAGTGACTACTGGAAAAACATCTTGGGAAAGCATCCGTAAAAACTAGAGTTCTTCAATCCTGGCACTATTGACCAAATAAGCCATAAGGATCTATCCTAGGAAGTGTAGGATGCTCAACAGGCTCTCTGGCTTCTGCCCACTAAATGCCAGCAGCAAAACACAACTTGTGGAAATTAGAAATATCTGTAGACATTGCCAACTCTCCTCTTGACAGGCAAAATCATTCCTGGCTTAGCATTAGTATTACAGACTGGAGGAAGAAGAAATTAATTTTTTTCTGCTGGCAAAATATATGCAATCTATCTCAATATATATTACTTTTCACATGTATCTTGCTCAGGCTTTCGAATGGTACAAAAGGGTACTAACAACAATTGTCTGTCTTAAAGTTTGAGAAGAAAAGTAAAGTAGCTTTATTCGATACTCATATAAAAGTGTTGTAAATGTACATTCTCTTCCCAAAAATATAAAAAAAACTCACTTCTTCAAAGGACCATATTATCTCAGCTATAACTTTATTTCTAGAAATACAACCTACTATTCACAGCTAATTATATAAAGTCACTATTTGTGGCACTGTTTATAACAGAAAAAGTAATCTATATTCAAAAGCTGGATATTATTCAATCAGTTATGGAATCTATAGTATGGACTAGTCATAGAAACAAATTCATCACACGCCAACAGTGATCCATTTCCAAATTAAATAATGAAGTTGAAAATGCAAAGTGTAAAACAATGTGTATATTTTGTGAATACACAAATAACACTCTCACCATACTATTTTCTCTTTTATATAAATTGGTAGAAGAGGTTGATTCCAAAACTGGGAAGCCAGTAGCAAAAGGCCAGTAATTCTGTAATATTAGCCATGTGAATATATTACTAATTTAAAATAAAATAAGATTTGTACTGTGTGAAACTTGGTGCACTGCTAGCTCCCTTGCTGTTCCGTTGGTTACTTTCTCAACAGCAACAGGAGGCCTCCTTGGGATAGGTGAGGCATCAGGACCCACCACCATCTTCAAAGGACTGATTTCTACAAGGATATGCTCCAAGGAAAGGTGGTGAAGAATTCTGCTACCAACAATGTAGTAGGGTTCCCTTCTGGACGTATCCCCTCCAGCAATTGTTGTTATTAGAGTTCTTGATTCTAGCCATTCTAACTGGGGTGAGGTGGAATCTCAAAGTTGTTTTGATTTGCATTTCTTTTATGGCTAGAGAGGTTGAGCATTTCTTCATGTGTCTATTGGCCATTCTTATTTCCTCTTCAGAGAAGTTTCTCTTTAAATATTTAGCCCACTTATTTATCAGGCAGTTGTTTCTTTGAGGATTTGTTGTTGGGGGATTTAATTTTTTGAGTTCCAAGTATTTTTTAGCTATGAGACCATTGTCTGTTGTATAGCTAGTGAAGATCTTCTCCCAGTCCGTGAGCTTTCTATTGATCTTGCTAGCTATGTCCTTTGCCATGCAGAAGCTCTGCAGTTTCATGCAATCCCATTTGTCCAATCTTTCTTTGATTTGTTGTGTTTCTGGGTCTGTATTAAGAAAATTTTGGCCTGTGCCAAGGAGACCTAGAGTTTCTCCTATTCCTTCCTGTAATGTTTTCAGGGTGTCTGCTTTGACTTCAAGGTCAAAATGCTTAAATGGGGATACAGGTTGACCAATTGTAACAATGAGATGTACAAAAGTCTATGTTAAAAAACAAACTTTACAACTTTGGCTTGGGTGGGGGTAGTTGTGGAGGTGGAAGGGAAAGGGTGGTAAGGGAAAAAGGAGGAGGTAACAATGCTCAATAGAAAATGTACTCATTATCTTGTTCATGTAACTGTAACCCCTCCATACAGTATTTTTACAATAAAAAAATACAAAAAAAGAAAAGAAAAAGAAAAACTTCTTGATGAGAAAAAAAATTCTGCTATGCCTCTGAAAGGCATTTCACATCAAGCATAATGAAACAGTAACCACTCTTCCTTCTCTCCCAAGAATGTTGGGCATTGAATAGTTGAAGTGTAGGGTTAAAAATAACAAAAGGGGGTGGGAAGAGATAGTAGGAGAAAAACAAAGGAGGGGGTAACAATGTTTGACAAGAAATGTGCTCATTACCTTACTCATGTAACTGTAACCCCTCTGTACAGCATCGTTACAATAAAATAAAAATTTAAAGAAAGAATACCAAAAGCTCATGAGTTCCTATGAAGAACTATCAACATTAGAGCCATATTATTTTCTTTTAAAGGTGGTAGACTCAATCAGTAGTATATAAAGGTTATTTATAAAAGCAAAGTTGCATCTATTTCTAGGTGGAGAAGGAACAATGAAATATGCTTAGAAAACAAAGAGATGGCAAGGAAAGGAAAAAAAATGCCTTCAATTTGACTTCTTGCTTAGACTGTCCTTAGGTTAAACTGAAGAAGAATGAATCAAAGAGGGAGTGATTTACTGCTTAACTGTGTTCACAGCATAATCTCATTGAATCATTTGGGCCTGGTCAAATGAGGATAACATGGGGAATACAGTATAAGGAGACTTAATGAGCAAAAGAACAATAAAAACCATTGTAGGACACAAGGATAGAAAATAGAATTTTATAAGTTTTCATGTTGAACTTACAAGCAGTTTCAAAATGTTGAGATGCACAAAATCTACTTTGACCAGTTGTATTATCATAATATTAAGGAGATTATTAATATTGGATGCATTTTCAAATTTTTAATTTTAAAAACTTAAAAGCATTTAAAAATTTTAAATTAAAAAGATTATTTTTTAAATTAGAAACAAAAAAACAAGAAACAAAATGGAATGTATATAGTTACCAGTAGTGTTTATTCCAACGATGGCTTGAATCTTTGAGTTAATCCTGACTTGACAATCAAGTGTCCACCGGACTATGAAGTATCAGGGTAGAAGGACAGTTAATCTCTCATAAGGCGCTTCTTTACGGGAATAAATACTTCTTTACTACAGTATGTTAGACATAAGTACATCAAGGCTTGTAAGTTACAAGTGCTAATGAGGTTCAATTTATTTGTGGGTGAAGGCCTCTGAGAAAGGTAGCCAAGAGAAGGTGTGATTAAGCAAAGCTTGGGTTGATCCGTCAGTTTTGAAGTAGTTTGAGCAAGAAATATTAAAGGTATTTATAAATCTTGTCCACATTACTCATAAGAAGTACAAATATAATCTACCCCTACAGAATAAGAAGAAAAAAGCATACCTAGTTTTCCAAAGTCACCTTCATACATTCTTCCTATGTTGATGGATAAATATGAAAAAATGGAAGCACATGATAGCATTTATATTATTAATATCCAATAGATAAGAGTTATAGATTATCAGTATATACATTGCATCAAAGCTAGCACTTCAGCACTAAACCAATGACATGCTTATACAACTTTAATGCAAGCCAGGAAACTGATTTTAAATTCCCCAGCAACCGCATTAGAAAATAAAAAATAAATAGCTAAGCTTAATTTTATTAACTGATTTATTCTGCAGTGCTGGGAATGGAATCCAGGCTTTAGGGTTAGACAAATATTCTACCACTACTGCTATCTTCCCAGCCCCTAAAGAATACAATTTATGCAAAATATCTTAATACACAATAAGAATATTCTATAAACGTTTGCATTTTAGTTTTAAGCCCTTTGAAACTATGATGTATACTTACAACACATCTAACTAGCCATGTACTAAGCTGTCAGTAGGTACCTGATTAGTATAGCTCTAAGATAACACTGATACAATAGCTACTTAAATAAATGAATGAACAAGTGATATAACATGTTTATAGATGTGTTGTTCCTTATTCTAATGTGTTCCTAAGAACAAAAGTGAGGCAACAGATTAAATCTCCCCAAATCAAATTCTAACATAAAATAAACTTTTTGCCCATAAAAAACCAAACTACAGTTTGGTAGAAAGAATAGCAAAACAAAAATTGACTACAAAGGCAGGATGAATTGCTTCCTGTGGTTACTTGAATTTCTTTCAAAATCCGTCTGACATGGAAAGAGTAACAGCAATAGATTGGTAAAGGTGGACTTCATATTCTGTTTCTTAAGGAACCTGCCTCTACTTAGTGCAATCGACTATATTCCTGCAACATGACTCCAATGTGAACTACAATTTATTTAATGAGTGTATTTGCATATATCTTCTTTGATTCATCAAGGCACATCAATAGAATACTAAAGTGAACTTTTCCTTATTGTATGTATAGATGATAATCATTTTTATTGGCCATATAAATCTCATGTTCTTCTAATAATTTGCCTGGAACTGTCTTAAAGTATAAAGTGAGCATGGTTATCCACACGTTTCTTTTTTTAATCAACACATCCTGATTTTAAAAATTAAAATCATAGCCAGGCACCAGTGGTTCATATCTGTAATCCTACTCAGGAGGTTGAGATCTGAGAATCGTGGTTCAAAGCCAGCCCGGCAGGAAAGTCCATGAGACTGTCTCCAATTAACCACCAGAAAACCAGAAGTGGTGCTGTGGCTCAAGTGGTAGAGTGCTAGTCTTGAGCTGAAGAGCTGAGAGACAGCGCCCAAGCCCATGACCGATAAAAAAAATTTTTAAGTCATATTTATATATTGTCAAGCCTATATTGATGAAATGCAATTTATAATTGTCATTAATCATTTTATTTTCCCTCCAGATAATTTCAGAGCAGCCATGGAATTAAGAAACCTTCTAGCCCAGAAATCACATCTTGCATTTGGAGAAACTGAGTCCTGGAGAAATAACCTGCAAATATTAGTTGATGATGGATTGAGATGGAAAAATTCTAATTTCCAATCAAGTCTATACAAACATTCCTTTACACCCTTCAGTAAGGGCATTTTTATAGTTTAACCAGCTTCTTTTTTTCTTTATAATATGTGGAAAAAAGAATGAAGATTAAATTCAATCAATAATTTCTCATTCAATTACTATAAGGATATTTTCACTTGTTGCAAAGATAGACCATTGTGTCTACCTTTTATAAAAATGAAAAGAAAATCTTACATACAAAATCTTAACTTTCTCCCCATATAAATTAGGAAGTGATTATTTGCATCACAAAAGATTTCACTGTACAAAAAAAGATATGTAGCAAGTCCCTTGGTAGAGCAAAATTTAATCCAATTTACAAAGGACACAGAGAGGGAGAACATTTTAGCTGAAGTATAACTTATCAGAAATCTTCCCTGAGAAGTAGTGAGCTTCCTGCTTTTCCCCACTATCTGGTAAACCTCTATTCTGGTCATTATCCTTTACACACCCCAGTACTGCTATAGTAGATCATTCAGTCACCCACAATTAAAGTGCACTGAGGTGTCAGAAACTGTTCAAGAAACTGGAGTATAAAGGTGAATAGACAAAGCAGCTTATAGTTGCCAGTACAATCAGTCTTATCACAGAGTATTATCAGTGCTAGCTTTCTCTCCTTCTAGGTTCTGTGGTCTTTGTACATAGGAACTGCATCTTCTTCATAACTAAGCCTTCAGGGCTGAGCATGTTCTCTGCGTCATAGGACTCAGTAGAAGAATACACAAGATGATAATATTTCTGAGTGTTACCATATGCCAACTGCTATGCTAGCTCATGAATGTATTGTCATTCCTAGCAAACCCTAGAGAAGAAGATTTGTACAAAGTGTTGGGTGAGATGGCTGAGCTCACACAACTGATTAGTGACAGTTGTGTACATTTACATCTGTTTAACATTCTCCAGCTCTTGTTTTCCCTATTTTATATCCTGCCAAACTGTAATGTCTATACAGAGTGCCAGATAGTTCCAACTCCACATATGTAAGCAAAGGAATTACTCAAAGATTCAAAAAGGATGCAGGAAGAAGTGAAATATCCCCTTCTCCCTCTTTTTACTTGATTTTGTTTCTGGAGAAATAGTCTATGTTTCCTTACCAGGAAATACCAGCATATGTCTCAAAAGACTTTGAAATTTTTGTGAGGCAGAAATTTTGTAATAAGCCAAGTTTTGTAATTCAAGTATAATAATAATAAACTATTCAAGGGCTCAGAAATTAGTACATAAGTCACTTAAAATTACTTCAATAGGTACTCCAATTGACTGGGAGCTGAATCAAAGTTAATGGAGACGATGAGATATGAGAGAGTTTAGAGACTGAAAGTTAGATGAATCTCAATAGCTGATAATAAAAATGTTACAAAACTGAATCCAAATTCTAATGTATAAATACTCCAGTAGCACTATACTAGGTTCAAAACAATAGGTGTTTTCCCAACAAGTACATTTTCAAAGATGATCACTTTTAAGGAAATGCAAATCAAAACCATAATTAGGTACCACTATATATTCAACAGGATAATTGTAAGAAATTCCTTTCAAAAATAAACTTGGAAAACAAATGTTAGCAATAATATAGAGCAATTGTGACTTTCCAGTGTGAATGAAAAGTCACCAACTTGTAGAAATAAGTTTGATGGTTCCTTAAAATCTTAAATACAGAATTCACATAATGCAGTAATTCCACTCCTAATGAACAAAATATATATAAAGTAAAAACAGGTATTAATATCGACTTTATGGTAGACAAAATTTATGACATATCCATAGGCCAAATATTATGACCAAGAGGAACTTCAAAAACATACTCTAAAAGTAGGTAGACAAAAAAGGTCATCGATGAATGTGTTCCAAAAAATATCCAGAATTGGTAAATCTAAAGAAACCAAACATGGAGTGGTATTTGCCAAAAGAAGAGGTTAGAGGATTGATAAGTAAATATTCAATGACACGGATGTCTTTCTGGGGTAAGAAACACATTTTGCAACTGGATGGAGGTGCTGGCTGTACAACATTATAAATTGAGTCCACACTACTAACCTTTTCATTTTTTCTTAATATATACTTTTATTGTAAAGATACTGTACCAAGGGGTTACAGTTAATTTTTCTTATGTGAAATAAAACAGTAACATGTTTAGTAAGAGGACTTAAAATAAAGACAGCTTTAGTAAGTGGACTAGAAAGCAAAGTAGAAAAAGCAAAGAGTAGAGTGCTTTTTTAACCTAATAAACTACAGGTTGCGAGTAGCATAATCATAATGTTAAAGGAAATAAGACGAATGAGTCATTTCCATAGAAAGCAAGAAAATTGTCATTCCTCAGTGGATACATGGAATATTTTATATTTTTCTTAATATATATTTTTATTATAAGGATACTGCATGGAGGGGTCACATGAGGAAGGTAATGAGTCCATTTCTTATTGAGCATTGAATATTTTAGACATACCAATCCTTTCAGATCACTAACAAAAAGCTCAAACCAATATTAAATTGTCAAGAAATATCAAAAGTTAGCTGGAAAAGTAGAAAAAATTTCAAGGAAAATTTAGAAAACAAAATGGACAGTTTTTAAAAGTACAGTGATTCAAACAGAATTTGAATAAAAAAAAATCTATCTTAAGAACCAAGTCAGAACCATATCCCATATCAACATAACATTAGAACTACTGTGCTAGTACACATGTGGTATTCATTTAATGTTACCATGTATGATCTATTCTAATTGATAGAATTACCTAGTTCCATTTTTATCTTTGCATAGACTTTAAAATTTTCCATAGTAAGCTCACTTTGATAAACATAGATGAAGACTTCTAAAAATGCCAGGGTGTCAATCCATTTTGGAATCCATTTTTAAAAGTTGTATTCTGCTATAAAATGTTTTCAATTGTTCACCCTGATTGTCATTTCCCTCCAAGTCACAAATAGATACAAGAGATAAAAGCTTAGTCTATAGCTAGTAATGACCTGCATTAACAGAAAATATCAAGATGCTTAACATGAACTTCTTCAAGATCCATTTCAGGCAAGCATACATCGCTCATGCAATTGATTGGCATGTTACATTCTTGACAAAATAATAAGTGACTGCAGGTGCCAATCACTGTCTCAATGTATTCCATTGTACATTTTTGGTAACAACATGATTAAATTATAATGGTGTCCCAAATACAACAAACTACTGAGAAATTAATTCTTCTTTTGGAAGGCTGCTGCCCTGGAGCTTCACCATTGTCTGGCCAAAAGCAGAAAGAAGACAAACACACAGATTGCTTTTTGAATTATTGGTCTGATATATAGTAGCTTTATGAGTTCCTAGTTATGTTTGACCATAGTCAATAGACTTTCTTAGTTCCATCATTTACTTCTAAATCCAACCAGTCCTGACAGTTTCCCTCACTCCATGCTCCCCTCTCATAAGCTTTTCAATTCACCCTACAACCTCTGGGTATTTTCTCTGCTCTGTCTAAGCAATAAACAGGAGAAAGTTCGGATACCTTTCTTTAAAAGATTTTCTTATACTTCTCTATTGAATTTCCAATACATTTGAGAGCTATAAATTATAATCCTGCATGGATAGAAAAAGCAAAGCAAAACAAACTGAAGTATGAAAGGGAAATGACACAGTGGCAGATGCATGAATTCAATAAATGAATGCAATGCAAATGAGAGAATTCACAACAGAGATAAATACTGTCAACAACCAGCACTTCTGGAAAGACCAAAGACACACTGGCCAGGAGTAACAAAAAAGGATAACATACATAAACAATAGTCACCTGTTTATTATCTATCTTTTCATCTCTATAAACAGCTAAATGAGCTAAAAATAATCCTTATATTTCTTATGTTTGTTTCCCTACTTTACATATTACTAAAACCATCTTCTGTCCCCTTGCTTTCTGTCAACAAGCATGTAATCCATTTCCTAATATCTGAGTGATGTATGAGCCACCTGAGTGTCAAACTTGTTTTTCCTCATTTTCTGGGGATATTTATGTCATGATATGCCACACTTATTTCAATATAATTTATTGTGCAGTGGTGCTGTTTCTATGAATTAAAACCAAGGCACTGAACCACACCACCAAAGTCTACTCCATCACAAACCCACTGGAAAAAATTATACTTCAATATATATTCAGAATAGAGGAATACCATGACAATTATTAAGCACCAATAACAAACAGCAAGCAAAGTACACTAAAAATACTAAAATATTACTTTGGGGAAGAAGGCCAATCATGCAAGCTATTTTAAAACTGGACAATCGGGAACAGAAGCATCATAGATAGGGTAGCATGCAGAAATCAGAGATGACCAGAAGAACTTTCTATGATAATCAACGTGTTCTGTGATTTGTACCTTCTGTCTAGCAGTCATTAGGTCCTTATGGCAACTGAGCATCTGAAATGTGTCTAATACAACTGAGGCAATGTGTGTGTGCGTGTATACACGTGTGCACGCACGCACACGCAACCGTGTGCCATAACTGGGGCTTGGGTGCTGTCCACTAGCTTTTTTGCTCAAAGCTGGTACTCTACTACTTGAGCCATAGGTTCATTTCTGGCTATTATGGTTCACTGGAGATAGAATATTTCCTGTCTGAGCTGGCTCCAAATCATGAACTGCAAATCTCAGCCTCATGAGTAGCTAGATTACAGGCATGAACCAACAGCGTCAAGGGGAAACATATCTGTAGTATCATTTCACTTTAGAAACTGAAATTTAAATGTATATATACATACTGGACTAATGAGTGCCATATGAGAGTAGGCAGAACAGTATAAAGTCTGTAATCAGAAGAGGAGCACAAGGAGCAGTCATGAAGAACTGAAGTTTAGGATTTCAGTTCCTTAATGTGCCAACATATTCCTTAAAATAATGTAAGAAACCACTTCACACCTGCCAATTTTCCCAACTATCAAAATACTCCATTCTTATACTTCGTAATGACAAAATGAAACTATAACAATGTAAAGAAGAGCAATGTTGAACACTGTTGGTAATACTAGCTGAGAGTGGAAAGATCACAGTTTGAGACCAGCTTTGAAAAAAGTTTGTGAAACCCTATTATAAAAATAACCAGCAAAAACCAGGAACTAGTCATGCAAGGACAAAGGCCTGATTTTCAACCCTAGTGCTGCTGGTGGGAGGCAGGGGTAGGGACCCCACTTAATTGTACACTAATACTTGGTCATTTATTTTTTTAAGTTTGGAATTCATAGCCAAAGAGTAGCAAACAAACCAATTCTTAATGTGTAAATTTATTTTTTTAATGTTTTTATTGTGAAAATACTGTACAAAGGGGTTACAATCACATGAGCAAGGTAATGTACATTTCTTATCAAGCATTGTTGCATCCTCCTTTGTTTTTCCCCTACCATCCCTGCCCTTCCATCTCCACGACTACACTCCCCCAACCCCTATTTCACCCCCCCCCACACCAAAGTTGTAAAGTTCGTTTTCAACATAGCATCTTGCACATCTCATTGTTGCAATGGGTCTACCTGTATCCCTATTTAAACAATTTGTTTTTTCCCTTCCCCTCCCCAAATTATATCAACATCAAATACAGTGAAAACATGGTTTAAACTCATTCTTGAAATTATGGACAGTATTTTAAATTCTGGTTGACTTATTATAATATGCAACATTAATTAGACTTTATTCCATCAATGTTACGTTTTCTTACTAATTTTCAGCGAGCTAAAGATTCAAACAAGAAACAGGTTAATGTGTATGTATACTCTAACAGGTTTGCACTCATACACACATTGATTCTGAAATTTATACATCTCTAAAATAGTGCCAATTATGATAGCCTTCTGAAATATAAGACATATAATTATGGGCATATAACTTGCTTTAAGAAAAATAGTAATCTGCATTGATGGTGAATCAAGCAAAATTTGTTCAGTAATAAACCATCTAAATGGTTTGGTTTTGCCTTGAAACTTCTCAGATGTTGCCAGAGGCTATATCAAAGTCACAGTTAAGCCTTAAATGTCTGAAATGCCTTGACTGAGATTTTTACTATAACAGCCCAACTATTCACCCTTAGTCAATAAAAACATTCATTTTACCACTTAATGTCTTCATGCTAATTCAATTAGGCTTTCTTATTTCAGTCTTATATATAAAGTGCCACTTTAGCATTCAAACGGTTCAATTTTCTCTTGAATTCTTCTTGCCAATAATTCTTGATAAGATTTAACAATTTGTTCTGTTTTTTCATTGATTATATTAGGCCTCCATTACTTCTTAAATTTTTCAAGAGAAGAGAAGAAGCCAAGAAGTTCTGGCATGTTTATTTATTCATCTTCACTTAAGTCAATGACCAAGAAGAAAACTGTCTATAGGTTTAGATCTGATTCTTTGGGGGTGCAACACAACAAAATTTTAGAATATGCATGAAATAAAACTCCCTACTTCCAAGATCAGGCAAAGGCAATGTTTGCAAATTATCCTATCATCTTTGTTACAGGTGTGCAAAACACCTTCATCCCATTGGGATGTGGCTCAGGTGGCAAAGCACAAGCTTCCCAAGCATTATGCCCTGAGATCAAATGCCAGTAGGTTCACAGGTACACAAAATATCAACATTTCTGCCAAAGTGCACTATTCTAAAGGCAAAGGTCACTGCTCTTGCATTTGCAGGAGCCAGAGCTATAAAAAATATAGAAAATCCCTCATATCAATATGTGCCCCTAGTGTAAAAGTTTAAGTAACATCAGACACTGGCAGCCAGCATCTTCTGCCTGTAATCCTAGCTAATCAGGAGGCTGAGGATCATGGTTCAAAGTCAGCATGGGCAGGAAAGTCCAAATTACTATGATTGCCAATTAGCCATCAAAAATCCAGATGTGGAGCTTTGGCTCAAGTGGTGTGGTAAAGCTCAAGCATAAAGAAAAAAAATGTGGCAACTGGAGAAAGGAATCTACAAAGCGTAGGCTTTGAAATAAGGTTGACCTGGGGTTCCACTCTGTGGTGGGCTATTGACTCATTAGGAGACAGAGGACCAACCTCACCACCACAGGTCTTGGTTTCATTGGTAAAATGGAACACACTTCTTAAAAGTAGCTAAAAGTATTAAATAAAATTTAACTGCCACAGTTATTACTACACATCAGTCATAAATTTTAGGCAACTTTTCAGAGTCCTAATTATAGCCTCCATTATCGTGTTGTTAAAGATTTTACAGGCAGGTCAGCACAGACTTATTTTTTCCAGCTCTATCTAAGGAACCTTTTCTTTTGAAAAGTAGTTACTGAATATGAATGGACACTACTTTTAGGCCCACTTATGCCATGTCTACTTGTCCTGCCTTTACTTCACAAGATGATACAGTGTCCAGGGTGACACCGTATATCTGTGCATTTCCCTACTGTACTGGAAAAGTTTCCCATTTCTGTTCAGGGCCAAGGCAGTGTTCTACCAATGGCTTCATCTCTGTGGAACACTGGCTGCTCAACTGGACGCAGTCATTCACTCCCAAATTACTTAATCCTACCCCAATATCAATATTTTATTAAGTTTCTCTTAGTCTTTTCTTTCCTTTGTATTTTCTCCTTTAGAAATCTAGGAGTCTAAAGAGAAATTTCTCAGAGTTTTGTATCTACTGTGAAAAATCAGACTGCTGTGTTTATAATCCATGACCCAAATCCAAAATAATCACATTTGTTTCTCATCATCAGGAATTCTAACAGCTGCTATGCAGGTTTGTAACTGGTTTCTTTATAAGGTCAAAGACTTCAATAACAAGAAACTTGCACTTTTGCACAGAAATGACTATTAATAAATTTTAAATATTTTATATAAAGGAGTAATGAAAGTATGTTATTGTGTGTATACCAGTACTGAAGCAAACTCACAGTCTGAGCACTGTCCCTTAGCTCTTTCACTCAAGGCAAGCACTCTACCACTTCTGTCTTTAAAGCTCATCTTCTGTCTTTCTGGTAGTTAATTGGAGATAAAAGTCTCAAGGACTTTCCTTCCTGGGCTGGCTTCAAACAGTGATCCTCAGATCTCAGCCTCCTGAGTTACTTGGATTACAGGCATAAGCCACAGGTGCCTGGCTAATTTTTAAAAACAACTTTACCATTTTTAATTTTAAAATGAAAACCTGTAGTGATCAAAAAAGTACAGCAGCCAATAAGAAATATATTTTTAAATTAAATTTTAAAAAGGTAGGCAGAAAATGATGTCAAAATACATTATACTCATAAACTTTCATGTTGAACTGAAGTCCCTTTGTACAACTACTTCAGGAAAATAATACAATTAAAATTAAATTAAAAAGAAATGTACTCAGAATGTGTAAATCACCATTTACCACAACCTTAATCTCTTAATTTACTCAGAGATCAGTAGTCAGATGCCAGAGTTCAGTTTAGGTATAAGGACTCCACACTTCCCCAGGTCCGTAAAGCTTTAAGGACTGAAAGAGTTTAGAAACGGGTCTTGGGAAGAAGAGAAAGTTGGGGAAAATAGTTCATCAGTCTAGAAATGATTAAAAGCAAAACAAAACTGTTGTGTCAGACAGATGGATAAGGATCAAGTGTAGTTGTATTTTTTCAAGTAACATGTGCAAATCCAAATAATATGCTAATATAACAGGCAAAAAAAGGACACTTAAAAGGCAAACGCTGGTGCCAACTCTCTAACATTACAATAATCCAGGACTGAAAACTCTGTTTACACAATAACACTGGAAGTACCACATATATAAAGAAAATGCCTTTACTCACCACCAGGAGAAAATTTAGATAGCTTAGAAATCACAATGTCTGTATTAAGATCGAGTATATAAAGTAACAGGGCATGCAGTGCAAAAAAATAACTTTTTCATGCTACCAACACACCACAGATAAATAGACAGTTAAGGTCGAGTTCACAAAAAAGCTCCATTGGTCCATCTCTTTGTCCACTAACTGGTTAAATGTGAAGCCACTTTTTCTTATGGCAAACCAAACAGTCCAGAGGTAAAACATCCTGAAAACAAGTCCTGGGAGCAGGATTAAAGTGGAAGCCATTTCCAAAGCTAAATGAAAATAACCAGACCTCTACATGTTGTTGTTTTAACTACATAGAAGTTTTAGTATTCTTGAAAAACAAGTCATTTAGATAAAGTATTTGCCTACAAAGCTATGCCTTCCAAGTGTTATTTTGATGTAACATTAAGTGTTTAAGAATGGAAATTCCCTCAAGCACTCTGAAATGATACCAGGGTTGACAATGTCAAAAGTCATGCTGAGATCAAGGGAAATAAGAATGGAAGCAGCAACATCCAAATTATAAAGAGGTCATTTAAAACCTCTTTACTATGATATAAACTGAAACATGACTAGAATCTCATCAAATAAAGAGTAAGAGGAAAGTTTCAAGTGTCCATCCTAAACCCAAAGAAAACCATTCCCAAATTCCTAACACATTCAAGTTATATATAAGAGCCCATTCACTTGTCAGATTCTAAGCAGTCAATTTGCATATTATGAGTAGAAAAATGCAAATTAACATTACCAAGAAATTTCCAAAAGAAGAGGTTCCCCTCATTTTCATGCATAAAACAAATTTACAGTGTGTTAGAAGCAACTTTCTTTGTTTTCTATTTGAAATTACTCCTGTACATTTCTGTAGTTATGATCAGAAAGTCAGTGCAGCTATCTACCTCAATCTTGTCCACAGAGACAATTCATGTAGTGATAGAAATTTTATTAGAAAAGAAAGATGGCAGAGAAAGGAGAATTTTACATAGCATGGTGCCATGGGAAGACCGTATTTCAATTCATTGTCAGACATCTTCAGGTTACAAAATGAGTGTTAAGTTAAACTAGAACAATCAGGAATAGGGACAAAGCTTAAGAGTTACAGTTAGAGGTGTGGCCTAATTAAAGGTGTGGCTTGGCTAGTCATAATCTCAATTCTGGTTCTCCTGGGTTCCAGAGAAGTTATTGCTATCTTCCCTTCAGGGAAGCAATCTGAATCTCTTGAGATGATTCCATGGGCTACAGGATCCAGTTGATCATTATGGGTAATTATCCTCATTTGAGAGTACTCTGTTCTACAAAGATCTGCTGCTTCTTGGGGAAGTTTTAGTCCCTGGACTTAAAAGTACTATTAATTGGTCCTGACTTTCCTGGAACCCATGATGATGACAAAGTGATTGTGGAGAGAATAGCATTAGAGTATGAAGACAGAGATGACAGACTTTTCTCTTGCTTTCAATTTGTGTCAGCAAAAACAGTTACAAGTAAGTACACTCACTGAGATTACAAGGACATTCACTGAAAAAGTTCTATCACTAGGTTAAGTCTACAAGACTGAGGTCATCTATGAGCTGAAAAAGTTCAATTACAGAATTTTCTCTGAGCCCTTGTGATCTCCCTCCACATTTCCTCTGCATCTCCCCTCTGCTGCTACTGCTGTCTATCATTATAGTTTCTAGTAATGCTGTATATGAATTATTTCCAATGCTTTCAAATTTTCAGCAACTTTCCTCAATTTTCTAGACCCCAGATCTGGAAGTTCCATGACTTCCTCTTTCTCTTAGCCATCATGTTCTGTCACCACAACACCATGTTAGAGCTTGGAAACCTCTAAAAGCCACATAGAAGCAAATTCTTTCTTGTAAAAAAAACAAAAACATTATCTGCAGAGTCTGATTAAAATGTCCGGCCCTAGTCACCTTTCTATAAAGCATGAACAGTTTAATTATGGCATGATGTGATCTTTCACAATTATTGGGAGGATAATGTTAGTTTACTCTTCAGTATTAATTGTTCTATTAGTCATAGACTGGTACTTAGACATTAAATACTACAGGTTATGTATAACTTATACAAGTTATGATAACTGGCTTAACCAATGTCTTTTACAACCTTATAATTATAACACTGTGAAATCCTGAATACTCTTAAAGGCTAAAAATGCACAATTATAAAGGTGAAGACTGCTAATCTCTCTTGAATAAAATATTTCATTACATTTCATGTCTTATATACTACCTAAATCCAGTCACACCTGAGCTACACTTGTGTGTTTATGTAGCATGTGTGCATGTATGTATGCCTACTTTCACCACAAAAGATTCTTATTCTTGATACCTATAGTTCAATATATATGTTGTTTTATTGCCATGTTGCTGTTAGTTGTAATAATAATGTTAGTAGCACTGTAGTGGAGATTCGTCTACATATTCACAGAATACAAAGAGAGCTTTAACATTTATTTCATCTATTTATTTGTTTACCTCTTGAGGAGATAATTATCAATCCTACATATCTTATTACATTCATAGACCAAACAACTTAACCAAAGTAATGAACTAGAATTTGAACTGAGGGCTCTAGGACTTATTAATTGTATAATTTGGACAAATACTTAAGACTCAATTTCTTATCTGCAAAATACCCACTTCACAGGGTTAATGTGAGAATTAAACAGAAAAACCAAGAAGTGTCTAATAAAATGCTTGCTGCATAATGATTGCTAGTAAATGTTAATTATTTCCCTGTCCCTGGTTGCTCCCTAAAGCCACTATCATCTGGCTTTTGACACTGATGCTTTAAACTGCCCTAATTAAGGTCTGCAGTCATCTTGTCACTTTCAGTCTTCTGTGTCAGGAGACATCCATCGGGTTTCCTTCGTGACCATGCTTCCCTGGCTTCGGGCACTGCTCCCTCATATGGCTGCTCTATACAGCCTCTTAGCCTGGCTTTGCTTCCTCTCATCATCCTTAATCCTGAGGCTTCCAACAGCGCTCATCTCCCACTGCACTTGACTGCTAGGTGATTTCAACTGACCATCTCCTTTTTACCCCTCTAACCTCTCTCCCGACTTGTTGACTCATATCTAAAATCACCTTGATCATCTAGATCAACCTTCTCCCTGGCTTACCACCTTTGCTTCCCTAAACTTACTTTTTCTTTACTCAGATGTTCCAGCTCAGGTGATCAAAGGCACCTTCACTTAAGCCTCTTATTGTCTACATCAAACTGGTCACACAGTGCCCTTAGAATCGGCTCACCCCTCCCATCACCTTATCCAATGTCTTTAGCTAAGGCTGCCTGATTATGAAGGTAAACTCCATATCAGCTTCCCAAACTCATTTCTCATCAGCTTCCAACCAAAGTTTAAATTGTTTGGCAGTGTTAACTGAGATTCAAATCCCTTAACATGGGTTAATGGCCCTTGTTCCAAATGTCATTTTAGGTCAATAGGTTACCTTCTTCTACCTTCCCTATTCAGCCCTGAAGATCAGCTTACTTGGATCCTTTTTCTATCATTATATCTATTTCTCTGCAATATGTATCTTGCCTAGTTACAGATACACAAATACCAAAATGCATCACTTTCATTGAATACATGCAAAACCAATAAAAGATTCATCTTCAGTTTCCTTTTCTTTCATTTAAGGAAAGTCATAAAAATCTGTTTTTAACTCTTGGAGGAGATTAGCTATAAATATAGAAGGCTGATGAACATATGGCTGGGTGTAACTTCTAGCTCAATTTGAGAGGCTGTAAGAATTTGGAATGTGTCAAAAGTAGTCATTTGAGCCAAGTGTTATATCAATATATCTATAAATCAAATACTGTGTTTAGATTATATGTTCTAGAAGACAGTGGCCTAATTACAAGCTTATGACCTAGTTATAATCTTTATCTTAGAAAATATTAGTCCACAAGAGAAACTGGAAACTAGTTTTTCCTTGAGGGAAAAAGTGCTTTGAATCCTAAACTCCCACAGAAGGGAACACTGAGACCTACTCTTAGCATAGGGGAAAACAGAACTTTAATAGAAGACATCTGGGCTAGGTAATACCATTCATCTTGAATTGTGAACATAGATGGACCTTGTTATGGTTTTAAATGTCTCTGGATATCTTTAAGAGTAGAAAAACTACCTAGATTCCTGGGAATGTTTTCGTTGTCATTTCTGAAGGCGAAACACTGTACTTAGTGAAATCTTCCATGTTTCTACAACACAAGTTTGACATTGTCACCCATTTTCCTCTCAGGGAGGAAAATTTTATACAGTGGGGTGGACAAGACTCATTGCCATTGAACTTCTGTTTCTACATTAGCTTGTTAAAAACTGAAGAACTCAAATAACAAGGAAATACAAGCAAAACTTGGGATCATTTCAAAAACTCTTTCTTCAAAACCTAGGAAAAGCCAAGCCTTCCTCAAAGTATAAGATAATAATTGCATTTCCTCCTTCACTTACCATGAAGTTCTCGCTCTTTTTTTTGAACAGCAAGGTAAATATTCCAAACAATATGATTATAGGATAATGGTGGCACTTCCATGAATTGTGATGAACTTCAAATAAAGCACTCTTAGATACAATAGAAATACCAATGATTTAAGTCTACAGCATGCCAAAAGTCATCTTACCTATTCTTAATTTATGCACCCATAAATTTATTTTATAACAAGGCAAAGACAATGTCTTTCCCCATTTACTTTTTCAACCTTTTTTTTTGCACTGGACAGCTCTCTATAACGCTAAAGACAGTTGGATGAACAGGTAGAGTGTGTACCATAAATGAGACTAGATAAAGGAGTAAATGAACTTACTGTAAGGGGATTTCAGAGGAAAGTCAACTGAAAAGGAAATGTTTTCATTTTTTTAAAGAATTCAAACCTTCCTCCTCTGTGGTCTGCTACAGCCTTAAAAAAGCAATTGAGCATTAAAAAAAACCCTCATAAGATGAATTATCTTATTAATGTTTTATCAGTTATAATTGCCTCATCAGAAAAAAATGTAACACATAGAGACTATTTAGCATACAGTAGCACTTATACATCATGTGTGGAAAAAAATAACATCCTAAATTAAAAGTGACAAAAGCACATGTTATACACTATTAAAGAGCCATGCTAAAGACAGATGGTAGGATCCGTTGCCTAATCATGAAGTTGTGAATAAAATATATCAGTCCTAGTTCAAGGAGTTAAAAAAATGTCAATTTTATCTTTAAAGTATCTTTGTAAAGTATGATTGCATATTCTCTTATTGCTCCAATTACTCACTAATATATTATTATAACACATAAATATATTTTCCTTTCAAGGTTTTTTCAGGCTATATAATTCTATTTAATACTCACTTCTATTCCTGCAATTAAGAATATGACTTCTATTTCCCAGAATTTGTTAGTTATATACTATGGTCATAATTATGTTAGATCCTAAAACCATTACTATTGGGCACAACCAAGTGGATTATAATCATATGAGCATGATTTGATTGGGAGATCAAACTATTTACACACTTGGAAATTTATATAGATTTCTCTAATAACAGAGATTCTCTTAGTATCATCTAATATTTAATAGTAAGTCCAAAAATTATCAGAAGACCTACTATGGTTGCACACTCAACAGGCACCTTCAAGTAGTGATGAGAAATGGGATTTTAATTTAGGCAATCACTGCAGTAGATTTGGATAAACTGTTAAGTAATACCCACATCTGTTGGACTAAGATGTTCTTGAATACCAATCTCATAATAATTTTTCCATTGCCCTTATTGCTACACTGTCACTATTAGTTAAAAAAGTGATAAATTAATGTTACATTCTTTTCTTGAGATTTTCATTGACTTCGAAAGCAAGAAGGCCAAATAGGATTTGAACTAATCAGTGAGTTTCCTGGAGATGCTACTGAAGGCCAGAGCTTCCAGAACTTTTCCTTTACCATACACTGACTAAAAAATCCTAGTCACCACTTGCTGTTCTGGGGGATTTCTCTCATTTAGGAGTACTTGGAGAGAACTCTATGAAAAATTCCTAATGGGAATTTAGCATAAGGATGAAGGTGACTTAAAAAGAGATTGTCAGAACATACAAAGAATACATACAGGGTGATGGGTAGTCATTTTCCAATTTAAATGAGAATGGGAAGAAGCTTTTCTGACATAGTAATTCATATGAAATATAAGTATGACAAATTTTTCAAGTTGAGAATACCACTTGTCTAAAAGTAACCCCCCACACAAGACAGCACTGCCTCATAGATGCAAAATCCTTGAGAAGCTGAATAATATTTTTAGTTCATTCATTCATTTTATGCAGTAATTGAGGATACAATACTCAATAGGCAATAGGTTACCCAAGGAAATGTAAGAATCAGAAAATAATATACCTATCACTGGATAAAAAATTCAATCAAATATTTTAAACAATTAAATGCTAATCTAATCTCACTCATCTTATGAATATACATCAAAAAATCATAATTTCAACGATTTTGGACACCTTTTCTAGTCAAATACATTTTGTTCATCAAATAATTATTTTATGTAAAATATTTCTAATCGATTCAGAGCTCTTTATTTTAGGTAATATTTAACTTTCTTTTTTTTTTTTTTTTTTGTCGGTCATGGGGCTTGAACTCTGAGCCTGGGCGCTATCCCTCAGCTCTTCAGCTCAAGGCGAGCGCTCTACCACTTGAGCTACAGCGCCACTTCCTTTAGGTAATATTTAAGAGTCTAGTACATGAGATCACAATTTAAAAAAAAAACTTCACGTTTTCGCTAATGGAATTTAATATCTGTGGTTTAATTAAGAAACCCAAAATGTTTTTCCATAAACATTCAGGCCTCCATTTCTTTGTTGACAGATATAATCTGTATTTCTTTTGAGGTATAGAGAGCCAATCTGATGATTTATCTCCTCTCTTTGCTTCAGTTTTATTGTCACTCATTCTTCAATTGTTTTAGGTGTTGTTCTCAAACTTCTGCCAAAAAGTAGCATTGTAATTTAAGTGGAGGTTTTCTTTTTAATTAAATACATTTTTATTGTATAGATACTGTATAGAGGGGTTACAGTTAACATGAGTAAGGTAATGAGTACATTTCCTATGGAGCACTGTTACCCCCTCCTTTGTTTTTCCCCTACCATCCCTTCCCTCCCCACCTCCCTAACTCCCCCTCCCCCACTACAAGTTGTAAAGTTCATTTTCAACATAGTGTCTTGTTCATCTCATTGCTACAAGCCTGTATCCTTATTTCAGCATTTTGTTATTTCCCATCCCCTCCTCAAGTTAGAAAAATGTATATACAAAATGAAGATTTTCGACATAACGTCTTGTACATCTCATTGTTACAATGGGTCCACCTGTATCTCTATTTAAAAAATTAGTTTTTTCCCTTCCCCTCCCCAAATTATACCAGCATAGAATACAGTGAATACTGTGAATACAGTGAATACTGTGGGAGAGGGACAATTTGGCTGGGGGACGGGGTACATGGGAGGGCAGGGATGGTAAAGGGAAACAAAGGAGGAGGCAACAATGCTTGATAAGAAATGTAATTGTAACCCCTCTGTACGGTATTTTCACAATACAAAACTTATTAATGATAAAAAAAGAAAAAAATGAAGATTTTCAACTTACTGATTTTTATGTTTCATGCACCCTAACAAGTTCATATTTTTATTGGGTCATCAAACCCTGAGAATATTCTATATTCCTCTGAAATGTTAAAAAATAACTTGTTTCATGCTATCAAGGCTGAAGCTCATTTAAATTTGCTGAAAAAAATTAAGTCCAAGCCAGATATTTCTTGGTCTGGAAAGCAGTTTGTAAGTCTGAATGTCTTTCAATGTCTTAGGATACAAATTGTCTGTTTCTTACTTCAGGAATGTACCTCAAGTGTTTCTATCATGACAGAAGGGAAGGGAAATGGTTTTTAGTGATTCAGAAGAGTTTCTGTGGGGTAAAGGTCTAGGAAAAGGAGCCATACTCTCAACAATATAGCCTTGGATTGTTTTTCTTCTCTGATGAGCTAGAGACCAACTCTATGAGAACTCTAACTTGAGGATTTTGTTTTTGCCCTCAGCAGCTGTCAAGTTTCTAAATGAGTAAGTAGTAAAACAAGTAAAATGTAAAGAGCCTATGCTCATTTTTCTTGGTGTTTTGTTTTATGATGGGACCAGGGCTTAAACTCAGAACCTCTAACTCTCACTTGGCTTTTTAAGAGGCGCCTAGCTAAGCATTCTGTCACTTGAGCCATGCTTCCAGTTCAGCTTTTCAGTTATTTGGACTCTTGAGTACTTTTATTCTTGGGCTAGCTTCAAAAATTGATTCTCAGCTCTCAGCCTCCTGGGTAGTTCAGGTTACAGGCATGAGCCACCGGCCCTGGCCTAAACTGGTTTTTATATTATCCTTTTTAAACTAGGGCTTGAGGAAGAACCTAAGGTAATGTAAATAATAGGTGGCACAGAGAAGAGGAAACAGAGCTAAGGGATTGTCCAGAGAAAGAACATTCCTGAGTAATATCACTAAGAAGGCACTGGGCATGAACTGAACAAATTCTCCTAGAGTGATCTTCCAAGCTATGAGCAACATGATCTCTATTTCCCAATTGTTATCTCCTTTCATGCAATACATTTTATGAACATCAAAAAATGTGAATCATAGTTTTATACATAAATTTAGAACTTAACATATATACAAATATACTATTTTGGTATGGTATGAGTCCATAATCCTGACAAACACTTGTAAATAAAACATGACAAACACAACACATCCAAACCAGTAAGATTCTTTAATTCAAATGCTTGAATATATTCAGAATTCAAAACACTTTAGTGAGAAGACGGTCATTCACAAATTCATAAAAATGATTATCACCTTATGAAGGTCTAATAAATGAACAAACAACAACAATTCAGGAAAGCAAATCTTATAGTCTACAAAAATAAAGATATATCATGGTCAAGTAGATATGCCATGAATGAAATTCTCAAAAATAATTCAAGTGGAATTTTCTCCATCAATAAAGGTAAAAACATTCACTAGATAAGGGATGCTTATGGTGGAGGGCCAAAAAATTAAATACAGAAAATCTTGGTGGACAAGGAAACCAAAACCCAAACTGCCATCCCATGTTTACAGAGGAAAGGATACATGTTTAGAGAAGAAATACCCAAGAATATGCCTAAAATTATTTGAAGTTGTGCAAAAAATACATGGAATAATAAAGAAAAAATCTGAATATTTCACTTGGAGAATGGGGAGATAAATATGAAATTAAGGGGGACATCAGATGCTTTCAATAGTGTTGCTAATATTTCACTCCTCTAACCTGGGTGAGAAAATCAAAGGTATATATTTTATTATGTCATTTGTGTGTATATTTATATATATTATGGACTTTCATAATGAACAAGCATTTCAAAAATTAAAAAAAAAACATTTTTACATCAAGAATTTCTTCTGTACTTGTCACTAACCACAAACTTCATTTTTAGTAATAAGCAAAGCCTGGTACATACAAGTTGTTTCATTCATTTTTAACTGTCACATTCAGTTGAAGAGGAGTCTGGCAAGTAGAGCAAGGGCATGACCTGTCACAATCTTTACACCTGCACTTCCATCCATCTAGATCAGTCTCTCTACTTACCACCATCAGAACCCTCTCATCCAGGTCACATAATTCCCATGATCATGGATCATGAGCCCAAGTTATGCCTTTTGCTCCAAGAAATCCCTTTGTGGTCAGTTCCCTCCACCTCCTCCTTGGATTGGTCTCTTCTATCTCCTGCCAACCCACAGCTATGAGAAACCATCTCAGCATAATATCTGAAGAACAGGAGATATTAGAACCCACGAAAGTTGTGGCACTAATACTGGACTAAAAATAGAAGTCAGGAGCACCACCATTTGTTCTATGATAGCCTGACTGACAACAGACATCCACCTATCTGTCAAATAAATGAAAGTATTGTTCAATCTTTGTGCCCTCTATTGTCACTTGCAAGTATATAAGGGTTGTCAATATCAAAGACTTAAGTCAGAAATATATAAAACTTGAAAACGTATATTAGCTTATTTATAATGGTGAATCACTCTTCAATGACTTCAATTTTAAAACTAGCATGTTGCAAGGCTCTTAAACTTTCCAGTTGAGTTCTCCTAGATATGTTATGTGTAAAAAGCAAATGGTGAGTCTTCCTGGAACCTGTATGCTTTTCTAAGTCACTAGCAACACTGGTTGCTGTTTGTGTCAAATGCCCTGATAGAACCAAATACTCCAGATATCAAAAAATTATTTTTCCTTAAGAAATGAAGCAGTTCTTTCCTAGTAGCTACAATTAAAGGTTTGTGCTGCTTCTTACTCCTATTTCTATTTGTTATCATAAGAGTCCAACAATCATTTTACAAATGGTTTTGAGCACGTGGGGGTTTTCCCTAAGTGAACCAAAGGCAGAGCCGTGTTTCATTAGCACTTGTCTTTCTCTATTTAAGGAAAAGCCCATGGGGACCCTCATGAAGGATTTCTATGAAATCAACCCTCTCTAGCATTCAGAGTAGAATAATACCTTTACTCAATGTCTGCCTTTTCTCACAGACTGATCACATTTTGGCATTTTGGTCTACACTTTTGGCCTGTATGTCCTTAATACCTCACCCTGAATAGAACTTTAAAGTGAAAACACATTTCCTTTTTTCCTTCTCCCTTAACTTTATCTGAGTAAATCTGAGAAAAGTCTCACCCATGATTTCTTGACTCCTGATTTTTCTCACTCTGTTTCCTGAAGATAAATTTCTCTCTTCCCATAAGCATATCCCTTTATATTTAAGAGTAGGGTCATATCATATTTCATATATGATCTACTTCCTTCTAATGCTCACAATTATGTTAATAAACTTAACTCCTTAGTTCATTAAATCATTAATTAAATCCCCTCATCCATAAGTCACTAAAGAATTGTAAGTGTCCATGATGAGTCAAGCCCAAGGCTGACACTGGACAGTCACCGGGGAAGCCATACCCATTGCTATCAAGGCTTTCACAGGAAAGCTGGGCTATTCCTGTTCCCCCATCCTCTAAGCACTTCTTCCTCCTTTCCTCTTCATTTGTCAGTGTTTTCCTCTACGTAGATCTTTAGCCTCTTGACCAGCTTCTGTTCCATTTGCTTTGGATACGTTGATTTCTAGTAACGTCCTGGGGCATTTTCCTGCCATGGGTCCCAGAGCTAGTAGTGAGTTCACTGCTTTATGTCATGCCACTCATCAGTACCCTTCTTTTTTCCTGAAAGTTCCTCTTTCACTCCAGTTCTTACTTTATAATGAATTATAAAACAGGCTTAAGTGACTGCATGTTTTAAAAAAACATGTATTTAAATTTTCTGCTTTGAAGTACTCTCTTCTGTTTTCTCTGCTAGGTTGAGGTTACCTCTGAAAACCCAACTAACTTCAGGTAGCATTCAAATCTGTTAAGGATATTGACATCCATCAATCTCATGCTTCTTTATATTTTCTCCATTCACAAACCACTTCCAGCTCTAATTCCTTAGTAATAATCATTGCATAGTATTATTGTTCCCATTTGACAGATAAATAAAATAAGGCACCTCATGACTATGTGACTTCCTAGTTAAAGGCAACATCAGAAATTCCACCCAAGTGGGACCTATGCAATGGGGGAAAGAATAGTCTTTTTTTTTGGTCAGTCCTAGGGCTTGAACTCTGGGCCTGGGCACTGTCTCTGAGCTCTCCAGCTCAAAGCTAGTACTCAACTACTTTGAGCCACAGTGCCATCTCTGGTTCTCTGGGGTTAATGGGAGATAAGAGTTTGATGGACTTTCCTGCCCAGGCTGGCTTTAAACTGTGATCCTCAGATCTCTTCCTCCTGAGTAGCTAGGATTTAGGTATGAGCCACCGGTGCCCAGCAAGTGTCACACTTTCTTATCCCAATACCACAGACAACCTTTAAGCACTGAACATTTACGTTGATGGTAGCCTCAGTAGCCTGGACAGTTGAAAGACATACCTTATTTTACCACCAAGCCAGACACCCAGCCAAGTAATGAAAGTGGCCCCTCAAACATCATGACTCTGTGGTCATGTGGGAACTTCCTGGATCCTTCTTACCAGCAGGCTGTGGCTCCGCAGCCTGGTCTCTAGTCATTGCCTAAATATATTACCATTCCCAACTACACTCAAGATGTATCCAGGGATTATCACTTCCAATACTATTGTAAGAGACCCTTAACTTACATGTTAAACAATGTACTCAGCTTTTACTCTATTGATCAAGACAACCACATTAAAACCTGTAGGTGCTCTCTCACTAAGTGCTTACCCAAGTAAGTCTCTCAGTGGTCAATGTTTAAATCATTTTATTTTATATTTTCTTCCCTTCAGTCTTGGGTCCTCCTATTGACCTTTCACAAAGCTGGGGGTTTTTTGGTTTGGGGATTTTTTTGGTGGTAGTAGGATTGAACTTTAAGCCTCATACTTGCTAGCTTCAACTTCCCAATAGCTCCTACTGGTATTTTTGAGGTACGACTAGCTTTGATCCCCTAATTGTACTTCCCTGCATTGCTGGGGTGACAGTCATGCACCACTGCACCCAAACACTGTGCTCCCCTGTAGTTTAAGAAAATGAGGGAGGAGGTGACAATGTTTAACAAGAATTGCGCTCATTTCCTTACTCATGTAACTGTACCCCCTCTATACATCCCTTTTACAACAAAAAAGTAAGAAAATGTGTGCATGCTATATGGAGTATTGTGAATTTTCAGCCTGGGCTGGCCTTGAACTCTGTGATTCCCCTCTACCTCTACCTCCCACGTAGCTAGGATTACAGGCTTGAGCCATTGCACCTGGCTCATTGTCTAAACATCAATAGCTGTAGAGTATTTCAGCCCTGCCAAATTCTGTGATGAGTGAAAGCTACAGACAATTAAATGTCTGAGCTACTTTTTAGTGTGAGAAATGTTTGTTTCAAGAGCATTTGAACCTGAGTATGATAACATCTCAGTGAGAACTATAAGGTCCAGAAATTCCTTAAATCACCCAATGTTCCTCATAATAGCACTTTTAGAACTAAATGCTAAACTTAGTGATATATACTTTACAAAGATAAAAAAAGTCATTTAAAAATAAAGACCTTTAAAGTTGAGCAAGAAAGTAAAGGTTCAACAAAATAAACATTAGGAAGCAGGTAGTGAAAGGGTAGTGGTGGGACCAAGGAAAAAGTTCAATAAAAAGAAGAGGAGAGAATGCAATGAAGAATTCAATGTATATCCTCAAAATTAGAAAGAGTGGGGGATGAGGTAAGTAGTGGAGGGAAGGGTGAGAAACTTGAAATGGGTGACACTGATCAAGATGCTTTGTATTCATAAATTTCTTTGTTACATGACAACTCCTTTGTACACTAATTAAAGAGAATACAAATTAAAGAATTTAAATGGAGCTGAATTTTCCACGGCAATATCTCATCTGTGAGACTGTTAAGTTTTATTTTTGAGGACTCGAACTCAGTTTGCCCAGTTCATCTGTTTCCTTGTACTAGGGAAGAATATAATCATATAGTTCAAATTTACGATTTGCAATGAAGAAACACTGAAACTTTTTATTCTATCTTACACAATGCGATTTAGAAATGCCACCATGAATTTACACTGTACCTGTAGAGATAAAGGCAAATAGGTGAAAATGTACAAATCTATCTGGTCCAGAAACATAAAGGCAATCCTTCACAGACTGAAGCTGTTCCTATATAACCTGTCACCATTTATAGGTAAAGAGAAACAATCCAGCGTGCTTAATTCCCTGCTATATTGCTACCAATATGTTAACATCGTGATTTCATTTGTACCTATGAACATTTTATTTAGAAAAGCAGGAGTTGTTTTAAGGTACACAGAGTTATGTATTGTTTCAAAGATGAACTTCTAACCCTCAACCAAGCAACCAAGTGCTGGCTGATGGCTCTTCGCCCTCTAATAAGGATGACACAATTTTCACATGAAGAATAATCAAATCCTTGGAACCCATTTCACCCTCACCACCACTTAGCTTTTCCCTCATTGAGAATTCAAGCTATAGTTTCTTGGCTTAGGCTCACTGGTCTTTCATAGCCTGCTTTGTATGTGCCCTTTCACTGGACTTCCATTTGCAGTGTATTTGATGTAAGTATCACAAAAAAGAAGACATTTTTGTTTATGGAAGGTTATGGCAGAGAGAAGATAGACTTCTTCATTCTGAGATCTCCTGAAACATTTATTTTATTAGCATAAGTGAATTTGGCACTCATCCATTTAGTAAGCACCTGCGTTAGGATGCACATCGTCAAGGTGCTGGGATTACACAGTAACTGGGGAAGAGTAGCCTCTTCAACAAGCAGCTGAGTAAGAAATCAGATTCATAATTGAGTAAAATGTTAAAAGAACTTCACGAGAGGTTTTCAGACTTGTTACAGATATAGCTCTGAGTCATAAAAAATATGACAAACTATTTAAGAGGACAAAAACATAAACTGAGCCAAGAGAAAAAGAGTGATTCAAATATTTCGAGTAGTATACAGGCTAAGTGATTTATGTTTCTGAAAGACAATTTTGACAGTGACTACTAGTGAACAGATGAGGAAAACAATGAAGACAGAGATATCTATTATGAAACTGAGGTCTTAGCCAGGCACAATGGTTCACACCTATAATCCTAGCTATTTGGAAAGCTGAAAATAGGAGGATCTCCATTTGAGACCAACTCTGGCAGAAAAGTTCACAATAACCCTTTCTCAACCTATAGCTGGGCACAGTGGTCCAGGCCCATCACCTAAGCTACCTAGAAGGCTGAGATCTAGAGTTCAAACCAACCTGAGAAGGAAGGTCCATAAGATTCTAACTCAACTGAAAAATATGGGTAGGCAGGGTAGCATTAACATGTCATCCCAGTACAATGAGGAGCCTAAAACCAGTGAATTCATAGTACAGGTGTGCACCCAGGCAGAAGGTGAGACTCTATCTAAAAATAACCGAGTGCCAAAAAACAAAAAACAAAACAAAAAACAAAAAAACAACAGCTGACGGTATGGTTCCATGAGAAAGTACTTATCTAGCAAGTACAAGAATTTGAATTCAGACTGGGAAGGTAGCTCAGTGTAGAGTACTTTCCTTGCATGCATGAGGTCCTGGGTTCGATTCCTCAGCACCACATAAGCAGAAAAAAATAATCCGGAAGTTGTGCTGTGGTTCAAGTGGTAGAGTGTTAGCCTTGAGCTTAAGAGCTAAGGGACAGAACCCAGGCCCAGAATTCAGACCCCACGACAGGACCCTCACCCCCCCAAAAAAATGAATTCAAATCCCAATTGGCACTTTAAAAATTTTGGGAAAGAGGTCTGTGCACTTGTGTACTGAAGAATGATACGGGGATTTTTTGTTTTTTGCTGGCCCTGGGGCTTGAACCCAGGGTTTGGGTGCTGTGCCTGAGCACTTACTCAAGGCTGGTGTTCAACCACTGAGCCACAGCTCTCCTTCAACTTTTTTTTTTTTTTTTTTTTTTGCTTAATTGGAGAGGAGTCTCATGGACTTTCCTACCCAAGCTAGCTTCAAGCACCAATCCTGAGATCTGAGCTTCTTGAGTAACTAGGATTACAGGTATGAGCCACCTGCACCATGCAAGAAGGAGAATCTTGTTAACATGTTCTGTTACTAGCTATAACGTGTTCTATAACTAGTCCTCAAACTGATGAAATGATTCTTCCCTTTCACAATATTTTTGTGTGTAGTTTTCACTGCTGAACCCAGTGATTCTCACACTTAATGTGTACAGAATGAACTGGTGAAGTTTTTTTTGTTGTTCTCTATTTTATTTCTTTTTTTAATTTTTTAATTCTTATTGTCAAGGTGATGTACAGAGGGGTTAGAGTTACATAAGTAAGGTAGTGATTATATTTCTTGTTCAAGTTGTTACCCCCCTCCCTCATTTTTCTCCCTTTCCTGGAGAAGTTTTTAAATGCATTTTCTTATTTGGTATACCTTTCAGAAAGGAGGAAGCAATGGTGTTACTTTTTGAACCTGTTCCCAGAGGCTGCCATTGCTACTGGTCTATGGGCCGTACTTGCAGTACAGTATCATCGTGAGTCAGTAAAATGGCTGATCTTTTAAGATATGACTTCACACTAGGTGCCAGTTGCTCACACATATAATCTTAGCTACTCAGGAAGTTAAGATCTGGATGCCCATGCTTCAGGGACAGCCTGAGCAGTAAAGTCTGTGAGACTCTTATTTCCAACATAACCAGAAAAATGCCAGGCTGGAGGTATGGTTCAAGTGGTAGTGTACTAACTCAGCAAAGCTAGCCAGGCAAGCAGGAGGCCCTGATTCCAAATCCTAGTACCATACTCACACCCCATACCCACCACACACACAAAGGAAATGGCTTCCAATACAAACTGTATACTTGGAACATCATTGTTCACTGCAGAGGCATAAGGAAGCATACATGTTTCCATACCACTAAAAAAAGTGACATGAGACACTACCTACGCATTTGCAATAAATGGCAAGTCTCAAGGCCCATTACAGGAAGTAGAGTTCTTTTAAATGTTCAGAATAACTTCGAGACAAAACTTAACAAATGCCACTTAAGATCTCAAATTTATTCTGGCAACCAAATTAAAGTTTGTTATCAGAATATGTGGTTGTTTGTGATAGAAGTAATAACTATTTGAAAAGAATATGTGCCAAGCAGAGACTATCCTTAATGACGGCTATGGCAGTAACGCAGTTTTCATGTTAGATGTTGCCAAGTACATACAGCATCAAACAGAAGGCGTTCATTTAGTTTATCATTTCAAATTTTCCATGTTGACCCTCTGACGAGAGCAGAGCCATCTGTAAGGATGATATCTGTAAAGATCTATGAAGCCCTCAACATCATCACATACCACAAATGTAATGCAGGAGGAAGATGCGAACAATACATCTTGATTCTGAATGCTTTCCTCCCCTTTTAAAGGAGCAACTTTATCCGGATTGCTAGTTTTCTTTTCATCATTCTCCCGGTACCCTGTGACACAGATGGTGTGAGGTAATTTTATGCACTCCATCTAAAAGCATCAGTTCCCCTTTTCATTGACCAATCCATGCTGCTTCACACAAAGGAGACATATTGGTGATTTATCTGGTATAGTACAAATCAAGACTAAACAAAAGCAATTCATTCCAAATCAGGACCTAGCCCTAAGCTGGAAAAACTTAGATGTCCCTTGATTGTTGCAAAAGCAATCACCATTTTTCTATCTTGTTTCCTTTCCTTTTTCACTAAAAATAGTAAGGGAAAAATATTAAGAGAACTGTGGAAGTGAAAAGTTGTAGAGTAGTATGAATTTCTGTCTTACTTGTCATTTGATATAAACTCCCTTAAGAAGAAAGCACAGAAGGGGAAAGTAAATCAGTTTAAAAACAGAAAACAATACTAAACTATTCATCTAACTTGCAAATCATTGTCCAACTCTAAACTATATTTGCCACAGACTTATAGAATTGATGTATAATTGAACAATTTAAGTAATAACTGTTTTCCAGGAAGTTGTGTTCTCCTGGTGTACAGTATTAACTTTACTAAGATGTTTCAGAACATAAAAAGCAAAATCAATGCTAGAAAAAAATGTTCTTTTTGTTCTAGGGTCTGTGTTTGGAAAATATTGCCATGTAGCATTTATGGTAACAGCTGTACGGTTAAACTTTAGGCACAACTGAACTGCAGAGGATCCGCTGCATAAATAAAATCCCCATGGCAACTAAATGTGCTACTAGATAACAGAGAAAAAAGGATTTATGTGTTTGCTGAGCTGTCTTGCCCTAAAGGAATTCTCCAGGCAAACGCAGGCCACCTGCCACATGTTATATTAAGCTCAGCCTTCTGGACTTATTTTCAAATCCACAGCAAAAAGGTCCAACTACTTTTTATTTGGAAGTTTCATTGTTCTTTATTCCCAGCCACTCCAAAAATAAACAATTCATTTTTCAAGTTGCTGCTGTATTTTGCCCTGGATGCAAAAGATAATTAATGAATTTGTTTGTGCCCCTAAACATTTTGTTGATCTTAGTGAATAACAAGCATATGCATAGCAAAAAAGTTTTTAAAAAAAATATTTGTAGATACAATTTGCTTTCTCCAACATAAGGAAGACTTGTAAAATAAGCATGGTGGTTGGCGAGAATATTTTGAAGAGGACAGGTAAAAAGGAATGAAACAGCCAGATTAATATCTTCTGCAAATTTAACACAAAAAATTTTATAGTCCTTTTCTTCCTGAAAGGAAATGAAGCAAGGAACCTTTGTTAGAGTGTAACTAAGTCAATTAACTTTGAAATAATTACTTGATAATGCTCCTCTTTTATTCTCTTAATTATACTTTTGGTGGCCCATACCTATAATTCTAGCTACTAGAGAGACACTCAGGAAGATCACAATTTGAGGCCAGTCATTCCAGGCAAAATTTTTCAAGACCTCATCTCAACCAATTAAAGCTTTACATGATTATGAGCACCTATCATTCCAGTTATTTGGGAAATGTACATAAGAAGATCACAGTTTAGGCCAACCCAGGCATAAATTTCAGATACTTTTCAAAAATAACTCAAGCAAAAAAGCCTGGAGGCATAACTGAGCAGTAGAGCACCCACTAATCAAGTGCAAGGCCCTGAGTTCAAACCCTAGTACTATCAAAGGAGCAGGTAACAAGTTCTACAAGAAATGTACTTATTACCTTACATATGTAACTGTAATCCCTCTGTACATCACCTCGAAAATAAAAATAGAGATAGAAAAAGTAGATATATACTTTTTTATCTCCAATATCTACCCTAAAGTTATTTGATAATACTGAATGTTTATGTTGATATATTAATCCTATAGAGTTGTGTAATGGTATCAGCACATTTTTGAAAATATTAAAATAAATGATGACACACACATTTGAACTGAGAAGAAGAAAATGTAAAATTCATTATGTGGGAGTTATTCAATGTAGTTCCTACATAAAAGAGGAGCTCTGGCCAACTCGAGATTTACCTCAAAGAGATGAAAGGGTTCTCACCTGCACCTAGTCTTAGTAGTCTACTCCTCAGTCCTGTCTAAATTGTGAAGTACACACTGAGAGAATAGGTTAAATATATTTATGCCTTGCTTGATATGAAAGCAAAAGGCAAAAATGAATCAATGACAAAAATGTCAAGGTAGTTTTTCTGACACTAGTCAATTTGCTAACTCTGATTCACTTGCACTAAAATACATTGATTATGACAGAAATTATTTTCAGGTATTTAATAAAAATCAATAGGCATTAATTATGACTTCATGAAACAAAATATATTAATTTCTACCAAGATAGGTTAAAATTTCAACAATAGGATATTATGTGTTCTCTTTGAGTTACATTTAGCATTTTACAGGTAGATTTCCACATTAGCAGCTAAGGAATGAGAAAGTCTTCAAAAAGCCCTGGACTTTTTTTTAAATGTAAGTTTCGCTACACTTTAATATGATGAAATCCAAAATCATCTTATGATGAAATCTAAAATCATCAAAGCACAGTAACATAAAAAAACACCATTTACACAAAACTTCAACATATACAGCACAACTCCTGCCATCCCAGACAATGTAAACTTTTTAATTCTTTATATATTTTTATTGTAAAAATACTGTACAAGGGGTTACTGTTACATGAGTAATGAGTACATTTCCTATCAAGCATTGTTACCCTCTCCTTTGTTTTTCCCCTACCATCCCTTTCCTCCAGACCTCCCCAACTCCTCCCACCTACCCCATCAAAGTTGTAAAGTTCATTTTCAACATAGCGACTTGAAACTTTTAAGAAAAAAGTTGTTTCTCTTATGACTTACTATAAACAGCAAGTGACTGTTTCAGAAGCAATGCAGTACCTAGGTATTCCTCCTAGTACCCAATAATAGGCAAGTCTAGATGTACAGTCAAATATATTTTGACTGTGACTATCTCAGACTGCTCTAATCCCTTCTCCCAGTCTTTAATCTTCTTTGATTACAAAATAAAAATAACGTTGGATTTCAGAGAAATATATTTAATAAAAAGTATTATTTTTTTGTGATTGCATATTACTAACCAATAACCTATTAAAACTTCACAAACATCAGTAGTTATTAATACCTTTGTCACAGACAACACACCAAAATATCACTTCCTTTTCTGCCTGAGCATTCATTTGGACCACATGACACAGTTTTCTCTACATCTGATGGGACCTCATGCCTGTGTTCTACTTGACAGACTATCAGCAGAAGGGACTCTGTGCTTCTTGTAGGCCTGGCCAATCCTAAACTCCTCCCCATTCCCAGTGGTGTAACTGTCTCTTCCTCCCTTCCAGCTAATTGGAAGGGAAACAATACTTAGAGTAGATTCTGGAAGCCTGGTACAACCATTCTCACTCTGGATGCCTGGGAGATGCTGTAACTTCCTGTCCACCTTTAACATACATGTGGGGAACACTCTGAAAATAAGAAATGAATTCATAAAGATATTAATCTTAGAATTTGTTAAAGCAGCTAACATTGCCCTAACAAGACCAGTCTTAAGAATGCAAATAAATTACAAAGAAAAAATTCATTAATAGTCTATAAAATATCATATATATGTATATATATGTATGTATATAGATGCAGGTATATATTTCAAAAGTTACTTAAATTTGATTCCAGTTTTTACCACAACACATGCTCATCTTAGAGCTCTTGGGAAATTATGCAAATTACTACATAAGATTCCAAACAAGGATTATCTCTTGATATAAAATAAATCTAGGGTAGTCTCATAGTATTATACATGCTCTTTAACTTCTTCTAAATTATCATCAGGGAACTGTATGTGGGAGAGTTGGGAAACATTGAAATATGACCCCAGTTGGGAAGCTCACTTACTGAGCAGTAGTGTTTTGTTCAATTTCCTCCACAAACTACCTAAAACCATCCAAGTAGCTTACAACAGATTTTAAAACTGACACTTTTAAAAGGGAAATTATAATTTGGATAGGGATATCCATCTATGCATTCACTGGAAATAGAGAATGCTAAATAATGACTCCTGTATACATTACTTTTCCTCACTGTGACAAAGCACCTAAGGAAAAGCAAGTTAGAGGATAGATTCAACTTGGGTCACAATTTCAGAGAGTTCATCCCAGGGTGGCTTAGCCCCACTGCTGTGAGCTCATATTGAGACAGAGCTACAAAGTGGGTTGTTGTGTAGTGGAGCAAAGCTGTTTACCTCATGGCAAGAGATAGGAGCAAGGCCCAAGATCAATACCTATCTTCAAAGACATTTCCTCAGTACCTTCCTTCAGTGGGACTCATCAGTTAAAAACACATTTTAACTATGAACTCATCAATGAGTTAATCCATTGATGATGACAGAGTCTTAGGGATCCAGTCATGCACTAGCGCTATCAGTTGAGGACTAAGCCATTGACAGAAGAGTCTATAGAGGACATTATAGATTCAACTACTGAAGTACTGTACCTAGAAGGACGTTGGTGTCTCCTAAAATACACAGGCCCATTTTATAGGAAGGCCCTTTCCAAGTCTATGAAATACACTTTAACTTGCAAATCAAACAGCTAGCAAAGAGGTTTTATTCCAGTGGGGCCAAACCATCAGAAAGATGCAGGGTCATCTACATAGCATTTCCTATGTGTGTTTTAATTATAAGCCACTATGCATAGAAAACAGTCAAAGGCTCTATGGAAACAAACCCCTAAGGGACTACTTGTAATAGGACCAAAACAGGGTGATGGTCATCTTAAAGGAAAGCAGCCAAAAAAATAAACAAAATTTCTTTCAAAGTTATTTTTAATGTTCCGTTATCTTGAATGGATGAGCTTTATTTTTTTATTAATAAGTTTCTTTTATTGTGAAAATACCGACAGAGGGGTTACAATTACATGAGCAAGGAAATGAGTACATTTCTTATCAAGCATTGTTGTCTCCTCCTCTGTTTCCCATTACCATTCCTGCTTTCCCATCTCTTACCCCTACCCCCACCCCACCCCCACTCCCTGCCAAAGTTGTAAAGTTGTTTTTTGACATATCGACTTGTACATCTCATTGTTGCAATGGGTCCACCTGTATCCCTATTTAAACAATTTGTTTTTTTCCTTCCCCTCCCCAAATTTTACCAACATCAAATACAGTGAAAACAGGGGTATACCGTGGGGTAGGGACATTCAAAACAACAAAGAAATCATCTTATAAATATGTTAGAAACAATAGCAAGAAAAAAACAATTTGAGTCCTTATCTTGGGGTTCATTTTGCCTAACATCAACTTGTCTGAACGTTTCTGCTTTTCTCAGACATATACTAGTTATTGCAAATAGAGGAAACCATGGGACCTATGTTTCTTTTTTTGGGGGGGGGGGGTCCAGTTGTGGGACCTGAACTCTGGGTCTGGGCGCTGTCCCTCAACAATTCAGCTCAAGGCTAGCGCTCTACCACTTGAGCCACAGCGCCACTTCCGGCTTTTTTCTTTTTGCTTATGTGGTGCTGAGGAATCGAACCCAGGGCCTCAGGCATGCAAGGCAAGCGCTCTACCACTGAGCCACCTTCCCAGCCCCCAGGACCTATGTTTCTTTGGGCCTGGCTTACTTCACTTAATAGATTTTTTTCCAAGCCTTTCCATTTCCAAACAAATGGGGCAATGTCATTCTTTCTGATGGAGGCATAGAATTCCATTGTGTATATATACCACATTTTCTTGATCCATTCATCTACTGAGGGGCATCTGGGTTGGTTCCATATCTTAGCTATGGTAAATAATGCTGCAATAAACATAGTTGTGCTGGTAGCTTTAGTATGGTCTTGTTTGTGATCATTTGGGTAAATGCCCAAAAGTGGGATTGCTGGGTCATAGGGGAGCTCTATGTGGAGTCTTTTGAGGAACTTCCATACTACTTTCCAAAGTGGTTGAACAAGTTTACACTCCCACCAACAATGCAGTAGGGTTCCCTTTAATAGCATGCATTTCTTAAGTACTTCCTTTACTCTGTGCTTTACAGCTTTTAGGGTACAGTTTTCTCTATACTCACGTTGTTTTATCCTACAGAATGAGATGGTAGGGCTACCATACTATCAGATACCTCATCTGAAAGAGCTGTCTTATAATATTACACATTGCCCTTCTGAATGTTTAACCTCTCATCATATGCACTAAGCAAAAGTTTCCAGAACTGTATACATGATCTTTCACCAATTCTAAACCTCTGGGTAGCCTGGACTCATTGCTTCTTCTTCCTTGCTAATGCTTCTATTCTTAAGCCTGCAAAATCAACTTTCTAATCCCTTCACTATGTTAAAATCCTTTTTTCAAATGTCCCAAACCACCTCCAACTGTCAAAGCCAATATCTGTTTTTCACTCCATAATCCATTTACCTTTCTCCAATCTCTTTCCAACTTAACTTTGTTCTTAATGAGCCTAAAGCACTCAAAACAAAGCCTGGTTTAGAGAAAAGCAATCAATGTGGGTAATGTTACTATTATTTCCTGTGAACAGGAACTTATATTTTTTCGCTCTTTATGAGTTGTTGTTATAATCTCCTCCTGCCACCTTTGACAGTCAACTTTTACACAACCGATTTTCTTGGAGCCTTTTTCATATCATTGTTCATTTTTGCATCTTTGAATTACAGCTTTATTACCTACTCCAAAAAACACATGCTCTCTAACTTTTGCATCTTCTTATGAGAAGTTGCTTCTTAATTTCTTGATTTGTTATCCTGCTTGGCTTTCTCTTAGGTTATGTCCCCAACTGGATTCTTAACAAGAGCACCACATATAAAGCAAACTCAAAATATACGTGCCTGAAACTTAGTATTACAGCATCCAGCCAATAAGGCTCAGCAGAGAAGAAGGTTCTCATCTGCTGATTGCATTTGTGTGATTGCATTTCTCAATCATGACTGATGATTCTTCTAAGAAGTACCCTTTCAATAACCAATGAAGTTTTTCCAATCCCAAAGCTTTATATAAGGTAGGAATCTTACCACATACTAAAGTCTCACAGACTAGTTCTGCGTAGATCCACCTGCATATGGTTTCACATGCATGCCTCTTAGCATATGAATCCCAGAGAGAAGCAGAAGAAATGTTGTGTTGAATAACATTAAAAAGTTAGGGACTGTGCAGGTCTCCAACAATGTGCTTTTTTTTTTCTAATGATACAAAGTAAATTCAGACTAATGCTTCTCTTTGCTTTGGGGAAACCTGAACATTAATAAAGAAATATTAATGCAATAAATGAAAATAGCTTCTGGGAATATAAATTATGAAATGAGTAGGTTTGGTATGTGAATTATGATAGCAAATTTAATCCAAATGATAATAGAACTATTTTTTAAAATATCCCAAGTTATTTCTTCATGAGTCTGGACTCTTACAAAACAAATGTGTCAGTTATTAAGCTATTGTTATCTATTTCAAATTTTCCTTTCTGCTCACAGTGCCTCCGTAAAATACATCATAGCTTGGCCAGCTGCTCTTGTTAGTCTCTACCATAGGAGGCACGGAAGGGAAATAAAGGAAGAGACTTATTCTCTGTGGGCTTCCTGCCTGGCTTGGTTAGCATCACCCAGCAGTAGTTCTTCAATCAACAGTGGCACATCTTTCTAGTAGCAATGGCTCAACTCTAGCATAGGTCCTCTCTCTAGCATCCACAGAAAGCAGCCTCCAAAGACAAGCTGTCCTCAGAGACAAGCTGGCTTATATGCCTCTCCAGAAGTCAGCTTCTCAGATCATTCCTCTAAGTGACTGAACTTTAGTAATTTCAGCGTCTCTCCTTTCCCCAGTCCTTGAGTCAGCACTCTCAATTTACTCTTTCGGATACTAGTTATGCTTATGTGGCAGTTCTGTATAGTAAATTCTCTGTGTTCAGAAAGCTGGTGTGATGTTAGTGATTATCCACAACCGTACACATTCAAATGTCTTTTGTGTTCAAGATTGTATAGGACACCCACCCTAGATGATCCTGTACAACTGAGCAAGGAACATATTAAATGCTTTAAGAAGTCCTGCTGTTAAAACAATTATCTCTATGCTTTCTTAACTTGTTTCAACCTGTAAACTTTCCTTGAAATAATTCATAGGAATATTGTGCAACTTCAGTTCAGTAGAACACACTTTGGAAAATGGTCATCTCGATTACTCATTTCATATTTGATTTAAAACTCTCTCAATCATGTTATAATAGGAAGATCATGAAATATCCATTACATATAAAATATGTAGGCTAAGTACTATACTTAGTACTTTCAAGTATTCAAATAGAGATACATAATTGTATATAGCAATATCATTTGTTTTGTGTAAGTATGTACAACAAATGTTACTTGTTAAATGTATTTGATATTAAATGGGTCGGGTCTTAAAATCACTTCTGTTAAACAGAATGCCTCACTCAATATAATGTAACTATTAATAAAAGACTTCTACTGGGAGATCTTGGTCAGGGTGTTGAAACATGTCTCTTTATGAAGAACTGATGTCGAGTTATAGTTAAATGCTCATCTAATTCTATATATAAGTATTAAAATGAACATCAAAATTACAGAAAAGAAGTAATGTGTTGTTGATCTGTATATTTAGAAACAAAGATTTGTGGGTTCCCATAGCCATCATTACTGAACACAGCTAAAGTCCATTCCAGCTTAATCTATCCTCAATAAACTGTAAGACAGAATCTACTTTATCATTACCTTCTCACCACAAGAAGCCCCAGATTGCCCAAACACATAAACAAACACTCAGGGCTGAAATTATACTAGGAAGACTGTAAAAGTTTTCAATAGAAAATAAAATACTATGTCCAAGAAATAAACTATACTGGGGTCTCATTTCAATACTTCACAGTATGCTAATGCCTGAATATATTGCAGATTTCATTCTATGAAATAGAATTTCCGGAAGTCTTAAGAATATCACTAAAGCACATATAATAGGTGCTTATTCTTCCTCATATGTGAAATTTAGGGAAAAAAAGAAACAAAGGTAAAAGGAGGTACTGAGATATGGGAAGGGCGGAGAAGGAGAGTGGGAGAAGGGATAGGAAAGAGGACTAAAGGGCATATGATCAAGTACCCTTTGTGCATATGGAAATGTCATAATGAAACTCACTGCTCTGTACAATTAATATATGCTAAAAATTATATAGGAGACAACATATAGGGGTAAGTAGGTGATAGGCATTGAGCAAGGCTTATGCATATAACAAAACAGAAAAATTAAACAAAATTGCATGCTTAGACGCTTCATTCCCATTTTACAGATGAGACAAATGAGTTGTAAAAAGTGTAAAGCTCTTCTCCAGTATCAGTTTCTATGAGGTGGCATTGGAATTTGAAACTACATTCTAACCTCATACTCAGTTTGGGAAGCAACCTCGACACAATGTTAAATTCACAAGGATCTTTGAAATAGCAAATGATGGTAGTAACACTGCGATGTTCCACAACATTTCAAAATGGGCTCAGGCAATGTGTTTCTTTATTATTACTAGGAATAGTTTATTGGACTTCACAATAAATCAAATCAGGACTGTAAAGAAAACAAGATAAAAACAAAATCTTCTTTGCAGACACATAAAAAACAGTATAAGTTTTACTCTAACTTGATCTTTGTTAGATGCGATCACATAAAATACTCTACCAATAGATATGACAAATGCACTTTATATTTCAATGTGTCAAACCATTTCAATGCTCTGAAACTATGTTGAAGCTGGCAGGCAAGCAGACTATATTAAATTTTTTCTCTGGAATCGACTTCAATTCTGGACTGAATTATTGGAATTTTAGTGACCCTAAAAAAGGCTGTCAGAAATAATATTCAACACAGAGTTTTCAAATCTAATGCTCTATTACACATACTTCACATAAAATAATATAGTTTCAATATAAACAAACCAGTCAAAAACAACATTCTATTTGTTCTTGTAATTTGTACACATTTTGATATTGATTTGTCACAGCAGATCCTTAAATGTATTTGCTTCTTCAAGAAAACTCATAGGCTCTGTTTTATAATTCAATTGTTTATTTGGATTTGCTTCAGTTATATTTGATTGTGGAATGCATTTTTGTTTTATAGATTTTTTTGTGTATATGTATGCTGGCCTGAGCACTGTCTGTGAGCTTTTGTGTTCAAAGTTAGCACTCTATCACTTGAGCTATAGCCCTACTTCTAACTTTTTGTTGGTTAACTGAAGATAAGAGGCTCACAGATTTTTTTCCCTGGGGCTATTCTGAACCATGATCCTCAAATCTCAGCCACCTGAGATGCTAGAATTACAGGTATGAGCCTCAAATACCACAGATAGAAGGGGGAGGGAGGAAGGAATGCAGTTGTAAAATTCAATGTATGCTTTACGAAATGAAGAAAATTGAGGGATGGAGTGTAGTTGGAATGTATGGAAGAGGATGATAAAAGGGTGATCATGAACAAGAGGCAAAGTATTCATAAACTGCTTTGTTGAATGGCAACTCCTTTGTTCTAAAGATTACAAAAATAAATTTAAAACCCACCAGTACAATAAATAGATGAGTAGTGGCTAATTATTAGCAATCTGGATTTCTCAAAACTACAACTTCTTGTCTGTGCACATAGAAATAATTATTGCAAGTGATTTCAGGTAGCATAAAACTAGTTGCACTGGCAATCTGAGTAGTGAATGGGGAGATGACATCTCACATCTCTAGCTCTGGAAGAAAAGCCTCTTCCATGGCATATAAATTCTCAAAGTAAGACTTTTTATTTGGATGTAACTATACAAAAGGTTTTATTTTGGTATTTTCATATTTTGTATTTACATCAAATCCACCCCTTTATGGCTCTTTTTTATCCTTCCTCCTCCTCCTTTTAACAGCTTTAGTGGGTTTCATTAATCTCCTTTCATATAGTCATACATTGTACTTAGATCTTTACTACTTCCTATTACCCTCTCTTCTCCCCCTGCCCATCTTGCTACTGGGTCTCCTCCCATTTAATCCCTCCTTTTATCTTTTGTGCCAGTCCTGGGGTTTGAACTCAGGGCCTGAGTGCTGTCCCTGAGATTTTTGCTCTACTTCTGGTGTTTTGGTCGTTAATTGGAGATAAATCCTAAGGACTTTTCTGCTGCCTGGGCTAGCCTCAGGCTGTGATCCTCAGATCTCATTCTCTGAAGTAGCTAGGAATACAGGTATGAGCCACGGGCTTCAGCCCTATTTTTAGTTTTGAAAATCCTCTGTACTGATTTTTATAATCAGCATGCTAATTCACCAACAGTACACAAGGGAGCCTTTCTCTCATCTGCTAACCAGCATTTGATATTGTTTGCTTTCTTTTCTTTTTTTTGTTGTTGTTGTTGGTCATGGGGCCTGAACTCTGGGACTGGGCGCTGTCCCTCAGCTCTTCAGCTCAAAGCTAGCGTCCTACCACTTAAGCAACAGTGCCACTTTGGGCATTTTCTGCTTATGTGGTGCTGAGGAATAGAACCCAGGGCCTCATGCATGCAAGCCAAGTACTCTACCACTGAGCCACCTTCCCAGACCTGATATTGTTTGCTTTCTTGATCACAACCACTCTAATTAGGGTGAGATGGACTCTCAATGCCACTTTGATTTGCATTTCCTTTATGGCTAAGAATATGGAACATTTGTGTATTTATTTATTGGCTATTTGTATAAAATAAAACTCCATATATTCTGGATTTTTCCTTCTGAGAGTAGAAATACATTTGGGGTACATCTTCAGTATCAGCATTGTTCCTGATGTCCAGGACTATGTTCCTGGAAAAGGACCTTTAACCTCAAGAAATGTCAATATTAAAAAATTGAAAATTGGAAAATCAACTTGCCAAGCCAGTCCTTTACCATGTCCACTGTTTTGTAGAGAATACATTTTTTCATAGTGTACAAATCCATAAAGATTATACTTGATCTTTGGATTTTGCAGTCATGTGACACCAGGAAAGGAATGAGAGGGAACTCATGTTCACTTGTGGAGCGCAGGCGAAGCTCTGGTTACATGTATGTTATAGCTTGCATCACAAGAGGCACATCCCCAGCAGCCCCAATTCTATCCTAAAGACACAGAATAAGTGATGATCAACCACCAGTGCTACTCCAAGAGGAAGCACAACCAGGGGTTCCTCACACATACTACAAAGGCAAACTGCAAGTAAAACCAATAAATGTGCACACACACTTGTGTTCACATAGGTCACTTCAAGATATTCATTATATTTATGGAATTAAGGAAGACAAAGCAATGTTCAGGACATTGGAAATACTGGAAACTACATTGTATTCTTACTTTTATAATAACTTATAGTATAAAACAAGACAAGATGTTTAGATTCCTTATAAAACTTCCCAAAACAAGTAGGTTATTAATATCTGCATCTTTAAATTATTTTCTGGAAAATAAATCTTTAAAAATTATATATCACTAGTTCTTTGTGCGTAAAGATAATAGCTTTATTCCCACTCAAGAGCAGTCCTCCAGTGCCAGTATTATGCATATTCTTATTCACAATTTTCCGATAAGTCAACTGAATAACTACTTCAGAGAGATAATGATTAACTTCACCATTTGTCTACATATTTTGATGGGAAAAATGATTTGAAACATAGAAATCCTGAAAAGTCTGTATTCGTCTACTTTAGGATCCCTTGGCTCACAAACCTGGAATGAATTCAAATTGAATTAGAAACTTGGATCAGGGGTGGCAAGTTGGCACTTGACAGCTGATTAAAGAGAAACAAATACTTCTGCTGTTATCTATGGGACAATCTTGTAGTCAGTTGATTAGGGGGAAGGAAATACTTTTTATGCCCTCCAAATAATATCGATTCGATTTACAAATTAAGATTCATGCATCCTATAAAATAATTTTCAAAATTTTACCAAGAAGAAAATGTCCATTCAATGTGGACTTTTTCTTATAAATAGGTATGAAAAAACATCCTGAGTGAGAATTTGAGATTTGGATTATGACAAGGATGGAAGAAGGTCATTCTGTCTAGGCCTCCATATATCTAGGAAATGCTGTTCTTAATGGCCCAACGATGGCTGTTTTTCATGTTATTATTCCAAAATCACAATAATTTGATATACCCAATCTCTCTATGGAGAAGCAACAGATAGCCTTACCCATCTAAGCTTCAGTCTTTTAGGTAACTCTTATGAGAATAATCTTGAAAGAAATAATTCATGTAAACTCAGGTCAGATTTTTTATTTTTTTAATTTTGGCATTTTGTTATCTCCCTCCCCCTCCTCAAATTAGAAAAATGGATATACAAGGATATACAGTGAAAACAGAGGTTATACCAAGGGGGAAGAACAAAAAACAAACAAACAAACAAAGAAACCAAAAACACACACAGTATATTATAGGTACATTAAAACAACAGCAACAAAGATAAAACCTCGTGTGTCCCTACCTTGGGGCTCTTTTCACTTAGCATCATCTTATCTGGTCATATGTACATAGCTTTTGACCTTTTCTACTTGTCCTAGACATATACTAGTTATTTCAGATATGGCAAACCATGGGACCTATGTTCTTTTTCCAAGTCTTTCCATTTCCCAACAAATGGGGGGGGGTGTCATTCTTTCTGATGGAGGCATAGAATACCATTGTATGTATGTATGCATGTATGTGTGTATATATATGTATACATATACATACATATATACAATATATACATATATACATACATACATATATATATATATATATATATATATATATATATACATACCACATTTTCTTGATCCATTCATCTACTGAGAGGCATCTGGGTTGGTTCCATATCTTAGCTATGGTGAATAATGCTTCGCTAAACATAGTTGTGCTGGTAGCTTTAGCATGGCCTTGTTTGTGATTGTTTGGGTAAATGCCCAAAAGTTGGATTGCTGAGAGCTTCTGCATGGCAAAGGACATAGCTAGCAAGATCAATAGAAAGCCCACAGATTAGGAGAAGATCTTCACTAACCATAGAACAGAAAAGGGTCTCACATCTAAAATATACTTGGAACTCAAAAAATTAAATCCCCCAACACAAATCCTCAAAGAAACATCTTCCCAATTAATAAGTGGACTAAAGACTTAAAGAGAGACTTCTCTGAAGAGGAAATAAGAATGGCAATAGACACATTGAAGTAATGCTCAACTTCTCTAGCCATAAAAGCAATGCAAATCAAAACAACATTGAGATCCCACCTCACCCCAGTTAGAATGGCTCTAATCAGGAAATATATTAACAACAGATGCTGGAGGGGATGTGGCCAAAAGGGAACCCTACTGCATTGTTGGTAAAAGTGTAAACTTGTTCAACCCCTTTGGAAAACAGTATGGAGGTTCCTCAAAAGGCTACTCATTGAGGTCAGATTGTTTTTAAGCTAAGTTTGTGTGGGTATTTTACATAGGCATTGGGTCTTGAACTCAGGGCCTCATGCTCTTGCTTGATTTTATTCACTGGAGGCTGACTACCACTGAGCTACACCTCAGCTTCCAAATTATGTGAGTTTTGTTTTTTGAGAAACACATTCTTGATCATTTTCCATAAATAGCACTTTGTATGCTCAGTATGTATGTAACGTAGCAACAATGATTAAAATCAAACTTGGAATAAATGAACATTAGCTTCTGTTTGTTCCTGTATCTCACTTAAATATTCAGCAGATATTGTCTGAGTTGTTATAACAAGGAATCATTTTAGCTATACCTTATCAGCTCATCTAAAATTTATTTTAAATATTGCAGAGTGTAAGTAACTGGGTACAGAGTTTGTGGCATGGAGATAAATTTAAAATTTAACTTTGGAGTCATAAATGTTGGAAGTAAAAAACCACAGTGCATGAATGTCATGGCTGGTGTGGCCCCAGTAGTTCTCACTTTGCTTCTTACTCTATTTTCCTGAGTTCTCACCTTAAATTGAGTAACTTCAGGCTTTTTGAAGATCATAAAATTTAATGTTTCTAGGAAGAAATATATATTAAATGACAGATTGAGATGTCACATGGTTAAATGCTTAATGTGATTGTTTGCATAAATAACCAACTACAGCTTTTTACCTAAGTAGTCAACAAACATGACTATAAGACAATTCGTATGATATTATAATTGGTGGTTTTAACCTTTATATTTCTTATTCAAATATCCAGATTATGCTACCCTTATGCATAAATATGTATGATGTGTGGGTGTGTATAAACATATATATACACATATGTATATGTATACAAATCCACACACATAAACACCTTCCTCCCTCATGATATTTTAGAGCCTTTCTCATATCATAAACCTTTTGTTGGATACATTTCTACATTCCTAGTTGGCAAGTAAAATTTCCCACAAGCAGCAGCAAACATCAAACCAAGTTCCATTATCCCTGCCAGTGTGCTCAGTGGAGAGATAGGAGTTTCCTCACGGACTGAACTCTGTCTGGGATCTCAAATAAACAAAACAAGAAAATGGACACCATATTTTAAAATCCATTTCAAGTATAGACCATACTCAATTGTCTGATAAATTGGTTAAAATTGGTGCCACTAGAATTGAGTCACTGAAAAGTTTATTGCACGTAATTAATGTGGCTCATGGCCATGCTCTACTTCTTCTCAGAAACAAAATCTAAATGTCCCCATGTTTGTCCAATGAACACTGAACACTATATCAGAAGAGACACGTGAGCCATGGAGGCTCCATTCTGGCCTCTGGCTAATTGAATTTTATTTCATGCTTTATCTAAATGTAAAATGTTTGCACTAAAAAATATTGGTCGGTAGCTTTTAAAAATAAAGACAGCCACAGAAGAAATTCGTAGTTTCTTTTTAGTAAGTTCACTGTACCAAAATTTTTTGTAGTTCACTACATTGTGGCTGTAAAAATCTCATACTAGGCTAATCACAGATGCAGTAAATGATGGAGTATATCCGTATGAACTGAAATGCAATTATCCTTTGAAGAAGACAAAACTTGGAAAGCAAGCAAGGAGATTTCTTTAAATCTGCAACATTTCAGTACCTTTTTGGAAGGTACTAAAAGATAACATTGTAATGATCAACTCTACTTGACTCAAAGATCTTGTTTTAAGAAGCATCAGAACAAGGCCTGTCATTGAGAGGTAAACTCACTCACTAGATGTACAATGGTCTTCCTACAGTGAGTGCAATTCAGCTGATACCCAGATGGATTTGGGACAGCACTCCATACCCTCACCTTCCTCTTCCTGTGTTCCTGATTGACAGCAAATGTCAGAAGGTTTAAAGGTAAGAACAACCTCTTCTTGTCAAAGTATTAAAATTGGGGGGATTTTTTTTCTTTCCTTTAATGGTAGGCTCTCACCTTCCTTTCTGCCATACATATGCTACCTGGCCAGTTCTACTCCTGCCCTCACTGAGCTCAGAAAATGCAGCCTTTTAAAGGACACCTAGAACAGAACAGTCATTCTCATTTCTCATTCCTGAGAAACACAGCACAATCCCTGGACAAAGCCATTCCCCGTGTATCCATGAGACCTGCTCTGCAGTGAAGCTTCTCCACTTCCTGCCCACCCCAGTGAATCTTCTCCATTTCCTGCTCACCCCTATACACCCCCTCTCACGCGCCCTAGGGCTGCTCCCCCAGCCTGAGAGGCACTGACCTCAAAACAAAACTAGAAAGACTAACGCTGAGGCAATTAAGATTTCACAGTGCAAATAAATCTTGCCAATTGCTCTTTGGCAGTATCTTCAAGGATGCTATTTCTCTACAACTGATCCTGTCTATTAAAAAAAATGTTTTGCGCACCTTTTAACCCCAAAGACACCAACACTTGGGAAAACCTCAACAAGTAAAACAAACTCAACTCAGCATAATGCTATTTAAGTAAACTGGAAATAATATAAGGAGTTGCATGATTTTAAGACATGAGAGTTGGCAGGCACTTGTGGTTCAATAGCAGAGCTATTCTTTACAGTAATTTTCAGGTAAGATCATGACATAGGCAAGTAGAGGTTGAGCACAATAGGCTCTGAGATGACCAACGCTCCTGAGAAAGCAGAGGTGTCAAGAGGTCTACTGACAGGTGCCAGGCCCCAGAAATACATCTACTTCTTACTAAGAGCTGATACTTAAGCTTTTCACTTTTATTTAGTAAAATACAGGTTCTAGCTAGCTCTTCCTGGGCTCAAGTAATGGTTCTGTCAAGTTATGGTTCTATTCTGTTTTGTTTGCTTAATGTTACCACAGGAAGAAAATTCATTAAACATGTCCACAAAAAGTCCTAGTGGCAGATAACTACATGGAGAATGGATTGGGGGAGGAGGGGAATAGAAGTATGAGTATGAGAGAACATATAAATGGAGAGATGAAAACGATTTAAAAAAAACCAAACAGGTGAATGGTGACAACATATGTAGAAGGAAGGAATAGGTTTTAGTAAGAATAGGCTGAGTTTAATTTGAGTGAAGGTCATGATGTTTGTTGGCTATCTGACATCAAAGATGTTGGCTATGTCTATACTCAGGGAAGCAAACTGGGACAGACACAAATAAGGGCATTTTCAGCACAATGATGTAAGCTATAGGAGTGAATAGTGTTGGCCCAGGTCCCATAATGTAACTCAGACTCTAATTTTAGATACATCTTCCACTAAGAGGGTCAATAGGTTCAATGGGAAAAATGCTTCTTTCTCTGATTGTTGGAGCATCCATCTTTCTCTAATGAGGCAATTACTTTAAGAATATAATTTCCAAAAGTACGTATAGGATTAAAGACAATTTTTAACAAACTTTAAATATACTTCTTTAAATGTGACATACACAGCAAGCCTTGTGCATCGTTCCTATTCAGATTTTACCATTTTAAGTTATTATTGTTCTTATACTACTCTCTGAACATTTTTTGTTTATAATATGCCAGCAATCTCTTCCTAAATTATAAATGTTATAAAAATTCATCATTTCTCTTTGTAATAAACTGTTCATCATACTCTACAAATATTATTATATAATATGACCCTGATTTCATGCAATAATCTACTATATTTTCATCTCTAAATTCTATAATAATATCCCTAGTGGCCTGCTAATAGTCCTAGTAACAAGCAAACATAACTTGTTTTTTAATTGAAGCACATTTTAAATAAAAGAAGAGATTGAGAAGGGAAGACTTAAGTCCCCAAGCATGTAAGGAAGCTCAAGAATTTGGTACAGATGTGTTGTATACATACATGTACATGTGCATGTGCATATACACACATGAATGCGATGGCTGCGTGTATGTGGAAATTGCTCTAGAGTCTAGCTATTCCAGAAAGAACTAGTCACATGATTCTGAATACTCTCTTAACTAGAAACACTGTATCACAATTTATTACCTTACTGATGACCCTTCAGATGTAATAGAGGATCTAGTAAACTGATAATTTAGGGTCATGTGAAGTGCAGCTTCATATTATGTAATAATGAGGAAAAATACATCCAGGTAAACATTTAACTTCATAAAGAACAAGATATTTCAGTGCTTCTGAAATGCCTATTTATAATGAGCAAGCGAAATACAGTATAACCAGAGACCAGAATTTTAGGCTGGCATTTTAATGTCATTAATTTAAAATAATTTCCAAATTTATTCAAACAGACCCTCATTATTTACCCATACTGTATAATTTAGATGAGAGCAAAATATGCACTAAAAGTAGTCTATGTTCTAGGGCTTACTAATTCATATCACCTGACAAATCTTCCCAATAATTCATGGTAGTGAGCACTTATTTTTGTTTCTCAGAAATGTTCTATGAAATAAAAGAGGCAACCATTTACCAAAAGTTATTTCACTCTTTTCTATATAAATGTGGCTTCAACAAGTCTAAATGAGATTTCTTTCATGAATAAAGCAGTGGAGTCTATCTAGTACATTAAGAGATTAGACTAAAGATTATCTCTTTCCCCCACAACTCAAAATGCTTCTAATGTACTAAGATAAAGTTTCAATAAAACCACCATAACTAAAGTTTTTCAAAAGATGGGCGGATCAATTTATTAATGGGTCATAGAAAAATCTCTACTGCAATTTTGCATATTAAAAATTGGCATAGGAAAACCTACAGGCCCATTTACCCCATTTCTAGGAATCAACTAATACCGTAACAGTCATAGTTGAACATTTTAAGGAAAGGGCAACTTAAGAGAAAGTGTTAAAACATCATGAAAACTAAATTCTCGGGAATTGGCCATGCAGGACTTTTAGTGTGTTCCAGCCAAACTAGTCAATATTTTGCAGTTTAATTAACAATAGTAAAAAGAGGGCAACGTTTTGAGAAAAGAACATGTCAATAAGTTGTTTTTTGTTTTATTTTAAAGATAATGTCAAGGTTTCTATAGGAAATCTTTCCCTCTTAATAAAATAAACAACAAAAGAACATGTTAAGTGAAGTAAACCAGGCCCAAATAAACATAGGCCCCATAGTATCCCTTATTTGCAATAACTAATATATGTCTGGGACAAGCAGAAAAGGTCAGATAAGATGATGTTATGGAAATGAACCCCAAGATAGGGACATAAGTGGTTTTTCTTCCTTGCTATTGTTTCTAACATACTTATAAGGTATCATGTGATTTTTTTTTGTTGTTTTGTATCTCCCTTCCCCATGGTATAACCCCTGTTTTCACTGTATTTGATGCTGGTATAATTTGGGGAGGGGAAGAGTAAAACAAATTGTTTAAACAGTGATACAGATTGACCCATTGCAACAATAAGATGTACAAGATGCTATGTTGAAAAACAAACTTTACAATTTAGGCGGGGATAGAACTGAGGAGGTGGGAGGGAGGAATGGTAGAGGAAAAACAAATGAGGAAGCAACAATGCTGGATAAGAAATGTACTCATTACCTTGCTCATGTAACTGTAACCCCTTTGTACAGTATTTTCACAATAAAGAACAATTAAAAAAAAAAGAACATATGAAAGCTTCCTAACCCCAACCATATTACGTTGGGGGGAGGAGGAGTTTTCCCGAGCACTTGATACTCAGAACAAATTAAGCCACTGGTATGTTAATTGATTTAACCGGATTCATGAAATTAAGCTGGAGTTCCTTATACAACAGCAAATTAACAATGGCTGCACCTTAGTGTGAGGCCTGATTAGCTTTAGGATTCATCACACCAGCATCCTCACTCTTGTTATTCACTTGGACAAGATACTTTTTCACTGAAAATACCTTAAAGTACTGGATTTACTGCCATAATGAAGTTCTTTCAGATCTCCATTTTCTGCAGAGGACCAGAGGAAAGTGTTCATCTCACCAGGCAGCTTATTAAGATTAGCACTGAATGAGATGCCACAGAATGTCAGGCCTATCGGTTACTAAACATGCATCCTACAAACTTTGTCTTTGCGAGAACCTCTGCTCTGCATTTGTCATCCACCTGAATAATTAACAAGTACATGCTGCCTGCCAGCAGCTTAGGGAATTAATTTCCCCAGATTAAATGCAGATCACGTCCACAAAACCTCAAGACCACGTGCGTGTGCCTGTGTGTGTGCGCGCATACACACACACACACACACACACACACACACACACACACACACACACACACACACACACACACACGCACCCTGAACTACCTTTCAATCACTAAAAGTAAAGAACATATTGCCCAGCATCCAACATTTTAATGATGCAGAATTCAAGGATTATAAAGTTAGACTATAACACTTTGATGATTATCTGGAACTCTGCTGTCACTTGTTCAATATTTTTCTACCATCTTAAAAAATTACACCATTCTGATATACCTTTTTGTTATTGTTTTCAAAAGACTTTTATTGGGCTTAACATAAACACCTTTAATTGTGAGGAGGGAAAAAAATCACACTGATCGTCTCTTTCTCCCTGTTGAGTCCACAGGTCACAAAGTGTGGAGCATGAGGAGACTTATCTCTTTTTTTTCATTTATGTGTGGTCACTCCTTTGTGGCAGTAGTTATGTCATCAAATTGTCTACAACCATCTGGTGATTATTAAAGTTTCACAGCGATGGGATTTCCAGTTTGGTGGTAGTAAGTTCATTCACACTAAATATGTAGCCATCGCTTACCTTCTTCTCAAACACACCAGGTTTCATAAAGATCTGTGGCTCAGGCCACAGATACTAGCTACTTAGGAGGCTGAGATAAAGCCAGCCCAGGCAGGAAATTCCCCGAGACTCTTATAATTAACCACCACAAAAGCTACAAATGGAGCTATACCTCTAGTGGAGGAGGACTAGTCTTAAGCACAAAAGCTCAGGGTCAAGCAGAAAAGGTCAGATAAGTTGATGTTAGGGGAATAAACCCCAAGATAAGTATTCAAATGCTTTTTTTCTTTCATGCAACTGTTTCTAACATATTTATAAGATGATTTCTTTGTTGCTTTGTATGTCCCTCCCCCACGGTATAACCCCTGCTTCCACTGTATTTGATGTTGGTATAATTTGTGGAGGGAAGGGCAAAAACAAATCGTTTTACTAGGGATACAGGTGGACCCATTGCAACAATGAGATGTACAAGTCATTAAGTTGAAAAACGAACTTTATAACTTTGGTGGGGTGGGGGGAAGATGGGAGGGGAAGGTAGGGGGGTCTGGGAAGGGATGGGAAGGGAAAACAAAGAAGAGGCAACAATGCTTGATAAGAAATGTACTAATTATCTTGCCCATGTAATGTAACTCCTGTATGGCATTCACACAATAAAAAAAAATTAATCAAAAGAAAAGAAAGCTCAGGGACACTGCCCAAGCCTTGAGTTCAAGCCCCAGGACTAGCACACACAAACAAAATTAAAAATAAAAAACTCTGAGAACAATTGCACATTCTTGGACCCATATCCATTAAAGCTCTCAAAAATCATCCATTACATGACAAAGATAAGACATGGTAGCATGAAAGAATAAAAATGTATAGCAAAAGGAGATTGTGAATATATAATCATATTTTAATTTGTACATTACTAATTTTATTGGAGGCTAAGTATTATTTATTAAAATTCTTCATCATACAATCAAAAAGATAAAATATGTACACAGTAACATAGAGGGAAGGTAAGCTATTTTAAATTGAAAGTCTTCACTATTAAATATTGGCTTACTGTGTGTAAAAGAGAAGATTGTTTTATAAATCATAAATTGAGGAATGACAAATGTAAATGAATCTCTTTGAATTCCCATCTAAGCATGATTCCTGTCCACATACTTGGTTCTACAAATTAGGCAATTTTATATATTTTTAATCTATATCTAATTAATGTATAACTTGTCGATAACATCCTAATCTATATAATTTAGTTATATAGATAAATGATAAAGACTGGTAGGTTTTCTTCCCAAAAACATGAGATATGAAGGGAAAATGTCTAGTTTCGCAATCTAGGGGGTAATTGTTAAATTGCCCAAATCATCTCCCACTTAGAACCTTTACTCATTGGAACACATTCTAGACTGTGTTCAACTGGGGAGACACGATCATTAACCACTGTGGGCTCTAGGGAAGAAAGGATGACCTTACTAAGGAAGGTCATCAGAAGCCTCACAGAAGTATGAAGACAGCTGTGAATATAAGCATAGTCTATAGTTTGGCTAATTAATGTACAATGATTTACTAAAATATACTTACTTCCACAATAGCTGATTTTTGTTGATAGGCCCTATTTTTGTGAAAATGACACAATTTAAACACTAAATGAGATGCCTGAACTCCTTGCTGAAAGGGTCTATTTATGTACAAATAATGGTTCAATACTACCATAATTAAAATTACATTTCTCCCTCAACCATTACTAGCATTTAACAATATGGTATAGTATGTTTTCCCTTTCATTTCCCTATTGTAAAAATTATTACTTGCAAAACTTATTTAAAACAGTTAACAGTATGAATGGGTTTCTAATTAATCATTTGGATGAACATAAATCTCTTTTTAAATATTGTAGTGCATTGAATTTACATGCTTACTACCTTCTAGAATTAATGTGATCATTCTTTCTCTGTGTGTGTGTATTCTATTTTCAATATTCACATCATCAGAAAACAAATATTCTATCTGAAGAGAGTATACCAAGCTGGGCCTAATTTAATTCTGGGGAAAATGTTAGGTTAAATTTCATCATTTTAAATAATATTCTAATGGAAAAGAATTATATTCAATACCATTTTATCCATGTACTTTGGACACACTTGGTGTTTTTGCCACTTATTGTAATATAAATTGGAAATGCTTGGCTTTGTCCCAAGCTTGATCCTAGATCTAACTGCAGTCTGACCATCATAAGGCCACTAAAATTGAGGCCCTGGCCCCATCCCTTGGGCTGTATCCTTCGGTGATACTGGAAATATGTGCAATGCATGGAAGATTAGTAAATTAAAAGAAGTGACAGATTTCCCCTATGGCTTCTCTAACTCTTACAATAACCCCATGAATGCCTATATTCACAAGGCCATACTAATAGGAGAGGTTGTGTGGTAGGACAGGAGACAAGATGAGAAGGTTGTATTTAATTAACCTGCCAAGAAATCATCTAAGATCAAATACTGGAATTCATTTCAATCACAATAATCACTTGATACAAAGTGGTAAAAAAAAAAAAAAAGACTTCCACCTATCAGAGTTTAAGTGACTGTTCTTGACATTTAGTTTCTTTCATTATACTATGCATTAAATTCTGTTCTTTCTTTTCATTAACTATACTTTTATTATCTTCATTATTTGCAGCCAAAATCAAAACTCTTTGAGCCCTCTACTCAGTAACAAACATGTTAAATATACTGTAATCCTTTGAAACTAGGTGTTTCATGGCAATTTCCAAACCTGATATTAGGCAACCATGATAGTAATTATTATTAGTAGGACAATGGGATGATAAGAATGTAAGAATAAACCAAATCTGATTATATATTGGTCCTTCGCCAACTATACCAGCTTTTATTTCCCTCATCTTATTCATAAGATCATCCTTAGTCTCATCAAGACTCAGTACCCAGGAATCTCCATATTCTGTGGTGAACTCTGCCTGTTCACTCCCTAACAGTGAATCTAGCTTACATTAACCAGATACACACATATGCATACACATACACACACATACACTCATGTAGTCAGCTACATTGTGATTAGGAAGACTAATCTGAGACTAATTAGGAGACTAACAGGGTCCTAAGCAATAAATGAATTATAAATTAGACCTCTTCTAAGAAAGAAAGATGACTGCATCCAAAAAAAACTGGCAAAAAAAATCTGTAATATGAATAAAATAGAGAAATATGTAAATCACATATAGAAAAACAGATTTCAGTAAGATAGGACGTAAGAACTATAATCAGAACAGATGTGTTAGAGTTAGGAAATAAAAACAAAGAAGAAATTTGGAAGAATTGAGTAGAAAGTTAAATAAGCAATAAATAAAAATTTTAACAGGTTTTCAGCCTCATTTTCAAACATCATGGCAATGAAGACTGTTGAGATTGTTTTAAGGTGAGTGAGGGGGTAATTAGTATGCATATATGGAAATATCACAATGAATGCCCCTGTGTCCAACTAATAGATGAAAATTCAAAAAATACTTTTCAATGAGAAATGTACTTTACTCATGTAAATGTAACCTCTCTGTACAGCATCTTTACAATAAAATAAAATTTTAAAACTTTAAAAAATGTCATGAGGATAATTTGAAAACATAAAAAATTTATTTTGCATTGAAAAGTGTAATGTATAAAAATAAGAAAAAAACAGAGTTCCTGTGTACTATATAACAAAGTAAAAATGACATTAACTATTTTTGAACTTCCTGAATAACTGGAATGAAACCTGAGAAAAATAATGTAAGCATAGAAATCAAGAAAAGACAAAATTGCAAAAGCTATGTACATATGACCATATAAGATGATGCTAAGCGAAATGAACTCCAAGATAGGGACACAAGAGGTTTTTAATGAATTTATAATGTACTATGTGATCTTTTTTGTTTCTTTTGTATGTTCTTCCCCCATGGTATAAACCCCTTTTCACTGTATTTGATTCCTATGCCCTGCATCTTGTTTATACATTTTTCTCATTTGGGGAGGGAAAGGGAGGGGAAATAACAAAATGCTGAAATAAGGATACAGGTTGACCCATTGTAACAATGAGATGTACAAGACACTATATTGAAAATAAGCTTTACAACTTCGGGGCGGGGGTGAGGGGTGTGGAGAGGAGTTGGGGACGTGGGGAGAGAATGGATGGTAGGGGAAAAACAAAGGAGGAGGTAACAATGTTTGTTGGAAATGTACTCATTACCGTACTCATGTAACTGTAGCCCCTTTCTACGGTACCTTTACAATAAAAATATATACTAAAACAATTGGTAGAATACAATAGGAAAGTTTAAAATATGCTTAATATGCTTGGCTTTGTCTTTATTATGAACCTAGATCTAAGCAGCATGACAATCTAGAAACAACTAAACTTGAGCCTCTGGCCCTTCCCCTGGATTGGAAGTCCAAACAACACATTTGTTGTATGTATAACAAAGAAGTATATGTTAAAAGTAAGTTAGAAATCCCTAAACTATTTCCCCAATAATATTAACATAAAATACTCTTACATAAGTAAAATTTGGAAGAACCTTTAACCTTTTGAGTTTTAAATAATTGGAAGGATGGGAGGAGATTGGAAGAATGGGAGGGTTAGTGAAAAGATGGTAGATGAATTTAAATAAAAGGGAATGGGCCAAGTACAGCAAAAATACTCTGTGCAAATAGTAAATAATGGAAATTTGATATAAGCATAGAGGCAGGAACAAATGATGAAAGGAGTAACTGATCAAGAAGCCCTGGACATTTCGATGGGCATGTTAAATTGTAACCCTCTTGTACAACCTTTTAAAGTTCATAAAATATTAGAAAGTTGTAAGGAAAATAACTACTAAATCAAACACAGTATGCATGCACCATCCATATTCTCACATACAAAAATGCATCTCTGTAATTGCCTGATCAAGATATTCTTTAACCCATACAGTCAACTAAATGAAACCTCTAATGCCCATTAAGTTGAAGAAAAATACACATCATTTTAACATAATGACATGTCCAATCTTATGAGAGTATCCACAGCCTTCTGAGTGTCATAGAAGAGAAAGTATAATAACCTTCTTCTGGGAGTGTGGGAAAGCATGTTTATAAAATATGCCAAGAGACAATATGCTTTCTACTCCTAGGAGACTATTGGTAAATCTTTTTTATGAGTGCACTATGAGGTGAATAATTAACACTTTCAACTGAAAGTTGACTACCATCATAATATTTAGTCAATGAATTGTTACAGCCCCGTTTTAACTCATATGAAAGTAACTATAATACTTTCAATCGTAATAATACCCCCATATAAATCCAAAATAAAAGATAATGAATTCAGTTTGAAATCTTTTTTCACATACCAGTGTTTGTCTATTTGACTATATTTAAACACACACAGACACACACACAAAACAGTATCAACATAAAATGCCTTTTCACAAGAAAAACTGCATGCTTAATATTTTAAGAGATCTGTCTCTGTGGCACAAATCAGCTAGGGAAATAGGGAAGTCTGCCTGCATTAGAGATCCATAGCTTTTGATTTAATCACAGGATTTTCCCATTGTAACCTTTCTGGATGAGTTATTCCATGGTAAGGAGAACAAGTTTCCCATGTAAATGGACATTCACACATCTTAAGGACCAATGAACCCTTCCCTGAACCCTTCCCTTCTGAATGAGACTGTCATGCTTTAGGGTAGGGAGTGGGGATAAGAAGGCTTCATAGCATAACTTCCTGGTTATGAATAAAAAATTACACTTTTTTCTCCTATTCCTGGCAGCACAGTTCAGATATTTCATTGTAATCCTATCAGATTATGTGGACTACAAATGAGCAAGGAAATGATATAATAACTGGATGCATTTCTACCTAACACTGGATCATTTTCCCAATTTTAAATGATGTTTTGTCATTCTCCTTCCTCATCGCTAGAAAATCAATGGAATATATAAATTATCTTGACACAGACAAGCCCACAAAACTTGACACCTAAAAAGAAGGTAAGGGAGAAGACAGCATAGGGTCATGCTCACATTCCCACACTTTTCACTTTTCACATACCAAGGAGGAAGTTGTAGAAAAATTAAGTACAGAAATATTACAAGAACTTCAGAATGAGGATGACCTTGTATCTTCATTACTAGTGAAAAGTCCTGGCAGGTGCCAAATGTGTTTACTACTTTTTCAAAGCCATTAACATCAAGATAACTCCTTTACTTTTCCCATATGGTATTACCTGGCTCTTCTTGCAGAAAAAGTGCTGTCTTCCAGGAGCATCTGTTTACTAGACACTGTCCTGTGTGAAGGCCAACTGTATCCTCAGGCCTGATGGTTTTCTTTCATTTTCATCCTCCAGGCCACAATCAAGTGCAAGACTGACTACTTCCTCTGGCTATTTCCTCTCCATACTCAAAGCAAAGTTAGTGGTTTCTTATCTTTCTTGTATGACTGCCTCCTGGCATATTGCATTGTTTGGGCCAAGATTTCTCAGGACTTTCTTGCTTAGCAACTCTAAGAAATTCATCTCCACCCGTAACATTGTTTCATAGGAATTTTTATTTTTCTAGGACTCCAAACCAATTACTTCTAACTTATAAAAATATAGCCCATTCGAAATGGACGTTTTTTATATGGTATTTGGTAAATTGTTATGGGCAGAGTGACTGTTACCCTCACTTAGACACATGCCTTTCTTTGGACTGGCCTCAGAGAAATTCCCATGAAATTATGAAATTCATATCCACTAATCCCCTAAACTGCATTTAGTATACATACAAGCACATTTAAGAGAAAATGATAAAAATTTCTCATAGTTATATACCCTAGATGTTTGTATAACTAAAAATTGCTAATAATAGCATTTAATCAAAACTGATGATGACTGACAGCTTAGAAGCAAAGTCATTTCTATATCATATTTGCAAACAAACTAGCTAGTTTTTGTTTATTTTTACTAACGCTACTACAGCAAAGAACTTCACTCATTTGGACATACTTTTACTAAAGTTTCTACTATGTTGGGAAAATGCCTGCTCAATGTGAGAGAAACATCAAATCCTCCAAGTTTTTCATTTGAGAGTATGGCAAGGAAAAGCTTTTGATCATGATTATAAATTGCACTAACTCTAGCCCTTAAGATTTACAGTAAACTAGGAAAAATAATGAATATGGCCTCCATGCTTAATTATTGTGAGCCGAGAAACAAGAATGAGCAGTTTCCATCCTTACCCAGGACCCCTGGGGTTCTTTCTTTGGACCTCCTTACTTTGGAGAATCCCTGGGATTCTGTACTCAGGATTGCACTGAAGTATACAAGCGACCTTCAAATCATCAAGATATTCCTAGCTTCCAGACATGGAATCATCTCCAAGCAGAACATGACCAGGAGATAAAAAATACTAAGAACTTATTTACTAAGAATTTACTAAAATTTTATTTACTAAGAATTTAGAAGAAAGTACAGCATAAAGTTTAACTACAACCCGCATACTTTCTCCTGCACTAATTTATCAAAAAATAAAGAAAATTCTACCACCACCACCATCACCATCATCTACCAGAAACACCAGTTTTATATGAAATTATGGCATGTGATGGTTCATGGATAGAGAGGGTGGTTCCAGAACTGATGACTGTCATCTTCCCCACAGTTGAGGAATATAACTCTCCTCATCCGGCCTCAGACTTTCTTGGTTTCCACAGTAACGACTCCTTTTTGTAAGGTCAAGGTGAGTCTTCAGTGATTTGTGCCTTTAACTCTATGGCCACATTTCATTAGCTTCTATCTCCACATGGTTGCCCAAACAGTTCTTTTCTTTCTCTATCATGAAGTGAATATGAAATCATTTTGAATTCATAACTACAATTCACAAAGCACCAAAAAGTCACCTTTTGCACTAAGTCTATGAATACAACTTGGCAATTAAACCTCACAACACTCCCTGGCAGGTATAATTACATGAGGCAGAGATTTAAGGCAACAGGTTGATTCTAAATTTGAATCAACCAATCCCTAAGCTGTTTTTTCTCGTCACTGAACAGTGGCTTGCCTATCCCAAGAAGTCCATTCATAGGTAACTTCTTGTTTAGGACCCACTACTAATTTGTATATAATACAACTTTGATAAATAAAATTGTTTCCAGTTTTACTAGAGTTGACCACATAAAATTTACACAAGAGAAGGATCAAATCATCATAGAAAAACACAAGGGGTAGAATATGTTTTGTTGGATAAGGACAATAAAAGGACAAACTGGACAGAGTCTGAAAATTCTCTTGGCTCTCAAAAAAGAAAACCTCAGAGAAGATGAATTTTTCAGGAACAGTCTAAACGTCCTTCTAAAGTCACCTTACCATCATCCTCTTTTAAGTAATGCCAACCTTCTGTGCCTGCTAAGTCCCCCTTCTTTAACCAGGCCTGCGTACTGCCATGGTAAACAGCTCAAGATTCTCTAATAAATGTCATTACTTCGAAGAACACAAATGAGAATCCACTTTAAACTTTTCAATTAGGCTTGCATCCCAATTCTCACCGGGCTTACCTCAATTCTCTTTAGACCAGTAAGTCAACACTATTCTCTGAGAACAAACTGTGTTTATAACACAATTCTCCTTTCCATGGATGTTTTAACGGTGCTTATTTCTCACTGGCATGACCAATCATTGGGGACAATTGATCTTTTAATAAATCTTTAAAGAGAAATCATTGCAGGTTCAGCTGTCCAGGAAAAAGTCTTATAAATCAGCCTAAGGTAACAATGTTAGTTTGCCCTCCAGAGCATTCCATTTTGCTCGCACCAAAATAACCCAAAATACACAAGTGTGCCCCAAGGAGTGTCATACAAAGTGGTTCAATACAAATTGATTCATACACACCCACAGCAATGAAGAAGTGGTACAATTTGGCTGAGAGAAGGCAGCAAGTGCTGCTTAGTCCTGGTACGTGAGAAGAAGAAACGAGCTGTATCAATTCCATTAATCCCAGACAGCAGCAATCTTTGATCCAGTTTGGATTATGCACGCAAAAGAGTTAAACCAGGACAAAGATCATCGTTAGCATTCAGAGATTGTACTTGTGAACCACAAGTGAGCTACAAGTGAGCAAAGCCTCATGGTGTTACTTTTTCACTTGGTGAGGTAGTAAAAATGTCTATTTACACTCTGCAGTGTGTGGGAACTACTCCTACAGCTATGTAGGTGGCAAACTAAAATTAGAGTTGGAACTGCTCCTCATGCTTGGCAGCTGGTCAGCTCATACATAAGTACAGTACTTGAGAAGAAGTGATCCTCTTTTCCTCTCAGTTAAACTGGGTAGGGATTTTAGTTCTGTAGGTCTATACTGATTACTTGTATATTTATATTCCATGTTCTGAAATGACAGCAGTGATTTATCAACTACCATTTGCAGAATGTGTTCCAAGGAACACCTGTCCCCTTGGTATAATGCTTTAAGATTGGAGATCTATTGACAAGGGTATCACAGGTGAAATGCTCTATGGTACAGCTTGCTAGTAGGAACTTGAGAGTGTACATCACAACTTATTAGCAATAAACACTATTAGTAAAAAAAAATGTTGCACATAATTGGAAGGCTTATCTAGTGATCAGTAAGACAGAGTAGGGGAAAAGGAAGGGGGTTGTTTGGGGTGAAGAGGTTTAAAGCCTGTTACGTATTACAACAGCATAATAAGACCTACCAATTCATGAATAAAGAGATTATTCAAACTACACGGTATACATGTATGTACTTATTACAATGAAACATTCTTAATATATATTAATAAAAGTTGTATTTTTTTACAAAGCAAAAAAAGGATGAATATGTGGCTCGATTGGTAGAGCACTTGCCTAGCATAAACTAAGCCCCGAGTTCAAAACCCAATTTTGCTGAAAAATAATCAAGAAATTAAAAGAAAAATACACCTTAGGCCCTAGTAATTCCACTCCTAGGCATTTATCCAGGAGAACACCAACAAGGTTAAAATAAAGCCACCAGTACAACCATATTCATTGCAGCTCTATTTACCATAGCCAAAATATGGAATCATTCCAAATACCTCTCAATAGATGAATGGATCAAGAAAATGTGGTGTATATACACAATGAAATTTTAGAAAGAATGACAGTAAACTATTTGTAAGGAAATGGAAAAAGTTATATTAAGTTTAGTTTTATTACGTGAAATAAGCCAACCCAAAGAAATAAGGGTTACAGGGTTATCTTTATTGGTGGTATATAGAATGTGCCTATAAATCTATAAGTAAACATGTTGGGCAGTATGCAAGTGGTTACAAAGGAATTAACTGAAGTATAATAGACTCTATGGAAATAGAGTCTATGGAATAGACTCTGACAAGAAAATTAGGTGAAAAATGACAGAGTTCTCTTTGTTAGGCAGCTCCTAACAAAGAACCAAAATAAAGTGTAAACAAAAGAAGCAACTTTTGAAGACCTATCAAGGCCTAGGGGATAGCTCTATAGCAGAGTGCTTGCCTGGCATAGGCCCTGGGTCTGATCCCCAATACTGTATTACCTAGTGTACCAATGTTTGAATTTAGAACCTCACATTCATTTGTCTTGCTTGCTTGGCTGGTGCTCTACCACTTGAGCCATGTCTCCAGCCTGACTTTTTGTTGGTTAATTGGGATAGGGTCTAGCTAACTTTTCTGTCTAGGATGGCTTTGAGTTAGGATCCTCTAGATCTTAGCCTATTGAGTAATTAGAATTATAAGTGTAAGTCACTGGTTCCCAGCTTTGTAGTAGTAGCCTCTGTCTCTGTCTCTGTCTTTCTCTCTCTTTCTCTCTCTGTGTCTGTGTCTGTGTCTGTCTCTCTCTGTCTCTGTCTCTCTGTCTCTGTCTCTGTCTGCCTGTCTGTCTGTCTGTCTCTCTCTCTCTCTCTCTTTTTGTTTTTGGTGGTTCTAGAGCCTTTACTCATGGCAGTTTGAGTGCTATCCCTGAGCTGTTTTGCTCAAGGTTAGTGCTCTGCCACTTGAGCCATATAGCTCCACTTCCAGCTTTTTGGTGATTAATTGGAGATAAGAGTCTCATGGACTTTTCTGCCTGAACCAGCTTTGAACTGTAATCCTCAGATCTCAGCCTCCTGAATAGCTAAGTTTACAGATATGTGCCACTGACATCCAGCCTGAAATTATAGTCTCTTGACAGGCTCAGTAATCACCATCTCTTTTCCAAGATCTTAGGCTTCAAAGTTTCAAGCATTTCTCATTTGGAATGCTCCTCCCAGACCCCAAAGCTCCCAGGTGAACTTAAGTTTTATTTTCTTGTAGAGACTTTCTCCAGCTTTCACTCACTTCACCATCCCCTGATTGCACTGCCCTCAGGCAACTAATTACATTGGTGATAATATTGTGGCATTCTATTGTACACCTGTTATCCTACCTGATACTTATTTCCCAACTGTTTGATATATTTGGATATTATTTTATTCATCTATGATATATTAAGATTGAATTCTGTGCCAGTTTGAATACATTGATATTAAAACTTCTCTACAGCAACATGCATAACATTCTAGTGGAAGGTTTCTACCTTCTAAGACTTTAATAAACTTTCATTACCTGAAAGTGTTCAAATATCTGAAAGAATAAATACAATTCAAAAATTCAAGGTATCAAATTTTGAAGACATACATGATATGCCTATGAGATGGAGGGAGGAGATAAAAGAGGAATATATCCATTTAGGAAAGAGAAAAAAATGGCAATCAAGGAAAAGCATTTCCTGTCTAAATAATTATTTCTCCCTTCAATGAAGAATGGTACACATGCACAATTCTAGCATAGGCAATTCTTGCTTGAGATAACACAGAAAGAGCAAAGAAAGCAAGTAAACTATCAATCACACATTTACATTGGGAATATAATTCCAGAGGCTTCACGTAATTCACTTTATTAAGTAATTCACATACTAAATCTGATTAACTCTCTAAAATAAATCCTTACTCTAAAATAATTTAATTCTCCAAAATTTTAGTGGCATAAGAAACACAAGAAATGTGACACTAAATGTGACTGTAAACAAGAAACCTTTCCACTATTTTGATGTGAATTCTCTCAACAAAGAAGCAATGCTGGAAGTAATACTTTGCTGAGAATTTTTCCTACTCTTCTTCAATATGAATTGATAATACTAGATCCAATGTGCTACTCTTAGACTATTGCACTCAAAGATTTAAAAAAAACACTGATTATAAAAAAAACAACAACTCTGCTATCTCTTAATCTATTCCTCACTTTCTTCTATGAAGTTTATGGTTGAGATGCTTACTTAAGACACTGGTGTATATATTACCAAAAAATTCTAAATTGACTCCTCTATTATTATAAATGCCAACCTGGAAACCTCTACAAAAGGAGGGATCCTTTCAGCATTTGAGGAAGGAATTCAACTGTAGTCTCCACATGGAATGAACAGAAGACTGGTAGTTCCTTTTCATTTCTAGACCACAGAGCCAAACAACTAAAAATGGCTTGCATATTACCAAAAAGAAAGTGCTCAGTAACTATGCAAGGAATGACGAAATACATGGCCATCTACTAGATCCCTGATTAGCCACAGTTCCATCATGCAAGTAACAGAACTGTGTGCACTTTCACGCAGGATTCTGGTAGTGAAAGTAAATTATCTATTTTGTACAAACTGAAGCCAGAAGAGGCAAAATGATTTTTTAAAGGCCTTACTGAAATGTTTTTGAGCAAAGCAACACTGAACCACTTTAAAACACTATTTAAGGTACTAGAAACTGTAATTAAATCAGGTCTTGAAAAGTGCTAAGCAGAAGAAAAGTGTTAATTAGTAAATTAGTAAGAATACCATTTTTAGAGTGGGAAAGCTTTCTTTTACACTTTTAAACATTTACCAAACACAATTTCTCAATAAGGTGTAATTTGGAATATTTATGGAAGTGTGGTTTTATGCCTGAAAACAAAATAGCACTTTTCATCCACTGAGTTCAATGCTCTATAGATTATACTACCTCACTCTACTCCCACACATACACAAGAAAAGTAAAACAATATAAAAGGACCACAAGGGCATTACAGAGAACATATAAATACAACGAAGAGCATCCTTGGAAAGTGTAAGCATTGGGACACTGAGACTGCCAGGGACTAACACACTTGCAAATGATTCATCACTTGCACTCATTCGTCAGGCTCCAGTATCTCTTGCAATACTTTGCTCATTGTCATCTTTCAGCAAGGCCTTTTTTTTTCCTGGGCACTTCATTTAAAATTGCTACCCCACAACTAGACCTCCCTGCCCCATTTTTCTGCTCAGTTTGTATCCATAGCACTCACCACAATGCTGTTTTCTGATTCAGAACTATTTGCATATTTGTCTCTTTTATTCACTACCAAATTCCCAGTAAGAAAGTGTCTAGTGCCCAGTAAGTACTTAATAAATGGCTTACCATCAATGTATTTCATATGGCCTCCTTTTAGCAGACATCCAAAGCCCTAGATACATTTCTAATGAAAGCAGAAAAACTTTTTTCATATAATAAAAACCTTCTACTCCAAAAAAATACTTCTTGTAAAAGTTGAAGACATTTAAAAGAAAATTTTAATCATATATATTCAGTTGCAAATACTTTCTTGCAAGTAACACATTGCTTTGGATTAATCAGATAAAGATGAAAGTCAAGAATTTTGCCAACAGTGCTTTATGTTAACATTACTCAGTTATGCCTTTTAGCTCCATACATTGTATATGAAAGATATCTTATTAAAACAACTGTGGAAGGCAAGTCATGTCCTATCAGCTACACTCTGTGCCCTATGGGAACACAAATATCCCAAAGTCTATGTTAATATAATCTTGCTGTTCTGTGGAGCTAAGGCAAAAATCAGTTTTTCAGTGACATGTAAGCTTTCATATAAGTACCACATTATCTCTATGTCTTCCAGAAATGAGAGAAGGATTGCTACTCTAAGAATTACATAAAATCAATTTACAAAAGTAAATATTGGAGACAAATGCTATAAAATAAACTTGTAAATGATTCCAACCACCATTTATCAACTAACAGTGTCTCTTTTCTTCTTTATGGAATTAGTAACAGGACATCTATGGATGATAAGCTCAAGGGCTCCAGATGGCATTCAATAGGAATCTCATTGTCTTCCAACATTGTCATAGTTGTCATGTCTTTTTTTTTTGGTAAAGGTCATCTAGAGAGGGGTTACAGTTACATAACGTAATGAGTACATTTCTTTTCAAACAGAGCTACCCTTCCCTCATTTTCTATGGCTTTCCCTCCCCTCCCCTGACCACCCCCCACCAAGTTGTAAAGTTCATCTGTAACAATGTTTAGTGAGTATCACTGTTGTGTCCCACTGTTTCTGATTCCCCTTCCCTTCCCCAAGTCAGATAAACTTACATACAAGACAAAGGGTACTAGAATCAGAAACAGTGACCAAGGGGAATAAACCAGAGGGAGAAATAACAAAAAACAAAAGATATAACTGCAAAGAGTACACTAAAAAATTCTTTGTTGTTTTTAATGTACTATGTGATTTTTTTTGTTTCCTTTGTATGTTCTTACCCCTGTTGTCACTGTAATTGATTTTGGTGCCCTGCATCTTGTATATACATTTGTCTAATTTGGAGAGGAGAAGGGGAATAACAAATGCTGAAACAAGGACACAGGATGACCCATTGTAACTATGATACCCACAAGACATGGAAATGAACTTTACAACTTCGGGGGTGAGGTAAGAAGTGAAAGAGGTAGGGGAAGGAGGGAGAGTGGGAACAATAAAGGAGGGAGCAACAATGCTTGACAAGAAATGTACTCATTGCCTTACTCATGTAGCTGTAACCCCTTTGTACAGCATCTTTACAATAAAATAAAATTAAAAGAAAAGAGAAAGAGTCTTGGAGGGAGAGCAAATATTACATGTCCTGATGCAGTTTAAGTAAAGAAAAAAAAAAAAAGGCCAGGCACCAGTGGCTTACACCTGTAATCCCTAGCCACTCAAAAGGCTGAAATTTGAGGATCATGGTTCAAAGTCAGCCCAGGCAGCAAAGTCCATGAAACTCTTATCCCAATTAACCACCAGAAAACCTCAAGTGTCACTGTGGCTCAGGTGCTAGAGTGCCTAGAGTTGAAGAGCTCAGAGAAGTGTCCAGGCCCAGAGTTCAAGCCCCAAGACCAACAAAAAAAAGGGGGGGACAAAACAACAATAACAAAAAAACCTCATTTTCATATCATAGAGATCATTTAGATTAACATCACTTTATATGGTCATATGTACATAGCTATTGCATTATTGTGAACTATTAGGACTATCCTAGGCATATATTGATATTTGCAAATGAAGGAAACCATGGAGTGTATGTTTCTTTGAGTCTGGCTTACTTCACTTAATAAGAATTTTTCCACCTGTAATTTTTCCAAGTCTTTCCATTTCCTTACAAATGGGCCAATGTCCCATGTCATATTCTTCACACATCAATAATTTTTTTATATAAGGAACTTTTTTATGCAAGGATGTGAAGTCTCATTCCTTCCTATCAGGTTTTATCATTACAAATTGTCTGGTTACAAAAAGAAAAAGACCTCATTTGGTGGTGGAGGGGAAGGGCTTGTTAAATAGAACTGAGAAAGAGGTTGTAATCGACAAAGGTATATTTTTATTTACTTTTAATTAATTGTGTTTTAAGTGTGGTGAAAAATAATGATCAAAAATACAAATGTAAATTATTTGTAAGAATTGTTTGATAGCTTCAAAGGCTACAGAAAAAAAAATTAGCAGTACTTTAAACTCAGAGCCTCATGCTTACTAGGCTGACAGTCTACATTTGAGCCATACTTCCAGCCCCCTTTATGCTGAATATGTGGGAGAAGAAATCTAGTCTAACTTTTCTGTCCACGCTGGCCTCAACTTGCAATTTCCCAGATCTCCTGTGTAGTTAGAATTACAGACGAGAGTCACTGGTACCCAGGTGGCTAAAGAACTGAAAGGACAACATTACTATAGAAATAGATACCAAGTTACAAATGATTTTAAATCTATTTTTAATGAAATTCAGTCTCTGAGTCAACCAATTAATAATATATCAAACTAAGAACCTTAAGCAAAATACATACATATGGACTTTGAAAATAGTATTACTAAATTCTAAAGCTATTTATTAGCATTCATTATATCACTGTCTTAACTCAAAGACTGTTTTAGTGTTTCTGTTAACTAACAGAAGTGGCTATAAAATGTGTTCCAGCATCTATCAGATGACTTCCAAGTCAAGGACATCAAGACAAGTTCTACTATGGTTACTGGGTATCAGTTGTAACAGGTGAGAAAAGAGGCAGGTGTGTGTAGGACAAGCCTTAGAAACAAAGGTCATAAAGAATTCTGTGTTAATAGACCACCAATGAAAAATCAATATATGAAGTCCCAATGAAACTGAAATGCTTTTAAATGATGTGAGATAAGTACATAAGAAATTTCTAATAATAGGTTTTCTTCCAGGGTACTCAGACTCATGTTCTTACATGTCACCTACCTGCTGAAATATATGCAAGTACCCTACCCCTACCAAACGTGAAAACAAAAATAAGTGCAATAGCAGAAGCCTTATCCACCACACTATGTTGTCAAGATTCCTACAAAAACTGAGTTAACCATGGACTCTACTGTCTCAATATTCAAAGTATGTTTATGACTTTAAGGATTAAAAAAGATGCTTACAATGGAAGGTCTCTGAAGTGGGGCCTGTTTATTAAAGCAGAAAATAAAATGCAGTACCTCAATTACAAGTTCTAAGGAATGGTGATTAAAGAATTTTCCTTCATGGAACTGAATTAATAAGTATATATCCTGAAGTTCATAAACAGATTACAACAATCATATGAAAAAAACTCCCCTCAATATGGTGGTTGTCAAAAAATAAATATTAATTGCACACAACTCAGTTCCATCATTAGGAAACCCATCCATACAGTTCTCATGTATTGACCTATTTTAAAAAGTGATAAGTCACTGCACTGTCACCCAGAAGATGTGCCTACTAGATTTGATTGGTACCTTAATATTCAGGCAGCACTTTTTTATCCTTTATTAATAAGTTTTTTTATTGTGAAAATACTGTACAGAGGGGTTACAATTACATGAGCAAGGTAATGAGTACATTTCTTATCAAGCATTGTTGCCTCCTCCTTTGTTTCCCCTTCCCATCCCTGCCCTCCCAACGGTCCCCTCTCCCCCCTCCACCCCTGCCAAAGTTGTAAAGTTCTTTTTTTGACATAATGTCTTGTACATCTCATTGTTGCAGTGGGTCCACTTGTATCCCTATTTAGCACTTACTAACAAACACAGAGCCAATATACTCCCATCTGATGATCACCAGTGAATGTATTTTTCCCATGTCAGTATTTGTTAGTGCATTGGCTTCTTATACTTAAGATATAAATATTGGCCATATTTTATTAATCCATTTATGGAAACATTTTTAGCTGTCTACTAAAGTCCAAGAATATTCCTTGTCTCATAAGGTCTTCTTAGTACTCTATCAATACATACAACTTTAAGAAGTGTTTTACTGTTGAAGAATGTAGGGAATCATAGAAACCCCAGGCAGCACACAGGACCTAGAATACTGACTCTCAAACTCAGCAGAATGCAAATCACTGCTATGGGTCAGATGACATAATCTCGCTACTCCACCCTGTGTTCACATATTAGGCCTTCAATAAATCTTGACATAGCCCAAATTTACACAAGTAGAAATTTTCTATAATCTTTTCACTTCACTATTCTCATACAGCCAGCCAACACTCACTCTCTCTCTCTCTCTCTCTCTCAAGACAATTCCCATACATTCCATTTCCATTTTCTTTGATCTCAATGTTATTGAAACAAAGCAAATCCACATTCCTCTCTCCTATTTCAAGGTACCATCAGCTTTATCCCTTTCAACTCTTGTTTCCATTCCCCATGTGTCATGTCCAAACCTGGCTCACTCTCTCTCATCCTTCAAGAGTCAGCTTCAAACTCCATCTTCCTAAATGCTCCATAACTAAAGTAATTATGTTCTCTGGACTTGTAAAAATCTGTGAATTGTGTGCTATCCTTACAGTATTTCACATGCCAGACTTGTATCAAAAGCACTTGTCACCTACCATCCTCTATCCCTAATTACAGCAGGACCATTTTAAAAATTGTTATGTATCTGAATTATCTCACCACTCAAGTGAATATGAACCCCATGTTATAGGAACTCTAGATGTCCTATTCACCACTGGACATCTAGGACCTAGCTTTTGTAGCAATCCCTCTTTATCTATTCAATCAATAAATGCCATTATATGTGTTATTTTCCCTGCTAGCTTGCAATGTCCTTGAGATTGAAGTTACCTACCACTTCCTACAAAAAGATGGTTACTATTTCCTTGATAATAAATATTCATGCCTGAATGGAGTCAAATAACTTTTGAAACTTATCATATATTCCTCAATGTGTTCCATTTTCCTCATCAAAGCATTACCACACTGTTCAATGAATAAAATGGAATAGCAAAAGCCAGCAGTAGTATCACTATCATTTAAATAATGCTTGCCAAACTCATTTCATGCAGGAGTATAAATAAAACATTTATATTTTAAATTGTGTAAATCATTAGGAAGCTTTAAGACTGTATTTTTTCAAATGAATGAACTAATTCAAATATAGGTCACAAATAAATCTACACAAAATGAACCAATGTTCCTGTCCCAGAAACAGAGAAGGATAAAGCACTGAATCCATCACCTATAATGTCAAGAAAACCAAAGGCTAAAAGTACTGGCTCTGCTAGCCACCAGTCCCTGTGAGCATGTTCCCACAAAACCTGCCAATTCCAGCCTGACCCACAACCTCCCCTGCTAGCTCAGTTCTGAACAAAAATTGATGTCAAATTATGTTCCATTTTGTGGTGCGGTAAAATATCCACTCAGGGTTAAGATGAATCCACCCAACACATGTTCACTTGGAACCTAATCCAAATTTGGTCCACTAGAGAAAGCATCATCAATGTGGCAGCCCACATCACGCTCAGTGCATTTCTATTGTCAAGAAATTTTCAGCTTTGTTCAATTACATTTTCTATGCATCATATTTTTCATGTTCATATTATAGGCTTACCTAAATTTTAAAATATAATTTAGTGGTTTCTAATACTTCATTGTGTGACTCATACTTGTCCTACTGAGATGTATTTGCAAATGAAACTTTAAATCTTTTTCAGGGGTAGACACGTTTCCATTAGTAAGTCCACAGTATTAACAGGAATGTTAATATTTTCCATTGTTCATTTAGAAGCAAAAAGAATTTTTTTGTGGGTTATGGAGCTTGAACTCTGGGCCTGAGTGCTGTCCCTCAGCTCTTCAGCTCAAGGTGAATGCTCTACCACTTAAACCACGGTGCCACTTCCTGTTTTCTGGTGGTTTACTGGAGATAAGAGTCTCAAGGACTGTGCTGCGGGGGCTGGCTTTGAACCGTGATTCTTGATCTCAGCTTCTGAGTAGCTAGGATGACAGGTGTGAGCCACCAGCACCCAGCAAAAATATTTTTTAAAGATACAAATATACAACATCTTCAGATGAAAACATGTTATTTATAGCTCTAATTAGTATGGCTACTTTGTATCTTAAGTTTTATTCAAATAATTTTTAGAATAAAGCTATTTTTATTTGGGGATGTTATTTGTGACTGGACTATATGGGCTTAACATTGAAATTATACATAAAGATAAGGATTTCATCCAACATATTGTATATAAATTTCACAATATTCATAGTTTGTTTATGCTAAATAGTAAATAACAAATATACTTACTCACCTTATTAGGCACATTAAAATTTTTGCAATGACATTTTAAATGTCATATAAAAATGCCTCCCTTTTTAACTTACCACTTTAGAAAGTATGAGGAAAATAGATCACTACTACTACTACTAAATACTTGTATTATATTAGTTATGTATCTTTTTCTGGATATTATTTATATACTTAAATAGAGTTGTAAGTCTCAAAGATTAGCTCAAAATCATTTTGGAGTTGCCTATTTAACCATGAACTTGAATCTCTACTGGAATGGTTTGCCTTTTTGAAACCACATGTTGACCTAGAAATGTTTTTCTATTCAATCCAAGCTACGTCTGTTGATTATCAAGTTCAGTGAATATTCTTATACAGATGTTCAAGATATTAATTACTAATGATGATGCCAGTGCTATTCCTAATGAAACCATTCATTTATCCTGAGGTTCGATGGCTAAGTCAAAGACAATAACAAATCAACTATAGGCCAACTACTTAGGTCAATGTGTCCTATGATGAGTCCTATGCTCAGTAGGTGGCACTGACCAAATCTAGGAAATAGAGGCTGAAATCAGTTCTTTCAAGCATATTCTTTTAAGGCTAACAGTTCACTCTCAGTTTGTATTCCATATTAGAAAAAGAGTTATGAGCCTGGATATAAATATGAGATTATCCACAGTATTATACACTACAAAACTTATCAGGCATGCTTTAATATATTTATTCCTAGAGACCACAAAGCTGCATTTGTACTTTACCATCTTAAATATTTGTGTGTTCTTACTGTGCTAAATAACTATCACCTGGCTTACTGGATGATTATCACTGGTCCAGCACTGCATGGATACAGGCCCAGATTATAGCAAAAGAATGGCAAGCTCAGCTTTCCTATCTATAGCTTGATGTTCTGACCCATTCCATGTGCTCTGATCATGAGTGATAGAGCTGTTCTGACTGCAGGTTACTTTCAAATAATGATCCACAAAAGTTAATCAAAAGGGTTTCCTTGTTCAACATTTACCTGTTACTCATTGATAGCCACCGTCTACACAGCCATCTAGAGATAGAATGGGATCAGGAATCTCAGCTCAGAAAAAAACCTGAATGCTTCACTGAAGTACCATGTATTATGAAAGCAGAACTAATCTGCTGTCCAAACCCCTCAGAAACCAAAGAGCCTGAAAGAGTCCCACAACAGCTGTGTGCTGCTCCTTCCTAGATTGGGAGACCAAGTAGGCTGCTGATAGTAAGAAGGATAAAAGCAACAACAACCATATGAAAGAGAAAAAAAAAGGAAGAAAAAGGGAGATATTAGGTATCAAAATATAAACATGGAAGGAAAAATAGTAATTTCCTGTATTGAGGCCAAAAAATAATATTCCCTCCTTGATGTGATCTCCTTGCTTTTATGTACTAGGCAAGTCATATCTATCCTGAAAATTATTTTTCTCATTTCAATACACATTCAGCATTTTAAGCTGAAAAAAAAATAAGAAAACACAGATCTTTTTATGTATTAGTTATTTAAATGCCATTTGCCAGTCTGTCAATCAAATATACCCAGAAGGTGCTGACCAGCCTCAAGGCCACCTCTAAAGAGAGTCAGGTAACCAGACTGTTCACACATGGCTCTCAGAGTTAGCTTTCAGCCATTAATAAGAGAGCAAGGTTTACAATGGAAATTCATTACTAAAATTTATTAAGCATTCATTGTTTTAAAACTTTTATTATAAGGGTGATGTACAGTTAATTACACAAGTCAGGTATTGAGTACATTTCTTTTTGAACAGTATCATCTTGACAGGCTTGGAAATGGGTGGTTAAAAAGTTGAGGTGTTGCTTAGTGACAGTGGCTCACATCTGTAATCCTAACTACTCAAGAGGCGGAGATCTGAGGATCACGGTTCAAAGCCATTCCAGGCAGGAAAGTCCATGAGACTCTTATCTCCACTAAACCACTAGAAAACCAGAAGTGGGGCTGTGGCTCAAGTGGTAGGGTGCTCACCTTGAGCTGAAGAGCTGAGGGACAGCGCCCAAGCCCAGAGTTCACGCCCCATGACAGCAAAAAATAAATAAGATTCTCTTAACTAATTTTTGCTGCAAATGTATTTGATTAGGAGTAGTAAACATTATTTGAATACCTGGTATGTGCCAGTCTTGGTTTTGAGCAGTTTACATTTACTTTTTCATTCAGTGCCACAGTTAACTTTATGAGGGATTATCATTATCACACACAAGAAAAATGGGGAAAAGAAAGCTTTTGTAACTTATTCAAGATCACCAGGCAAATATAAAACAGACTATGTTTGAATACATCAGCTTCTCACTTGAGCCTGACCACTGCTGACTATACTGAAGAGCTCTAACTCTATCTAGCACCCAGATGTATAACAAGCACTGACCTTCTACAAGTCCATTCTACAAAGTTTCTGGAGTGATTAAATCAATGTTTTCAAGGAACTTAGTCTCTTATAAAGATTCTACACACACACACACACACACATAAATTTATGGTTTAATTTTTCACAATTTATGTCATGCCTTATTGCTAAATTTCTGAGTTTCTGAAAGGCATTTATTTATATATGTTAGATGAAGTGTTGCCATATGTGAGATACAGTAAATACATTAGGATTTGATATTGGGTTCAATGCTGCCTTCACTCTCTCATCTAGGTTCTCCTCCTTATCCAATTTATCAGGAAGTTTTTATGGCCTTTCAAAATATATGCAAACCCAAATTCTACTTACCAGCTCCACATCTGCATGTACGCAATGAGCCACCTTGACTGGAGCAGGTACCTCAAACCAGCCCTCTGTTCCACCCTCATCCTCGGAATCATGTTCTCAGCTAACAGCCAGACCAGTTCCAAGAGGGAGTTAGAGCCCCTGACTCCTCAATTCATGTTCCCCACCTCCCCCAATGCCTCATTTCAAGTAGAATAAAAGCCAAAGACAATGTTCTGGCTGTAATCTGCTCACAGTCACTGTCCCCCAGGATCATCCACACACACCACTGGGCCCCCGCCCAGGGCCTCTCTGTAATTGTGTACATGGAGGGCTCTTCAGATTCAGAAGCTTAATAGTGGTTATTTGTTGTACCTGGAATCTTTTCTTCCGGCTGTCTAAATGCCTTACTTTCTTAGAGTTTCTGCTCCAATGTTATCTTTTGAATGCACCTCACTTATTTAAAGCCACAAGTGACCCACATTCACTCCAACATTCCTAATGACTTGCTCACCCTTATCTATTCCATGGCACTGATCAACACCTAATTTCCTTCATTTATATTTGGTGTTACTTGCCTGTTTTCTATTCCCAACTACTTTTAATACTAATTTTGAGGACAACAATGGTTAGTCTTATTTCATAGATGTATCACCAAAGACAGTCCCTTGTTAGAAAAAGTACCAATTAATATGAGTAAGAGAAGAAAGAAACTACAGAGGGTAAAACAAGTGTAGAGAGACTTTGGAAAAGGAAGCAAAGGTGAGGAGCCAGTGCATGCATTGTGGGTGTGTTTCATGGACAAGAGGAAAGAGTCTGCACTGAGAAATGCCTTGGGGTGGGGAGGCTGAAAGAGAGATTGGAGCACAATGAGTGGATTCGAACACGAAGCAAAGATGTATACACTATGCAGAGGAAATGTCATCAATGTAGTCTCACAACTTTGAGCAAAAATAGCATTTAATCAGGCAACTATGAGGTAGCTCAAAATGGATGACTTAAATTCCATACAATGGTACATTGCAGGGGCTTGGGAATGTGGGTCAGTGGTAGAGTGATTGATTTCTCAGTACCACATAAACAGAAAAAGCCAGAAATGGTGCTGTGGCTCAAGTGGTAGAGTGCTAGTCTTGAGTAAAAGTAGCTCAGGGACAGTACCCAGGCCCTGAGTTCAAGCCCCAGGATTGACCAAAAAAAAAAGAAAGAAAAAGAATGGTACATTGCAGGGGCTTGGGAATGTGGGTCAGTGGTAGAGTGATTGATTTCTCAGTACCACATAAACAGAGAAGGCCAGAAAGGTGCTGTGGCTCAAGTGGTAGAGTGCTAGTCTTGAGCAAAAGTAGCTCAGGGACAGTACTCTGGCCCTGAGTTCAAGCCCCAGGATTGACAAAAAAAAAAAAAGAAAGAAAAAGAATGGTACATTGCATGAAGTAGACCCAAGCAGTGACTTATCTAGATCAATCCAATCAATAAGGACAATAAGAAGGCTGCAACTGCATAAGTATCATGACATGATATAAGCATGAAGTAATCACTTGAATTAGGAAAACAGGAAAAGAATGTTATACACAGGATTTTTTTTTTGTCAGTTGTGGGGCCTGATCTTTGGGCCTGGGCGCTGTCCCTCAGCTCTTCAGCTTAAGGCTAGCACTCTACCACTTGAGCCACAGTGTCATGTCTGGCTTTTCATGCTTTATGTGGTGCTGAGGAATTGTACCCATGCAAGGCAAACACTCTACCACTGAATCACCTTCCCAGCCCCAAATATGCACAGTATATTGGAGAAGTAGAATGAAAGATGATTCTGAGCGAATGTACTTGACTAAAAAAAAAGGGGAGCAAAAATACAAAGCAGGAGAGGAACTTTGTACCAAAGATGTTGAGTTTGGTTTTGTAGTGATAAGTATACTGCCTTTTAGAGAGCTCTGAATGAGAAAGAAGAAATGTCTTGATTTACAAACTAGCCATGTTGTACTGAAACTATAGCCCAAAGGTTTGTCTTCCTTGTGAAAAAATTTGGGAAGTCCCATGTTCATACTTGTTAATTTGTTGCTTGTTACATGTTAAAGTGGAACACAGTTAGAAATTTGTACAGTTTGAAGATAAAGCTATAGTTAAGTAGATAAGTAACTGAGATGTCTCTATTTCTGTGTGAGAACTAAGTAAGAATCAGTGGAATTTCCACAAAGTATGGAGTGAGTTCTGGCAGCCTCCAGGCTAAAATGTACAGATTTATACACACAGGACGGTGGCCATATGTTTGATAACTTATGTTCAATATGACAAACCCTCCTTCATTAAGGAATGGCTTGGAGTTCCTTAGGGGTCCTTCTATTTTGCTGATATAGATGCCAAGAGACTATCCTTGAATGGAGAATGGATGTGTTTCTGAGGTCAATTGTCATCCAGCTCCAAAAGAACACATCAACTAGTTTAAATGGAACAAATAGCTAGATACATGTATCTTCTCCCCTGTAAATATTGTCATATATAAATGTTGATCATGTTGTTAGCTTTGTGACCTAAGCAACTTGCCTAACTTCTCTGAGTCTCTATATTCTTAAGGGCAAAATAAAAATAATATTACCACTTCAAATAGCATTTCCTGGGTCAATTATAATAATGCTACAGACAACAAAATATTGTATTTGAAACAGGTTGTACTCTTCTGCTTTCAGTCTCAGCTGTATTTTGCAGATGGAAAATCAGCAAACATAGATGTAGAAATGCTAAAACTGAAAGATTACTTCAATGTTAAGAGTTAAAGCTTTGGTTGTCCCCAGAAGGATCAACTTATACTCATAGTAGAAAGACCCTTGTATCAAAAAGTGTTGCTTTCAAATAGTAGAATAAACACAGCTGTATTCAGCCTACCCTGTCTGCATCTAAGAGAATCACCTTCCTTCTAAAGACAACCTGTTTATACCACAGCAAATGTTTATGTTCTGCAAATCTCTTCTGAACAGAACCAATTAAACTACCCCTAGTACAAGTGAACCAAACTTGCCTCTAGATCCTTGTAAAAATACACTCTACTTAAAATCTGCTGGCCTATAATTTTAGTTTTCTTCTCTTCTCTTCCCTGAGGCATTTCACAAGTACGATGATAAATTAAAAAAAGCCAACATTCTTTATTCCTACCAGCCTCCTATAAATTGTTACTAGCTCTGGGCAAGCAGCATTCAGAGAAAAAGGTAAACAATCTTGCTATTAGATGAATTTATTGATCATGAATTTTACAAGAGCTGAGGAACACCCCGGCTCTCCACTCATCCCCACTGAATGCATCTCCAAACCTCCATTTATAGGAATGTAGTGACATGAACCCATCACTGCCATTCATATTAATCCAAGGCTTAGTACTTGAATTTCTCCAGGGAATGGCAGTCAAATAGCTCAGATAGCTTGCTTACTTGTCTTTCTTTCCTTCTTTCCTTCTTTCTTCCTTCCTTTCTTTATTTCTTTCTTTCTCTTTTTTTTCTTTTTTTTTTTTGGTTTGGTGTTGGTCTTGCTGCTTGAACTCATGCACTATCCCTGAACTTTTGTTGTCAAGGCTAGTGCTGTACCACTTGAGCCACAGCTCCACTTACAGATGTTTTAGTGCTTAACTGGATGTAAGAGTCTCACTGGTTTTCCTGCCTAGGCTGTATTCAAACCGTGATCCCCAGATCTCAGCAACCTGAGTAGCTAGGATTATAGGCCTGAGCCCTCAGTGCCCAATGAGAATGGTTGTTCCTTATCTGCCCTTGCCAGTGGCCCTGTAGCCAGTTAGTTCCTGAAAGTGAGCAGAGATTTCCCCCTGCACGTACTCTAAGGTATAGTCTGCATGATGAGACCCAGCTGGTCCTCAAGTACAAAGGAAAGAGTTTCTGCCCAAAGGGTCCGTGCTAACTGCCTGTCACGCTTAGAACAGTTAGTGGAGTTCAGAGAGAAAGCAGCAAAAAGGCTGTGTATCTCCCAGTTTCAAGGCCGAGGCACACAGTTGCCTGTGATTCAGCATGAGCACAACTGGCAGGCAATAATCAGAAAACTGATGTCGGTAGAAAGCTTATATTGGTGGAAAACTCAAGGAAAGTAGTAAAAAGTGCTAGTGAGAGAGATAGTCCTTTCTTAATGGGGAACACAAAGAAGCAAGCAAAGAACGAGTCCCATGGATCCTTTACAACTGAGCTGATGGAGGGGAAGGTAAAAAAAGGTTTTAAATAAGATATGGCACTTGCCAGAAGCCTGTGGCTCATGCCTGTAATCCTACTCAGGAGGCTGAGATCTGAGGATCACGGTTCAAAGCCAGCCGGGGCAGGAAAAGTCTGTGAGACTCTTATCTCCAAAACCATTAGAAAACCGGAAGCGGCTCTGTGGCTTAAGCGGTAGAGTGCCTGCCTTGAGTTAAAGAGCTGAGGGACAGTGCCCAGGCCAAGTTCAAGGCCCACGACCTCCTCCCCCCCCCCAAAAAAAAAAAAGATATGGCACATGTCTACTTAGTCATATCAAACCCAAGCACCTGATTCCAAACATTTCTCACAAGATTTCAAGTTTGCTAATGGAAAAACTCACTCAAGTATGTTTCCTTTGCATGTTGGTTAATGAGCCAAAATTCTCGAAGCGACCATCTTTGCTTTGAGAACAAACTCTAGACATCTCCACATTGAGTTCAGTAAACAGAAATCTCTTTTTAAAGTAAACTTCACTTTTTAGGCTAGGAAATGATGCAACAGACCTGCGTGTAAGACAGTAAGTTTGTAATGCAGTAAGAAAACTATCTAACAAGTTACTTCCTGCACATGTGCATGTTCTGATCTCCAAAGTGAGTATTTCTATAACACCCATAACCCTTCTCACCATTATCTTCATCCTCTAACTTGCAAATCAATCTCTCCAGACAAAAATGAATACTGAGACAGAAAGGAAAGACCTTTGTCCTGAAATAATCTTATCAATAACAAGTATATCACTAGGCTTGGAGAAATTTGAAGTCTTACAACAAAAACAGGTGATAAAAATCCAGTAAGTAAATACAAACTACAACAGGAGAAAAGTGTCATGTCCTCTATCAGAAAGGAAATCTTGGCAGAGCATCGTTTCTATGACAAAGTTGGCCAGTTGTGACTGTGGCTACCTATGGGTGGTATGAATACAAACAACATTGTCATGTCTTCCTTTGCTCATCTGAATTTTCCATACAGAACCAAGACATATCAAAAAGAACTACTCCCAGGGAAGAGGAAAAACTGCCATGAGGTGACTAATTTAGAAACCACCTCTTTACCAATCCAGCACTATGGCACTGAGCCTCATGAAAGCAAATTATAAGACTATCACTTTAACTAGAGTTGAATGCCCACTAGTGTGTGCTTTGTAAGCCCCAAGGTACCAAAATTCCTATGACATTTAATGAACAGGAAATCCTCCAAATCAAGAGAAAAACAAAGAATTAAATATTCTCAGCCAGGCATTCATGACTCATTCCCATAATTCTAGCTACTCAGCATGCTAAAACCAGGAAGATTGAGGTCTGAAGCTAGCCAAGGCAGAAGTATGAGAAACTGTATCTCCAATTCACCAACAAAATGCCAAAATGAAATGTGGCACAAATGGTAAAGTGCCAATTATGAGCAAGAAAAGTGAACCAGAAAGCAAAGCAAACACAAATGACTGAATTCAAGCCCCAAAACTAAGGGGTGGGAAAAGTTCTATGAGCAAAGTTGAATGTTTATCCTTTCATTGATGAATATTAGAAAAGGTAGGTTATTTACCTTCTAATTAAAAGAAGTAAATCCTAGTGCACTGTTTATAAATATTTTTAATATTACAAGTCATAATGCATTTTAAGTAAGTGGCCTTTTCATAATACTTTATGTATTTCATAAAGAAGATATTTTCATAAATTCTCTAAAATATGAAATTTTTGGAAACATAAAATTGTTTTAACAGAGATCTCTTCTGTTATTCTGATATTCACTAAAATTTAAATAGTCCTCTAATGGAACACTATACTTTTATTCTGTGAAAATGGAATTTCTCTCAAATGTTTTACCTGTGAAATAGGAATGAATAACACAGAGTACATTCCTTTTGAAACTTTAAGTTTAACATCTTCGTAGTCACATGGAAATCTGAATGTTTCTTCTCTCCATTTTGAAAAATGTTGCACTGCTAGGTATAAGAGATTATAACATTCACTTCATAGATACTTAGTATTCGAACACTTGTGTTTTTGAGGTTTGAACCTGAGGCTCTGAAGTCAGCCTGAAATCTAACACAAAGGTCATCAAACTTTTTCTGTAACTGGCCAGGCTGTAAATACTGGAGGTTTTGTGAGCCATATGGTTTCTGCTGCCACTACTCAATTGTGTCCTGGTAGCAAAAGAAAAGGGTCATAGTCGAAACACAAATGTGTTCCCATAAAACTTTATTTACAAAAATGGGCAAGAGTATAAAAGCTATCTATATTTCACTATTGGACCAAAGTTTGGTCATTTTAATTCAAATTCCATCACATCCTTTTTTCTCTACCTTTGTGTTTGTTTCTTCAAAATGATTATCCATACATATATGTGTGTATATGAATATCTATACATATGTATATATAATAAGCCATTAGCCTACCGTCTGATATACGGTAAAGGATTAGTAATGTTAGTAATTACTATCACCTTCATCATCCCTTTGAGTCTCAAAACAATCTAAAAGAGGTGTTTTGTTTTGTTTTGTTTTGTTTTTTATTTGCTTTTTTGTTTTGGCTTTGTTCTCAGTGCTGGGGTTTGAACCAAAGCTCTGTGCATGCTAGGCAAGTAGCCTGTCACTAAGACCCATTCCTAATAAAGAGACAGTAACTTTTACTCCTATTTTAGAGGTGAGCAAGCAGAAGCTAGAAGAGTTAACTTACAACTAGACTCAAGTGAATCACACCTATTATGCTCACAACTTAGGAGCCTGAGATCTAGAGTATTGAAGTTCAAGGCAGCCCTAGTAGAAAAATTCGCTAGATTTCATGTCCAATTAGTCAGCAAAATGCAGGACTGGAGGTGTGGCTCCAGTGGTATAACACCAGTCTAACAGGTAAAGAGGTCCTGAGTAAAAACCATAGTACCACAAGAAAAAAAGTTTACTTAGCCACTGTCCCACATTTCATAGATAATTGTAGGGATGGTAGGGATAGACTCAAACCCAGACAGGAGGCTTAACCACTTCTTGTAATTATTATTATTTTTTTTGCCAGTCCTGAGGCTTGAACTTAGGGCCTGGGCACTGTTCCTGAGCTGCTTTTGCTCAAGGTTAGCACTCTACCACTTGAACCACAGCACCACTTCTGGCTTTTTTCTGTTTATGTGTACTGAGGAATCACACCCAGGACTTCATGCATGCTAGGCAAGCACTCTACCACTAAGCCACATTCCCCGCCCTCTAGTAATTATTAAATACTACTAAAATGATGTATAAGGATAACTTGCAATTTCAGAATACATCATTCTTTCAATCTCATGCATATACTAGCTCCAAAATTTACTCAATATACATTTATAACCATCACACAGATGAAGTTTTTTTAAGAGAACTTATTAACACCTCAGCTTATGCACAACGATAGGTTTTGTTGATTTTTAAAGTCTGAACACATTAGAAGCTGTCTCTGTAACCACCTGTTGGCAATTTTGAACACACAGGTCAACAGTCTACAGGAGACTCAGAGGAGCTCTGAGCCTCCCACATTGACCTTGGTTCTCTCTCTTATCAAGCTTCTAGGGAGGTCTCACATACCACAGGTGCACAACTAGCTCACTAGCCAATTATTATTTTTTTCATCTAGGTAGTCACGTTGCTCATAATGAAAATATACACTCTGGTGAAGCCAATTAATATTCTTTCATTCTAAATCATACTGCCTCACTACCTGGCATTTCTGTGGCTTGAATTACAAGTGGTTTATGAAAAGACAGACTCCTGGCTCCTGAAAGCCAGGAGACGTATGAACTTAACAGGTCCTGAACTGGAATTTTTATTGGCAGAGTTCTCTAGGATGTTTACAAATCAAAATTAACTTTGAATAGCACAATTTCGTGTTTTTCCTTCCAAAGCATGTATAAGCTTCAAGACACAAAGGAGACAAAGCTGTGGGCCCATTCCTGCAGCAGGTAACCCTCCTCCACAGTGCTTCGCCACAATTCCCTCTCCTCTCTTACCATGTTCCTCCCTTCCCAGAAACTATTTTCAGATCTTACTGATCTCCCTCTCCAGCCTTGCCTTTTGTCACCCTTTCCGACTCCCCTACTTCTGACTTATATTTGCTATTTGTTTAATCAGAAATGCTGTCTTTTAGCTCAAACCATTACCTTAAGTAACACTCACCCAAACTCAAATAGCATTTTCACCATACTGACCTTGGCACCAGAGACAGTGTCAGCCATCAGCAAGAAAGCTGAGCAAATGAGAGGACCTGAGTTCAAGCACAGTACTAGCTACTACTATTGAAAAATCAATAAATTGGTCAAGTTTTAATTGTCTGGATTAAGCCTTAAATAATATACATTGGTATGCAAGTTCACAGTGGTGAAAATGGGAAAATTGAACACTGGTAGAAATAGAGTAAAAATCATTTGTATGATGCCAAGATTAACTAGGAGAAAACACTAGAAATCGGGCTGGCATGAGAAAGGCATGATAATGAAATTAGAATTCATGTAGATATTGAAAGGCTTGAAATCCAATGTCTGTTATTTTTAACATGCAGATTTATTAAGGCTCTTTATGAAGTTCATCATATATCTCTTTCTCAATCCTTTGTTATGCACTGTTCCAAACACAACTGAAATGAATTAATCTACATGAAGAGAAAAACAAATGATCATTTAATAGCAATCAATCAACCAGGTTAAACAATCTGAGAGTTGCAGCCTCTCCTTGACCTTTTCCTTACCTTTAGCACAGGTGCCCACCTACCCCCAGTAGCCCACCTGACATAGCAGTCCTCCCTAACTGGGATAAGACATGAGAGATATTAGCACTAGCCACAACACCGTTAATAATGATTAGACTCACCCCAACTTATTTTCCTCTTCTCTTCCCTGAACTTTTGTCAGTTCCTTCCCTTTTAGTACTTTGAGTCTTACTGTTCCCAGACTCACAATGGTTGGCCATGGCTGGGAGTCATGTTATACTGAATAGAACACCCACATTCTGGGTATGTTATCTCCTAGGGAATACTTCAATGCTTTCCAGCACCCAATAATTTCTCCAGGCTCTGTCACACAGTCTAAAAGTATTCTACTGGAGAAGACTCTGTTCTATTATTTTCTTGAACTCCTTCACTTGGAGTTGCTTATTAAAATGCAAATAGTCCAAGAAGAGTAATATTATCAGTTTATAACACCTGATCCTCATTGACAGGGACAGGTGATAGTGCCCTGTGGTGTTAGTCCTGGAAGCATGAACCTGATATTTCACAGATGGACAGTAACTTTGTCTCAGAAAGATGCAAAACAAAAACCTTATAACTTTACCAATGGCCTCTCTGGATAGAAAACACCTTCTCAAACAGGTTTTCTCAATCCTAGTCTAAATCCAACATCAAAGGTGTCATCACATCTGCTCAATGTTAGTAATGGATTGCCTCAAATCTTTTCTAAGTGAAATGACTGTTCTTAAAACCAGCTTTAAGGATACCCAACTTTTCCTCAAAGCCCTTCCTATCTACTACTCTTCCTTTCCTTCTTTTGTTTTCTAATGCTGGGAAAAGAAACCAAGAACCTTGTGATTGTAGTCCACGCTGGCCCTGGAAAAATCTGAGATCACATGAATATGCCACCGCACTCAGGCCAAGTATCCTTGACTGAAGTCAATAGTTGATATCTAATGGACTCATGACTACAATACCATCTCATGTCCATCAGTATTTCCCAACTACCAAAATATAGTCCTGCCTCTCTGTGTAAAAATAAAGTTCAAAGTTAAAGACATAGAGAGATTATCTTTCCTCCTTTATCAAAGCTTACTTATATCGCTTTTACTTTCACATTTAAAAATACAAAAGTAAGGAACATATGCACAATTATTATTAATTTGGTAAGAACTCTGGCATCTTCCAATCAACTCTTCCTAATTTATGAGTCACTAAAATACTGGTATTATAATCTAGGAAGAATCAGTTTTGAAAAGGAAAGGGAAATGAAAAAGAAAGAGGGGAATAGGACCAAAACGACTTAGTGCTTAGCAAAATGATTACTTAGTATAAAGCAATAAGGTCTCAAAAAGATTTGCAAAGTGATCAGGAATTTTTAAAAATTCATATCATTTTAAGCATGATTAATGTACCCCCCCAAATGTGCTTAAATCCACCAACTGCAATGTGAAGTTTTAAACTGGTACAGCCATTAAAGATTGAATGTAAGAACTTAGGATGACTATTGTATTGTCATTATTATTTTTTTTAATCGGTCATGGGGCTTGAACTCACAGCCTGAGTGCTCTCCCTGCTCTTTTTCACTCAAGGCGAGTGCTCTACTTTGAACCACAGTGTCACTGCGGGTTTTTTTTTTCAGCAATGAATTGTCAAATTTTCTTTATTTAATGTTTTTTTTATTGTGAAAATACTGTACAGAGGGGTTACAGTTACATGAGCAAAGTAATGAGTACATTTCTTATCAAGCATTGCAGGGGTTTTTTCCCTAGTGGTTAATTGGAGATAAGAGTATCACTGACTTTCCTGCCTGGTCTGGCTTTGAACCAGGATCCTCAGATCTCATCCTCCTGAGTAGCTAGGATAACATGTGTGAGCTGCCAGTGCCAGGCTTATTGTCATTATTTTTAAGAAATAATTTAGCCTTTTAAAAATAATTGATCATAGATTTAGATTCCTGTTGCATTAGATTTTTAGTATTATTGAAACTGTCTAATCACCTTAATAATCCCCAATCTAAGTGGAATTTACATTTTAATAGCTATTTTAAATGTAACAATTCACAATTATAAACCTGTACAACTGAAGTTGGAAGGAATATAAGCAACAACATGCTGAAAAATGTTTGGCCTCCATTTGGGGAAGTATGAAAGAGGATACCTAATCTGTAGCATTTTCCAGTGTTTTCTCCAGTTTCAAGTTACTGACGGAGGTCATTGATCACCGAGAAAGAAGTAGAGACAAGGGACTCTCGTTCAAGGTGGCACCACTAATTATGAGAGACCAGACATTAGGGGCCCTTCATGCCAGAAGCTTTTCCATACAGCTAGCCATTTTCTTCTTTATAATCTCCTGTACATGAACAAGCCATGATGTTGGCCTCTGCATTATGTATACATCTATCTTCTTGACTGAAAACAGTGGCTGACATGTCTTTTGGATGTGGGATGCAGTAAGAAAACACATTCTACCTCGTGACCCACCTAGTATGTACATATGTGTAGCTGCATGCATACAAACACAAGCAGAAAAAAAATAAAACAGAAGCCTTAACAAATAAAATGTAAACTTGGCACAATGTGTTCAAGCCTTCTACTTCAGTGATCTCCAACCACTAAAGTGGATTCAAATCCCCCCATCTGGTTTGCAACTAGAATTTGAAAACTTTTCAGCAATACTCTATAAGCCCATTGAAGACAGGATTAAATATCATTTGTCTGTATTTATTTCTACATCTAGTAGGAAGTATTGAGTCTCCTGGAGATTAAGACATTTTCCCAAGATACAAATGCCTTTTAACAATCCTAGTGAACAAGCCACGTGAATGATAATTTGTACCACCAAATCAGTATATTCACAACTTGACAGTGGGACTTACAGGAGAAAGCAACCCTATTACCAGAAATTGACATCACTGATGAAAGTTGAACCCTTTAGTCACTTGGCGGCATGACCTACACTGCTTGCCTATGAAGACTGAATCTAAACAACTACCATTTCCTACATTTGATAACACGCTCAACAATATTGAAGTGACAGTCGTTTCTACAAAACATCTTCAGTCCTCTAAAGAGGAGTGCAATATAAATGATGCCTAATCTTAAACATGTAGAATGAATATTCTCTGCATATATTATACATTAACACCAGCTTTCTAATCGGAAACCAAAGCGTTGGAAAAAATACTCAGGGAAATAAAATCTGAATCCAGAGACTTTTCTCTTCAGTGTGCTTGCACAACACATGCATTTTTTTAAGTAGGTGCTATTAAATGCACACTATAGTTTCAAGACAATTCGGATAAGCATCTTCACTAAAATACACAACAGCATTAATCATCTCAGTGACACTGCTCCAATTTAACATCTTGGGGATTTCCTCCCCTTCTTCATCATTTATTTGCCAATATTTCCTTGTTATGAATATCCCTCTAGTGACTTTCACGGCAGGCACAGCTGTGCTGCCTACTGTGTCTACCTCTACTACAAATAACATAGATTTCTCAACCCAAAATTAAAAAAAAAAACAAATCAACAAGGGCTGAAGATTATTTCATTGGTTAGAGAAGAAGCCTTACTACAGAAGAAACTCTTTGCGGCCCTTTCCTTGCCCCTCACTTTACATTGACAAATCGGAGTCTTTAAGTAGACAGTAATTTCAGATGTGTGCAACTGACTGTATTACAAAAGAGCAATAGTTGACTGTTGGTTGCCATTATTTGAACTGGTCAACAAACAACTGCTGCTTTCATATGCCTTTAAAGGGCCACCTTCCCATACAACAAAAGGCTTCTTTACAACAGCCATGAATCACACACACACAGACACACACACACACACACACACACACACACAAACACAACAGTAACAAATTCCAGAAACCCGACTGCCTAAAGTCACAATAAATGAGTCAAGAAATTAAATTTTTTTAATAATCAAAATCAACTTTCATTGTAATGACACTCATGCTGATTAAAGAAAATGCATAATCTAAGCAACATAATCCATAAGTAAAGCCAGAGATGCATTCACAATAAATACACGATAGTACAGTTATCAACTGAACCATGCAAGGCACAGAACAGACTCAGCTTCTTCTAGGATCCAATTTTTGCTAGTTTCAGAGAGCAGCCTTCACAGTCACCAGCATTTCCTCATTGTTTTTAAAAATGGAAACCATGAAAGAATATGCTCTACAACCAGTTGAAGAAGTAAAATGAAAGAGTAACTCACCAGCTGTATTCAGAAAGGATATTTTTTAAGGAAAAAAGGGCACTTAAAAAAATGACATTCTACTGCAAAAGAAGAGTATGAGGATGAAAGCACACATGGTACATAAAGAATGAATAATGCCTTCAGTGGAATTATGTTTGTATTACTTTACACTTTCTACAGGGGAATTTAATTGACTAAATGTTAATGCTGCTTCACTCAATATTCCATAATTTCTCCGGAAAGCATCAATCGCTTATTCTTTTTTGGGGGAGATTCCAATTGGACTTTAAAACAACAACAACAAAAAAAACTTTCCTCTTAGCAAAAAACCATATAAATCAAGCTACAATATGTAAAAATGCAATTTCTTCCCCGCAGCGGTGTGTTTACTTCAATGATAATAACAATACCTCGTTACCAAAGTGCAGATTCTGTTAAGTAATGGACAAAGCAAATGGCAGCAAAGACAGAGGACTCAACTTCAATTTAACTGTCCTGTAAGGTACATAGTAATTAGCTGCAAAGCTCTGAAATCTTAGCTAGCATGTTAAGTCTGCTACATGACAGTATAATTTGACTTCTTAAAGGATTATGCAAATTACAACTCATCATTCCATTACAGGATTGAAAAAAAGTGACAGCTAATTTATACATAACACACCTTTCAAATCCCTAAGATGCGTAGCACCTGTGCAATGTATTTTCCTGAGATTTTCTTGCATATAAGTACTTGTTTATTTCAATATAAAGAAGCTTACCTAAGAACTTTAATACAGCAATTTTAAAAAAAACTTTTAGACCATAATTTCAAAAGAATAACTTTTTTTCTGTCTTAAGATCAGAAGCAAGGTTTCTTTTTTTGTTTTTTGTTATTTTGTTTTTTATTTGTAAA